>NC_141689.1:1111707119-1112347119 GCF_964263255.1 Lissotriton vulgaris | reverse complement strand
AATTAGTTACGAATTTGGCTTGTATGATCAGAGGACTTGTTACCTCGGTGAGAAAAAATTGTGTATTTTTCCCCACTTTTTCACCTGTGCATTGCACCATCTGCACTATATTCTGCTTTTAACACCTTGGCTGCTACTTGAATTTTGCCCCTGTGCTGGACATTCCAGAACAGGGGGTGGTTGTGACGGAACCATTCCGTCATCAGCACAGCTCAGCCGTGACTGATGACGGAATGGTTCCGTCACAAGCATCGAAGGGGTTAAATAGACCAAATGCCAAATCAATGTATTTATGTTTTGAATCATATTTATTTTTTGCGTCTTTTGTAAATTGAATTCAGATCATATACACAGTCGCGTAGCTAGACCTACTGCCACCAGGAGCGGCCCCTAAGTTAGCCGCCTGGTACATTTATGAGCGGGGGATGGCGGCCGATGGTCGACCTGTTCCATGGGGGTTGGCGGCTGAAGGACGACTTGTTCATGGGGAGATGGTGGTAGTCGACAGATACAACGTCCTCCCCAAAAAGAGGACAGAGGTGAAATAATGAGCATTTAAAATACAATCAGTTTGGCCCAAGAAGAGAGATGCAGCACGCACAATGCACCACCGATCCCATTGTACCATCCATCACCATACGATAACTCAACGCTGTCCTTGGATGGTGGCATCTAAAGCAGACAATAAGTAGGGCCAGGAGTGGGGAATGGGAGAGAAGGCCTTGCAAGCTAGAGGAGCAGCATAGATTGCTTGCAAGGGAAGCATGCAGAGCCATCTGCAGCACGCATACTTATGTCTAAACACCTCAGCTATGCCACTGCTGCTCCTACAATCACAAATGACCACGGACAACTCAATGCACATCATGGCCACCAGAAGCAACAGCTGCAGTCTGAGTGATGCTTTGTGGCACTTCATGCTGCTGTTGCTCAAGTGCTGGGTCCTGAATGATGGGCAAGGTCAAAGGACTTAAAGATGATCACTAAATTGGAGTTCAGCTGAGAGTGAAAAGTGATCATAGCCTTTTAATCTCCATCTTTTCATTGACTTTAATCGAAGTTCCTAGTCTGTCAAAACCGTTGCGCCATCTTTTACATTTTGTAAGGATTGTAAACTTTTTAAATGGCCTGGACTAGACATTGTAGAACAAATTCAAAGTTTTATGGAACATTTGATTTCCTTAATACTAACTTCAGAATTCATAGCACTGACCATTAGGATGAAATATCAGGTTATTATGAAGCTATCAAGGCTGTACTTAGCCATTTGTCAAGACACCCCTCAGACCTGTAATTAATAATAAATCATCATGCACATGTCATGATTATGAATGCAAAGCATTTAACAGCTGTGAAGGTTAAAAAATTAAGCATGAAAGGGCCAACTACTCTTATACGAGCTTTTTCAAGTCAAAAAATGCATGATTTCCTTGTTAACAAGCTCTGCTAGAATCTGAAACTATCTGATACAAGCAGATATTACAGCATTTTAGTGAACTATGAAACCTGGGATGGATTCAATGTAAAAAGCTAATTATTAATTGGGGTGGATATAGTCTACCACAAGTAATACAGTTGCTAACCAGTGAGGTCTAGTCCAAGGTTTCAGTAATTTAAACACTGAGCTCAACATCTGGTAGTGGCACAGAGCAGGCTGGCTTAGCATTGAAACAATCTGTAAAGCTTTTAGAAGTACCAAAAACAGTTACAGTGTCTAAGACACAACAGAATAAAAGTTTCACCTTAATTTATAAAAATCAAGAAAATGTAATGAGCTGAAAGACACAAAAAAACAACACAAATCCTAAAAAGTCAAAAAGGTTTCTAAGGACCACATGCATCAATCTAGGATTTTGCATTTTCTAAATAGCGAAAATTAAGGAATCCCTATTTAGGAATTGCAAAATCCTATGCATCAAGAATTCCTAATTTTTTTTAGGATTTCTTAAATTTAGGAATTTGCGATTCTTTAATTGCGAATCGCAATTAAGGAATGGCATTACATTGATTCCTATGGACCTAGAGGCATCCTGCGGGTCACCTTAAAAAGATTCAGCAGAGGACTAGTTATGACATTCAGAATGGAATTGTTACCTCTGTTCAAGCTGCACTGCATAATGACTGTTAATCTGGTCGTTCTGCTGTTGATCCATTAAGCTGTCGCTGCATTTCTTTGGACAGAATGGAGTGAAAATGAGACCGTGACAGCACAGAATAACTGGTAATAACTTTTTTTCCAACCCCAAAGATGCATGCTTTTGACAGTGTAAAGATAGAAATTATTCTGGACAAAAATTAGTCTTATTTCTTCTTTTTCATTTCAATAGAATTTTTTTAGCTGATATGTTGCAGATGGTTACATTTTGTACCTCACCATTAAATGAAAAAAACCATTTGAAAAACAGGATCTTTTAATTCAATAATTAGGAGAATTTGATTTAAAATCTAGTTCTATGTGTTGCTAAGGCTATGACAATATAATGGTTGAAAATAGCTTGCAATTGTATAAAATGCTGACTGTGGTCGAGCTATCTTTTCAGGGGCTAGTGCATCTGAGCTGTTTTTTAGCATACGTGTTAAGAAGGGAATCAAAGTTAACTTTATAAGCATGTTATGCAAAGATAGTCACCTGATGCATTGCATACTTTGTACCATCAAAATGCTTCTGCTCTGCATAGTGGCAACATGGGCAAGTTTAAAGAAAAGAAAGTGTAATGTTCTAAATTATATTGGGAGTCACAATTATCACTCTAATTTGTAAGGCATTTATTTCAATACCTTGCAAGGTGCAAAACAAATTGGCATCAAAGGGATGTACCCCCTCCATTTGCAACTCTTAAGAAACAATACATCAATGGTTGGTAAATGCAACACTGAAGTGTCAGTCAGTAATCACTCACAACATGGAAGCTGTCCGCTATAGCCAGCTTCTACTGAGCAAGTGATAGTTTTGGCATGGTGGGGTAGGGCATATGAGCAGGTAACAGCCCAGGAAACAACAGCAGGCTCCCCAGATTGCTTTTATTGTTTTTCTTTTCTTAATTTCAACGCCTATCCCTTTAAGGGACAGTGACGTTTGAGGAACGGAGGTCAAATGCAGGCACATTTGGAAAGCAAATGCAGACCAGCAGTCCTGCTGCTTGTGAGCGCTCCATCTCCGCATATTCACCGGCCTCATGGCTTCACAGCACAATCCCTAATTGTGAATATTGTTGAGGAAGGATATTTCTGAATCTTTGTGAATTCACTGTACTTGCTAAGCCCACTAGTGCAAATTACCTCACAAGGGTAAATTGCAATTTTCTTTTGGACCAAACTCAGTGCTATGATGTGACCAGCCCATGCTTTTTACTGTATGTGTATTAATTTAATTTAGTTATTTGTGCAGTTTTCTATAGTTTGGACATTGCCAGAGGGCGTTAGAGTGCTTGAAATAGAAAATAATAATTCACTTGAGAAAATTAACCAACCACAGACAGAGCAACAATAACTACACATAATGGCAGTCAGGCTTTTACCAAAATAGAGCCCATGGGCCTTATTTATGAAGGCCTTGCGCCACAGATGCGTCACTTTTAACATGGGAAAAAGTGACGCACAGGCGGCGCAAGGCCTTCATAAATAAGGCCCCATGTTTTTAGTTGTGTTGGGTGCATTTTGGGGAGGTCGGTCAGAAGAGATGAAGAGAGAGTTGCCATAGTCAAACCTTGACAACATAACATATTGGACAAATGTTTGAGATGTAGTTTAGGGATACATTTGGCAATGCAACAGAACAATCGCAGTTGAAAATATGCACTTGTGCCCATTGAAATGATGTGTGTTTGAAGGTTGAGTCTTTTATATAAAATGACACCCAGGGATTTGGAAATCAAATTATGGCAGGTGAATCAGTTTGGGAGATGGGACTGAGAAGAAAAGATAAGAAGAAAAACAGTTTTGTTAGATTTGGCTTGCATTTGAATAGTGGTCATTCACAAAGATGGAGGAAGTTTCAGTTTGGACAAGATTTAAAACATTGTTGAGAAAGGAAATCTTGTATTAGACCTGTGAATTAAGCACAATTTTCTCAAAGCCCGTGCATTCCTTGGGGGTTTTATTAAATGTACAATGATTTACTGTATTGAATGCAGCATATAAATAAAGAAGCACAAGGTTAAAGGGCTAGCCAACATCGAGGCTGCATCATGAGTTGCATGAGGCAAGATGTTTTCCATACTGCACCATTGTTTGAGTCCTGACTTGAGCTTCTCCAAGACCTAAATCTCAAATATATGTTGAGTAGGTTGCTTTGCAGCACACCTCACAATAACTTTAAAAAAGAAAGAAGGCCTAGGGCAGGATGAACGCTAATTTAATCACCTGAATCCATTATGGGATTCTTTTTATTGGGTTAACGTGATTAGTCCTAAAAAAAATGCTGGAACATGCATTGTCTAAGAGAGAAACTCCCAACATTTGTCCAATCAGGCATAAATTAGTAAAACCAATCTAGAGCTATTCTCTCCAGAAAGGGATCTTTGGAGAAGTTGAAAAGTTTAATTTTAATGATGATTCACTTTCTGAGGCAAAGTCCCATCCCAAGGGGATGTCACATCACCTTGAATTTAGTTGAAATATTTATGTTAATCGGTGAGTGATGTAGGTATGGTAACAATAGCTCAATGGATTCAATTTTTTGATGGACTTGTTCAGCAAAATCTTCAGATTGGGCGGAAAGATTTTCAAATTATTTTCTTCAAAATGTTCATTGCTCTTTGAAATTATTGTTTTGGGTGGGTGCACATCTGCCAACTTACAAACAAGTTTCACTACATGAGGATGGGGCGGGGCCTTGGAGGGGAGGGCCTCATGCTGAGAGCTACCTAAGAGGCACTCTGTCACTCAGCAAGTCTTCCACCCCTCCAGAAAACAAAACAAAGGCTCGTTGAGGATGTTGCCGATGTCCTGGGGTGTTTTCACACCTCTTAATGGACATTGGCTGCTTACTGACTCTGAAAAGGAGCTGGTAATCGACTATTTACAGTGGTTTTCAGCTTGTTTTCCCTTGCACCATATGATTTTGGCTCATCACCGGGTGACTGTATGAAGGATGTCAAAATCATGACACACAGTGCCACCGTGTGAGTTGGCAGATCTGTGGTTGTTAGCCTTGCTAATTAGAGGTTAGGCTCACATACCCTAAACTTTGATGCAACACAACAAGGGAAGTTGTGTGCTCCATTGCACCAAAGAAAGAGAGCAGAAATGTAACATATCTGCTAAAATATGGTGCAGTTCTACTTTCTGGTAGCACTGGTGCACTTCTGGCTGCCTAGGGCTAATACAGTCACCCTTGCACCATTACGCAATGAAGCCTGTATTGTGGAACAAAATTATTCTTAGGGGCTTGACCCTCATTGTATGTGCGCAGCAGAATACAGCACAAATGCAAAGAGGAAGTAACAAGGAGTAATGGCTGCTCATTCTGCCACCCTCGGATAGGCACACAATTGTTGTAATCAATAAGATGATGGATACTTCACGTAGGATTGATCATGTTACTTTTATTAAGATAATTAGTTATAAGATAGAAAGAGAAAACCCCATCAGGAGCAGCTGTCCTGCTGCTCAGCCCTCACTCAACTGACATTCATAAGCTACTCACATTCCAATCATCCAACATTCCATATGACATGCATACCAGCTGAGCAGCAGGGAAACACAAGATATAACATATCTCCCTTCGTTATGGGTACAATTGCATAAAGCACTAAAATAGTTGTCAATAAAATGCACTCTAGTACACATAGTCAAGGATATTAAAACAGTGCACCAAAGTAAAAATGGACAACACAAACAAAATATTTTAACACATCCCGCACCACATTACTTCCTGAAATGAACAACTATCCTCATCCTACATCCTTATGCCACTAATTATACAAGTTGGCCAGACCAGTATAACAAGCAAGACACAAAGGAACAAACTTAACGCAACAAATATCAGGAAACAACGCGCACACCATAGACCAAGAACAAGTACTCGCATAACTCATCCAAACTACGGGAAACCACACACACACATCAAGCACACCTCAGCACCACACGTGCACACAACAAGCACCTACGTAGCCGGGAAACCACGTGCACACAACAAACCCAAACTGGACAAATGCGGCAAACAACTTGTACACAAGCTAATATGTGGCTCAACAACCTGACGCCAACTCACACACAACACCCATTGGGAACAAAGCTTGTTGAAATAAACATCAACACCCAAACAACACAACCAAGGGGTTACCATATACCACATAGCCCCCACAACATGAGCTAATGAGTCGCCTAACATCTAGACACACTCACACACAACGCTAGTTGTGGAACAACTCTTGTTAAAATAGCATCGAACACCCAAACACAACCAAGGGGTGACCATATACCACATAGCCCCCAGAAACATGAGTTAATGAGTCACCTAACATCTGGACACACTCACACACAACACTAGTTGTGAAACAACTCTTGTTAAATTAGCATCAACACCCAAACACAACCAAGGGGTGACCATATACCACATAGCCCCCAGAAACATGAGTTAATGAGTCGCCTAACATCTGGACACACTCACACACAACACTAGTTGTGAAACAACTCTTGTAAAATTAGCTTCAACACCCAAACAACACAACCAAGGGGTGACCATATACCACATAGCCCCCACAAACATGAGTTAATGAGTCGCCTAACATCTAGACACACTCACACACAACACCAGTTGTGGAACAACTCTTGGTGAAACAATCACCAACACCAAAACAAAATAACCAATGAGCGACCATATACAGCATAGCCCTCAAATAACCATGTGACCACATACCACATAGCCACTACCAACCCACAAATATAGTGGCTTAGTATCTTGACACCACCTCACACCTCACACAAATGCAAGTAAAGGAAACACAACATATCTTAAACTACCAAAACACAACAATGAAGAGATTTGTCCCCAACGCTGGCTCTTGGACCCCAAATAGCAGTTCCTCGTTGGGTAACAGTTCCTCGTTGTGTTATCCACACTGTGAAATGGTCCAGAACATGGGTTCCATCGTCTAATTCAGACATCGTCTAATTCAAAACTGCATCACACCGTTGTTATTAAAAGTCCCGCAACTATTTTCTGGACAGTTGAACTTTACAGACGCTGCTCAAAACTGCATCACACCATTGTTATCACGCCGGTGATATCCGCAAAGAAATGAACCACACAGGAGAAAGTCATGTTGAAAACACACAGTTGCTTTCTTTATAATTTTTTCCTATTTCCCACAAAATTCCTTATCCTGCCTCTCAACGTCTCAAAATCCGAGCACTTTACCATCGAAACCGCTGTACATGCACCTCATGAACTGCAAGTGGTTGCCATTGTGTAGGGAAAAGAGACGTCAACACGTCAGATCGTAACGGCATGAGTCACCAGGAGCTGCGGCTTCTAATCCTCGAAGGAAGACAGGGGAAACGTGTGAAGTGGGACACGCAGCTTGTCCACCATGAGTCCGGACAATTCTGTCACGTCATCAAACAACAGAAGATTTGCCAGTGGAAGGTTCTCCTCGAGCACGAAGAACACAGCAGTGGGCAGTTGGAAGTAAGATCACTCACCCAAGATCAATAATACGTTGTTGATAAACAAGCGTACTACCTTCGAATTTACTGTTCTTTTAACTTCTGTTCCCCAGGCTCACACCTTGTAAGACACTCGTTTATTAATTTCAATCCCCACAAGGTATATTCATTTCCAAGGATTAGTCACATTTCCTCACCGAGGCTCGTTCCTCTGCCCCCGAAGTTCAAACTAATTACAGGTCATGAAGAGTGAATCTTTTACTCTAAACATCCATGCGCAGACTTTACACTGAGGCCCGATTTTTACCCCTGTGTACAAGTAACGTCAAAGCAGCAGTCATTAAACTTCTTCTCTCAAAATGCTCACACCACTCTCAGAGGCTCGTTTTCCTGAGGCTTGATTTAACTGCCTCCGACCCATATACAATGTCGCAGCAGCTGTCAGAATGAAATGCTTTAGACTGAGGCTCGATTAACTGCCCCCGAATACAACTAACACACGGTGTTGAATCTGGCAAATTTCGCTTTCAGGGCGACCGATGTACTGGTCACTGATGGGGTTAGTTTGCCAGACTGCGTCACACAAACTTATAATAAGATTCCTTTACCTTGAGATATCGTGGTTCAGTTTCCCTTACTCATCATGTTCCTTTTCACTTCTGGCTTGGATTTCTCTGCTTGTCTCATATCAGTACTCCTTAGCTTTTCATTTTCAACAATTTTGCACGCGTAGATTCTCCAAAGATGTCGCCAAAATGTTGTAATCAATAAGATGATGGATACTTCATGTAGGATTGATCATGTTACTTTTATTAAGATAATTAGTTATAAGATAGAAAGAGAAAACCCCATCAGGAGCAGCTGTCCTGCTGCTCAGCCCTCACTCAACTGACATTCATAAGCTACTCACATTCCAATCATCCAACATTCCATATGACATGCATACCGGCTGAGCAGCAGGGAAACACAAGATATAACAACAATCTTGGCGAAAACCCATGTTTAAAGACTTTAATAAATAAGGGTTTGCATAAAAAAACATGGGTGGATTTACACGAACGCCCGTGCTCCACTCATGTAACGTTTCCCTGGCAGAAGTTAACAAAAGTTAATGCATCCCAATGCAAGGCAGCAATATTTTTACAAAGCCACACAAATTGCGCTTTAAGTAGCTTTGTAACTCACAACGTAGATTTTGTGTCGGGTGGCACTAAAAAAGTGACATAACCCCAACGCAAATTCACAGTAGATCTGGGCCTAGATGTGACCTTAGCATTTAAAATGTTTCTCTTTTATATTGTTCTGGCCACACCAAGGAGGCCAGGATTGTGAAAAGAGTGGATAAATATGTCACTTAAGGGGCTGCATTCTCTATATCTGCCTTTTAGCACTAAGTGATGCTGTCCTAATAGTTCTAATTGCAGGTGCAGCCCCTGCAGGTAAGAGCGGTGAGGTGGGGTGAGGGGTGGATACTCAACAGACAATGATGAGGGAAAATTATTTATTTAATTTTCCCAAGTCGTCGTCTGTCGAGTCCCCCCTATCCTGTCCACCGATTTTACCTACACAAGCTGCTCCTGTCCAATTGTTAGTGAATGTGCAGTGGTCAGCCTACTTCCAAGCCCAGACGTGGGTCCCTTACTCACTTTGCCAATGGATTCAAGCTAGCCTGGCTGATGACGGCTGATTAGCCAGAAACCGGTCCCAGGATGCGTGTTTCCGGTCCAGGGAAGACATGGCTTGGCAGTTCGTGCTGGACTGTTCCCATGAGGCACAGGTTCAGACTGATTAGCATATGGCCATGTGTGAACTGGGGTGACAGAGTGAGCTAAAGAATTATGATGGATTAAACCCAGATCAGTTGACTGCGGGTGGGTGTTTCATTTGCTCAAGTGCTCCGTCCATCATCCCCTTCGGTATCACTTTGTTCGCCCTAAGTTGGCAGGGTAGGCCCAGACGTGGGTCCCTTGCTCACTTTGCCACTGGATTCAAGCTAGCCTGGCTGATGATGGCTGATTAGCCAGAAACCAGTCCCTGGATGATTGTTTCCGGTCCAGGGAAGACATGGCTTGGCAGTTCGAGCTGGACTGTTCCCATGAGGCATAGGGTCAGACTGATTTGCATTTGGCCATGTCTGAACTGGGGTGGTGGAGTGAGCTAAAGAATAATGATGGATTAAACCCAGATCAGTTGAATGGGGTGGGTGTTTCATTTGCTCAAGCGCTCCGTCCATCATCCCCTTCGGTATCGCTTTGTTCGCCCTAAGTTGGCAGGGTAGGCCCAGACGTGGGTCCCTTGCTCACTTTGCCACTGGATTCAAGCTAGCCTTGCTGATGATGGCTGATTAGCCAGAAACCAGTCCCTGGATGCTTGTTTCCGATCCAGGGAAGACATGGCTTGGCAGTTCGGGCTGGACTGTTCCCATGAAGCACAGGGTCAGACTGATTTGCATTTGGCCATGTCTGAACTGGGGTGGTGGAGTGAGCTAAAGAATGATGAAGAATTAAACCCAGATCAGTTGACTGGGAGTGGGTGTTTGATTTGCTCAAGCGCTCCGTCCATCATCCCCTATGGTATCGCTTTCTTCCAAGGGCAGGCATGTTACAATGGTGTGATTTTCTATTATAACCCAAACTGCCAACACATTCCAAGCCTGTGAATATGCATACTATGTGACTACGTACATACTTTACAAAGTATTGGTTTTAATTTCTCCCAAATTAAATCTTGTGCATGGTTTAAAGCTTGTTTAATGTATTTCTTTACCGATCAGAATCCAGAAGAGATCTTCATTGTCCTGAAAGAAGGAACAGTATTTGGGGAAGCAATCGAAATTGAATTCACAACAAACGGACAGATTATTCGGGCACAGCCAGATGTGTGGAACGATAAAGTATTATGCATAAAAGCCCCAGGTAAGAGATCACATAATTTATTCAGAAACACAGATGTGTCACTTCGGTATTTTTTCCTGGCTTTTGAAAACAAGTTTGTTTATTAGCATAACCCAACAATTACTTGTAGATGTTTCAGTTGTATAAAGGTTTCACATTGATCTATTTTCTTTATTTGCATAATTAATAATCATAAAAAATGAATTTCCAATCAGAAATAAATCAACTATACATTAAACATATTTATAAGTTAAATAACATCCCACCCTATCCCCATCGAAACCTAACAACCGGCAACAACACTACAAATCAATAATAACATTAAAAGAAAAAGAAAAAATATATTACTTACCAAAAAGTCGATATTCTTGACAACAATATTCTATACCACAATATTTTTGAACTACAATAGTTTTTTCTGACATTTTTGAGTTCCGAGTTTTTGCACTAAATGTTTTGTCTAAACTCCGTCCCACCCACCAGCCTCTTCAGCCAAGGGTAGTCAGACTCTAATAGACCAGTCATTCCATTTCCGATTGCCACTCAGACAAAATATCCCAAATGTTCAAATATCTAGAATCTCTTAGGCCCAAATGCATTAACCTATTTAGGAAGTGCAAACGGTGCGAATCGCAAAATTCGGCCGTTTGCGATTCCTAAATAGGTTTCTGGGATGCATCAAGCATTTTTGGTGAAATCGCTATTTTTAGCAAATTCCAAAAATGCGATTGCTTTTAAGGAATCGCCAATTTGCGATTCCTTAAAAGCAATGCATGATTAATTTTAAAATTGCGAATTCGCAAATCTGGGGTGCAAATTATCACGAGGATGAACCTCGTGGTAATTTGCGAAAATGTGTTAAAATGCTCTAATTTGCATTTCAAAACACTGTCATGTTACAGACACACATGTCCTTAGGACATGTGTGTTTGAAACATGCACTTCAAAATACATTTCAGGGGTGCAGGGGGGGTCCAAAGGACCCCCCCCCCGCACCCATGGAATGCATCAACATTTTGCGAATTCTAATTTGCGAATTCGCAATTCCCATTGATTCCTATGGGCCTTTTGGCCCATAGGAATCCATGGGAATTGCGAAATCGCAAATTGGAATTCGCATAATATTTGCGATTCGGTAAAAATTGCGATTTTTACCGAATCGCAAATTATATGCACTTTCAATCATGCATCCCGTTTTGCGAATCCTTATTTGCGATTCGGTAAAAATCACAAATTAGGATTCGCAAAACCGGACTTTGATGCATGTGGCTGCTTGTACAGTAGAATCAAAATATTATTGTTCAGCTAGGTAATAGAAAATGTAGTTAGGAGATGAGTAGTGCTCATCAGAGTCCTTGAAAAAAGAGCACCTGCAAATAGTAGCGTTCTCACATAACCATGGTAGTACTCCAAACTCTTTCTTTGTCAAATTCATTCCGCTGCGCTATGTTGGAGTTATTTTCAGCATTTGATTTCGAATACACTCTCAGATCTTTTCCATTTATCTCACCAAAACTGAAATTTAATTTCTTCAACGTTTGTCCTGCCCCCTCTATCCTAGCACTTTTTCAGTGCTAGCCACTTTCTCTACTTCTTCCACTCACAGCCTTGTTATGACATTTGATCACCCCTTTCCATTTCAATCATTAAAATTCATATAATATTTAGAGTTTAACCTGTTTTGTTGTATTAGCCTTTATTTTGATTAAATCTGCTAAATTTCTTCATCACTCTCTTATCATTTATCATCATAATTCTTGTAACTTTGTTCTTTAGTTGTCCAGCTGACTACACTCCAGCTTTACATTCTTCCAAAGTAGGCTGCTCACTTTATTTGTCATTGCGCTTGTTGGACGCACTTCCTACTTCTGCATCAACTTCACTGACTTCCAAATTACTCCTGGACCCACTGGGACTATTTTCATCATCTTGGAATTATCGATATTCCCACCAATTGCCTTTCTTTTTGCTCTATGTCTTATCCTCAGTGAGTTTTTGCTTCCGACTTTCTTATCCCAAAATATTTTAATTTTTCTTATTCCTTCTTCTGCTCCTTTTTCCTCAATGACAATCTTTTTCTAATCTTCTCTAAGAAACTCAGCCCATAACTTTTGAAACTTATATCTACAGACCTGCTTCTCAATTACATTGTGCCAGATTACCAAAGAGTTGTCTGTGAGTAAGTGTGACTAACTCCAAACTCAATCAAATTCATTGTATTCTGCCTTTTTAGCCATTAATTCCTGTTTTAGTTTGTTTTTTCCGACTCCAGACGAAGTTAATAAACAATAAGTATAATATTTGGCCTGCAGATAATATTACTATACTACAACAAGTGAAGTGGAATGGTAACAGTGGCTGTGAGGGAAGTCCTTTGTGCAGTACCACCAGTGGCGTCACTAGGGTTGGTGTCACCCGGTGCGGGTTACTCATGGTGTCACCCCCTCACGACTTAACGCATGGAACTCCTCCGCTCCGAGTCCGCCAGTGGACACAGATGGCAAATAACGGGGCCATACAGAATCCTTAGTAACGTTTGTAAATTTAGTTCCTATATTTACAAAGGCCAAAGTGAACCACCTGCAAGTGAAGTGACGAGTTCAAGGAAAGGCCTGGCCTGCTCCCTGCCTTGAGCAATGAATCATGCAGCCGGCCGTGTGCAACTGCAAGCACAATGCACCGCCCGAGTCAGGACTAGCCTAGGAGGCTGGAAGGGTGGGGCCGGACAGGGTCTTCTAATTATTTTTGCGTTTTTATATAGCGCAACTTTACCCAAAGGCGTCAGAGCGCTTCACAATAGGAACAGTAATGAAACATGAGGAGAAAATTACAAGTGAACAAATAACAAAAGCAAACGTTAAGTTACAAGAGGCAAAAGTGACAATTGTGAGCAAACAAAACACATGAAGTTGCAAACGGTGCATTACAGGAGGAAAAAGTGACATGTGTGCAGGTTACAAGTGCTTAAAAGATAAACTATGACTGAAGGCAGGTTTTGAATTTTCCAATCCTTGAATGTAAGAGCTTCACATCCACTGTCTGAATGCCAGATGCATTATCTACACGAGTAATTAAACTAATAATAGTGTATAAAAGCAATTACTAATGCGTCTTTATTACTAAAGGAACACTTTTGTGAAAATTTTTAATAATGAAATACTGAGCAAAAAGCACTGTTTCTATACTTATACCTTGCAGTTAGCATGCAATTCCTTAAAGGTGGTTCATAATTCATTAAGGTATATTACAAGGATAGTAACCGGAGACCTATCTCACTCAAGAATGTCTGCAATGAAAGCAGTAACTCGCTGAGCTTCCTACGTAAAATACAAATCTGTGACCTGCAGGGTGCATGCTTCACTTTGCAGCTGGGACATTAACTCTTTATACTTTGTATGAGTCAGGCGCAGGCCTGTAACTAGCCTGCACACAGATCTCGCCAGCAAGTGTATTCACCACCAAATGTATCTTATAATGCTTTGGAATTTGTTGGGTACACAAAGATCTCTGCACCAGGTGTCTAATCCCAATAATCTATTTTAAAGTGAAGTCTGCTCGAGAGAAAACAAAGTACAATTAGAAGAGGTATAATACTGCAATATATTGTAGACACTCAAGCACAAGAATAAACGTTACGTAGGCAATGGTAATGGTGGCACTTGTGCAAGTATCAAAAAGCAAACAAAATGCCATTACCGTAGTCCCGAGGGCAGGCCTATTGTGACTGCCCAAGAAGGAAGAAAGCTTTGTTTAGCGGGCCTGGTGCACTGACTGCACTAGTAGACCTGCCCGAAGAGGGCCGTGTTTTCGTTTGTGCGAATGTGCCTGTGCGCCCAAGAAAAAAAAAAGCATGTACTACTGAATCTGATTCAATTCATTTGTGTGCCACTGCACTGCCACCTTATTTAACTTACTTAGTTCATGATCATAGCTGCCAAGGTTTCGGATTGCTATGTGTGACATTGTCAAATTTTCAGAGTAATTATGAGTGACATTACAACAACCATGAGCGTGCGAGCAAAATCAAGCAATGAAGCCAAGGAAAACATTTAAATATCAGAAATTACCCCCATTTGAACAACGAGAAACCCTAAGAAGATCCTAAAACTTCTGTAAAACACCAGAAATGGAAGGGGACTAATCAGGAACACAGACTCAGCATCAGAGGGCAGGCAGGCACAGAAGCTGCTAAGAAGATGATCGCATTGATCTGCTCATTCAGGACCTGCACTAGCCTAAAAAAAGCTAAGTTTATAGCATAGCAAGTGCAACTAGGAGCTTATACCATCACTCTGTCTCTGGCATTATTGTTTGCAAATGCAATAAAGTAAAAAAAGAATGCTCGGAGTGGAACTGTTTTGCTCTAAATATGCTTTTGTGCAATTTGTATTTATTCATTTATTTGCACTAAGGTGTAAAGCAAAGTCCTAAAAACCGTTGGACATTATATTATACTGGTTTTGCACATATTTAAAGAAAGAATGTTTTGATATATGACACGTTCTGGTCATTTACGTACTGAGCCCTTTCAAAAGAGAAAACAATTCCTTTTTTTTTTAAGATTGGCTATATTAATCTGTCACTGCAAATGGACTAGCTGTAACCTTGATTATTTTAACAATATATAGATGCAGCCTAGAATGCAAACACGGCTCGTGGATGTTACAAGGGTAATTATGTTTGTGTGTTGAAGAACTTTGTTCTTCACCACCTCTGTTGCTAGACGGCCGGAAGAACAACTATTAACAAAAAATCATCCTACCTCCGGCACATTATGCCAACTCCTCACCACCATGTCCCCGTTTCTGGCAATCAATTATTAGCATGCTGCAGAGCATCAGTTTGGACTCCAGTCTGCTATCTTTACCACGTGGGGCCCAGGCCCGGCCGACTTGAGCCTCTCAAAAAAGAATGTGATAGGCCCCATTCCTGGATCGCTTCTCAGCTGCATATATTACATTAAGTATAGAGTATACAACAGTATGACTCAGCTGGCACGACCCACCGCAGTACACAAACGTGCATTTATTTTCAGGGCACACAGAGGTCAAAGCCAGGCCTGCCTGTTATTATTTCAAAAATACTAGACCAGTTTAAGCTTTACTTTCCACTTTTTAACTAACCCTAAATTAATTACATTTTGACGAGCTGACTACTGTAATACATTATAAATAAATTATAATCATTTGTGTGCCACTGCACTGCCACATTTTTAACTTAGTAATAAGTTCATGCACTGTCGGAGTAGTACTATAAATAAATATTATTTCTCTCTCTCACCGTTCCAAATTTTGAAGGCCCAGGGGAGACTGGAGAGACGACTACGAGACCACGACGACGGCGATCGCGATCGCGATATCAACAACAAAAAGATGATGGTGCCAGGTGGTCTCTCTGATGTCGTCGGACTCGTCGGTCGGTATTAATTGTGTATTCTCGTGAGTCACGAGTCGTGACCAGTCACCACTGTGCAAGCAGGGCGCCTGACCGCTGCCGTGACGCGTCAGAGAGGGAGCAGGCAGCAGGTGCGCCCAGCGCGCGGGGGCTGTCCCAGGGCCGTCATTGGTGCACAAATTAGATTGACGGCCCTGGGACCCAAAGTAAACTTAACTGCTGGGTACGCGGCGAACCAGTGAACGCCGCGGCCCCGCCGCACGCATCCCGCGTTCGCATCGCACCACCACCCCAGGCAATGACGATCGATCCCGAATGGGATCATCAATCTCTGGTGGCGCGCCGCGGTGCGTCGTGCTGCTGGCGGTGCGCTGAGTCTGTCTGATTAGCACTGCATGCACTAGCAGTAGTAGCGCGGCCAGAATGGAGGGAGGAGGCAGCTAGATTGGTGTCACCCCAGATAGGGTGACACCCGGTTCGGTCCGCACCCCCCTAGTGACGCCGCTGAGTACCACCATGCTGCCTTGCTCCTCATTTCAATACTTCGTACTGATGTTGAATGTTTTCCTACACAGGACAATTGCTTTTTAAGCCCCCTTGGATGTGATTTACATCTTTGTGAACAGCTTGCAAACCAGTAGAGGAGTCAAACCTGCTTAGGACTGTCTTTTACCACCCATGTGTAACTACCACCATGATGTCCAAACCTGACACCAAGGATTGATGGTAACTAATTAATAGAGGGTACATCTGCAATTTGGGAAGGTTGCATTCTGGTCCTCATGTTACCTGTGTGCAGGCTGGCATTGCTGGGTCACTTTTATTAAATATGTTTACCCTTTAATAGTAAAGAACACTCTCTTCCTCTTCAGAATTTGTAGCATATTGTAAAAAGCATGAGGGACAGGGTGCCCAAATATATGGATGCCTCCCATCCCAAAACCCTGAAAATCCCTGCAGTTTTAACTCTTTCTCCTTCCTTCAGGCCATGGCCATTGCAGTGAGAGTGTATTGTGTCTCTCTTAGAGAAATAAAGTCAACGGAGACCTCTCTGTGCTGCCCCAAAGAAATAATACATTTACGAAGATTTTATTCAATGATATGGCCTTTTGTATTGCCTACACAAATTGTATGTGACAACTGCCCATCTGCATATCATGTGGTCATCTCTGGCAGAAGAGAAAGAATGCACAGCAATAGTCCCTTTGGAGGACTGTCTTAGAGAAATAAATATTATAACATGTCAATATACAACATTTTCCACATCATTCAAAAGGGTAAGATGAGAACTTATTGTAGGTTACCTAGACAATGAATTGGCTCTGGTGACCCATGCGTTTGAACCTGAAAAGTTCCCCGCAAAATGTCAAGGCTTTCCCTAATTCTAATTAGCTATTTGAACTTGCCCTAATCATAATTTTTGTAACTATAAGATATCCCTGTGTGGGAAGCAATTATGCTCATCTTTAACTAAAAGCAGAAGCCCTGTGACCAGCCAAAAGGAAGGACTGGGACAGAAGTAGGACAGTTGGCTGACCTCACATAGAGCCAGGAACATACTCAAAATACTGAGAAAAAAGGCTTGCTGATGCTGTAATGTGAAGGTAAAGGAGATAGACTGCACAGTGTACGGAGGACCATCATAGATCTGCTCAAGAACTACATGCTCAGTGTGGAAGATCTGTGTGGGTTTATATTTGTGTGTATCAACAATGACATGCCACTCATACTCTCCGCTTCAGCAGCACTCCCAACACAAGAAACAATTTAACTGGCTGCATGACCAAACCATGCTAACTGTGTTGCCTGCCTTAAGGTGTTGGGGCATTGACCCACTCATATTTTGCCCCCTGGGCCCCTAATGAAATGTGAGTAATGTAACATATTTTACGTGTTTACATTCTGCTGAGGCTGGGCCTGTTGCAATATAGAGAGTACTGAGGCTGAGGAGGGTCCTGGAGCAGCCAGTGAGGACCTGAGGGGGAAGGGCTTAACAATGTTATTGACAAACAAGACAAAGACAGAGTTATTAGCATTGCCACCACCTGGGGCACAAGTGTGCATGTCGGGTTGGACTGCTGCCTCTCTCTGGCCAACCTGACATGCGCACTAGAGGCCACTTAGAGTCTCTAGACCAGCTCATAATGGAGCCCGGGATGACTCAAAGCCACAGCCCTCGGTCTTGCTGATGAACAGCGAGGTTATCTGCCCCAGCCAATCCAGGCACTGCAATAACAGAGGGAGCAGCATCTGGATTGTCTTTGAGGCTAGGGGCCTCTGGCAGTGTGTGCATGTGATGCAGCGCCGAGCTGGGAAGAGGCAGACTCTCTCTCTCTCTCTCTCTCTCTCTCTCTCTTCACTTTCCATGCTGCAGGCAAGAAGAGAGACAGGGCACGGCATTAAAGGACCCCAGATGACATGAGGGCGAGGTACGCCTCATCGGCTGCTCTCTATCCTAACAGAAGGCCCATTCCCTTGTTCTGCTTTCCTCTCATAACATGTCATACCGCCAGCAGTATTTCTTGAACACGGACACGTTGCCCATGCCTCCACCACACAAAGCTGCTAAAAATGCAGGCCTGCGCCACCCCCCCCCCAATTTCCTCTTAATGCAACATGTTCTGGCCATGTGTCTGTTTGGTCACAGGGAGCAATGGGCTCTTCAGCCAGTCTCTCCTTCCTGTGGCCTAGGTGGCAGTCTGTCAGCATTGCTTGTGGCGTTTTTCATTTATTGACTGCTGCCACTGACTGCTTCTTCTTTTCCCTCTTCCTTGGCTCTGAAGTGAAGGAAGAAGCTCCTTCACTAGCGCCATGTTTCACCACCAATCATCATTACTAATTTATTCTTGTTATTATCACGATTGATATATTTATTTATTTATTGCTCAGAGGCACGCCATGGTGTTCATACAATGTGTGTTTAGTACATGTTATTGTGCATATCGAGGGGTGCCACAGGGCTCAGCACTGAGTCCTACGCTGTTTAACCTGTATGTTCAATCTCTTGCAGCGGTGGTAAAGAGCAGAGGCCTGACAATAGTATTGTATGCGGACGATGCACAGTTGGTGGTGGCACTCTCGGGTAACTCAGGCAAGGATGCCTTCACCTTTCAGAGCGATCTCTTAGCTGTTGCAGAATGGATGTCAGCCAACTGTCTGCAGCTTAACGCAAGCAAGACTGAAGTTCTGTTGGTCGGGCGGGATGAAAAACTATGGAATGAGCACTGGTGGCCCAAAGCCCTGGGTATTGCCCCCACCCCTAAGCAGTTGGTAAAGAATCTGGGTGTCTGGGTGGACTCGGCTCTCATCTTTTAGGCCCAAACGAAAAAAGTGGCAGGGACTTGTATTAGTATATTGCGGGGGCTTAAACCTTTGGTAGGCTACTTTGACCCGTCCACTCGGCAGATTATCATTCAGGAGATTGGATTACGCCAGCTCTCTCTACTTGGTGACCAATAAGGCAGAGATCTCGAGACTACAGAGGGTCCAGAATGCGGCGGCCAGAACTCTTCTTGACCTCCCGAGAACCTGCCCCACCTCTGCTGCCATCCGCCAACTACATTGGCTGCCAGTGGCCAGACGTTTGGAGTTCAAGTCCCTGTGCCTTGCTTTTAAAATCTTGAATTCATCTTTGCCTGCATTTTAGCTACCTTGCTCTCACCTTACATTCCCTCTTGCCAACACCGGTCGATGGACCAACATTTGGCAGTGGTTCTGAGGGTTAGGAGAGTACGGGCCGATGGGCGGGCTTTCCCCACTCGGGCAGCCAAATTATGGAATTCTCTCCCTCTACATATTCGCAGTTTGAAAAACTACTAGGCGTTCCGTAATGCAATAAAGACTTAGCTTTTCCCATCACCTTAGGTCCCCGTGCCCTTTCTAATGGTCTCTCCATTTGACTGTGATTAGCACCAGGACGCCCCTTTGCTGGGGTAGCTGCACGCTCTACAAGCTATTTAACATAACATAACATATAATTGTAAGCATCCATACGGTGCAGTGGCACGCTAAATAACTGTATGCTGTGTGATCAGGCCCAAGACGAAGATGCGCCATACATCATCTGCCTGTCTCTGCAGCCTCCCTTTTATGGGGACTGTAAACATGTCAATTGTGAGCACAGTCTCCTGACTTCCTGCTGGCACTTTTGTGTCTCTTTGATAGCTCCACTTTAATTCAATGTAAATGAAGACATTGTAAGGGGGGGGGGGGGATGTGGCCATAGACACAGGATCCCGGCTTTAGGAACACTCATCGCACTCCTCAATAACAGAAAATACAATTCTAGCTGCGTGAGTAACATATGTAATACTGTTGGCATTTGTATAGCGCCTTCCACCATTATTATGTCTCATAGCACTTTCTTAATCTGGTCAGTATTTCGAATAGTGCTGGACATTCAATAATACAACTGAGTGCTGTTTGTTAGCTTTTGAGTCAGGTAAAGATCTTTGTAGAGCAGTGTGTGTTTGAAGGAATGGCACTTAATTTTTCTTTTGGGGCTTTGGGTGCCTGCCCTTTGCTCCACCAATGCTGATTGCAGAGTTTTTTTTTAACAAAGACATTACAAGGCGGTTAGGTGCTTTGCAGTTGCAGTTCTGTGCGTGTTTGCACGAGAGTGCAAGGGGTTTTGTGACATGCAAAGCTCCTCTCTGGGGGAGCTAGCGATAGACATCTCATTCCAAATGTATTGTTGTGTCCGTCCTGTGTGCTAATTCATTGTCTCCACGGGCCTCCGCTGCAGCCTGGATGGCCACGTTATTATTTACTGTTGTCGCTCTGTGCCTGTGGAACGGCGAGTTCGTCCTGTCCCGTGTGTTAATTGTTCTCATGGGTCTCCACTGTTCACACTGGACATCTAATCTAGAAGGTCGCCAGTGGTCTCCTTTATTTTCTTTCCTCCTAAGCCTCTGTATCACTCTTTGCTTCCTTACATCTCTCCATGCTTCTTTCTCTTCTTCCTTACTGCTTTTCCTTCCTCCAAGACGTTATCCCTCACCAAAATGGAAGCTCTTCATTTAGTGTGATTTCAGTGTTTACAGTGGTATTCATTTACCATTAAAGCGTAGTATTCATTTAGTACGCATGAAGACTAAGTAGTATGCCCACGAGCCGAAATATGCTAATGAGGGAATACTAGTTCTACTCAACTACCCTTCAAATACATGAGGAACACTTCAATTGATTGCTAAAAGAAGACTGGTAGTATTCTAGAAGAATAGTATTTGAAGCTTAGTAGTATTCTGTTAGTGTTTATCTGCAGCTCTTGTGCTATTTAAAGAGCAAAATGAAGGCTAGTCTCCTTGATTGTGACCACTATTTGAAGACTAGTGGTATTCTTTGTGAGCAATATCTGAATACTAACGGACCACTATTTGAAGACTAGTGGTATTCTTTGTGAGCAATATATGAATACTAACGGACCACTATTTGAAGACTAGTGGTATTCTTTGTGAGCAATATCTGAATACTAACGGACCACTATTTGAAGACTAGTGGTATTCTTTGTGAGCAATATCTGAATACTAACGGCAACGATTGTGAAGACTCAAGTAAGACTAGTAGAATTTAAAGTGAATGTCAATTGAACACTAGTCACATTTGCTCTGATTAATTTATAGTAATGCGATTGATTTGATTGTTTGCACAGGGCTTCTCTGAATGATGCCTTATGGGCCTTTCAGACAAAATTGTATTTGTTACATGTTCTCGTAGTGAATGATTATAATCTGCCTGTTACAAACTCATTAGTCATACATTCAGCAAACATTTTATGATGTGTACCTGGAACATGTGTTTGTTTTCAGACTACCCAGAAGGAACAATTGTGCAAAATTGAATTAGTCGCCATATAAAAGCTTAACTGTTCTAACTCCTCCTGTGCTGATTTTCACACCTGCTTGGGTCTGTACTCTGCCATTAGGCAGGAATTTTGTCTTTGTGGACGCCCTTTCCAATGCCTGTTTTCCTCGGGTCTGTAGTCTGCCATTAGGCAGTTTGTTATTGCACACCAGGGGGGTCAGTAATAGGCCGTTTTGGTATTTGCTCCTGGGGAGTCTGTTATGTTGGAATTTTACAATTCCAAGGCCCACTTCTGTTAGGCAGACTGCCCATTAATATTTTTCCTGCACCTGGGCTGTTGGGTCCTGGGCTGTAGCCCTATTTAAACGTAGGCTCTGCTTGCCCAAAGTGTAGGCTGACACCCAGCCCCCCATATCTGACCTCCGAATTACCCACTTACCTTTTGAAGGGTTTTTCTGCCTGGTGTCATGGATTCCTATCAGGAGACTTACCGGGATGACCAGTAGGAGGAGGATCCCCTTAACGCCCTACCATGGGAGGATTCCTTTTATGACGCAGTGGACAATTCCATGGTCGCGGAGGCATTGGCGCCGTTAGAGGATCGCCTGACACGTAAGATTGATAAGGCTTGTGAGCTATTGGCTAAAGCTGCGCTATTTGTGCCAAACCATACACCGGGGAATGCCATGACAGATGATCAGCCACCACCTTCAGAGACTCGGGCGTTGACACTGATGCGTTCAGTCATCTTAAGCAGGCATTCCTGGCCAGTTCTCAGGCGCCCACAACCCCTGTTGCAGCAACCCCTGCTGCAGCATCACTTGCTACCCAGGGGGAGGATGATCAGGGTGGAGCTGGTGATCAAGGGGACACTGAGCTATATAAAACTTTAGAAATAAAAAATAATAACCTTACCTCCAGTAAGTCCCACACAGCGAGATTGCTAAGAGGTCTTCGGAAGCCATGTCCCCTTTCTCCACCACTCCACAAACGCGGCATCTGGCACACTACTGGTTGGGGATGAAGTCCACTTTACACCGGAGGGACCTTTGGAGGCTAAGAAGCCCTCCTTGTACCTCCTGTAAGTCCTACACAGTGGGATTCCTGAGAGCTGGTTGGAGGCCCATCCAACTTTCTCCACCACTCTGCAAACACCATTACTGCTTAAAAAACTATAGACATTCGCTGAAAAAAATAAAGGTTACAGGGGCGTTATAGCTAGGAAACGGAGATTGAAAAAACGTTAGTAGTTCAATGAAAAAACCAAAGGTCACAGGGACGTTTTAGCTAGGCTCAGGTTTCACTTGAACAAAACCAGTGAAATTCAGCTGTTATAGTGAACTTACGCCCCCGCAATGCACCACCTATGACCTCATGTATTACAACACTCATGATATGGTCAGTGACATCATTGATGACATGATCCACAAAATCACCAACGCATCCACTCACATCCCCATAGAACCTTTCATACACCCACTCCCACATGATAATTCACAAACCCATTTACAGACCAATACAACTACTTACACACCCACTCACAAATTCATATATCTACACACACATCCACTCACTGATACAGCCACACATACACCCACTCATTCATACAGTCACTAATATATTCACTCATCCACCCATATTATCCCCCACACACTGGGTAAGTCAGCTGTAGAGCTACTGACAGTTACTCACACACCCATACAATCAATCACACAGTCACTTACTCACCCATACAATTACACCCGCCCCACTTCATATGCATACAGATACTAACAGGGACTCACTCACATACAGTTGCTGACACATGCACACACTCACCCACCCCACTGCTCACCTATACTGACCTTTACATACCCAGGTACTCACCCATATACCACTGGCAAATCCATTCACTCACCCACATAGCCATACACACACTCACCCATACAGCCCCTCACTCATGCATTCACTAACCCATACAGCTACTGACTCACCCACTCATTCATCAATACAGGCAGTCACACACACCCTCACCCAGACAGGCACTCAGACAACTAATCAATCGCCCATACAGCCACTCATGTACCCACTCACACACCCATACAATCACTTAGACACCAACTACTGACAGACGTATACAGTCAATCACACACTCACTGAATCATCCACACAGGCACTCATACACCCAGCGATGCACCATAAACACCTTAGTATTTATATTTAACACTTAAACTCTATAAAAACAGTCAGTCACAGGATGATGTCACGAGTGATGTCAGTGATGTCATGAGTGATGTAATATGTCAGGTCATAAGCAGTATATATATATATATATATATACATATATATATATATATATACACACACACACACACACACACACACACACACACACACACACACACACACACAATTAGCTATAGAGGCTTTCAGCCAACCTTCTCATCAATTGGTCTATTATTGTGTCATTCTCATTTTTCATCCATCCACTGCAGCGTACAGCTTGGGACAGGACAGTGAGCCAAGCTATTGGCTAACTTTACTGCGTGTGATGGCGTTCTTCTCCTTCACAAGAAGTAAATCCACACACAAAGTAGTGCCCTTAAGAGTCAGTGACTACTATGGCAAAGTGTCCTTCTGAGATCAAAAAGATATTTGCTTTTAGAGAGTTTTTTTTAAAATATGGATGTGCGGCCGGTAGGTTCCACATCAATAAAGATTTGCAAAAACTGTGAGAAAACAAACAATAACAAAGCCAAAACGCCTTTTAGCTTTGCCATTGTTTGTTTCATATTCTAGAACATTCAAACCCAGTCAAGATCACAAAAAGTACTCAAGCAGCTAAATACATGTACATATTTCAAGATCAAAATGAGGGTGACGTCAGTATACAACTGGAAACATTATCAGCATGTCACACAGTTGAGGGGGAGTCAGGCAGTGATGGTAGGTCTGGCAACCATTTTTTTAAGGAATGGCGCCAGTGCAAGGCACACGAGATTCTGCCCAGCGTGTCACTTTTTGGCCTCACTGTGACTGTTGCTGAGCAGTAGGGTCATCATGAAAGAGTGATTCTACGTTTTGTAGTCTATGCTGGTTGGGTGAGGGAGGCAAGTTCACATTTTTTTCAGTTGCTGTGTTCACTGTCTGGAAGTGGTGGTGACTGGTGCAGAGACGATGCTGAGGTGATGCTGAATGATACTCAGGTCTTGCTGAGTGATGATGATGTGGTGGTGTACTAGTGCAAAGGCGATGCTGAGTGATACTGATGTGGCCCGAGTGATACTGATGTGGCCCGAGTGAGTGTGCTTGCAGACATGTAGCCATTTCTCCAATGGCCCTTACTCTGCAGGGCCATCGGAGAGGTTTTTACCGTAGCAGAGACGTAATAGTCTATGCCATGGCCAAACTTAAGGTCCCCCCGCATATAGGTCGCGTGGGCAGACCACTATGTTTGCAGAGACAGAACACCATTGTCGCTGTGACGGAGTTCCCTTCCCGCCAACATATGAATCAGGCCTGTAGTTTCACTTAACAGATTAAGGGCCCGATGTAGATAATCCGAGATTACCTATTCTTAAATACCGAATCATACCGATTTGGTATTTAAGAACAGCAAATGGGATGTAGGTATTATTACCGAATCGGTAAATACCGATTCGGTAATTGCCATTCATTCCTTTGGGCCTGGAGGCCTATAGGAATGAATGCCAATTACCGAATCGGTATTTACCGATTCGGTAAAAGGGGGAAACATTGAAGGGTGGCAGGGTGTCACTTTGACACCCTGTTGCACCCCTCAATTGTGTATGGGTGCACATGTTGCATACATACATGCCCCAAGGGCATGGATGTCTGCAACATGGCACTGTTGGAAAAGCAAAAAAAAATGCTTTTTCCAAGGTTTTCATTATTTACCACCAACTTGTAGTTGGTGGTAAATAACGAATCCTAAAAGAGGAAAAGCACTCATTTGAGTGCTCCCTACATATCAAAATCGGTAATTTACTGATTCGGTATTTTAAGGAATCGCTAAGTTACCGATTCCTTAAAATACCGAATCGGTAAATTACCGAATCAGTAAAATGCCCACCTACACCTCATTTTCCAAATACCGGTCGGTAACGGCCGAAATTACCAAATTTCGGCTGTTACCGACCGGTCTTTGCCTACCTACATCTGGCCCTCAATCTTCTTTTGGTGACATCTCACCCTTCTGGATTTTTCTCCCACTTATTCTCAGAAGGCACCCAGTTGCATTAAAGACGGACACATTCATTTTTAGGCACGGGAGATTAGTCGATTTGCCCAGAATCACAGGATGTTTTTGCCTCCCGCCAGGCACAAACTTACTTCCCCCGCTTCATGGTCGGCCTCTAGCCTTTAAGCCACATCCTCTATACCCTTTGGGGTAGGTAAATTGAGTGCCATTATTGTGCTCTAGTAAAGTCTGTTCTTATTCACTTGCCCAGGATGAGTGGCATATCTCAGGGGAGGTAAGCAGCAGAAGCCACAAAGCGCAACACCTTTAATACATGGATGCATTGTGCGTCAGTGTGCACTGCGGTTGTAGTGCAGATGTAGGCAAGCACTGATAGTTAGTTTGGTGGCGCAGGGCCTGTTAAAATGTACTTGATTAATATATTTTTATGCAACTTGCCACTTCGATGTGGCAGTGTAATATTAAGTGCCACACAGCTCTTCTTACCACAGTTATGTTGATTGTAAGCCCGGCATACTAGAGATGCTAAGTCATGAGGAAAGGTGGGCGCTTCTTTATCTTGCGAGGCACTGGCATCTCTAGAGGGGAACTTGCTGAATATCATCTTGTCAGGGAGAATCCAAGGGCCCCTTGTATTCCATACATCGTGGGAGGGGTGGTCAATATATTTTCCATGCACGCAGAAGTGACCAGAATTGTTTTAATCACTGAAGGTTAACTTTGAGTCTAAGGATAATGGCCAGTCTCCCCTACATAAAAACGCACACTAATCAAAATATGTGAACACTGCAAGAAACATCAACTGTGAGGCTGAGCACATACATAGGTAGTATAAGCAGGCACAGTGATAATTATATGTAAGTGCCCTAGCAGATGCAAAAATAAGATGAACTGATTCGTGGAGTTGATGTGGAGTTGCTGTACATACCTGCGGAGTAAAGATAGTAGATCTGTTTGGTTGGATCATGAGCAGAAAGACAAGAGGGCATTAAATTTAGCTTTCTTAATAACACTTTATCAAATATGAGTGGCACCGAGTGAGCCATAGGATTCCACGGCAAATGGTACTGCAAGAGATGTTTTGAGTCAGTAGTTTAGCTGGGAAAGCTAGGTTTAGCAATGTGTTAAGAGAGGTGGATAGTGTTAGTTTCTTGGTGTTGTTAATGGCAAAAAGGCATTGTTAATGAGGTGAAGGTTGGTTGCCATTTTGGGACTGGGCAAGTAATCAGGGGGGGGACACTATTTATTGGGTTTGGGTGTGATGTTGTTACTGTATTACTGCTGATCCATTATTTGAGTACATTTGTGGTGGCTCCATGTTCTCGTTTCTGGGTGCACCATGCTTCATTCCTGGACGTGGAAGATACTTGAGTGCCTGTCTATCAGTAATAAAGTTAGGGCAGTTTGTTTAGGTTTTTTGTATCACTGACGTTTTAGATTGCTGCTGTTAGATCTTTCAATTTGCACTGTTGTCTGTATCATCATTCTCTGTGCCTGTGGACCTGTCTTTCTATTATTGTGATTTGCATCAGGTGTTTGCATGGTTGAAGCAAATCCACCTTCTTTTTTGAGTTTCTTCTTGGTTGTGCAGAATTATTGACAGAGGATTATCTACAACCATCAATGTGACGATCATGTTTTATTCAACTCCAACAATGATGAAACAATTCAGCATTTAGTTGCATGCAAGTGTTACCATTTACGATATTATGTCACTGACTATGGTCATGCAGATGCAATAGGACTTCATTATGGTTTCCACAATATTTACAGGCGTCACTGTACATTTTATGGTCATAACAGTCATGAAAGAACTGGCCATATGGCGCAGGGATTTTTCTACGTTGTTTTGATCAAATTGTCATTTCATGTGCTATATTCATCATAATACATGAGAAAGGAAAGGACTTGGATGATACACAAAATGGGGACATCCAACAAACTGTGCCCTATATTAATCAAATGTCTCCATCTAGTGCGACCCTTTTATTGGATCATATGTTTTATGTCGTGTTAAAATACCTCCTATCATACGCAGCAGGTTTCATACTTGTGCAACGGTGGGAATGTAGCAATACCTCTAGAGCAGTCGACCTCGAGGGTCCGAGTCTCGGCAACGACTTTCACCAACCAACCTGTGATTCTGGGCAATATACTCGATCTCCCCGTGCCTAACAGAAATTAATGTGTCCTCCTATAACAAAACTGGTGCTCAAGTAAAGCGCTCTGATGTCTCGGGTCTCACGATAAAAAAGATCTTTAAAAAAAAGTATTGAAAAGTTGCTGTCACAGAAATGAACGTCATGTGAAGCACAAGATAAAAAAAACGGCCTGAGAGTTGAAAATACATGTATGCATCATCCTTATTTTGAAAAAGTCATACTATTTACAAGACTTAAAATCCTGTATGCAGTTTCCACACGTCAGCAGGCTGTTAATATGTTTCAGATTCTAATTGGCCCAGGCATTCATTAGGAACCGTATTTTTGTTTTACTTGGCCATGGCTCAGACTGATATGAGAAAGTGCTTGTCGCTAACCTGGCTTCTATTTAGTATGCCTAGTCATCCAGTTTAAAGCAAACCAATTTATTTGCAAAACGTAAAATCTCCAGCATCCTCACGATGCAACCAACTGTGTTTACGAGCAGACAAAGGATCTGTAGTCCTGCAAACAGCCATGGACATAATTTCAAAGCATCGACTCTGGAGACAAGTGTGAAGGAAATGAGCTCAACTGCCCCTCGATTTTGTTATTGTGGAATTAGCAGAGCTTTCAGACACTTACGCGCAATGCTGTTACTGGCGCTGCGGGTGGAGAGCAAGGAACTAACACCCAGTCGGCTCGCAATCCTTGTTGGAGCGGGGGGTGGGGTTAGGGGGGATTTAATATTAAAAGAAAAGAAAAGCTACCTGACCAGTGACCGAGTCTGCACCGCTGCTCCTGGGCCGGGGTTCCATGTTGGCGCTCTTAATTTGAAAACACTGCGCAGGCGCAGACAGAAACTTTGCAGCCCAAGTCAGAAAAAATGGAGCCCAAAAAGAGCACAACTCAACTCTGCTCGACAGAACAAGCCCAACGCCCATCAACAGAAGACCAAAAGAAGAAGGAGGTAAGCATGAAAAAACTGGAGCTCCACATAACAAGTAAAATAGGTTACAAAAGTGAAAAAGCATATCGAGGAGAAACTTTTATTTTCCGCTGTAAAGCAAACAGCTTTATATGTAGTTTACTTAATAACGTATTGCAGCATGAAAATAAAAATATGAATGTAAAATATTTAAATTAATTTGTATGAAAAACGCAGAAACAACTTTTAAAGCCTAAACTATTTGCAGTAGTAATGTCATAACAAGAAAGAGAGCATTGCAATCGATAGAGGCTACCATGTCATAATTTTCACGTGGTTAGAATTAGATCTGTGTTGTTGCTTTAAATAAAATTTGAAAATTTGTATAATAATAATATTGCCACTGTTTTGAATCTTCGCAAACGAGAAGACAGATTTTAAAACACTGTCAACAAGCAAACGTAGCTGCAACCACATATAAGCTTACCAGTGCCTTTCAATATAATCATTTAACACCCCCAATGTTACATACGTGACAATAACTCCAAAGCTGCCTTGATCTACAAAGTATTTAAAAAAACCACACAGGAATGCCTAGAAAACATTTTGAGTTTTGGTGAAATTTAACATTTTCCCACAAGGTGTGTTTTAAATCCCAAATAAAATTGTGATCTTTAACATCGTGTTCAGAAAATTAGGTACATTGGAGTTATACAGTTACAATGATTGCGTTTTCTAATTAAAAAAGTTATTATAATGTCATGTTTATTTTTTAAGTAGAATCCTTACAAAGGGGTAATACCGTACAAACTTTAGACACCTGTTAGGTAGTGTACTTCCAAAATCAAAGGACACATTGACTCAGTGTGATCACTTAATATGACAATGACAACAACATTATAATTCTGCCCCAAATATAAATGACTGAAACTGTAGATAAAGTGAGAAAAGCTACCTTTGGTATGACATGCGTACGAAACAAAATGTAAACACTTATGGCGTTTATCATATGTTTCACTCAAGAATTAAGGTATAAGCATCACATCTTAATACAGACATTTTGATTTGGGCATGCCCTCTTCGTTAGCACTTCCAAGTCAAAGCTAAAAAAAAATCATTCATTCAGTGTTACTTTAAAGATATCTGTAAGTCAGATACACTTATATCTTAAAAATGTTTAAGGAGAAGAAAGATAAAATAGGAAATTAACATATTTAGTGATGCATCTAGAAGTGCCTTATATGTGAATGATCTTTACAAATCTATGTTCTTTTGGGATTTGAGTGATGGAAGGAAATGATTAACGTGCTCTGTTGTAATTTAGTTTAAGACAGTTCTACACCAGGAATGATAAGCCATTAACGTTCCACTTTATTGACACTTTTTATCATTGATCTCCTCATCCACATGACTCATATTTGAGATCTTAGAGTGGTTTGGGGAGAGGAGGTAAGTTAACTCAAAAATAAAAAAGATGCATTGTTTTCATAGGAGTCCTCTGTTAAGACTCCTGAGAGTCATTTGCAACTAATAGCATTGTAATAACGTAGTGTCTAATTATGATATCGTGTTTTCTATAATCTAGAGCTGCAGTCTAACCAGTAGCCTTTGCTCTCTCTGTCATCAACTAACAACTGATTCTGGTTCAAGTAGGTCCTGGTATTTGTTGCGTAGGGATGCCCATAAATACTTAAAAATGTCACCCTTGTATTGATGCTTCCTCACAATGTCTGGCCTTTCACAGAAATTCTGAAGCCTCTTAAACAGCTGTTCAGGAGTCGAATACAGATATTGAGCTGGAAAGATTTCTGGATACACCTGAGCCTTGGTACACAGTGGGTACCAACCACAATGTATGGCCTCCAGCATTGCCACGCCAAGGAACTCATGCTTGGCTGTTGAGACAGCAACATCAGCCATACACAGGGCTTGGAAATAGATCTCTTTGCTAGGAAGGTAGCCCCAATGCAACAGAGAATTGTCCAACGCCTCCCTGGCCTTCAGAAATACATCTGGCACATCTGTATAGGTTTCTCCAAGAACAGACACATTGAATCCCAAGGAGAGGCCTTTAGGCTTAAGCAGAACTTGGAAAAAAGTTTTCTGGGTCTTTGTCGTGCTCCCAACGGTGAGGCCAGACAATGTGTAGTGGTCTTTGCTCTTTGTCAGTTTCACTGCTATTACCATGGGGAGTTACAAAGTGCTCACCAAATGTATGGTCCGATTTTGCATTCTATGGTACATTGGACACCTCTAGTTCATCGGCTGTTGCCACTAGGTTTTGTGGTCTTTACAGTTGTGCGAGAAAAGGTACACCTTCTCGATCTTGGGCATTGTTTTCCATCAAATTCCCAGCAATGGTGTTCTGCTGTGGAGTAGTCAAGCTCGAAGCCAGGAAAGGTTCCCCTTTGACTGCAGACCTGCTCTCCAAATGGATATGCTTGCAATATGGCAAGAGGAACTTACTAACATCGGGGAACCTTACAGGGAAGTGGAGGACCAGGCACCTTGGCCTGATCAGTCCTCCCAGGTCATCGGGACTGTGATCAGGCATAAGCCTCAAAAAGCCACGGTTACCGGTCAGAAATGACTCCATGTTATAAAGCGAGTTTAATACCACCACGTCGGCCACCAGGCAGGAAAGAACTTGGTTGTAGCCATACTGGAAGTCCTTTCCTGGCCCTTGCACACAGGGTACATCAGCTGGTTCTCGTGGAAGTAGAGGACCTTCTGAGCTTGCCGAGGTCAGGTCGTAAGGCGACCAGCTCAGCTAGGTTAAGCACTGACCTGGCAAACAGGATGCTATACTGGGCCCTGGCTGGCACGGTCTGAATGAACGTGAAGGCAGAGATGCATGCCCTCCAGTGCCACTTCTTGGCTGGCAAGCTGCAAAGTGCAGAGTTTTCAAACTCTTCCAAGAGGAGATCCTCCAGTACCTAGTGCGAACCTCCATAGAACGCCTCGATGATGAGCACTCCCATTTTAGTCGACGGGTCTTCTTATAGGTGGTTTTGGATCGTAGTGGCTGCGGGAGCGACGTCTCTCAGATGCTTAATGTTATATAAAATGTAGATAGATGACTGAGGCAACCATTTGCACATGTACACGCGAAAGCCATCTTGAAACGGGATACTATAACACAAAACAGATACTAGAGTATCGGGACCATTTTGTACGGGGTATTTTACTGGCTACATTGGAAGTGGTATGCATATTCACAATCGAGGACTCTAGTAGTAGAAATACAGTTTTGAGTGCTTGGAGTTTTGGTTGGTCACTATATCAAATGCATAAGATACTAGAAACTCTTTTAACGTCTCCATTTAGGATTTGAATTGTAGAAAATCACACGCTTTGCTTTAGGAATATCATGACATATCAACATAAATATGACACTAGCAGAAGAAAAAAATATTTATTGAAAAAAATTAGCTAATAAATCGTACATCCAGCATTTAACTATATACTATTCAAAAAGAATTAAACGTTCTAAACAAGAAGATGGCCACCTGGTTACCCACGGAACAGTGGGCGAATTGACAAGACAGCCGAACGATTGCTTCACTCCCCAGCAGTGACTGACGTCAGCATGTCTATAGGACATACTGAAATACGCTTGACTACTTGGGATTTATAGTTTTCACATGGTAAAATAGTACGCATGCGCACTGTATAGGTACCAGCCTCAGAAGTAAGGCAAAGAAAGTGTTTCGACGTAGTTAAGTGCGAGAATGGGCAGGGAAACCGTTGGTGGGCGAACGGCACCTAAACAGACCAGGAAACACCTGTAACAGGTAATCTGTAGCAACCAGAAAGTGCCATTGATGGGTAACTGAGACCAATAAGAATGCAGAAATATATTAAACAGGGGATGCAAGCTAACATGGACCAGAAAATACGTGTGACAGGTAAACTGGATTGGCCTATACCCTCAAACACTTGTAACAAGTAATCTGGATAAACAAGCGCTCACGTAGACTTGTCTCTTTTTCTGCCGTCCCACTTGGACGGCCTCAGCATGCTTTCCTTCTGGCGTAAAAGGTTTATTATCTTCTTTATGGGGTCATCTGCTTAGCCCCATAAAGAAAACCCACCTTTTACGCCAGCAGGAAGTCAGGGCAGTCCGTCCAAGTAGGACGGCAAAAAGAGAGAAAAGTGTGTGTCAGAGGATGCTCTTTCCCAATGGCTGGCCACCGTTTAGCATAAACGGTGATGCCGGCCAATGGGAACGGGGGCGGGGCCTAAAACCCGCTAGTGAAAGCTCCTCAAGATCATAAGATCTCGCCAGCGAGACGGCGCATGCCCAGCCTACGCAGGCTTCGACCTAAAAATCAGGAGGGCTGAAGCAGTGGATTAGTCAGCCAGCCATGAAAGCATACGAGATAATGAAAGAGGACTTCTGATTGGAAGGTTTTGAAATGATTAGACTGACTTCCCTTCACTATGGGAAGACGAGCCGGGTCACCTGCATCCTTAACCCGCCCCGGTGATATCGCTGATTGGAGGAATTCCTTTTGAATCTTACTCCGTCTGTTCAATTGGTTGACAGTGTGTCCCCGGGCTTGCTCTTCAATGCTGGATTTGTGCTTGCTAAAAGAATGAGTCTGCCACCGGGTACCTACATGTATATTTACATTGAAATTGACCATGAAATTTCAAGAAAAATGTATATAGATATTCCAGAATTAATTGGAGAATTACAAATATATAAACATATTGAGACAGGTCATATTGCTTGTTTAATTTATAAGTTCACATCACATGAGCATACGTAAATGTCCATTTGTATTACCCAGCTGTCTTGCGCTAGCATACCACTATAATATATAAAATGTGGTTTATTCATAACAACAATGCTAACAAGTGCAAATTCAGTGAACATGATAAATGAACAGTAAATTGTGTTATATTTATTTCACAAAAGTGTAGCTTTCTATTTACACAAATATTTTAAACAAAGGCTCGACCGTAGGAACAACTACTTTGTTGCTCCATTGCATACATGCAATAATCTAGTTGGTGTACAGCAATTACACAGGTAAGCAGCAGTTTTATGTGTAGGTTCACGTAGGCCAGGGCATGCAAACAGCATAAACAAGCACACGTGCGTGCACACGCCTCGCACTAAAAGTAAAAATTTTTTAAAAGGCACGTCTGGCGAGTGGCGAGCGATGCGCATTAATGACGAGAGAGGAAAGCCAGATGGCACAACACAACCTTAAACCCTAAAACACTACCCCCAGAACGACTCTCCCCTGACCACCAGTCCGGTCCCCACACCCAAACACTACCCTGCATGACCCCCCAGCAAATCCCTAAACCCTAAAACACTACCCTACACTACACAAACACCACACCACTCCCCCAAACCCTAAAACACTACCCCTAGCATGACCCTACCCCGACCCCTAGTCTGATCCCCACACTCAAACACTACCCTGCACGGCCCCCAGCACTACCCTAAACTGTAAAACACTACCCTACACTACACAAACACCACAACACTACCCTAAACCCTAAAACACTACCCCCAGCACGACCCTCCCCGACCCCCAGTCTGGTCCCTACACTCAAACACTACCCTGCACAACCCCCCAGCACTACCCTAAACCACTACCCTACACTACACAAACACCACCACACTACCCTAAACCCTAAAACACTACCCCCAGCATGACCCTCCCTCGACCCCCCGTCTGGTACCCACACTGAAACACTACCCTGAACGACCCCCAGCACTACCCTAAACCCTAAAACACTACCCTACACTACACAAACACCAGAACACTACCCTAAAACACTACCCCCAGCACGACCCTCCCCGACCCCCAGTCCAGTACCCACACTCAAACACTACCGTGCACGACCCCCCAGCACTACCCTAAACCCTAAAACACTAACCTACACCAAAGTACAATAAAATATTTAGATAATTCAGAAATACAGTTTGGAAAAGTTTTGAAATGTATCCAGGTCACAGACATAAATAGAAAAACTCACAACTTGGCACTATTAAATCCAATGCCTTGTGTAAACACATATTCCAGTGACTGCAATGTCCATCAAGTTGTCCCAAGTTGGAACAAGATAATAGCAGTATATATTTCGGAAATAGTAGGAAGTTCTGCTTTGTTTGTACCACAAAATTGTCATTTGTATGCAAATTCCCAAATCACTATGAGAGAGATTAGTGGATGCTGTTGTATTAGCCAAAATCTACATGCCCAGATCTTTAAAAGGTACCATACATTTCGGAAGATTTGAAAAACTGATATGGGGGTTAGCAAACTTCACCCTGGAATTACTAGGAAATGATACACAATCCTCTGTGATCGGAAATGATACACATCACTTTAAACTGCAACCCTCTCCCCCACTGTAAACCGGTAATTGCCAGGGCACCGGTAAGGATATGTTTACTTTTATGTGTTTACTTTTGATGTGTTTACTTTTACCAAATGTTTTTAGAAGTACATTTTAAGTACATTTTAAATGTTGTGTAAAAGCTAGGTTTTAACACCATAGGAATTCACACTGTTGTGTGCTATTATCAAATGTACTTAAGAAAATTAAATTAAATTCAACCATATAGTTTTCCAAGAGTTTCCAATGATAAATGAATGGGCTTCTGTCATTGATTGTGGATATTGTTCATTGTCTTACCGATACCCCTTATACTTTTACTTGTTATCTTTGGACTGTTGAAAATAAACCAAAAAGTCGACCGAGTATTGGAATACTTTGACCATTAATTCAAACAAATATATTATTGAGGAATGTAAGATCCTCCCACCTATGCATGTGTAATTGGGAAATATCTACTAGTGTACTTGTTTATTTGTTAATATTGTGATTATTAGCCTAGCCATACCTTTTTGGTTTAGCAATTGACCCAAAATGCTTTGGACATAACTTTTTATAGAATCGGCCGCTATGGGTAAGTGCAGTAGTATTCAAATTGTATGTATTCAGTAAAAGTTCTGCATTGTAAATGAAGACTATACGGTTAGCATAGAAGTATTTGCTTAGTATTCAGCAGCAGCTTAAATAGTAGTCTGGGTAAAGTGCAGTAGTATTCATATTGTATGTATTCAGTAAAAGTTCTGCATTGTAAATGAAGACTATACGGTTAGCATAGAAGTATTTGCTTAGTATTCAGCAGCAGCTTGAATAGTAGTCTGGGTAAAGTGCAGTAGTATTCAAATTGTATGTATTCAGTAAAAGTTCTGCATTGTAAATGAAGACTATACGGTTAGCAAAGAAGTATTTGCTTAGTATTCAGTTAGTGTTCAAGAATAATCATTCACATATCAGTAGTCTTCATGCACTAGCCTTCACAAAAAGAATACTACAGAATACTAAAATTGGCATAAAATAGTCTTCGAATGCTATAAAACCACAGGTTAACCACTAAATGTAGTATTCCACTTCGGTAAGGGATCCCTCTCTTGCTTCCTTTCCCCTCTCCATGACTCTTTCACTCCCTTGCTTCTCTCCCTCCATGCATCTGTCTCTCCTTCACTTTCTTTCATCCCTTCATGCCTCTATCATGTTCTTACTTCCTTTACTCCTTCCATGCCTGCACCTCAGGCGTGTTACCTTTTCTCCCTCCATGCCTCTCTCTCTCTCCATTTCTTTCTGCCACCTCCATGCCTCTTCCCCTTGCTTCAACACTCTCTCCACTCTCTCATTTTGTCCTTCATCTCTTGTTTCCTGTTTCCTTTATTACCCCTTCTTTTTCTCATATCTACTTCCTGCCAGCTCCATCTTCTCCTTTCATATGTTCCTGTCCTCCAGGGTACAAGACAAGGCAGCCCTTTCTCCCGGTTCCGGTAGTTCCCCCAGCCACTGAGTTCAGGCAGTGGATGGGAACATACGTCTAGTTTTTGCCTCACTGCTGTAAACAAAGCTGAGCTGTACAGAGAGGACGGACACAAACTGCGATTTGTATGAAAGGCCAAACAATCAAACGTTCCCTGTTGAGGAAAACACAAAAAGCCAGCCTGGACAGACTTGTGAAAGGCAGTAAATACATCGTAAATTGGCAGTGAGGCGATAAAGAGCAGGCAGCCCTCTCATGCACCTGGTGTGGAGTGGGCCCTGCACATTTCTCTCTCTCTCGACCTCCCCACTGGCGCCATTTCCTGCCTTGTACAGTGTGCTCTTGGGTTCATGAGCTGCAAGCTTCAGGCTCTGAGCATTTCACAACGCAGGATAGTTTATGGGGATCAGTCTATCGCTATCGCAACATATTGCAGGCTCAATACAAACAAAAGGCATGTTTCTCCTGCAGACAGTAGACAGACAAGACAACCGTGTGTGCGGTTGAGACAATTACAAGCCTTGCTTGTACTGTAAAATGTGCTCACTACAGTGACTAAACAATGTTAATTCTGTAAAACATGGAGTATTTTTCATGTGTTGAAACATTTCAAGTCTACTCTATCACAGTCGCTTTATAAATGATCTTGCTTCATCAAATATGCTTTAAAATGCATGATTTTCCCACTCTTTCTTTCAAATTATTTTGGAAGGAGAACCCCCCGAAACCCCCTTATGATAGTTGTGCTCACTCGCTTTGCTTGCGACGCAACATCCATTTCCAACTTTTACACCTCACCACTTTCAAATGTCACCAGCCACCACTGGGTGAAAGCCAACTGTCTCAAGGGCAAGACAGAAGTAGTGATCTTCGGCAAGAACAGCTCACCATGGGACTCCAACAGGTAGCTGGCCAAATTCAGACTAACACCCAGAACCCACGTCAGGAGACTCAGAATATTAATTGAAAGCAAACTGGATATGACCGCATAAGTCAATGGCATTTCTGTATACTACTTCCACACCCTGAAGATGCTGAGGAAGCTCTTCAAATGGCTCAAAAGCAACACTAGAAAAACTGTCACTCACACCCTACTCACTAGCAAGTTGGACTAAGGGAAATCCTTCAATGCTGCGATTACCAAATAACTCAATAGAAGACTACAAACCATCCAGAAATCGGCTGCCAGATTTATCCTCAACCTCCCACACAAAACTCATATTACAACATACCTCAGGGAACTACACTATCTCCCGATACACAAGCATACTCAATGCAAACTCCTGACTGTAAAGATGAGTCCAAGAAATATTATAATTGTAGTCTTTATTGAAGAGTAAGTACAGGAACCTCCAGCTCATCCACAGCCTGCTTCACAGCTCAGTTTCATCTCTCAAGAGATAACATTCTAAGCTGCTAGGCAACCATTAACATTCTACATTAGTCATCTCTACACTGACACACACATTCTAGGCACTACACAACCCAGGTCTCACCTACCTGAACAGTTGCATCTCCTTCCACCACCATCAAGACACCTCTGCTCGGCAGGATTCCTACTCGCACACCTCATATGCATTCACAGAACCAGATCGGAATGGTGGGCATTCTCTTACATTGCTCTAGCATGGGGCATCCTCCCACACCAAATCGGAGACTCCTACTCTCTTCTTGTATTCTGCAAGAAACTGAAGAACTGGCTTTAAAATTAACCAACCTACTACAGGCAGGGCTAGGCACACACACCTGCTCAGTGCTAGGACACCCTTGCGGGTGATAGTGCGCATTACAAATACACATAATATAACATGCAGAATGCATTTTCACACTCAATCACAAATGCATTCACTGATATGGAATCACTGCTTTCGAAACCAATTCTTTATGATGTGTGGAAATGTTTCTTGCTATGTGTTAACCAGGCCACAAATTAGGTACAAACACCTTTTCTAAAACGGAAGTCATCCCTGTCATTCATGTTTCTTTACTCCCATGCCTACTCTTTTCACAAACTCTGCAACACACAGTTAAGCTAAAATGTACTGATTTATTTCCATGGTTGATGAACTTTGCCCAGCTCTCAAAGTTCCCAACATCACCAAGGTCTGTTGGTTCACTGTGTCCAATTAGTTCAACAGATTATTGTCAATGTATCATGTTTTGTTCTATCATTTCCTGATGATCTTAGAATAGAAAGTGCTGAATAATTGTGTAGTGGGATGGTACTTCTGTATTAGGGCAATGTGACTTTTATTTTTCATATGCTTTAATCTGGTTATGAAACGCTACATTTACTCAAACCTCAACGAGTCTGCAGATTTTGCAATTTCATATGAGAACATTTTGTATAAAAACCCTCGATTTTGGGTCTGAGTCACAAGACTTTCCCCTTTCTTCCAGGGATACTGTCCTTTACTCTTTCAATGTTGCTGCTCATTTGGGACATGAAATAATTTCTGATTTTTCATTTCTGTGTGGCTTTTACTTTGATCCCCTTCGTGGTATTGACACGTATTACCTATTTTGAATTTGTAATAAAACCCTTTAACTTTCAATTGATCTAGAGCTCAGTTATTTAGTGTGCTCCTTTACTTAATAAATTGCATTTCTGACTTTGATGCGTTGGGAGGTGCCTTAATGAGGGGACATATTGCCTCCTGATATTGAAGTTTAACAATGTCTCCTGTTTAGCGATGTGGGCATTCCGATTGTGGTACATTTTGGGGTATCTAACATCTTGGGGTACCCTCACCCGCTCCAGCTCCCTTCAACTAGTGCAGTAATAATCAATGACTGACAGAGCTGTCAAGGCCCCACATGAACTTAAGTTCGACATTAAAACGAGTGGCACTCTCTCTGTGTCTCCTCAAGAGAGAGGTGAAGATGTTCTAGTAGTGCTCTGCCACTGTGAGCAAGCAAGAAAAGCTCAAGCAGCCCCAAAAGTACTTGTCTACAATTTCATAGATTTTAACTTCAGTTAATTATTATGTAATATGTGTTTTTCTTATGCTTTTATGATTTTTAACGAAATCAAATAAAAGTAATACTTACTTACACTATTCCAGCCCCAAAAGTGAACCGTTTTTGCTCTCTGGCTAGCTCTCCCTTGAATGCATGAGCTGAGGTTGCAAACTCTGGCACATTCTCTAACAACTGGCTCACACATCAGCAGTTTCTTTTGCCAGGCAGACCCCAGGAACATTACTTAAAGTAGCCAATCACAGGCTAACGTCATGCATGCTGCCAACCAGACCGTTTCTGTGAGACCATCTAATGTTGCTAGGGGGAACAAATGGCTTTTCCTCTCCTTTTAGGATTGAATTTGCCTCCAGCAGCTAGCAATTCCATGTAAGCCTTGAAAATGTCACTGTGTGACGAAACACATGTTGGCTGTTTTCTTGAGAAAGAAACTGTGATTTGATTGTACAAAGACTATACAAGTGTTTAACGCAAAATAATAAACTGTGCAATTGCTGTAAAAAACAAAAGTCCTTAGCTTTTGGACCGCACACTTATTTTCACACTGTTTGAGTTCTTTGGTTCCATTTTTGGATATTTACATAAATTCTGGCTCGTAGGATCCAGTATGTAATATCACACCTTGGGTAGTAAGGTGTATACACCTAATAGCACAATTCTGTCTCACAAGCAATTGTGTTAACCATACTATACCCAGTATAAATACAGGAACGTTGACGAAGTCTGAATATTGAACCACTGCTACCAGTGGTGGCTAGTATAGGGCATGCTGTGGGACAGTGAGGCTGGGCGAGGGAGGGGTGGGGGGTTAGTAAACTCGGACATACGACGGAACGGAGGAATGTAAATATTATGTTCCTCTCTTATGTTGTATGTCTGAGTTTACTAACCCCCCCCCACCCTCCCCCCCACCGTGGGCCTCTCCCTGCCCGCAGGACGCCCTATGCTAGCCGCCACTGACTACTAGCCTTTGCTTTATTTTAGCAATTCCATATACACAGGGCACACTCCCCTTTCGGATAAGCATGGACTCATGCTTAACCTCGCACCATGGTATGTTACTTTGCATGAAAATGTTGTAATGTAACATTGATTGGGCATTTTCTTAAAGACACCGCTGAGGCAGGGTATGTGTTAATTTGTAGTACGTTACCTCTAGTCCGTGTAGCTGGCTGGGACACAGAGATATTTTAAGTTACTTTCTAAAGTCTAGTTATTAATTCTGCATTCAGACCGTGATTGCTCTAAGGGGGTGTGAACACTCCTCTATTGTGTAGCTCGTAGTCGTGGACTCTAGTTACTTGCAGACTCTGGCTGCTTTGCTTGTCAGGATACTGGCGTGGGAAGCGCTTCATAAGGCTTGCTCTCTGAGAGACAATACTGCCTTTTGGAAGGCTGTGAATGCCTCCTTTTTTGTCGATGGAGATCACTATAGAAGAAGCCACATGGGTAACTCATTTTACTGAGTTGTACAAGAAAGACGACTTAGTAAGTTTAGGATACTCTGAACATCTGGGTCCTTTGGAGGCTGACTCCTCGGGTCTGTTTCCCCTAGACATTGACTTTTCCCTTTCTGAACTGAAATTAGCCATTGCAGAAAGTTCTACTGGTAAAGCGGCAGGACCGGATGGCGTCCCGATAGATATCTACAAGTCTAACACTAACTTATGGACACCTCTCTTGACCAACGTACTCAATAGCTGCAATAAAAAGGGATTTCCATCGACCTGGCAGGAAGCTTTTGTCGTACCAATCTTTAACAAGCATTTGCAATGCAATAGGTCTCGCAGTTGTTAGAGTTTGAGCTATTGGCATTGTAAATGGCAATGCCTTTTATTTATGTGTTGTTTTTTAAAACATAAATAAAAGACATTGTCAATTACAATGCCAATAGGTTATAAACTCTCGCAAATGCGAGACCTATTGCATTGCAAATGCTTGTTACAAACTGTTTAGTGTGGATACTCCGTTTCGCTGATGCAGGCCATCCAACAAAAGTCCTGTTCCCCTGAGTTTATAATCCTTTATTACCAGTTATACTCATGTACACACTTTAAATTGGGTGGATGGGACAAATGGTACATTTGGGAAAACTGTCCACATCAATCAACCTCTAGATAATACCCAGAATATTATGCATAACCCCAAACACCAATGCTCTTTTCTGTGAACATTGGACTCTTTTGTGACTTTTTGTTTTTAAGAAAATGTTTGTCCTCACCACACAATATTCAGCAGATAAAAGGTCATGAACAGTCCCCCCACAGGGTGAGTCTGCAATAAGCTCAGTGCATTTCCTACATCTCCCTTTGTTCAAAAAGTAAGAAAAAAAACTAGGCCATGAAACATGTTAAAAATATTCTGGCGCGTAGACAACTTCAGCAGTTCCTGAGTATTATGCCAGGCTACATCAACAAGTGTTTGCTGTTTTTCTTAGCCAAGAAATGTGGAAAAGCAGGTTCTGCCTTGTAGTTTTCTGCCCCAAGCCCCCATCTATTCACTTGCAAATGCAAAAAGTCTGGTGAAAACAGGTTCTTTCTTCGATCTGGGCTCAGGGGTCATTCCAAGCCTCATGTTGGCTGATGCCGAATACCAAAGTTCAGCCAGGAATTGCCACGTTCCCAGAGTCACAGCTGTTATTACAGGTGTTATTCATGAAGCTGTTGGATGCCATTGGCAAGGTACATTAACTAAATTAAATTAACTCTTTTGGGTTGCTACACGCTTCGCTTAGTGTTACATATCCTTAGGTCTAGCTCATTGTACTTATTTTTGAGGTGCAAACGTTACTGATATAGTTGGGAATGACAAGCCCAACCCATTATTTGGCATTAAGTGATATGCTTTATGGCTTTTTAGTCTAAACGGAGCCTATTTTTAGTTTGTAAGCATAGCCTGCATAGTTGTTCTATTTCACTTATCTTTTAATTTCTTTCGTTTTTTACTTAAGTTTAGAAACTATTTATTAAAAAACGAGGCACTTTCCTAGAAAAATGCCCATACTTTCCAGTCCTACGTGCATCATGCGTTTTGTTGTATTTTATTAAATGAATATTATTAATAAAGCCATATAGTGGGCCTGGCACATTGTTCTACATATACCTAGCTCTAAAGAATGACCAGATGAGCATAAACCCCCCTCTTGAGGGAATGAGTAATCTTGAAACCCTCTCCATTTACTCAGTGGAACACACAGCTACCCGAGTCCGCATTCATTCAAAATCCTCCATAATTCTGGAAACACGTGACAACACGTGGCCCTTACAGAACTCGGTATAGAGATATGATGGAATGTACCATAAATGCAGAATTATATCAGTAGTATTTAAATCAGTTGCGGTCAAAAGATAAAGTTGGAACTAGGCCTAGGCAGAACCTGAGGAATTTCACATATAAATTCCGGGAGATTCTAGAGTTCCGCCAATGACCGGAAAATGCACATCGCGCTGCTCGCGTTGTGATGTAGTGCTGGTAGCCCATTCTGCACCGAAAAATCAGCACAAACTGCACCATGCTATTTTCGAGTTGATTTTGCTTCCCCTTTAGTGAAAAATCTACTCGGGAATCTGCCCTCTGGCTGCCCCTGCTCATGACCGCCTGCGTATGTAAATCACGCCAGAAGTCCCCTTAGCAACCGGACATCGAGCTCACCAACACAAGCCTCGCATTATTCACATTGTCATAACATTGCTCGCATTAATAAACAGTGAAAATTCAACCCCCTCATTGAAAAACAAAATTCACCGCCGCAGCCCGGCTTGAACAGGAAGCCAGGCAACCTGTGTTGGGACGGGGGCGGGGCTGCAAAAAGACAGGAAGCAGACGGGAGCCTACCCCGCGCTCCTGTGCTGCAGCGCTCCTGTGCCCGTCAGCCGGAAGATTTGCGTGTCAGCTAGCGGGGCTCCCGTGCTCGTGGAGAGCCCCGCCTGCTGCTGAGGATGACCCGCTGCCTGCCGAGGGAGAGAGGAACACACGAAAAGAACTCGGTGAGGGGGGGGGGGTGCGCGAGTGTGTGTGCGCGCGAGTGTGTCTGTGCGAACTCGGTGAGTGGGGTGGGGGGTGTGCGCGCGTGTGTTTGTGCGCGAATGTGTGTGTGCGCGAGTGTGTCTGTGCGCGTGTGTGCCTGTGTGTGCGTCTGTGTGTGTGTATGTATGCATGCGTGCGTGTGTAGAAAGAGCCGATGACTGGTGGGGGGAAGCGAGCGTGCGTTTCAGTCTGTGTGGTGGCTGGCTGTGTGCGCACGCGTGGACGGAGCCGACGTGCGCGTTCGCGCACCCAAATCCTGTAAAAGCTAGTAACACATGCTTGTCCCTCATTCCCCCGAGTCAGGCAACTTAAAGGCTCCTGCTGGTGCATCCTTCGGATGCAGTACCAGCGAGCCCTAAAAAGGGAGATCGAAACGATCCGAAGTGCTACAGGCCCATCTCGCTATTAGACTCTTTGATGAAAATTGCTGGTAGAATTATATTAAATAGATTACAGTCATGGGCTGACGAAACAGGTGCCCTTTCAAAGTTTCAGTACGGTTTCAAAGCAGGCCTGAGCACGGTAGAACAAGGATTAAACTTGGCCCTGATCACGGGCAAGTACGTGGTGGCAAAAAAAGGTAACTTATTTATGACATTCGTCGATTTAAGTTCGGAGTTTGACTGTTTGAGTCACGATATTTTGTGGGACACCTTATTACTTCTCGGTATTAATCATAACATTCTTAACTTTATTAAAGAACTGCACAGAGGGGCCGGGGCAAAGGTGCGATTTGGGAGGAAGGGTGAATGCACATCTAAATTCCCTATAATGAAAGGCGTCCGACAGGGTTGCATTTTTGCACCCTTCTTATTTAATTTATATATTAATAGCGTGGCCGATTATCTTGTGCGCCACAACTTGGATTTTCCGCAAATTGAAGGAGCTCCAGCACCTATTTTATTGTACGCAGATGATGCGGTTATAACGGCAAGGACCCAAGTGGGCCTCCAGAAAGCGTTAACCATCTTTTCTGATTATATGGGATCTCGGGGCCTAAAGATTAATATTGGGAAAACCTATACCATGTGCTGCTCATCCAAATCTAATGTTCAATGTAACACTTTTTTACAACAGTCAAAGATATAACTAACTAGTACTTTCTCTTATTTAGGGATAGTTTTTAACAAAAAGGGCACATGGTCAACAGCCGTCACCACAAGAAAGTTAGCATTTTCCCGGGCGATTGGGGCGTTAAAACACTTTGCTAATAAGCTGGGGGGCCAGCCGGTGTGGAAAATTAATACAAACTTGGTGAACATTATCGGCGCCATCTTGCCCCCTTTTCGAGCCCATTCGTGCGCGTAAGCGGCAGCCATTTTGAGCACCATGGCCTCCCTGCCCCTCGCTGATAGCCAGCGCGTCTCTCTCTCTCTCTCTTAACCTCGCAAGCATCCCCCCGCACACTGGCAACCCCCGCTCTCTCATGCCTTGGGTCATAAACCCCCCTTCAGCGCAGCTTCACCACAGAATCCCATCCTGTTCCCAGCGCGACACCTCCCCTCATTCCTTTCATGGCCTCAGATCCTTTTGATGCAAACCCCCTTTTCCTGTGTCCCCGTTTGTCTTCCTTGTTCCCAGGCCGCCACCCGGCCCTGCGGATACTGTTTATTACCCCGTACAGTAGGAAGCTTCCCCTCCCCATCAAAAGACCCTCGAGCCGATCAAAGCCCCCACCCTATGAGATCCGATCAACCCCATGCATTCCGTGAATCGGCGGAATGCCCTGCTGTGCGGCAACCATCACCTGTTGTGACCGGGGTGGGGAATCCAACTGTAAATGTATGTGGGAAAGGGCCTGAAGGGGAGATTCCGAGGATGTTCTTTCAACTATCATCGTGTTGCGAGAATGTGTTATGTGCAATAAAGGTCATAAACCCTAGTATAAGAGGCCAGGCCTCAGAGATGTGGTTAGAGCACCTCGTGACGATACTTGCTGTCTGAATTGATGTGTTCTCCTCCGGAGAGAATAAAATCCTCGTTTCCTGCCTTCCAGTCTCCAGCGCCTGCTTCTTCATTGATTAACATTGGTGGGTCATAGAGGCGATACCGCCGGGCAACAAAAAAGGGTCTTTGGTTACTGGTTGTCTTTGGAACCCCTTTTTAACAATTGGCGTCCCAAACGTGGGGCCCATCAGCGACTCGTGGATCCAGTGGGAGAGGTCCTGACGACAGAGTGAACGACTGCAACGATCGGAAGGTACCCTGTCCGATAGACCCTCGTCTGACAGCCGATCATCCGAACTTCACTGGTTCCGAACAGACCTCTCTCGAGTGATCTACGGTCCTGACTGGGAACCATCAGGAGTGCCACGAGAAGTACGAAGAGAAGAGGACGATCGGGCGCTGGATTCGGAAGACAAGAAACTGTCCATGCGGTCCGGGTAAGGTCGTGTAAACACGACGAATTGCGAAAGTGATTGATAATTGAAAGTGATTGATAATTGATGAGAAAATACTAGTATTACTTTTTGTTAATTTATTTGGAGATTCGCTGTCTGCAAACGGAGAAACAACAGGCTCTCTCTTTATAAACAGCGAAGGATAGGTACGCACCCGTCGGACCTATCTTTCTCCCCCATTGAACAATTGCCCCCCACCCCCCATTGATTAACTGTTATAGATTGTTTTCTGGAGATTCTCTGTCTGCAAACAGGGAAGAATAGGTCCCCTCTTTGCAGATAGTGAAAGGGTAGGTGACGCGAACCTTTGCGAGCCTACTTATTCTTCCCATTGACCATATTGATTTTTTATTTTTGACCTAACATTGATTGCTCAAGATTGGTTCATGAGGTATTCACTACGTGCAAACAACGTAGAATAGAAATATTCTGTCTAGTCTTTGCACGCAGCGATAAGATAGGTAGTGCTGACTATTATCCCATTGTGATCCGTCATGCCTGTCTTCTCCCCACTGGTTAGTAGCCTGTTTAGCCCGGACCGCTTATTAGAGATGAACCATCCGGCTCCACTGGAAGGCACCCCTAATAAGGACATGTTCATGAAGCATGGATTGATCGCTATAGCCTATAGTGAGCTGTGGCATAAATATACGAAAAAGGATCTAGAAAGTCAGTGGCCACTGAGAGGATCCTTTGATCTTGACAAAATAGAAACGGTAGAAATAGCCCTTCGTAGGAATGAAACAACACCTATTATGCTCGATAGTCTCGGTATGCGGCGCAAAGAAGCCACACGACGAAGGGAAGGCGACGAATTCAGAAAAGGTGAAGGGACACGACGGACAACCCTCCAAACGTCTAGTAGGCAAAGGGAAGGGCCAGCGATGGCACAGTCCCGAGGAGTAGACATGAAAAGAGAACGGTGTAAAGGGATGTGCCGACAAGTCAACCCCGGGACACAACGACCCGAAGGTAATCCCCCGACACTGCGCACAGGACGAATAGATTTAAAACAGAACCAATGTGCTTTCTGTAAATGCCTCGGGCACTGGAAAGCCCAATGCCCGACTCTGCAGAGCATAGGTAAGAACGGAGGGTCGACAGAAAGGACAGGCCGACAGAAAGGGAAAAGGCGCGAGATAAAAACCAATCAGACTAGTGCAGACAGGACAGAACCACCCCGTTTGATTATGCTCGATGGCACAGATTTCGTCAGACCAATTTTAACGACATGTTAGAGTTCTGGGACTGATTGCTCTCTGTTGCTCCCCCACTCTGAAAACCAAACACAATTACAGACCAGTGTAAACAACCCCCGTTAGAGAAAGGACTCAAGGAAGCCAAGCGTCTATTATATAACTTAGGATTTAATTACGGTAAAGAAAACACACAACCAACGGTAAATAGAATAACTAGTAGAACACTCTCTAAAACAAACTGTACTAATAGGAGAAATATAAAACGTATTATGCTCACTCCGGAAGTCCTCGAAATGTAACAGTTCGATGGTCCCGCCCATCCGAAACACATAGCACGTGTGGGGCGGGGCCTGCCAGCAGCCATGGGCCAAAAGAGATCGCTGGCGAGAAGGTACTGGAGGCTCCACAAAGCAGGCAATGAAATGGTCTTCCCATACTACCCTTCCCGAGATGGCGCCCCCCGGGCCACGAGTAGGGAGGGGGCGGATGCAAATGACCCCCTCCCTCGTATCTCCTGGTCCGGCCATCACGAATTCCTCCATCGAACGGATGCAGGGTGGGCAGGGAGGGAGAGGCGACGCGGACGAGCCTCTCCCGCCTCCACAGGTAGGAGGCTCCCCTGCCCTGGTCCGGCGCCGATGTCCTCCAGCCGGGCGACGGCCATATACCTACGCTGCACAGGAAATATAATGCCCGACTGGTATATTTCCGCAACACAGGACATACAATGCCCGACTGGTATACTTGCATAGCACAGGACATACAATGTCCGACGGGCATATTTACGGAGCACCGGATGTACAATGGTCCCCCAAGAGTCGGAATCAGGGGTGTAGGGTGGTCATCATGTGCACCCCTGATTCAAAAGGGACGGCGTGGGATGCGCCGGGAGAGGGAGACGGCACGGGCGAGCCTCCCTCACCTCCCCAGATGAAGGCTCCACTGCTGCACCCTGGCGCCCCGAACCAAAATGTCCTGCTCCAACAGCATGATGTTCTGTCTTTCATCACCACAAGAAGTTTCTTCCACTCCTGATAGATACGACGACGGGCGGCTACCGCAGGGTCTCAAAATGGCGTCTGGGCCCTCGGAAGGCGGGTCTAGGCCGCTGGAGTAACTTTGTCCGAAATTGCAACTCGGGCACTTGCCCACCTGGGCGCAAGCCCCCACCATCGACAAACATCCCCTCGACTTTGAAGATTCTACCAAAGTCCCAAGAGCCCTCAGCCCCTTCAGGCTTCCGGTGAGGAACAGCTGCATTGATCTCAAATGAAATAACCACGGCACAGCAACAAGATGGCGGTGCTCTCGTGTCTGCATCAGCTTCCGTCTGAACCACCCAGGAACATTATGGGCTAACGAACTCGAGTAAGTTCCGGCTGAACATCAACATGACCCGGTAAGAAAGACTCTACCCCCTCCCTCTCTTGATTGACGGTCCACGCCACCAGCCCCTCTGTTAGCACAGTTTTTTTTGAACTGCCGAAAGGGACCCTGGTCCAACCGCCAATCGTCGGGGACATTTTTTGCCCCTGATGCTACTTCCGGACTAAACCGGCCTCGCCCAAAATGGCGCCGGTATCAATGGAAACTAACGGATGCCTCGTGGTGTTCCTTAGCTAATGAAACTTGATGTACTAAGATATATATACGAACCATTGTGCACTCGATGAGAAAGGGAGGAGGGTTCACTTGGCGAACATTTGAGAGGGGTTCCGTAAAAATGTTGATTTCAATGAATGATTTATTTTTTGATATTTATTGTAACTGGTACATAACGTCGCTTATGATGCACACCCACGGTTTACATCCAGGAAATGTGATTCCGATGAGCTTGACTGTGTTTCCATTTATGAACTGAAATGCCCCTGATTCCCTCGTCACGCAATGAAATGTTTTTAGTTACTTGCAAATAATAAATTAGGACTTTTTTTACATGTTCTTGTGCTGCAAAATAACCCCCTACTGTATGTGCTTCCATCGACGACATGTCAGGCCAAATTATGATTGCGCTCTCACATTTTACGTACTGAATGATTATACAAATAAAGGTCTTAAAAACTATGAATAGGCATCGCATACTTTTGTAAATGCGGGTATCGGTGGGAGGGTTTTTCTGTACGCAACCGTTCTGCTCCTTTTTTTAAGGTTATCTGAGAAATGGTTGTCCGGCCCTGGATCGATAATCGAATCAAAGGTATGATACGTTGCCTCCAAAATATGCGACTAAGCTCAGGAACTAACGTATGAAGAAGGACCTCGACTTCTGAGAATGGGTAAAGTAAAGCGGTGTGATTGATAAAATGTTATAAAGTTATGGTGGTTGAAGGTACTCAGGTACAGGGTTGAACAAAGAACTGATATGCCTTAGAACATCACAGCTTTAGGGAATGATTTAAGGATCCCGATGGCCGGATACATCTACAAAACCGGGTACCTCACGCTAGGCACCTCTGATTCCTTTTTAGCGTTTCCCTACACACGATCCTTCAGGCCATCCTTGAACCCCCCCCCATGAACCACCTATCACATTGCCCGCCCCCTTGACTTCAGAGACCAAGACCCTAGGGATTATATCCCGAAGAGATAAGTACGAGTATGCGGTAAGTAAAGGACTTTCGTGCCCGTACATTTGATGTGTTCGAATGTTGTCCCCCCCCTCCCCCTTTTCCTCCTCTTTTTCCCTCTGCAGATTACATTGGGGTCCTGATTAGGGTACCGTAAAGGATCTGGAGCCACGTCACGCCCGATGCATGAAAACGGACTAACGCTGCAAGACGACACAAAAAGACGCCCTACCCAATGCACGATCTTTCTGTACCTGACCTAATGCTCTTCCGTCCCAAAACTGCATGCTTTCTACATCCTAACCTAGACCCAAAACGTCTAACGTTGGGTAACGCACTGAATAGCCCAAACAATACACGGTCATTCTCCATGTCACACGTGTACTGTTTGGCCTATTGTCTGTCTCTCTCTCTCTCTCTCTCTCTCTCTCTCTCTCTCTCTCTCTCTCTCTCTCTCTCTCTCTCTCTCTCTCTTTTTCTCTCTCTCTCTCACTCTTTCACCCCTCCACACTTTCCCTCTTCCTAGCGACTGGCACCTAATTGACGAACCTGGTGCACCTCCTGATTGGCCCCAAATACCACAAGTATTTGCACAAATTCGTCCTAAATAAAATTGTATCGGTACCACGTTACTACCTCTCCTTTTCTGCTAAATATGGATGACATTTAAATTGGCCAAAAGGAAAGGGACAGGTAAGACGACTAAGGTTCCCTAAATTTGACCCACAGTCAGGGAACTATTTGTCAGTGGCTTCTATGATAAAATGTGTCTGTGGTAATGCGACCATCCCCATTCCAAATTGTCTCCATACCCCAAGCAGTAAGGAATGATCGAGACACCCCCGTCTTCCCAAAATGCCCCCAGTTTGGTATCAGCTGCCCTGAACGAGAACCTGAAAAACGCCCCTTGCTCCAAATCACTGTGTTCCTAATTGTTTTCCATAAAGTCCCACACACCCCAAGGATAAGTTTAATAATTATCGCAAGCCCCCCCGAGTTTTTATAGCAACCAGGTTGCGAGGATTTATATAGAAAGTTAGAAAGATGTGTGCAAAGTTAAAAATTAGATCGGAAATCGAAAGAACTTGTTGCAGTAAGCCTTGTTGAAAATAAGATGTTTTGATGTAATGAAGACTTGTTTAGCCTATGTTCGCCCCTCAGAAGGATGCCTATCAGACTGTGGTGAATAGCACGTTGCACTGTTTCGTAAAATACAAGGCCCTGAAGACCAGCCTAGCCTTGCAAGACTCGTACTAGGGAAATGGGTCTCTACCAGAAGAACTGACATCTACTATAATAGACGTATGCAATAAATGAGTACCAGACCTCGTACCTATTACAAATGAACGTAATAATCATCAAAGCGCCAAAGAATTAGCCAACAAAAGGAAGTTGTAAGGAATCCAGCAAACCCATCATCAATTGTTTATACGTTAGCCGCAAAAATCTCAAATGTAGCGAGTGCTTACCCCAGTTGCTTGGTGTTGGGAGAGAAATAGATTTATGTAATTACCTTCTTCTGCAAAATCTCTAAAGACTGTCTTTTCAAAACTCATTTAAGGGTATCACTGTCGGAGGAGAAAGAGACCGGATGTGGGAGCACGCGGCCTGACTGCGGATTGTGGAACATCAGCGACGGAGGCCGAGGCGAGACCACAGCAGTAAGGAGTCAAAGGACGGGGCACTGTTTCAGACAAAGCTAAGGAAAGGGCTGACCTGAAGCCCCTGCTCTATGATCAACGTGTGCCAAAAAGTCCCCGCTCTCTGAACATGGTTACGGACCCGCCTGTCGCAAACTCTCCGTCCCCCTGATCTGTTCCCGACTTGGCCCTGCTCCATCCCCTCCTCCTCCGACCTACCATAAGGACTGTTCACACCCACACCTTTCCACCTAAACTTCCAAGTTCCTCCAAATCCTACTGAGCTACCCAGAGAAGAGTACTCCCTGCGTCAGAAGGGAGGGAGCTCCGACTAAGTAGACCACGAACTATGTTAATCTTAGAACGGTGACCTAGAACTCCACCAAGGGTCGCCTCTAAAGAGAAGATGAACGAAGTATGTGGTTCTACCCGCTGCTGAACGCCTCGAAGATGATGGAAGCAACAGGAAATGCCCACCACAGAGACTCAAGAAACAAACAGATCTCACAATTCTGGAACAATTGCATTTTCCATTGCAAATCTATGCTCTGCATTACGGAAGAAGATGCACCTGCTCCAAAACCGTAACGCATTTCTCCTACGAGGTCTGACGAAAACCAAACAAAATGCACCCCTCCCCGCAGACCCCCAACGACTCAATCCACATGAACATTTCTGTTGATAGGTAATCCAGGTGCTCAACAGTGCCGACAGAAGACGACAAAAGACAACGAGAACTCTGATATTTTTTACTGTATCTCCTTTCTCTCCCAATCACCATTGGACTAACTATGCACCCGCCGAATACAAAAAGGACTTACTTATATGATAACTTACCAGCTCCTATTTCGAATGACTATAAGTACCTATGATCTGTACCCAACGCCCTCACTACGTAATTCTAGTCTGATATTACATTACGATGATTTTTTTTTTCTACAACCAACTTAACGATGAACCTGCTTACTAGATGATGAGATTTTTCAATGTGACGTTTATAATATGATGTAAATGTACAGTTCCTTTGCCTAAGTCCTCCCTCCCTTACTTATGATCGCTGCATATAGGTATAGATAGGAAATAGGCCAGCAAGATGTCTTGGAAATGTTAAAGGGAGGACTGTGGAAAATTAATACAAACTTGGTGAACATTATCGGCGCCATCTTGCCCCCTTTTCGAGCCCATTCGTGCGCGTAAGCGGCAGCCATTTTGAGCACCATGGCCTCCCTGCCCCTCGCTGATAGCCAGCGCGTCTCTCTCTCTCTCTCTTAACCTCGCAAGCATCCCCCCGCACACTGGCAACCCCCGCTCTCTCATGCCTTGGGTCATAAACCCCCCTTCAGCGCAGCTTCACCACAGAATCCCATCCTGTTCCCAGCGCGACACCTCCCCTCATTCCTTTCATGGCCTCAGATCCTTTTGATGCAAACCCCCTTTTCCTGTGTCCCCGTTTGTCTTCCTTGTTCCCAGGCCGCCACCCGGCCCTGCGGATACTGTTTATTACCCCGTACAGTAGGAAGCTTCCCCTCCCCATCAAAAGACCCTCGAGCCGATCAAAGCCCCCACCCTATGAGATCCGATCAACCCCATGCATTCCGTGAATCGGCGGAATGCCCTGCTGTGCGGCAACCATCACCTGTTGTGACCGGGGTGGGGAATCCAACTGTAAATGTATGTGGGAACGGGCCTGAAGGGGAGATTCCGAGGATGTTCTTTCAACTATCAACGTGTTGCGAGAATGTGTTATGTGCAATAAAGGTCATAAACCCTAGTATAAGAGGCCAGGCCTCAGAGATGTGGTTAGAGCACCTCGTGACGATACTTGCTGTCTGAATTGATGTGTTCTCCTCCGGAGAGAATAAAATCCTCATTTCCTGCCTTCCAGTCTCCAGCGCCTGCTTCTTCATTGATTAACATTGGTGGGTCATAGAGGCGATACCGCCGGGCAACAAAAAAGGGTCTTTGGTTACTGGTTGTCTTTGGAACCCCTTTTTAACACCGGTACGCATCTTGCTGGATATTTACAAAGCAAAATGTGTGTCGACTGCTATATACGGAGCAGGTATCTGGGGGGTTGCAGATTGTCAAGAAATTCAACCAAGTGAAAATGCTTTTCTGTGATACTTATTAGTCGTACCTAAATCAACATCAACCTGTGTATGCCACAAGGAGCTTGCCTTGGTTTATATCACTGATTTAATCAAGGTAAGCCCTGTTTTGCTATGGCATAAGTTGTGGACCTCTATAGCAACTGAGTTTAATAGGGGAATAATTCAGGGTTGCCTCAAGTACCAGGGAGCACAAAACATTCTCTGGTTCTCTTATGTAACAGGTTTTTTAACAGATATAGGGCACCCTGAATTTTACGATACCCCGTCCTCGTAACCGAAAGGCATTGAAAGATCTTTGCCTTACGTTTCGAGAGGATAAATACTGGCGGTTTGAGGGGAAGAAGGTCTCTTTTATTCAGAACCAACTAATCCTACAAGGTCCTGGCATGCAGGGTTATTTAATCTCCGTCCAGAGTTGTTACAGCAGGATGTTGTTATCACGGCTACGGACAGGCAGCAAATTTAGGCTGATCACCTTTCCAGACACAAACAACTGGTCTAAAACCCTAATTCTGTGTCCGTGGGATGACACTTCCCAGCAATCCATGATACATTGTATTCTATTCTGCAAGTTTGACTCGTTTTGCAGGAAGAGATACTTGTTACCACTATTGAAGGATTGGGGCTTGAGACAGTGTAGACCTGCCCTTTTGAAAATCCAAGTGCTACAAGATGAAATGACAATGTATTTGGTATCAATGTTTTTAAGGAGTATCGTCAGATGTAGATCTACCATGCACTGAGTTTTTAATTTGAATGGCACTTGGTATTGTAACAATGGATTTAATTTTAACTTCTGTTTTTTACTGTGCTTTTATGATTTTAACTGGAAATCGAATAAAGCTATCTTTGAGCTCAAGAATAGACCTCTGAGAACCTTTGTTTTTCATATTAATATTGCAATCTACCAGAGGAGGAGAGAATACAAAATAAATGTTTTGCGACAGCTAACATTAAAAAAAAGAAAAAACACAATAACATGAAACCTCTTTAGTTTGGAGAGACTGAACATTAGTTGCCAGACTATATTGAAACCATTGCTACACGAATAGCATTTCTTCTTTTTAGGTCTCGCGTAGGCAGCGTAAACCTAGTAATCCGTATAGCGAGGGAAATCCCGCCTGCTGCTTGCAATTGGCTCATTTACACCTTACTGTGATTTCCAGCCTCCCTTTTGGTTGCTGGTCCGATGCATCACTTCCGTTTTTTATCGGAAGCAGCACAGACCAACTACAGTTTCATTGCGCTGCAGTAATTGGTATGTCATGTTTAGGGACTTTTTTTCAGCGCCTGCACACTTTCAGTTTAATTTTTAAGTGTTCATAATGGCGTTGGCCACCGCCGCACACGCCATTTGCACGACGCTGCGCCCCGCAGGCACACGCCTCCTGTTTATTGCTGTCAGAGAGTTGGGAATGTGAGTACTTTTAAGGTGCAGTAGATGGCACACTTTGTGGTTATTTTCAATAACCAATTAATGCACAGATCCCTACGACACGCATTCAGTAGCCGAGTTAAATTATGCTGAACTGTGACAGAGCAGATTTTCACCAAAACAGGACGTATTCCTCAAAGCACGTTTCGGCTGCTGCTCATGACAGAATCGGTTCCCTTTGCGTGTTCCTCGAGTTCAGGAAAGTGTTTACTATATTTCTTTGTTTACAGTAGTCACTTGGTAAAAAGGCCGGCTTAGAATCGCAGTTCATAGGATGTCGGCAGTCTTCGCAGCCTGCAGATGCTCATGTAGATTGCCTGCAGTGAGGGCTGCTGCATCCGTCCGTGCGAGCGTAGCCTTGGTTGGGAGGAGAATTCACTGTCAGTGTTGTAGCATCCAGCTACCAATAACCACAGACACCATGGTTTATCTTCCAGAGCTTTATTCAATACATCTTGCTTACTCGATGTCCCTGCTCTAACTGACCAGTTCCTTTCCCCGGCTCCTCCTGTTCCTGCTCCTCCTACGACTCCGCCCCCCAACCACTAGACTACCTCACACAGCTCTACATCTCCCCCTTTCTTAACAAAGTGAGCTTAATGTCCTCAGTGTTAGCAGTTCTTCAATCCACCACACGGGTTGGCGGACTGTCTGCTCTTCAAGCCTCAGTAGCGTCGAGTCAGTGGTGGGTTTGGCTTTGGTCACTCTTTCCGGTGTCTTGATCAGGGCGTTCTTTCTTGACCACAATGCGTGTGAGCTGTTCACTCTCACGGTCTGCAGTCCTCATGCTTCCTTCTAGTGGTGTAACAGCTGGTTCGGGTGCTCGGTCCCTTTCATGAGTGGACAATGTTCTGGTCCTTTTATGGTCACCTGCGCCTACCCTTGCCTCCTCTTGTCTTGTCCGGTCGAGGGCGACACTGTGGTTCACCTCTGGGTCATGCACATCAGACAGTACGGTATTATCTGACGAGACTGTCTTGGTTCGGTTCGGTAACTCATGCACAACCTCGGATTGTCTGACGAACTCGTTGTCTATCTGTGCATGGGCATGTTTTTCACTCATCCGATGATCTCTCTCTACTGACATGTCCGGCTTTCTCTGCGGACTGGCTGGCAGGCCCCTTCCCGTCCGGTGACTAAGGTCCACTGTCTCTGTTTTCCTTTTATAGGTCCTTTGAGTCAGCCTTTCAGACCCCTTCAGGGGTGACGGTGTCTGGTCCATATCCGGATATGTTTGTGATTGACATGACAGATTGTCTTGTGGCGTGGCTGAGTAATCAGAGACCTTAGTGTGTGTTACGTTGCTCTTGACAGGAAGGGTGCCCTTTGGTTCTATGGCGTGTTCGGGTGGTTGACGCCATGGCTGTTGTCGGGACCATGACTTGGTCGACTCACGGGATCGGACAGCTGTGCTCTCTGGGTCAGAGAAGTCTCTTGTTGACCTCCAGGATCGGACGGACGCGCTCTCTGAGTCAGAGGAGTTCCTGGACATGGACGTGCTTTCTGGGTCAGAGAAGTCTTTTGTCGATCTCCAGGATCGGATAGATATGCACTCAGTGTCAGAGAGATCCTTCTCCCCTTTCCTTCTCCAACGTTTCTCTGAAACTGTCTTTGGTAATGGATTTTTGAAGTCTGTAATCCATGGCGAATTGTTCTTCCCCTTTGAGTTGTCGTTGAGATGTTTCTCTGTGTGCCTTTGTTGGAACGTCTTCAATGCCGTCTCATTTGGGAGGTTGTTTGATGATCCTGTGCTTGTTTCTTGTGCTTGATCCCAAGCTTTTGCCTCATTGTCTTCTTGTTTGGTTCGTTGAAATGGAGGATCAGTCCGTCTTGTGCGACCTGTTTCTCCTTCTCTCTTGTTGGATGCTCCAACACTTCTGATTTGAGTTGTATGTGTTCTTCGGCCAGATGTTTCCTTGGACTCGTCTTCACTGCTTGTCGACTGATGTTCCTGCGCCGACTTCCGGTGTTGACCAGTGCGACCCCTTCTTCTATGGTTATTCTTTCTCTCCCACTTGCTGTGCCGGATGCCCTCTTGTCCAGGGGTGCGATCTGTCCCACTTGATGCTCTTTCCCCATCAGAGCATTGTGTGTCATACCTTGGATGACTCCTTGAGGAACTCCTGGGAGGTGAACAACTTCTTGGAACGGTCTTTTGGATGGTCGACTCTGGGTCATCTGACTCCGGGTACTCCTTGGTTGACTTCGAGTGGTCGGATGTTGAGGAGTCTGACCCTGAATAATCTGTGTCACTTTCTTTGTCACTGTATCTTTCCCGTTGTCTTTTTGCTGGTCTGCCTTCCCTCTCTCTCCTTTCAGTTCTGTTTGTTTGCTGAGTTCTATCTTCCTCTGTATCTTGATGGTTTGCGCTTAGGTGCACGTCCTTCAATCTTTCTCTTGCTTTGATTTGCATTCCAATTTCGGCCTTCTTGATGATCTCCTTTAACGACCAATGCCCTTGCAGAATCTTACGCTTTGTGTCAGGGTTTGTGCAACCTTCAACGATCCGAAGTCGAACCGCATCCTCATTTGTGAAGGTGTTGAAGTGGCAACCTCGTACCATACTTTGCAAACGAGTGATGAAATTTGGCAGCGGTTCGCCTGGCTCCTGCCGTGCTGTATTGAAAGCTATGCGATTATGATCCACATCTGTCTGTGCGTTGAGATGAGCACAGAGCTCCCTTTGGAGTCTTTTGTAGATTTCTGTGTCCTCCTTGGAGAATGTCCTGATTGGGCATCGGCCCTCCGGACCCACCAAATGGAGGAGTAGTAGCAGACACTTCCTCTCTCTTTGCTCACCATTGGCCTTTAAGAAATCTTCTAGTGCTTCGAGCCACCGGTGTCGTTTGAGATCCGAGATCCAATCATCATTCTGCATCGCCGGGGGCGGTACTTCACTGTATGGAGTGACCCGCCGTGCTATGTCTCCACCCGCCATGAGAGAGGGAGATTCTGGTCAAGGTCTTTGGTTTGGTCGTTTGCTTAGAGATTGATGGTCTTTGTAACCAACGAGGTATGCGTCGGCGAATGAGCTTGGATGGTTCTGCTCTCTCCGGGGCCCTCCTCTGGGTCTTCTGCAGTACTGTCCAGCAGCTCTTCCCTCTCCGGCGCTCTTCAGTTTGCGCTCAGTGTCGTTGTTATCTGTCTCTTGCATTTGCTAATGCGTGTTCCATTGTGCTGTTGTCGTTGCTTGGTTCTTGTGTTCGCTTGTGCCTCTTATTGTACAGACACGTGTTGCTTTAGTGCATTCACTACTGCGCATTTGTTTGCGTTTCTCAATGTCCACGTTGCCACCCGTGCTGACATGTATGGTAAGTAACTCTTGTGGTTGCCCGTGCTTGTTAGTTGATTTACTCTTGTGTGTGCACGTGCTTGTTCTGTTTCAGTTGCCACGCCGTGTTTATTGTTGCTCATGCGTTGTTATCCACGCTTGTGTGTTTGCCTTGCCACTGCTTGTTTGACCTTCGCCAATGCTTGTTCGGCCTTTGCCAGTGTTTGTTTGGTCTTTGCCAATGCTTGTTGATTTGCATGTATCAATGTTTGTCTAATTGCATGAATCACTGCTTGTTTATTTGCATGTACCAATGCTTGTTTAATCTTGGCCAATACTTGTCCTTGCATGCACCAATGCTTGTTGTTTTGCATGTACCAATGTTTGTTGATTTGTTCTTGCCAATGTTTGTTTGCCTTTACACTTGCCAAAGGTTGTTTGCTGTCTTTAGTGCATTTCCCAGTGCTTCATTGATGTTTCAGGCTCTTTGCCTGACTTCAAAATGGCCGCCGATGATCCCTCGCAGGGGATTGGCCAATGCTGCCTGACTTCAAGATGGCCGCCGGGAATCTCGTTTTCAACGAGATTTTGGTCGTCTCTGCTCGTTCCTTCGACCGGAGCCACACATTCACTCGGGGCTGCAGTTTTCCACTCACCACTCGTCGTTTTCAGCCGCGATCCACCGCCAGAGTCACTGCTGCAGGTGAGATTGCTTTCCTTCGTCTCTTGCCGCCGGAGTGGGCTCCCGGTTGGCTTTTGGTTGTCTCTTGTCCACTCCTCACACGTGGGGTGATCTTCACTGCTACTGCCGCCGGGTGGGCTCCGGTGGGCACGCTCGAGCCTCCAGGCAAGGGGCGAGCTCCGCTCTGTTCGCCGCCGAGGTGGGCACTCGGTAGGCGCTTTTAGCTCCACGCTCCAGCCGCCACACGCAGGGCGAGCTTCAGGCCAGTTGCCGCCGGGGTAAGCTCCCGGTGGGCACTTCTGTTCTTGTGCTCCAGCCCCACACACGGGCGAGCTCCGACCCTCCTACGCGCGACGGCGCTCCCACACTCATTCACGGCATTTACCGCTCCACGCGGTCATGGAGGTTCAGGGCCGGCTTATCACTCACGCTGACGGGGAACAGGGTCGGGCAGCGTCACAGGATCGGCACATGTCACACAGGGTGCTCGATCCCACCTTCGTCGCCAGTTGTAGCATCCAGCTACCAATAACCACAGACACCATGGTTCATCTTCCAGAGCTTTATTCAATACATCTTGCTTACTCGATGTCCCTGCTCTAACTGACCAGTTCCTTTCCCCGGCTCCTCCTGTTCCTGCTCCTCCTACGACTCCGCCCCCCAACCACTAGACTACCTCACACAGCTCTACAAGTGTCGGTGGGGTTCACTCGGTGTGCACGCAGGCAGTCAGGGGTACGTTCGGGCAGAGAAGGGGGAAAAGCCAGTGCTGGTTGCTTCGTGTGTATTTACACAGTGGGAAATATACTTACGGAATCGGCTCGTTTAAATCCATTGACTGAAAGTTCCCTTGTTGAAGCAGTTAGAGGCCGGAAGGGTTTGAGCTGTGGTTCTCAGAAGGAGCTGCTGGCATCTGAACATGGCTCCTTCACAGCAAATGGAGGCTTTGGTTGTTTTATTTGCCCTTCCCTGTCGTGCTTTATTTCAGCTGGTTCCCTTGCGTTTATTCTCGTGCTCTCTTCTTACCCCATGGGCCATGGCCAGTTTGCTGGGCACACGCAATCCAGTAATGCTGTTTGTAGTCTTATGTTAAGTATTCGTTTCTCTTAGGTGTCGTGAGAGCAACTTTTATCATGCCCTGTCTTTACAGCCATCACCAGCAACTATAAGTGAATTTGTAGTTTCACTTTTTCCATGACAGGTATGAGCATACAAGTCCCAGCATGCTTCTTCTTGCTAGCTGAATGACCAGGTGTTGGCTACGAGTCGTCTCCAGGACGAGTGAAGTCTTGGCACAGGTACTTTCACTGCCTTTATAAGACTGCCCAATGTTCATCCACCAGTACCTGTGAGCTCTTAGCAAAGTGTAACATCAACTTGTAAGGCCTCTGTTTGCCTTTGCATCAGTGCATTTAGAGACAAAGTCGTAATTTCTGCCCAACCAGAAACGACTCTCACATTTTCCAAGTCCATGTTTACGCCCCTCCATCAATACCTTTTTATTTATCAGTTTGAATTTTGATGTGCACCTGCTTTTTTTTAAAGGACTATGAATACCAGAATGCCTATAACACATACATTGAGCCATTGGCATAGTAAATGACAATGCCTTTTATTTATGTATTGGCTTTAAAACAGATAAATAAAGGGCATTAGAATTTACAATACCAATAGCTCAAACTCTTGCAAATGCGAGACCTATTGCATTGCAAATGCTTGTTTCATCTTATGGATGGAAGCGCACTTTATATATTCACTAAAATAAAGGTGGCAGCAAACAGAATATTTTAAAGTGTAGCAAAGCTGTCAACGTCACTTCAAAAGGGCAGTTTGCTCTGTGTGGATATTTCGGTGGGAAGCGAGGTGTACTTGCTGTATATTTTATGCGTTCAAATTCTTTGAAACAGTGCAGCGGGTGCCCATCTGACACAATGAAGAGCTCTGCAGTCCTGAAATTATTCCCCAGCTGACTTCATTTCAGCAGAGAGAGCTGAAAGGAAATTGGGACTGTAGCCATTGACATAAATGTGCATGCTGGTCTTTCTTCAGTGCGGCTTTTACTCCATAAAGGTCTGTCCGGAATTCACCAGCACACTCAAAGGAAGAGTGCAGGACTTGCAAAGGCTGCCATAATGTAGGTGGGCCGCAGATTCGACCATGCTGCCTCAGTTCCTAATTTTTTTTTAGGTGCTGTTGGGGGATCGGGAGGGCGGGCTAATATGTTGTAGGCTTGCTTTAATTGCTTGTAAAGTAGATTTGGTCAAATGCACCCATGGATTTTTCGCTTAAATGGCTTAGAGCAACAATGGTTCATTTTTTTCTCGCTTTGCAAATTTGAATTTTTAGAGACATGGACACTGCCCGACTCTTATTAACAAAAAAGGCCCAATGGCAGAGGATGCGTTGCATGCACCCTGAGGGTGGGCTAGTCCATAATAGAGGCCTGTGTGTGTGCTTCATTTCTTTGGCACCACTCCCCATTATCCTAGACTAGGAGCACAGGGTCTGTGCCATCATCACAGTGACGATGAGGGACAGGCCCACGCGGGTGGCAATATGTGAGCACACAAGTGAAGCCAAACCAGTACCTGCCCGAGTACTCCCTGCATGGAAGGCTGGCAAAAGCAAACCTTCCTTCGCCATGGCACCGCTCAGATGGCACAGCAATGCATGGCAATGTTCTACAGCAAGCAAAGGAAGAGAGGATGAACAATGAAGAAAAAAAAGGTGTAGCAGTGTAAACATTAGGAAAAGGGGATTAGGGAGGAGTGAAGGAGTCTGGCCAATAACGCAAAGTCAAGCATGCCAGGTCCCAGCACACCAATCAGGATCAAGCAATGAATTGCCAGGCATGGGGAGATCTTAGCAGGAACTCCGTCACGACTGGGACACCTGCGTGCTGGGCCTCCTTACCAGAACAAAACACAACAAAGCCCACACGAGGTTCTGGGATCTGGGACTGATAACCGCCAAAAGGCTCCTAACACGTCACTGGAAAGCCGCGGACCCACCACTGACGAAGCACTGGAGTGCCTCCCTCGTTTACTGGGCGACCGCAGAGGGCACAGTATTACACAGGGAAGAAACAGCGGGCGGAGGGCCATACCGATAGCCCAGATTTGGGAGGGCTTCCTACAAGCATTCATCAGGGCCTGCCACGATAAAGGGGTGATGTGAGATGATAGCCAGCTCGCCCCCCCTCCCCCCCAATGGAGTGAAGGGTCACGTTTGGGTGGAAAGATGCGTAGCAATGGGGAGAAGCAAGAGCCGCACACATACGGACATGAGCTACCACCCCCGCAGCCCCTCTCTCGCCCCCCGACCCCCCCCCTTGCCGGAAGGGGCCACACACACAGCCGACTCCAACAGCGCTGCCCCACCCCGGGCCTTAGAGCTACCACATACCACCCGAACCGCCGCCCCGCGAACACTAGACGCCAGCACCCTGCGAGGCCACTCTACCCGGACCTAACACGTCAGAACCCATACTGCAGCACCCCCTCCCCCCTCCCTGAGTTCAGGTTCATTACACCCCCAATTTCTTTCCTATTTCCCCCGGTTGGGTCAGAGGCAATTGCAGCAACGGTCGCCCCCCAGTTGACCACGCTGGATCTGCCTTTCTCATGCAAACTTTTTACTTTTTGCACACGACGACCAAACACGAGATTGTAGCACGCATGGCAGCCCCTGCCGCAACCCTCTACCACACTGCGACAACACTCTGAACATTCTAGCCGCCCACGGCACTCATATACGTCGCCCGGAACCGGGCCTGGTTGGTTATTTACACTGTTGAGGAACAACACGCTACATCACTGGCCGGAGGGTTGTAGGCAGCAGGGGTACAGCTGGCCAGCAGACTGCCCGTCTTGAAGGATAGGGCCGGATATTCTGGTAGGATCGACACTGCGAAATAAGCTGTAATACAATGATGGAGTGTCCATTTTGGTGAATGCAGTGACTGTCCCCATGACAGCTGATGGTGTTATTTGCTAATGAGTGCATTTATTGGGTTTTCGGCCGTCATCAACATTCGCTCAGATATTGTACGAGCTACTCAAATTGTTGTTTCCCCTTTGAATTACACACACAAGAAATGTAACTGTATGTCAAGTGTTTCAATAAAACAGATTTAAAAAAAAAATGAGGAGATCTTAGCAGATGAACAGCAAGACAGGAGTGGGAAATCAGGTAATCCCACTGGAGGAACTGCTCGTCCAAGATCTGCTCTAGCAGCCCAGGCACCATGTGTAGCCCACACAGAACAACTGCTAGTAACAGACATATTTTCATTCAGTGAGCTGGTTGACCCCTTCATGGCAGCAGACAGGTGGAAGACATGGGTCGGTAGGCTGAACTACTATTTCTTAGCTACTCATGAGGTTGATGACACTGTAAGTCTACAAACTATTGAAACTATTGAAAAACCTGCCTAATACAGATGGAGAGAATAACTATGATGGTGCAGTGGCTGCTCAGATTGGGCCCTTTGACCAGCAACTCAACCCCGCTTTTGAGAGGTTCGTGTTCCACCAAGGACAACTAAGGGGAGAGGAGGGGGGTCAATTTGATTGCATCTATGCATTCCTGTGTGAACTAGCCAGCACCTACATCTATGGTGACCTTACATGGGAAGTTCGAGCACAGATCATTCAGGGGTGCAGAAGCTTGTGTTAAGAAGACTGATCTTACGGAATCCTCTAATGAAACTGAACTCCATATTTATAACGGACAGGTCTCACAAGCTATTAAGTAGCAGAGCTGAACAATTCGAAATCGCATTAGTAAAACGGATAAACTGGTTCCCGATCCACTGCCACAAGAGAAGGATAAAGTAATTGAAGTCATACAAAGGAGGACCATTCACAAGGCCATCATGAAAGCCCCAAAACCAACCATGAGTCAATGCGGGAATTGCAGCTTGTCTGGCACAAGGGAGCTGCAAGAATATGAAGCATTTTATGCACGTCTGCAAGAGCACTGGAAAGTCAGAAGACTATTGCAGCAGGTGTCGAACCCCACTTTCTCTGTGCAATATTTTACTAAGGGTGGAATCCAGAGCTAAATCTACCTATGCCTCGATAGCCAGCACCAACTTCAAAGATGAAGAAGAAGACATACTCCTCTTATACCAATGACTCAAAAAACAGGAAAAGAGCCCAACCACCATGCAAGGTGCAGAGTCATAGACCCCAGCCACAGCCCTCTTTGACTTAGATGCATCGGTCAACCTGATGAACAGCCAACAACTGATGTCACTTAAGCGGTACTCACCAAAACAGGAAACTACAAATATGGTGAAAGTATTCCACTTCCACTAGATGGAACATTCTGACACAGGTACTCCACAGTTACAGGGTCATAGAGGCTATATTGTATAAGTTGCAACACTGCAGAAGACCAACAACTAATATCTTTTCCAAAACATGTGAACGATAACAATGTTGCAATAATCCTCAAAGAGCCTGACCACTTTATTTCAAGGGTTGGGCTGCTTCAAGAACATAGTGATCAAACTGCACATGGACAAAAACATTAAACCAGTAGCCTTACAAAACTATAGTATCCAGTTCCACCTAAGACCCCCGATGGAACAAGAACTGGAGAGACTTGAAACCATGGATGCCATTTAAAATGTTTCTTGCCCAAATGGGTCTCCTCCATGGTTTAACAGCCAAGCAAACACAACTGGGAATGATCAAGATATGTATTGACATAGGGCTCCCTAACACAGCCATCAAATTAGAATGCCAAATCAGTGTCTCACTTTAAACAATATCCTCCCTGACCTCAATGGGGTGCAATCATTTTCAAAGTTGACAATAAATGCCGGACATCACCAGCTACTCCTAACTCCAGCCATCAGGCACATCACCACAGTCTCCATGCTGGTGGGGCTTTGACGTTACAAACATCTGAATTTCAGGATTGTATCGGCTGCCAAAGTATTTCAGAAACCCTCCAGGAAATGTTTTCAGGTTTTGAAGACATCTTTAATATCAGTGGCAATATTGCGATATTCACCAAAACACTTGCAGAGCATCACCACAGACTTTGATCCACTCTGAAAAGGCACCAGATTATTGCCTGAACCTTCACAAGACCAGGTGTGATTTTTTTCAAGAACCCAGAGCAGTTCTTTGAATATGTCTTCTAAATGGTAATCGAAAGAAATTGGAGGACAATCAAAATCTGCTAGAACTGAGAGTGGTTGTTATTCGTATTGTTCATTGTTCTATGAAAGCACAGGGAGAAAGTTGTCACTTGAAACATAGTTTGAAACCAAACACACTTCCTCTGTGCTGCAACAACCCGCCACTTAAAATGGTTGGTAGCCACATGTGTACCCCAGTTGGGGTGAGGGCTGCAGATAGGGGGATGAGCAGGATGCCCACATACTGGATGATGGGAGACACAACATTGAGGCTATACCATACTATCACAGAATGGGGACAGCTGCAACATGCACTACTATATGCTTTCACTTATATTACACTCTCACAACGATGGCTAATACGGCAGGTAAGGACTTGAAATTCCTTACTTGGAACGTGAACAGCCTGGGGCATAAACTGAAAAGAGGGGTGGTCTTCCAATACCTGAAGAGACACACACCTGATGTTGCTCTTCTTCAAGAAACACATTTAGTGGGCAACACATGGAAGGCGTTAAATAAATGGGGCTATCAACTGGTGACGCATGCCAGATTCATAATTAGTTCCTGACGGACTGGTATATTGCTCCATAGGAATTGCCCTGATATGATCACTGAAACATGGGTAGATGAACAGGGCTGACTTGCAGCTCCCACCGCATCCTGGGAAGGGACACCGTTGAATGTATTATCAATCTTTGCCCCCCAGCAATGCAACAAACCACACTTCAGGACCTTAGCAGGTTCCTACTCGGCCTTCCAATTAGGACTTTAGTGATTGGTGGCAATTTTAATTTGGCACTCAATGGGATGAGGGACCGGAGGCCTCCAGGGAGTGATCCAAGCACAGGGTTAGACTTGCTGCTTTTCTCTTGTTTCTCGGCCTTGTACCCATCTGGTGCCAGCTCAATCCCACCACCTCAGAATTCACGCACCACTCCAGGGCCAATAACACCCAGTCTCAGATTGACTACATACTTTCACAGGCAGCTGATTGCCATGACTTTTCGGAAGACCGCTGCCTTGCCAGAGGTATCTCGGACCACTCCCCAATATTGAATAGGATGCACGGGGCTTTGTCCACCACAAACTACCTTCACGATTAATCCCTAAGGACTCAGAATCACACATATCAAGACAGAATTGCTGCAAAATATAGATTTATATTTTAAAGAAAATGTGGGCTCAGTGGCGTCAGCCCAAACCCTCTGGGGCGCATTTGGGGCAGTTATAAAGGGAAAGGCATTGGCATTAATTGTGGGACATCAAAAGAAACTCACACAGAGAATAGAGCAATTTGAGAGTGAAATCCTAGTGGCTGAGGCTAACATCGCTCACAGTACTGACGACGCGGCCCAACGAGCGCTAGAAGCTTACAGACTGGAATATAAACTATTATCAAAAAAGCCAGACAAAAAGCAATACATTACAGAATTTACGAACACAGTGAAAGAACAAGCAAACTACTCGCTTGGTTGGAAAAAAATAGATCCGACAAGTAGATGGGTCCATCAACTTCAGGGTCCTGCAGAAGAGAACATAGTCCAACCACAAGAGATTGCTGCGACATTTGCTTCTCATTTTGAAACCATTTACACCTTTGGCATGACTGTGACTCCCATTAACTGTCGTAACCTTCTGGCCTCCATTCAGATGCCCAGTGTTTCACCCGAGGACTGAGATTCCCTTGAAGGGGATCTCTCAATGGAAGAACTACAGTTAGCAATCCGAGAGATACGTTCGGTAGGGCAATGGGACCAAACGGTCTTCCGATTGAGTTTTTCAAATCGGCGATGACCAAATTAGCACCCCACCTGCGACGAATGTACCTAGAGAGTTATGAAAAAGATCTGTTGCCGACCGAGATCCGGCTTGCATCGATTGTAGTTATACATAAACAGGGTAAACCGGCAAACACATGTGAGGCATATAGGCCCAAATACCATGTGACGGCAGAGGCCAAGATACTTGCAAAGGTTTTGGCGAATAGGCTTCTCCCATTTCTCAATAACTTAGTGCACCCAGATCAAGTGGGCTTCATGCCCAGGCCGTAATACGGCCGCCAATCTACGGCACAAACATGGTGCCCTTGGTCAGAAAAGTACAATACAAGAAGAGGTAGCCCTGTTGTCATTAGACGCTAAAATGGCCTTTGACACCATTGAGTGGTCATATCTTTTTGCAGTGTTGGAGAGATTGGGATTTGGTCCAAAATGTATTCTTTGGATCAAGCTTTTGTATACTGAACCTATTGCACAAGTTGTAGTCAATGGCTACACATCACAAATGTTTCGACTGTGCAGAGGAATCTGGCAGGATGCCCTCTCTCACCGTTGATTTTTGAACTGGTCCTGGAACCTCTGGTGGTGTGGGTCAGAGGGCACCATTTGTTAAGGGGACTAAAATGGATGGACCAATATAAAGACAGAATATATCTCTATGCCAATGACATTTTACTATGTATGGCATCCCCCGAACCCTCAATCCAACACATTTTGCATATATTTCGCATATTTGGTACTCACTTGGGATACACGATAAATTGGTCAACATTGCAGCTGTTCCCAATACAGGGCCCTAGACCCAAATTACCGAAAGGTTACGATATTCCTATTGCGGAGAAAGGGTTCCCCTACTCAGGGATATATATTACCACAGATCCTATCAAATGTCATGACGTCAACCTACAAAGCCCCTTGACGCGCTTGCCCACAGACATTAAACACTGGCGTGGTTTGCCACTAACCCTGCTGGGCAGAGCAGCGCTACTTAAGATGTTAGCACTGCCTCATTTTTTATATGCTCTACAAATACTCCCTTTAAGATCCCAGACTTACTTTCAAGACATTGATAATCTGGTTTGCTCTCCATTATGGGACGGGCGGGCACCACGTATTGCATTGAATAAGCTAAAAGCTGGGTAGTATGATGGCGGGATTGCGTTACCTGATCTCTGGTGATACTACTGGGCTTCGCAACTCGTAATAATTAATTGATGGGTATATAATGCTCAAGATGAGTGAAGCACCCGCACTGACATATGGCCTATACATGAACCCTGTACACAAACCCCAAAAAGTAAGCCCTGACAGGACCTACCACCAGGAAACCTGGCATGCCATCAACAAGAGACTGGGTTATGATAAAAAAAAATCACGCTAGCAACCCCACTATTGGAGCCAGAGTGGTTGGGTCACCTGAGTTCCTGCCCAGGGTTTGACAAATGGGACCTGATTGGCATCTCGGCTGTAAAGGACATGCGTACTAGGAGAGGTCTGATTACTTTTGCTGACCTCCAGAAAGACTATCAATTGGCACAATCGGGAACCTTTAAATATTTGCAAATTAGCCATGCCCTGAATGCAGTAATACCCAGAGAGAGCCAGAATCCTCTCTACTTGAAGATAGGTTACTGCTAGACCCAATGCCCATAAAGTCCATCTCTCTAACATACAAAAAACTAATAAATAACTGACCTGACCCCTTGATAAAACTCAGACAAAAATGGGAGACAGAAGCCGGGGAATTAAAGGATGAGGATTGGTGAGATGCCTTGGCCTCCTCGAGGGAGATCGCCATCCCTATGAGGCTGAGACTGATCCAACTCAAGATTCTGCATCGGACTTATCTAGCAGCAAATGTCCTGGTAAAGATGGGAAGGAGAGTTGACGGCCTGTGCCTTCGTCGGTGCAACATGGAGAAAACCTTTTTCCACACGTTATGGGAATGCCCAATTTTTCAAAACACTGGAAAGTAGTCACAATATGTATGGAAGATGTGGGTGGGAAGGAGTTGCATCCCTCCCCGAAACCCTGCCTATTGAACATAAAGGAGGTGACAGACTTAACTCACACTGAACAATCGTGGGTATCACTGGGGTGGGCCTTGGCAAAAAGTAACATCACACCCACCTTCATTAGCTGGATGGATGGGGCACATGGATAGGGCAATGGTCACAGAGAGGGATGTGTTCAAAAATAGAGGATGCCTGAAATAATGGGATTGAAAGTGGTCTAAATGGAATGTGCACAGAGGTGGGATATGCCTTTCCCCTAAAAACTTAAACTTTCAAGAAAAAGTTAGTGATATCTATTCCAACTTTAACAAACTTACTAAAGATATACATCAGACCCATACTCATACCACACTCAAATCCACACTCCCCAATCCCTCCACACCCCCCCAATCATCCCAATTTCTCATTTAGTCACATTTCGCCTGAGCTGATTCACAAACTTATGATGTCCACCAACTCTGGCTCACCCGACGATCCCTGCCCACCTTCAGTTATTAAAATGGTTCCAGAGAGGATTTCAATTGCTCTTGCAGATATCTTTAACGCCATGATTTCATCCTGTACTTATCCTACCATATGGAAAAAACAGTAATCAAGCCTCTACTCAAGAAAACTGCTTTAGACCCTTCCAAAGTAACTAGCTACAGACCTATAGCATGCATTCCCTATCCATCCAAGATCATTGAGAAAATTATGAACATTCAATTATCTGAATATATAGATTCCAACAATTGTTTAGACGCTTCCCAATTTGGATTCAGGAAGGGACACTGGACAGCATTAATAAAAGCCTCAGATGAGATAAGAATGATCCTTGACAAAGGAGGCACCGCGGTGCTCATACTACTCGACCTGTCAGCGGCTTTCGACACAGTCGATCATTCCATTCTGATAGACGTGTCGAAAAAGCCGGAATCTCATCAAATGCTATCTTACTCCTGGCTTCCTTCCTGACAGACCGAGAGCAATCAGTCTCCATGGGCACATTTTCCTCTGACTCCTCATTACCTTGTGGAGTCCCCCAGGGATCCTCGCTAAGCCCAACACTTTTTAACATTAATGTGACGGACTTAGCGAGGATCATTAAAGCTCATTGCCTAGCAGTTACATCATACGCAGATGATACACAGCTTGTCCTGGCTATTAACAACAATGGAATGGAGGTTGCTAATAACTTCCAAAAAGGAATGGTTGCCATATGTAATTGGATGAATTCAAACTGTCTGAAGCTTTACTCGGATAAAACCGAGGTGATGGTGTTTGGGAAACTCACTCCTGCATGATCTTCTATTTGGTGGCCGCAAGATCTTGGCCCCCCCGCCCAATCCTGTCACCAAGGTTAGAAATCTTGGTGTTATCTTTGATAACAAACTCTCATTTATCCAACAAGCCAATTCTATAGTTTCTGCCTCTTTTTTCACACTTAAAATGGTTAAAAAAATCCAACCTTATCTTCCCTTAAATACCATAAATACCTTGATTTCTACCTTTCTAATTCCTCGAGTCGACTACTGTAATGCACTCATGCTTAATGCCCAAGAACAAGTAGTTTACAAACTTCAGCTGGTCCAAAATGCAGCTGCACGACTCGTCACAGGTATACCAAAATTCAAACCCATCTCCAATACCATCCGTAAACTTCATTGGTTACCAATCAGACAACGTATCAAATTCAAAGCCCTCTGCATTGCTTTCAAAAGCATTCATGAAAAAGCACCTTCCTTTCTTAAAGACGTCCTTTGTCCCAATCGACCACTACACAATCTTAGATTTGCTGATGCAAATCTTCTGAAAGTAATCAAAACCAATAAAGCAACTTGGAGAGATAGATCCTTCGCAGTAGCTGCTGCTAAACTATGGAACACCTTGCCAGGACATCTAAAAAACGTTCCAACATTATTATCAGTCAGGAGGCAGTTGAAGACGTGGCTGTTCAATCACTAGATCCCTGTACTCTCGGGCCCAACCTTTCAATTTTTTTCTGTCAAAGCGCCAAGACAGCCTTGGGTAAACGTGCGCTCAACAAATTGCATTAAATAAATAAATAAATAAATAAATAAAACTGAGCTTAATCAACGGGCTGGTGGGTTGCAAGATTTACTAAACGAGGTTAATTGGGAAAATGATTGTACACACATTGATAACTATGTGGTTGACTTACTATCATTATATTTTGCTTGATTTTGGTCAATTGACAATTACTTGTACTGTGCTGTTTTTGTTTTTTTCAAATAAAAAGAATATTAAAAAAATAGAAAAGAAATCTGCTAGATCTGCTAACTGCCTCCTAGGCTAGAAGCTTAATTGGCATGGTGTACTACTGTGAGCAATTCATCCCCAACTTGGTCACCCTATAAGATCCCTCCAAGCCTTCACAAAACTCCAACCCATGTGGGAATGATCACAATTGCCTGGCGAGACGTTCAAGAATGTCCAAACAGCATTGATTCACAACACACTCCTGAAGTATTTCAATCCACAGAGAGACCCTCCTCTAATTGTTGATGCCAGCCTGATGGTGCTAGGGGCTCTCCTGCTGCTGGAACAATCCAAGGACACCAATGTCTTCGTAGCAGGGGGCGTACCCACACATCAGCCTAGTGCTCTCAAATAGAAAGCAAAGCATTGGCATTCAAGTGGGGATGAATTAATTGCAGTGTGTATCTTTTGGGTGGGATTTAAAGTGGCCACAGACCACAAGCCCTCAGTCCACTTCTTTGCAGGAACATCCCAACACACCCAGAAGTTGGCAATGCAGCTTTAAAAGTGATCCTCAGTATCCTACAGATCGGGCATCAAAAGCCCCTGAAATTACCTCCCCTGGAACTACGACACCACTGTAAGTCAACATGCCAGTGAGACTCAAGAACACATCTGACTCACAGCACAGTCAGTGTGGCGCAGAAACTAGCGACTGAAGACATCGTCCAAGCAGTGCTAGAAGGCTAATGCCTTCAAAATGTGAACCACGTTCTACAGCATGCATCATAGAAAATGTTCTTAACTAATCTTTTCTGTTGTTTGTTGCAGGATCTGCCTTTCATTTGCATTGTCCATGTTTCTCAGTGTCTCGCTGAGTTTCAGTGTTTTCTTCTTCTATTGACAGTGTCTCCATGTCACAGTTTCAGTGTCTTCTTGTTCCAACGTCAGCATCACTCTGTCCCAGTCTCAGTTTCTTCTTCCATTGACAGAGTCTCCCTGACCCAGTTTCAGTGTTCTTTGTCCTATGACATGTCCCTATCCTAGTTTCAGGGTCTTCTTCCATTGACAGCCTCTTTGTGTTCCAGTATCTTCTTGCTTCATTGACAACGTCTCCTTGTCCCCGGTTCAGTGCCTTCCTGTTTCAATGACGTCTCCCTGTCCCAGTTTCAGGGTCTTCTTCCATTGACAGTCTCTTTGTGTTCCAGTATCTTCTTGCTTCATTGACAACGTCTCCTTGTCTCCGGTTCAGTACCTTCCTGTTCTAATGACAACTTCTCCCTATCCCAGTTTCAGGGTCTTCTTCCGTTGACAGTCTCTTTGTGTCCATTTTCAGTATCTTCTTGCTTCATTGACAACTTCTCCCTGTCCCAGGTTCAGTGTCTTCCTGTTCCAATAACAACATCTCTCTGTCCCAATTTCTGTGTTTTCCTCCCTGGACAGTGTCTCCCTGTCCCAGGTTCAGTGTTGTCTTCCATTGAGTGCCTTCCTATCCCAGTTTTACTGTTTTCTTGTTCCAATGACAACATCTCCCTGTCCCAGTTCCAGTCTCTTGCTGTATTGGCAGAGTCTCCCAGTCCCAGTGATATTATCTAACACTCAGTGTCTCCCTGCACCCTTTTGGGGTCTCTAAGTCCAATTTTAATGTTTTTCTATCCCAATGTTACAATTTCTCTGTTCCGAAGTTTCTCTCTCAAACTGTTCCTGTCTCACTGTTCCGGTGTAGGAAGAGCCCTGTCCTTGTTCTACTGTACCGATATTTGTGTGCTGGTGTCTCGTGTCCCTACGTCATTGCTGTATTGTCTGTGTACATTACCTTTGTTAGCAATATGCTCATATCACTATGTTTGCACATGGATATTGTTTTAACCAAGCGTCGGTGTCTCCCTGTCCCATCAACAGTGTCTTCCTGTCCTTGGTCCAAGCAGAGCTGTCAATCCTTAAATATCCATTCAGGACGAATCACTGCTCTATTTCCTACCTATTACCCTTTGGGCTTTTTTTGTAAAAGAGTTAGGTTTTCCTAGAAGAAGGCTACTTGATGCAGTCATGTCAAATCTTAGGGCGCTATATGAAGAGAGTCAGAGAGCTAGGTGAATGTGCAAGCTTTATGACTGATGCCACAAAAGAATCTGCTGTTTGCATTGGTGTTAGTGTTACTGAAGATGCCCTCTTTTTTTTCACACCGTTTTTGCTTATGGAATTTTCTATTATGACCTGTATGTTTATGACTGCATTTAACGTCATAAACGATGGCCAGGCAGGATTTAAAGATAAGGAGGGACAGACAGGCATCACTGGCTTACAGCAACTAGCATCAGAAAAAATCTGTAATGTTTTTACATTAATTGCTTTTTTAAGGCATTGAATGTTTTAAATTAATCGATATAATAATGTGTTGATTTCCGTACCCTTATGGCTGCTGTATTAAGCTTAATAAAGATATCGAGTCCAGGGGCAGCTCCTCCGTTGGAGCAGAGGAGAGTCGCCCCCCTTAAATTCCCCCCCCCCCCTCCAAAGGCCCAAAGATAAAAAATAAAAAAGTAATTATTTTTTTTCATGCCCCGTCTTGAACACATCATCAGGAGGGGGCGGGTAGCTGCTTGGTGACAGCACCACGTCACTCAGCAGGGAGTAGAATGGGCTGGCAAACACTATTTAAAGTGTGCATGTCTTTTTGGCCGGCCGCCTTGCGACAGTCAGAGATACATGTGCACTTTAAACAGCTCTAACCCAGCTGCCTTAAGAAAGCTGGGTTAGAGCAAGCCAAAGCCCCAAGATTGCTGTGGAGCGACGAGTGAGGCCCCTCCCACCAATCCTAAGACTGCTCTTATGCTGATGAAAGCAGTCCTAGGATTGGCCAAGGGAGTTGTTGCTTCCGGTTCCAGTTTCAAAGAAGAGGTTGAAATCAGAGAACATCGTGTTTGTGCACTGTAAGTTTATTTATTTTTTAGGCATATTATTTATTCGTTTTTTCTTTTATAAATAATTTGCGTGCACAGCCGCCCCCTCTCCCTGTAGATGCCAGCCGTCACTGACCTTGACTGACTGTATTTCCAAACTGAAGCAAGTTATCAATTTCAGAATAATTCAAAAAGTGTGTGTTATTGCTGTTGTGTTAATTAGTATAATAACAATGTATTGCATAGCACATTTCGTGTGTGAAGGAATACGTAAACTAAGGGTTCGGAAATTGTTTGTGAGCCAAGGAATGTAAAAGAATTTGTGTGGCAAGTCTGGGTGTTTCACAAAACTGTTAGCTTTTCCATAGTAAGAATGCCATTGCTCTCAAAGAAGGGAACTTCGATAGTCAACACCAAATATATTTCTATAAACAGTTGAACCAAGTAATGTAAATGTGTGAAGTCTACAATTTAGCTAGAATTGCTGAGTAATGCAGGAAAATGGAATATTATGTGGTATGGCTGGGTGGCCTTACCATGTGATATATTATCACAATGCCCCAGAGATAGTCTTTCCTCTAATAAATCCTCAGCTCTGTCCTTGTAGTGTGGCAACGAGCAGTCATGCTCTATCAGAGGTACGTGTGTTAAACATTTTACATTACCCTTATGGTTCATAAGTAATTGATACGACAGAATAGAAATCCAACACCAATTTATAAAAATAGTGTGTATTTTTTATCTTAATTTAGAGACCAAAATGATCGAAATACCATAAAGATTTTGAAAGCAATAGGAAATAAATGCACTAAATTCAATTTTTTTAAATTTTTTTTATTTGAATTGTCAAATTCAAAAGACTTTATTTGGTTATATTTCATAAATAACCATAAAAGTACATCAAATCACACCAAATATTACATCGTCATAATTTGTTTTAAAAAGCAGTGTACACAATATTAACATAGGCCAGAGGTTAGAATAGTCGAATTCATATAATCATTGACTTACGTAGGTAAAAAATGCTCTTAAGAAATGCCACGACAAAAGCAACTGAGAAAATATCCTCCAATAATAATAAGCATTTATTAAGCGCCTGGCTGCACAATACTGTGTGTCCCCGCGCTGACTGCAAATGCAAAAACCACCTAAAGGATGAGATCAGGCAAACGGGGATTAGTTTTTGGGAAATAGGTGAGTTTTGAGTCTGGCTCTGAACCTTGTCTCAGATGGCTCCATACGTAGTTGAATTGGCAGGGCATTCCAAAGCTTAGTGGCCAAAAAGTGGAAGGATTTTCCTCCCATCTTCGCTTTGGTGATGCGAGGGATTTTAAACAGCATCGTGCCAGCTGATCTAAGATTTGTATAGCTAAAAATGCTGGGCGACACTGTCTCATGTTCATATATTTTAAAATAGGCATAATCCATCTCTTCCTAGATATAACATAAAATCTACAGAAAAATAGAATATGAATATCCGATTGAGTGGAGGCATTATCACACGGACATTTACAGATTACCGTTGACCAATCATTTGTAACGGGAAAGCTCAACAGTCTAAACAGCATCCCAAACCTAAATCTGGTCAGCAAAAAACCTTTCTTCTTGGTCTTTCATTTGAAGATTTAGATAAGGCTGGGTAACCCTTGGTTTAATTATCATTTGGTGGGCAATTACTGTTTTTTTAACAGTTCTGTTTGTTCTCTTTGATTCTCAAGAAAATTTAGACTTAACTGTTTCAATGCTTTCCTAGTGATATCAGTCATTGACATAGGGTCAGTATAAAGTTACGGATGCTTGATGTTATCACAGAAAGCTTTTATATAGCACAACTATTTTATCCTTTTACCCCATCTAGTTTCAGTGCGTCCCCCAGGATGAGGCGATTTAGGTGGCATTTCTCAGTAGTCCATACCCGATACCATAGAAGGATCGGTTGCACCTTGATTAGATCTTCCAGATAGGAAATGCCCAATTCTGTGTGGCAATTATAACTGGACATACTCTTTGGAAGTGCTAGAAGGTATCGCAGAAAACCATTTTCGGTGACTTGTAGGCTGCTGACATTTGAGTCACCCCAGATTCCTGCCCCATATAATGCCACCGAAACACAGCTAGCTTTATATATATATATATATAAAAGCTCTTTAACTGGCTTTTTCCCACCTTCTTGCTTAAAGACCTAAGGGCCATTATGGATTTAGAAAATAGTAAATTCCTAGCTTTAATCACACAGCTCCATTTACCAGTGCGATCGAATAAGATCCCCAGGTAAGGGAATGTTGGGGTATGTTGTAGAGGGGTTGATTCTATGAACATGGTTTTTTTCTTATGGTTCACGTTACCACCACAGTTCATAGCAAAAGTCTTAGTACAATTTACAGGTAGTTCTAATTTGGCCATGAAAGTGCTAAAAGAGGTAATCATAGTCTGCATGGCTATGGGAGTTCTTGCCATGAGAACAGCGTCATCTGCATAAATAAGAGCAGGTATACGACGGGCTGAGGCAATTGGCATGTCAGTGCAGTCCTGTAGTAGAGTATCCTCCAGGTTGTTTATATACATAGAAAATAAAAATGGGGCAAGGACGCACCCTTGCCTCACGCCCCTTGCAACACTGAACTCCCTAGTACACTCCCCATTTTTACCGTATCTAACCATTGCACTAGCCCCGTTATACAGTTCTCTAAAAAATGTGATGATATTTACTTCTACTCCCAATCGGGTTAAAATTATCCACAATTTGCCATGATTTACAAAATCAAAAGCAGATGTCAAATCTAAAAAAGTTAAGAAAAGTCTTCCACCCTTAGCCGTAGTGTATTTCTCTATCAGTATTGATAAATTGAGTGCTTGTTCGATGGTACCGACTCCTTCGCGAAAACCATATTGGAGGTCACTGATAATGTTGTGTTCCTCTGCCCGTAAGTGCAGTCTATCTAGAATGACTCTACCAATGATTTTAATGGTGGAGTCGAGCAAAGATATGGGCCGGTAGCACGCACAGCTTGCTCTGTCTCCCTTTTTAAAGATGGGAATAATGATCGACTTGTACCAAGTACCAATCAATCCTATTGAGCAAGCGGCATTAAAAGTTCTGGTAAGCAAAGGTGCCCAGAGCAATATATTTTTCTTAAAGATGTCCACTGGAACACCATCGGGGCCGGGTTCCTTTCCCCCTAGGCTGGAGTTAATACCCTTAATTACCTCCTCCAGGGAAAAGTTAAGTTGCAGCCCTTCATTGCCCTTCCCCTTAAACGTGGGTTCTCTCACCATATCAGTGGTAATTGCTACTGGGTTATAAAGTGTTTCAAAGTACTTGACCCATTTATCCTCAGTAACAGCTATCTCAATACGAGCCTTTGTACTATCTTTGAAAAAGGGGGCATTCACTGCTTTCCAAAAGGCCGTCATGTCCTTTGATTCTGAGGCCTCCATGATAGTTGTCCATGCTTCCCTCCTCATCAGCTGTCTTTGTACTTTTAGTGTGGTTTTGTACTCCTTACGTAGAGCCATTATCAGAGTCTGGTTTCTATCTTGCTTATGCAAGGCCAGTTTTAATTGCTAATGGGCCTTACTACATGCTGATTTAAACCAGCCTCTTGTTTTCCTCTGGTTCTTCTTTTCCTTGACATTTACCCCCAGACCCTTCTTTATACAGGCAGTTATTTCTCTGAAATTACTTATAATGTCTGCATCGTCAGATGCCAGGTCCAAGCAAACACAAAAGCTTGTGTTACATGCATTAATTAGGTTACTAAGAAACTCCTCGGGGACCACCTTAGTCCATTTTAAGGCATATCCGTTCTGCCTGGTTATTTCTAAGTTTTCAGCGGAAATCTCTGCTCTTTTGTGCACTATTAATTGTGGGTCTAATAATTCAATCCTGATGGGGAAATGATCGCATAGGGGAGATTTTAAGACATTATGGCTAACAATGCAGTCCCTATAACACGAGGAGATAAGGATAAAATCAATTGTAGAAAATAGACCTCTCCCATTAAAAGTTGGAGAAAAGGGGGTCTCAGTGTTGCATAATTCGTTTGAAAACCCTAGATCGTTGTTGAACATGATCTCATTTAAAGCATTCCCCGTTAATGTGTGCTCAAAATGTGTCGGGGTGGTAAAAATGTGTTGGGGTGGTATCCCTATCTATCGTTAACCCACAATTTCCTGTTCCTGATCTTTCGCATAGGGCGCAATTGAAATCACCACCCCATATGACAATGAACTGTTTGTGAGAGCTGTTATATATGCTATTAAGTTTCGTGTTCAGGGTTTTGAGCACCACTGGTATATCTGTTACAGGGATATTGTTATAAAAGTTTACTATTAATATACAAACAGTGTTGTTGAAATGTAACCCAACAATATGATAAAAACAATTATGAAAATACAACTGCATTTTTTTGCAGATAAGGCAATTGGAGATGTACATACATAATCCCCCCTTTGCTCGGCCATGTGCGGAACCTACGGCAGGGATAAATACAGTTTTAAAACAACACATATGATATTCTTTCTCTGCCCATGTTTCTTGTAAACATATAACATCACAATTATTAATAAAATGTTCCCAGTTTGGATTATCTAGTTTCGCCTTAAGGCCAGCTATACTCCAAAATGTAATAGACCATTTGTCTCGAGACCTTTCATTTAACCCTAGATTGTGACACACCGCACTTTCTTTAGAGGTTTCAGTGAGCCCCCCCCCCCCCGCAATTGCCTTTCTTGCAATAATTTCATTGGGCTTTTTAGGAGGACCAGGATCAATAAAAGACCTGCCAAATTCGGCTCGCCCATAATCAAACGCCCAAATAGGTACTTCATCCCGTTTGATAATAACTATCACCCCATAAACCCAAATGAGTACTGGAACATCCCACTACACAACCTATTTGATCCCCTCTCTGGTTTAGATGCAAACAAGCATCCTGGGACCGGTTTCGGGGTAACACCCCTCATTAGCCAGGCCAGCTTGAATCCAGTGGCAAAGTGAGCAAGGGACCCACAACTGGGCATACCCTGTCAACTTGGGGCGAACAAAGCCAGCACAAGGAGATGAGGGAAGGAGCGCTGAAACTTTTCAGACACTCACCCCCAGTCACAGATCTGGGTTGAATCCATTATTGTTCTTTAGCTCACTTCTCCACCTCAGTTCAGACCCAGCTATATGCAAATCAGTCTTGTCCCTGTGCCTCATGGGAACAGTGCAGCCTGAACTGCCCAGCCAGGTCTTCCTTAAACCACAAACAAGAATCCTGGGACTGGTTGTGAGGTGACACCCCTCATCAGCCAGGCTACCTTGAAACCAGTGGAAAATGAGAAAGGGACCCACGTCTGGGCATACCCTGTCAACTTAGGGTAAACAAAGTAAACAAAAGGAGATAATGGACGAAGTGCTGAAACTTTTCAGACACTCGCCCCCTGTCACAGATCGGGGTTGAATCTATCGTCATTCTTTAGCTCACTTTGTCACCTCAGTTCAGACCTAGCTGTATGCAAATCAGTCTTGACCCTGTGCCTCTTGGGAACAGTCCAGCCCCGACTGCCAAGCCAGGTCTTCCCTGAACCGGAAACAAGCATCCTGGGACAGGGTTCGGGGAACACCCCTCATCAGCCAGGCTAGCTATCACTTATAGTGTATTTTATTGGAAAAGAAACTATATAGACATATAAACTCGCACTTACATGTCTACACCCTTAATATACTGCACCCTGCCTCTTAGGCGCGGGAGACCTTCTCCAGGAGTGACTAACATATACTAAAAGCAGTGCATTTAACTGTGCCACGCATAGTGAGAGCACAGTCGAGTTCGAGCAGATTGCACTGCGCCTGCAGTTTGCAATGGCAGGCCTGCTGACACTAGTTTGCTTGGGTCACCCATGGTGGCACAAAACCGTGCTACTGCCCTGGGGGGCCCTTTACCATCTATGTCCTGGGTACCCCTCGTACCATATAATAGGGACTTATAAGGGGTAAAGCCTCTCTCAATTGGGATTGCCAAGTCAAATATAACAGTTTAAGGGAAAGAACTCGGGCACTGGAGCCCTGTTAGCAGGTTTCAGAGCACTGTCAGAGTAAAAAGAAAAAAAAGCATTTAGTTGTCCAAATGGGGGCAAAAGATGGGGGGGCCTAAGCAAAAAGCCATGTTTTCTTACACTTATTATAGACCAGCACTGTGTTTGTAGTTCTGGGTCTTCATTTACGAAATAAGCACATCTAATTGGTTGTCTTTATTGTCTTCATCTGACCCGATTGGACTAACACCTCCAATAATAAATATTGGCGTGGACTGGAAGTACAGGGTGGTTTGTGTTCTTCGAGCAATCTGGCACCATCAAATGGACCATTTGTTTGTATTCAAAAGATGCCTGTACTGAATTCGGTACTCCTTATTTGTGATTGTAGCAAAGAGGCCATGGATGCAATTGCATGTGGAGTGCACTACATTGCTAATTACAGCTGATCATTCCATAAATGTCAAGGATTAGATAGACATGGAGACTAAAGGGGTTTATATCGATCTGACATTAATCTTTGGTCATGCACACTACAAAAGGTGTTTAATGCTGTTCGTATTTCAGGGAAGAACTCCAACGCCGGGGTAATCTGACATTATAATCCGTTACAGAAAAAAAGGTGGCAAAAGTGACCAGGTAAACAATAAGCCCATCTCTGTAGTAGATGAGGCTGGCAAAGGTTATGAAAGAGTGTTGCTTAACCGCCTTTGGGGGGGTTGAACACGGTTATGCAGTTTTTGTTGTTTTACACAAGAGAAAATGGTTGTTGCAGTAGAAGGGACCCTTATATTTGTAACATAGTTCGACCTATCTGTGGAAAGCATCAATACAAGAGTACTCCAGGGTTTTGGGTTGAGCACAGTAAACACTGTAAATGCATGAGTCTATTAGTTGGTGAAGGGAGTCATATTCCTTTAATTTTAATAGCATATAGTTCTTTTAAGTTAAACATGAATTTTTTATATAAGAGAAACCTTTATCTACTTTTTGTTGACAGATCTTTGTATCTACATATACAGGGGCATTTAAATAAATATCATTAATATTTAGGATATTATGATAAAAGCTGAAAACAAATATAAAAGTGTTTTTCTTTTTAGATGTAGACTACATTGTTCCACAAGTAAAACCCCAATTTGGGTTTGCATTGTCACTCCTTTACTTCCTACTCCTCAAATTTGATTTTCTCCACATGGAGTAGCTGTGCAATAAACTGACATGAAGCTGGCATCACCACGTTAACAATTAAGTATCATCCCATCTCTCTGAGGAAGTATGTCTGAGTATCATATGCAGAAATTTCCTTTGACATAAATATTGTGTCCAAAGTTTTGTTTACAGAGATATTGTCACGTTGGGTGTAGATTTTCTACTCCCAACTCAAATGGGGCAGTATATTTGTGTATTACATTTAGGACATTATATTTATGGCATATGATTTTCTAACAATAGTCTGGTACCACACCTTTGTTTGTTAACTATACAAGTGGCCATTTCTCCAAACATCTTTTTCCTTGTCAATCACCCCACTCATGTGTGCTTGGATTAGTGATTTGTATCAGTATGTCTGTTGTGAGTGCATGTATACTGTGTTGGTTGTGGTGCTTCTATATGTAACTGTGCCTCGTGTTTAGGCTGTATGTACTTAAGTGCGTACACATGTAGTACACAAAAAACAAACCTATTGACTTGGTCAATGCTTATTATGTTTGTGACCCAGAAGAGGGGCCCATATAGAGGAAGAATACGCTACCAATCATCAACAATAGTTCTGCATTCAAGCGACAAAAGTGAACCCCATCCACTACCAGGGTTGGACAGTGACAGCAATTAAATCCAGGCACCAAATTAAAAGTGCCTCCCCTCCCCACCACCACCACCTTTTGCGAATTAGGTAGCTAACAAGTGGCCCACGTACCAAATTTAGACAGTTTTACACTTGTAAAGACAGCTGTATAGGTATTTTCCAGGGGATGGGATGCATTTATGCTTGCTGCAGGGAATGTTTGTGGTAATCTCAGAGAAATCAACATTAAAAACAGGCCCACCAAAAGATAAAATCGGCGCACACGTCCCAAAAAAACACCCATACTCCGATCTGCCAGACAAGTCTTCCGGCTCTGCCTGGTTGCCCTAGAGGCCTTTCCGACCCAGCCCATCACCCCTGAAATGACGTAGTATACGATCTGATTATGCGGGAAAGAACATTGAAAATGGATGCCTCAGCGATGGCCTTTATTAATGTTTGATCACACTAAGGCATATGAAAGACATCAAACGTTTGGTGCAAAAACTTGCTAAAAATAGTGTTGCCCTGATTGGATTTATGTAATCATATATGACAAGAATAACACAGAAACACGTTTGTGTCTCATTGTTACAGGTTAGTAAGTAAATACTCACGGCTCAAGGAAATTTCAGGAAAATGCTACTAGTCAAATCATGAGAACACTGACACAAGCAGTTGTACCGTTTTCCTGCGGTGCCTTGTCTGCGCTCTTCTCCAGTGAAGCCTTCACACTTCCCTGTGCCTTATTTCTTTCGTTTATTTTTTTCCCCAGACTTTCCCGCCGGCACTGTTAATGTCAACGTCTACCAGGAGGGAGTCATTAGGGCCACGGCAGAGATTGAATACTACACGGCGATGGGAGAGATTGAAACCCTGCTCAGGAAAGCTGCTGATCCGGTGCATTTTATTTGCAGGGTAGGTTGATCTTCGGATTTACGTTTTAACAATTTGTGAATGGATGGCGCGAAATAACGGGGGTAAGTTGCGAGCTAGCCCTGCTTGGGTCCAGCTGTGGCAAAAATAAAGTTTGCACTCATCTCATTCAGTGGCGATGAACAGTAGATCATTGGCGGTACAGTGATTCACTGACGAGAAACCAATCGCTGAGGGTGTTTGAAACTTAACACTCAAATCTGTCAAATATGATTGAACCAAACGTCCCATCAAGTAAAAATAAAAAGGACACAATTTCCGTTTGGGACTCTGAAGAGGATTAAATACACTTAAACAAGTAAGGCTAATAGACTAATCGACTGCTAAAATGTGACTTGCTGTTTCCTCTGAAGGAGACGCTCGCGCTCTTAATGCTCGCGAACATGAGGCCCGTCCCCAGCAGTCATTATTCCCCTCCGTGCACCCACCCAGTGTCAATCATCAGCTATGTGGGTTGCCAAGCAGATCTCTGCGGCTTCACTCCTGAAGCACACGCGCAGAAAAGAGCAAAACCAAGGCTACTGGTTTCGCGGGGAGCTCAGACTCGTGCGAGGGCGGCACACGAAGGAGAAGGAAAGGGGAGGAAGGTGTATCACGGAAGTGGATTCGGAATGGCAGGCAGCCCTCCGCGAGTGGGCGGCGGGAGTGCACGAGCTGGCATGATGCCGGCTCGGTAATGACAAGCCTCTGAAGGGGAAAGAACAGGCTATGTCTTTAATGTCGACGGTCTCATTTTCCTGTGACAAATCTTCCTTACCCACCACCTAAGGCGTAAACATTCATAACCGACAGATCCATGAAACATGATGTATTGGGTTATTAGTGTTCCATTAAACACAGTGTGGAGTCCCTCAGCGCTCCACGCGCGCTGCTCGCCTTCCTAGAGGAAGGGTGCAAAAAACACACGCGTCTCTTATTCCACATATACAATACATTGTTTCAAATGTTAACTGTTGATTTTTTGAACATAAAACTCCGGGGAAGGGGTTGGAACAGGCTCGGTCCCAGGAATTTGAATCTGGATGGGACAAGGGTGTGTTTGGGTGGGTCAATGTCTGCCCTTTTTTGGAGAATTCTGGAGGTACCTACAAACCCTAGATTTACAGTGTATTTTCTTCCAATCAGTCATGCAGAGCATGTGGAGAGTTATTTGAGAGTAAAAGCGGATGTTTATACTCGTCAGGCCCAAACCTCAGATTTTCCAGCAGGCCAGGCTTCAATAAAAGCGCCTGGATATCAAGCAGATTGTCAGTAGTTCAAGTTTAAGGAGGTCCCTGTAACCTCACCCAAGCCTTTGCATCTTTGCACTAGGAGGTTTGGCTATTTACTCCTTGCACACTGTGATCTTTGTAACTGTTTATTGCCATGCAATTTTTTTGCTTTCATTGATAAAAGTTAGAAAACAGCAACACATTGGAACAAACGAAAGAGATCAGTTTTTATGCCTGGCAATTGTAAAACTGGTAATTGCAGTCAAGGAGGCAACCTTCTGGGGTATATCGCACAGAAAGCCCCAGGGGTGCAACGGCCCACTTTGTGTACCTCGGTGCTCTATGTTATTACAGAAGGGGGCCGATTGTGCAGCCCCTTTTGTAATACTGATAGCACTGGTGCACATGTAGAGCCAGCACTATCTTCAGAGCGTACTCCCTCATTTTCATGAGAGCATGGCCCCATGCAAATTGTATGTATGTATGTTGGATTTTTATATAGCGCTTATAACCCAGGGGTCTCTAAGCGCTTGCCTTGGGAACCCGTCCTGGCTTTTCCCTGTGAGATAGCCCCTACAGGGCATCCCCAAGGTGAAAGCCAGGCATCCCGCCGCGGGGGGTCGTTGTGGAGATTAAGCAAGCTTAATGCCCAGAGTTGCAGAGTGTGAACCCATGATAAGGTCAGGCACCGAAGCGAGAATTATCGAGTCCGTGGACATTTGAGCTCAAGACCCTGCCGTGTCGGGAATTGAACCCTGGTCCCGGGTCTGACCTCTGCTTCAGGGTCTGCCTGCTCTAACCAGTGAGCCACACTTCTCCAAATGAGGGAATGACTTTTCCTCTGCACCCAACTCATATCATGGATTTGGGTGCATATAGACCCTCAGGATGCGCACTGACGATATGCCACCAAAAGGTGTTACACAGTCTGTGTGCCTCCTTAAACCAGTCTTCTGAGAGGGCCAAAGGGCTACAATAGATCCCCTAGACATTGCCCTTTAGGCAGGTGCAGTCACTAACTGCACCTGCCTGCAAGAGGATTTCTCTCCCTTCTTTAAATTGGAGGCAGCATGCAGCCTGCATTCTGAAACACAGGATTGCTATATTTATAAACAGCCTCTCCTTATTTCACTGCAAGCAGTGCCCATAGAGCAGGCGCAGATCCCCGAATGTCCTGAGGGCAGGGCATTATGTGTAGCAGGGTGCACTGTCCCTGTTTGCACCCAGAACACCTGTTCAACCCCTTCACCGCAGCACAAAATTTTGCCGCGGTGTGAGGGGGGAGGCAGGGTTGGGCGTGGCGCTCAGGTACTCATGACGACTCCCGGCCATAATAAATCACGGTGGGTGTGTGCTCATGACGACCTCGAGCGGTCAGAACTCCGCCCACTGATTAATTCTCCCGCACAGGCAGGGAATTAACCACTCGTGGGCGGAGCAACAACATTCTGACGGCTCCCGGCCGTCATGAGCCCACGACTACTGTGACTCATAATGCCCGGGAGCCATTATGAGCATCGAAGGAGTTAAAGATGGGCAGTGATGCAAACAGCAACAGTGCTCTGCATCTATAATACAGGCCCTGTTGTTCTTTGAGAAATCTCTTACAAAGTTATCCGTGCATAAGTTTGCTGAGAGCTTCATCTCAAGCTTAAATGGTCAAATTCTGCAACTCGTGTGATGGAACGGTGTGAGGACAGATGATAGTGTTGAAAAGGTGCTCTTATAGGCTGCTATTGCAATCCCTATAACTGCAGCTACATACATTTCACGAAGCACTGGCAAAGTTCAGCATAATCATGCATCATTTCACAAATGATGGCACCTTGTCAGTGCTAGCGAACAACTTTTCTAATACACAAGGGGTCATAGATGCTTAGGCTGCCCCTTCTGTAATAAGGAGGACATCTTCTCTAAATGTGCTCTGGCATGATCAGAGAGGGGGTGCCCTTATTTTCATTGGACTTTGTTCCATGCAAATGAGTAAACCTTTTATTACAGATGCAGGAACAGAGGAAATGAAGCTGTAAGGAGGCACACTGACGTTGATCCTAACATGGGGAGGTGCACAGTCAATGCTCCCCACGCTACAACAGCCCTTGAGGAGCGATGCAGTGGTGGCAGGTTCCAGGTCTTTCCATCTACTTCAGAGCAAGTAGTGAAAGACCTACTGAAAACCTCAGATATCAAGCATTACAATGCCTTTGCAGAATGGGGCTTGTCAGGCAACCAAGAACATTTCTATGTATACATTTATAATTTCAAATTGGCTAATGGGAGCATTTAAAGCCTCGAACAGTGGGCTACTATGAGTTTGATACTCTTACAGGATGGAAGGGAGAAAGTGGAGACATAAAGAGTTGCCCTCTGGGTCCCCCGAGTACCATTTGGCATGATATCCATATCTCATAATGATTTCAAGAAGATTATAGATAAAGATGTATGTACTGCTTTAAAGAATTCAATAACTTAAGCCATATTACAGCTATCTGATGACAAAGATAACCCCACACATGCCAAGGAAAACTGATCCAGGGTTCTCAGTGGGTGAAGTGATTCAACACATCAGACATAAGCTGGATTTCATATATAATTGCCATACTAACATTTTGGGCCATGTAGTCTTGCTAAATAAAGTTTCCTCGATCTGTAAAAATGGACTCTTTATTTGCAAGTATGTCCTTATCCTTAGCTGCAGAGGATTCTTTACCAGCTGACCCCACAGATAAGGTGTTTGAGTGTTCTTTAAAAGGGTTAAAGCTGAATCTATTTTAAGTTTCATACAGCTACATATGCAGCACATGCATCTGATTCCAGTGGGTGGACAGTTGGTGTATTTTGCAAACAGTTTGATAGAAAACATTACAGAGCAGTGGGTATAGTAGGTGGCATCAGAAGGTTAGCAACTGCAGATCATGTTTCCTGCTTTGGAATTAAGTTTCTGCCGGCAAGAAGACGTCAGCTCGCGGACCCCACTTTAGTTACCTTCTCATCCTCGGTGCTTCCGGCTGGGATTTTGGAAAAGAAAAAGCATCTAAAAGCCTGGAGCATCGAAGTCAATTCCTATCATGGGGACAGATATCCCCATGTACTGCTTGCAGGGCCATCATCAAGAGAGCAACCGGCGCCCAACGTCTTTGTACTAAGAGGAGCTGGCGGAAGGACCTCCCCTCAGGTCTATCACAAATCGGACTCAGATTTCACTAAATGTCTATCAGAGTAACTAAGGACATAACCGCTGGCTTGCCACGAAGACTGGTAACCAATGAGTAACAACCTTCCTGGGGTTGGTTACTGCAGATGTTGTCTTGAACCTGGAGCAGTCAAGACTGATGCAAGGGAAGTCCACCAAAAAAGGTTCTGGGCGGCCTGGTAGTTTGTTCTTGGAACAATAATGGCTTATAGACAAAACTTTCAGATGCAGATTTCACAAGATTTTTGAGAACCTTTGATATGTTCCAAGAAACATGGGCGTCGACGTCTATCCCGCTCATCTTCTACATAGAATACACAAAACTAGCTGAAAGAAAGAGTGCCAAAGGGAGGATACAAGGGGTCCTGGCAATTTATATAAACACTAATATAATAAGTGAAACAGTGGAAGTGTTCATGGATGACCCAAATATGCTGGTAATAAATCTGGAAGGTTGGTATAATAATTTTAAAGTACCAATTATCACCGCAAATCTGTACATCAATCCAAAGCAAAAAGGAACATTTCCAGGAGATTAGCAGCTCATTTATCCCAGTTAAAAGACATCCATACCAAGTCACAATGGCTAGTTTCCGGTGACTTTAACTGTAACCTTTTTAATCTTCCTTCAGAGGAACATAGTGACGCAGTGGGCCCCCTTCCAGAGCAAGTAATGCCATCAATCTTGCGGAGGGAGAACTCAGGAGAAGAACTCATAAAAGCCTGTAAACTATTGGGCCTGTTGGCACTAAATGGCTGAAAGCATCTGAAATTTAACCTGGCTGGTCAAGGGTCTGTGTTGACACGGTATCAATCATAGACTATACCCTCCTTTCAATGCCCCTTTACCATCAGATCTGCAACTATAGGATAGGCCATTGTGTGGGAAGCGACCACAACCCTCAGGTCATCAAGGTGAACACATCCCTGCGCAAACTTGAGGCTTTTCATACGTTGTCGGGAGAAACATACTCAGAAAATCTGAAATGCCTGAAGTGGAGCCCTGGCTCCATCAACTCATTAGCAGAGGATGCGGTCTCAAGTCTACAGGCCCTAGCCCAATGGGAGCTTAATACAATAGAGACTTGGGAGACTTTCGCCAATAATATGACTAAAATCCATAGCGAGATGTGTCACAAGAAGGGAACTCGACTTGATCATGGCAAATCGTTAATTATGCCTGTCCAAATTCGGAACATGGTGAAAGGAAACAGGCAGACTTGTTTTTGGCAATCACGTCAACATCCAGGAGTCCTGGATCTACTACAACAACTCCGCAATGAAAGATGGTGGCTAAAAAAAGAGATCTGGAAGCATAAACAATTAAAACAAGAAACACTATGGGCCCAGTTACGACACGCCTCCAAAACGCATGATTCAAAAAGATTCTGGTATACAATTAATAGGAAAAAAAAAAGGCCCTGCCGCTGCAAACAATGCCAATATCAGTGAGACAGCTTGGGTACATCATCTAACGTCATACTTCAAGAGTGATTTGATTCCTTCAGCTAGTACATTCTGTCCTAATAAAACCACTGTGGTACAGCGGAACATTACGGCAGCCAAAATAGAGAAAGACATCGAAATTCCCGGGCTGACTGTGCACCGGCCCAAATGGGCTACCACAGGCTTTATTAAAATATCTTTCCCCAAAATGGGCTGCTTTCATAGCATCAATGTTTATTTTTATTTTGGAAAACAATGTTATTCCTGATAGCTGGAGAGGCCCCATCCTTCATCCTATTTAAAAAAAAAGGCTTGGCATGTTCACCTAGCAACTATAGGCTAATAGCAGTGATGGATGTTGAGTTAAAATATTTTTCAACGTTGATACTCCATGATCTGGAATCCTGGTCATATGACTATGAAAAAATCCCCTTAAATCAAACCCTCTTCCAAATGGGCCAAGGTACTTCAACCAATCTTATGGCCCTGAGTCTAATCAGGAACAGAGCGAAAGCAACGAGGACACCCCTTTACTTGTGCTTTATTGACCTTTAAAGCAGCTTTTGATGATGTCCCCGTGAACAAATTATGGGCCAAGCTTAAGCGTTGGAGCATCCAATCGAACATCCTACAAGCAATTAGGCTAGTATATTCAGACACCTGGGTCAAAATAAAATTGGAGATGGCTCCTGCGTATCAAGGAAGGTCCAAACATCCTTATGCATAAAACAGGGCTGTGTCCTAGCCCCCTTCCTTTTTAACTTATTTTTGGCAGATTTCTCCACTGAGCATGACGAACAGATGGCTCATGCTCTGACCATCGGAGGTCAACAAATGTCACATATCCTCTACGCTGATGATCTGGTGTTGTTCAGCAACACGCGCTAAGGACTTCTAAAGCCGCTCAACACTCTGGGAGCTTATACTGAAAAGAATGGCCTGGAAATTACATTTTCAAAAACAAGTGTGATGCTGTGCAATCATCCTTCCAAGATCAATCGAAAATAGTTTATCAACGGAAACAAAATTGAGGAGGTCAAACTCTATGTATACCTAGGAGTGAAAATAGATGCAAATGGCTCCTTTGTTTCCCATAAGAAGGCAATTAGGGTGAAAGCGCAGGCCATTAATTATGGCTTCTCGTCACTGGCCAGATCTATTCAAGGTCACGATCTAAAGCCCATAGGATCAGTTATGAAAGCTACTGTTGCCAACCCTTGCATACGGAATGGGGATTATGCTGGGTGATGATGCTCTTTTGTTAGACAAATTGATGATAAGAACCTTTTAAAAAACGTTTGGGCTCCCCAAGTCTGCATCTTCCGTGCAAATCCGGCTAGAATTTCTGTTTACAAAACTGACCCTCGCTAGGCAGGCGGTGTTTGTAAAGATTTGTTATAACCTTCGAGCAGCAGCTGAAAACGCTCTGGCTAATTTAGTCTGGATCAAAATTAACTTGCAAAGGAGCAACGGTGCTCACAAGAAATGTTTAGAAAACAGTATTTGATCTGGGTGACCTTTGGAATTCGAATATCTCTGGGCAAACCTTTAAGAAACTAGTAAATAAATCTACTATACTACAGATTATCATATTTGAATCCATTGTCACAGCAATACAAGTATCTAAAAACCCACTCAGAGATTCATAGATGCATACACACATCTAATCACTTAGCTGTAGATTCACTCATACATGCTGTCAACGAACAATAGAACACTATCAAAAATACTTATACACCTATATCGATATTACACACCAGCACACATCCTATTCACATATGAAGTCATCCTACTCACTTACGCAAACAATGGATCATTCTTACATATTTACTTATCTACACACTTATACAAACACCACTTCATTTATTCATTTAGATAGTAAGTCATACTTAGTGAATTATAAAATCATTATTACAAGTATACAGTTATCCATACAATCACTCACATAATCATTGAGTCTTATGTATACTTATTTATATACAACAATTGACACATACACTACCTTTTATTTTTCTAGTTTGTTGGACATGTACCATTGAGAAATATATTTGCTCATCACCACACCCATAAACAGATTCACTCACCCAAACAACTGTTAGAACATGTAGTTTTAACTTCAAATATCTACTGACTCAACTATTCACACATCTTTGGACAGTCACACCCCCCCCACCGAACCACACACACTTTCACTCTCCCATACAAATACTCAGTTAACTAATCAATAACTAATATAGACTTTCACATAGCTAGTAACCAACTGTAGAACCAGTTTACACAACAACTGACAAAGTGATACAGATATTCACACAGTTTAGTCACTATCCACTATATTTAGTGAGACACTAGTGAGACACTGCTACTAAATCCTCCATCCAAATATTTATTTATATATATCCACTCATTCTTCAATGCAAATTGCTATATATATATAATGCATATTTGAATAACGAAGCAAACCACATTCACTGGATGATGTCATCAGAGATGTCATCAGTGATGTCATTTGAGATGTCATCAGTGATGTCACTGACCATGTCATGAATGATCTAATATGTGACATTATCAGCAGTGGATTGCAGGTGCGTGAAATATAGTTAGTACAACTAACTATATAGGAGTAATTTCAATGGTTTTGTATGAGTGAAATGTCCAGCTAACTATAACACCCCTAAAACTTATAGTGTTTTGAGTGAATTTGCAAAGTTTTTTAATGCTAATTCCTAACTATATAAGGCCTGAAACCTATGGGTTTTTCAGTGAATTTGCAAGGTTTTTTAAATGCTAATTCCTAACTATATAAGGCCTGAAACCTATGGTTTTTCTGTGAATTTGCAAGGTTTTTAAATGCTAATTCCTAACTATATAAGGCCTGAAACCTATGTTTTTTTCAGTGAATTTGCAAGGTTTTTTAAATGCTAATTCCTAACTATATAAGGCCTGAAACCTATGGTTTTTTCAGTGAATTTCAAAGGTTTTTTTAAAGCTAATTCCTAACTATATAAGGCCTGAAACCTATGATTTTTTAATGAATTTCAATGGTTTTTAAAATGCTAATTCCTAACTATATCAGGCCTGAAACCTATGGTTTTTTCATTTAATTTCGAAGGTTTTTTAAATGACAATTTTTAAATGTATTAATTGTTATTTTTTTTATACTGATTTACTAAATTTTTGCAGGCAGGTGTTCAGAGGGCATGCCCCCTTTTTACAACACTCTGCAGCGCAGCTCCATGGTGCTTACTGTAGATACCTGTTGGACTAGTTGCCCTCTAGGGGACCTCTGGATTGAGTAAGAATTAATTCTCAACCTAAAAACATGCCACAGGGAAGTGTAATGAAGCCACGCCCCTTTTTACACCTCTCTGCAACGCAGCCCCTGGGCATGTATGCAGAGTGGGAACTAATTCCCCTTGCATAATGCACCCTGACCCCCTAGGCCTGCTCAGGGGGTCCCACAAGGACCCCCAAGGCCCCCCAATTTTATTTTATTTTTTAAATCGTGGGGTACGAAGTACCGTACTCTGTACTGTACTCTGTACCTTCCCGAGCAAGAGTGCATGGTCATTGGCTGTCAACTGTCTGTCAATACTCCAAGCCAGGAAGTGTTGGTAGCCATCTTGTGCCTCGGTAGAACCGAGGCACACGAATGCAGTGAAACAAATGTGCAAAACAGGCAAAGGGGGCAGGGTAGAAACACCCTGATCCCCTAGGCCTGCTCAGGGGGTCCCACAAGGACCCCCAAGGCCCCAATGTTTTTTTAAATCGCGGGGTACTCTGTACTGTACTCCGTACCTTCCTGAGTGCATACTGGAGGTTCCTGGTGGGCTAGTTGGCCCCCAGGGACCTCAAGTATGCAAGGGGAATTAGTTCCCCCTCTGCAAACGCCCCAGGGGGCTGCGTTGCAGAGAGGTGTAAAAAGGGACATGGCCTCATTACACCTCTCTGCAATGGAGCCCCCTGGCGCGTACTGGAGGTTCCTGGTGGGCTAGTTGGTCCCCAGGGACCCCCAGCATGCAAGGGGAATTAGTTCCCCCTCTGCAAACGCACCAGGGGGCTGCATTGCAGAGAGGTGTAATGAGGCCACACCCCTTTTTAAACCTCTCTGCAACGCAGCCCCCTGGCACCTACTGGAGGTTCCTGGTGGGCTAGTTGGCCTCAAGGGACCCCCAGTATGCAAGGGGACTTTATCCCCCAACTTAGAACGCGCTACGGGGTGCGTTTGCACAGTGATGAAGGTAGGGGGCTGGGCTTGAGGTGATATGTGTGCAAACATGCCCTGTTGGGGAATTAATTCCTCTTCAATCCAGAGGTCCCCTAGGGGCCAACTTGTCCAACAGGTACCTCCATTAAGCGCCACGGAGCTGCGTTGCAGAGTGTTGTAAAAAGGGGGCATGCCCTCTGAACACCTCTCTGCAACACAGCTCCCTGGCGCATACTGGAGGTACCTGGTGGGCTAGTTGGCTCACAGGGGACCTCAGGATTGAAGAGGAATTAATTGCCCAATATAAAGCGCGCCACAGGGCGTGTTTTCACACATGTCACCTCAGGCCCCGCCCCCTTCCTTTACTATTAAGAAAAATATTCCTGTAAAATCAGCCGAATTACGAATTCCGATTTACTCACCTGTTATCAAGAGAAACTTCAGTGCTGCATCTTTGAGTGCACTACTGATCCTGAAAAGTAATTCTAACCATACTTACAGTAACTTGAATGTCCTTCCATAGGCTAACATTGACTGGTTTCACTTGGAAATTCTACTAAGTGTGGAGTTTTGGAAATTAAAAAAATTCCTCAAAAATCAGCCGGACTATGAATTCCAATTTACTCACCTGTTATCAGGAGAGACCTCAGTGCTGCATCTTTCAGCCCAATACTGACCCTGAAAAGTAATTCTAATCGTAGTTACAGTAACTTGAATTTCCTTCCATAGGTTAACATTGACTGGTTTCACTTGGAAATTCTACTAAGTGTGGAGTTTTGGAACTTTAAAAAATTCCTCTAAAATCAGCCGAACTACGAATTCCGAATTACTCACCTGTTATCAGGAGAAACCTCAGTACTGCATCTTTCTGCACACTACTGATCCTGAAAAGTAATTCTAACCATACTTACAGTAACTTGAATTTCCTTCCATAGGCTAACATTTGCTGGTTTCATTGAAAATTCTTCTAAGAGTGGAGTTTTGGAACTTTAAAAAATTCCTCTAAAATCAGCCGAACTATGAATTCCGATTTACTCACCTGTTATCAGGAGAGACCTCAGTTCTGCATCTTTCAGCCCACTACTGATTCTATAAGGTAATTCTAACCATACTTACAGTAACTTGAATTTCCTTCCATAGGCTAACATTGGCTGGTTTCCCTTGAAAATTCTTCTAAGTGTGAAGTTTTGGAACTTTAAAAAATTCTTCTAAAATCAGCCGAATTACGAATTACGAATCACTCACCTGTTATCAGGAGAGACCTCAGTGCTGCACCTTTGAGCCCAGTACTGATCCTGAAAAGTAATTCTAACCATACTTACCAGTAACTTGAATTTCCTTCCATAGGAATCCATTGTCTGGTTTTCACCAGAAAAGTTTGTGTGTCTATTTTCACAAACCAAAAATATTCCTAAAAAATCGCCTGTATGACTTAAACACATTCTTTCAACTGTTTACAGGAGATGCACCAGTGCTGGAACCAGGATTCACCACTGAGTAAGAAAAAGTTATGATAACACTACTTACCTGCTAAGTGAATTTCCTCCCATAGGATAACATTGGTGATTCTATGTGAAAAAAGATCTAAGTGTCAACTTTTAAAATAAAATAATATTCCTTAAAAATCACTACTGTAACTAAAACACTTTTACTCAACCGTTTACAGGAGATGTCCAAGGACTGAATCTAGGATCCAATCCTGTGGTTAGAAAAGTAATCCATAAAGTAATTAATTGCATTTAGTTAGAAAAACACATTAAGGTCAATGTTGCATTGTGTTTGAAATTGTGTTGCCCGTTGCAACAACTGTAACTACTGTACTTAAAAGTCTATTGCCTATTTGCAAAGTATTTAAACTAAAGTAATTCATTCTGCGAAAGTATATTTTGTAATGTAATGTATGATGTAATTACAATGTAATTTAAAAAATAAAATATCTAAAAATAAATCGTTTAAAAAATGTAATAAATCAGTATAAAAAAAATATAACAATTAATACATTTAAGATTTGTCATTTACAAAACCTTCGAAATTCACTGAAAAAACCAAAGGTTTCAGGCCTGATAAATTTAGGAATTAGCATTTAAAAAACCTTTGAAATTCACTGAAAAAACCATAGGTTTCAGGCCTGATTTAAGGGCCGATTAGGATGGCGGATGGATCGCCACCGCCATGCAGGCGGTGGCGATCCGTCCGCCATCCTTGCCCGTCCGCCACCTATTTCCCCCCCGCCACATTACAATGGCGAGCGACCGTGGCGGACGGGAAGATCGTCTGCTGCTTTTCCACCGCGGTCGCCTTGAGACCGTGGTGGAAAAGGTCTAATATGGTGGCGGTGTCTATCAGACACCGCGAGCCATATTAGGATGGTCTGAGGGAAATGCCTTTCCGTGTTGGCAATGCCGCCACGAAAAGGCATACGGTCCTTGCTTTGGGGGCCCGTTGCGGGCCCCCAGGGTGAAGGGTGGGTGGGGGGTGCACATTGTGGGTACCTGCGTTTCACAGTACAACATGGCAGGCACCGAGCGGTGCCTCTCATGTTGTGCTGTGAAACGCACAACATGCATTTTTGACATTGCGCGGACGGTGCTTTCAGCACCGTCGGCCGCAATGTTAAAAATGCGGGATGCACCCGCCACTGTGGCGGGTGCATCCTAATTCAGGGCACGGTACCTCCGCCCTTGTGGCGGACGGTCCCTGCCCCAGACAGGATGGCGAACGGACTTTGTCCGTCCGCCATCCTAATCGACCCCATAGTTAGGAATTAGCATTTAAAAAACCTTTGAAATTCACTGAAAAAAACATAGGTTTCAAGCCTGATTTAGTTAGGAATTAGCATTTAAAAAACCTTGGAAATTCACTAAAAAAACTGTAGGTTTTAGGGGTGTTATAGTTAGCTGGACATTTCACTCGTACAAAACCATAGAAATTCCTCCGATATAGTTAGTTGTACTAACTATATCTCGCGCGCTCGCAATCCACTGCTGATGATGTCACATATTACATCATTCATGACATGGTCAGTGACATCACTGATGACATCTCAAATGACATCACTGATGACACCACTGATGACATCATCCACGTGACGATACACGTCATCATACACTAGTATAACCTTTCATCACTCACAGTAAAAAACAGAGTACCATATTTGAATCCATTGACACATTAAATACAAGTTTCTAAAAACCCACTCAGTGATTCCTAGATCAATACACACATCTAATCACTTACCTACAGATTCCCTCATACATGCAGGCAATGATCAATAGAACACTATCAAATATACCTATACACCTATATCGACATTACACACCAGCACACATCCTATTCACTTATAAAGTCATCCTATTTGCAAACAATGGATCATACTTACATTTACTTAGCTATACACTTATACAAACACCACTTTATCTATTCATATAGATAGTAAATTATACTTAGTGTGTTATAAAATCACTATTACAAGTATACAGTTATCCATACAGTCACGCATACAGAACAACAGCTGAGCAGATAGAACGAGAAGTTGAAAAACAGGAAGGAGAAGAAGGTGCCAGCTGGTCTGTAGGTCCGGTCGGGAGCTCCGTGTTTGCTCCAGATATTATGGCGAAATGGAAAGCCTAAAAGAACGAGTTTGTTTCGAAAATGTGTCAAAGTGATCCAGGAGCGACTTAACCTGCATCACATCGTCCCGATCCAGTAAAAAAATGACAATTTCCTTGACGGAGGTATAACTATTGGCAGACAGAGCGTGTGTAGCGCTAAGGATACAGGTGCAATTATAGAGCCTAAGGGGATCATACGTCTCATTGCCTGAAGCGATACCCGATCCGATTCAAGAAAGGAAAAGAACCATACACCAGAACCCACAGGCAATGTCCAAGCCCCCAAAGACTTACCGGGCAGTCGAAGTCGAAGTAGCCGCGATCAGGAGGACTCCTCGGGGTAGCGCAGTACTGAGCGGCTGTTTACAGTGGGAGGCGGCATCCAATGTGAGGGGAAACTGCCGGAGAGCAGCAGGGAGGATCTCCTTCCTCTTCCGGGGCAGGGGAGACAGCGACACCAGAAGCGGAGCCAACGTGGAGGTAGAGAGCTCCAGAGCAGGCGATGGGCCGGTAAAAAGAAACGATGATTTTACTCTGTGTATGGAGGAGCAGAAGAGTCCCGCGAAGGAGTCTTCACATAGGAACAGGGTAAGCAGGGTTTACGGTGGCAAAAGGGTGGAGGGGTGAAGGAAAAAGCTGTAGGGGGTCAAGACATTAACAAACAGTACCACGAGGGAGCCCCAGATAAAAGATTGAGTTTGGCAGGAACTTCTGGAATACTCTCAGAAAAAGAAGGGAGATGGGGCAGAGGGAGTTTTTGGAGCTTGCCAGTCCCATAGGATCTACCAAATCTACAGAAGAGGAGGAGAAAAATGTAAGCTCTGTACAGGGGAGGCGATCCTCCTATTGCTTGAGAAATAGACAGTTTTTCAAGCTGACTCAACCTACACCTACCCCTACAAAACAAAGTGTTGCCCCACGAAGCACTAAGAGAAAACTAAGAAAAGCAGCAAAGCCAGACACAAAGCAAAAAAAAAAGCAGACAGGGGGAAAAGAGGTTATAGAGGGGCAAACAGAAGTCTCCAAAATCAAGGTCAACCCTTCTCTGAGGTCATTTTTTAAAATACAGCAGGTACAGCAGGCGCAACAGGTGCAACAGGCACAAAAGCAGACCCAAAGTCAGCATCAAGAGCAAGGACAAGGACACGGGCAAGGGCAAAGCCAAAGCAAGAAAGAACAGGGAAAATATCACAAACTTGCACAGACAAGGATGGAAGACTCTTTAGCTCCAAACCTCCAAGCACCATCAGGGAGTACAATAGCAGCAATCACACCGGGAGAGCTCATGAATAAGCGGGTAGAAAACCCAAGCCAAAGCTCAACAGATGCTGTACTAGAAAAAATCCTGGAAGAAATTAGATCAAAATTTGCGATCTCAGAAGCTAACCAAAGTAAGATCCAAGATGCATGCGATCTACTGGATACTAAACTTAATGCCTTAGAAGACAGAGTGACAGCGGTAGAAACAGCAGTTGACTCCCTGAGTAAAAAAGTGGAGTTAAATCAGAAAGAAATTAGAAATTTGAAGGCAAAAGTCAAAAGTATCCATGAAAAAATGGAAGCATTGGAAAATCAATCTAGAAGGAGCAACTTAAGAATTCTGAATATACCAGATGGTCGTGAGGGTACGGACATAAAAAAAATTCATTGTTGCGCTTCTGGAAGAATACTTTCCTTAGTGTAAGACTCTTGGGCTAGAAAAGACATCCAGGGGGGTCCATCGGGATCCGTTCGGGAGGAACAAAGAAAGGAAAAACCCATGGAAGATACTAATTAACTTCCGAACATATACCCTTAAAGAGAGGTTTCTAAGTGAAGCGCTAAAAACAGGGTCCTACAACAAAGACGATTGGTCCTTTAGAATCCGCTCTGATATCGCCAAAGTAACACAAGACAGGCAGTGGGAGCTGGGACAGATGATGCCAGAGGTAAATTCCCTTGGGGCCTCAGTGCAGATGAAATTTCCGGCCTCCCTCAGGATTATGTGGAGGAATAAGATGCATAACATCAGGGACCCAAGGGAAGTAGAATCGTTCCTGGAACAATTACGAGATCAAACACGTGACAAGACGCAAGAATAGAATAAACAAGAGTAGTTTAACTAACGCAAACACGGAGCTCAAAGAGGGCTATCAATAAGGCCCAAAGAAGAGAAAGGGAGGCTTCTCTAGGGAGGGAGTTTTTTTTAAAACTTGCACAAAATACAAAAAGAAAGCAAAAAAATTATGCACGGGTGATTGGAGCAAGTTAGGGGGAAAAAAAATGTCCTCCAATTGAAACAAGAAGAAGATGGGAGTCGGCGGCTAGTAGATTCAGGATGGGAAGGCCAGTCAAAAGGTAAAAAGGTAATAAGAAATGAAAAATGACTTGAGGCTAGTGAAGATAACTTCTTGGAATGTCAATGGATTCCGAACAAAGGGTAGGAGAAGAAAAATTTTAGAGTATTTAAAAACAATAGATAGTGAAATTATAATCCTTCAAGATACTCACCTTGTAAAAAAAGAATGGGAGGAAATAATTAAAAAACTACATTGGGTAGATGAATATGTGTGCATGGATCAAAACTGCGTTATCAAGGGGGTTGCCATTCTGTTTAAAAAATCTCTAAAAGCGACAGTAGAATTAGCGGAAACAGGCCCAAAGGGCAGATGGGCAGGGGCTAAAGTAAAAATAGGTAATGACGCTTTCACGGTGGCGGGCTATTATGGTCCAAACATAGACGACCCAGTCCCCCTTCAGACACTATATGCATAATTGCTCTCAGTTTCTTCCCCAATTATAGTAGGAGGAGACTTTAATCTTATCCTCGACCTAAAAGTGGACCAACTTCCTCGTAAGAAACAAACAGACTTGCCAAAAATGAGAGAGTGGCTGGGGATTTGTAGAAAGGACTTAAGTCTGGCAGACATCTGGAAGGAAAAAGGGGACGGGAGGTATAAATTTACTATCCATAATACAAAACTGGGGATACAATCAAGAATTGACTTTTTCCTGGTCGATCAGGGTCTCGTAGAAAGAATACAGAAAGTAGAACATATCCCAGCTCACCTATCGGATCACTCGGCTGTTCAGATCATCCTACAACTTAAGGCCTTACTTCAGGATCAAGGTGGACGATGGATTGCACCATCCTCTCAGATCCTCAGATCATTGAACAGCTTCAGCAGGAGACGGACTTCTACTTTGAAAATAACAAAATGGGTGTCTCAGTACAAACTACATGGGACGCGTACAAGGCAGTAATCAGGGGAAAAGCCCTTAGCCTGGCAGCGTATAAATCTAAGATGTCTAAACAGAAGATTTACAAACTAGAAAGTAAAATTAAAGCTCTCGACCTACAGATATCAGCAGGAACTACTTCCTCAAGTAAAGCGTCTCTGGAGGTAGACAGATTAAAACAAAAAGAAGCACTAACAGAGATTCTGGACGATAGAGTTAGAGAAAAATGAGAAGCTAGCAAGCTAGCCCACTATGAATACGGGGAAGGATGTGGAAAGATGCTAGCATGGAAAACTAGCACTGATCAATCAAGAAACAAAATAGCTAGCATAGATCCTTGTACGCCTCAAGCTCCAGCTCAGAGGAGGCAGTAATAAAACACATTTTTTGATTTTTTTTTTACAGATCTTTACAGGGAAGACGGTAATCCCACAAAAGAAGAGATAATGATGTTTCTAGATGCTCAAAACCTCCCAACCCTAAACATTGGGGGGAGAGAAGATCTCAATGCAGAAATAACAAACATAGAAGTAGAGGAAGCCATAAAAAATCTCAAAAGAGGCAAAGCAGCAGGTCCTGACTCTCTCCCTAACGAATTCTATATAAAGGTGAGAGACTTGTTAGTTCCACCGCTAACAACTCTTTTTAACACAATCTTCTTAGGAAATGGGGATCTCCCAGATTCATGGAATCATGCCACAATATCTATTCTACTAAAACCAGGCAAAAACCCCAGAAAATGTGATTCATATCGCCCTATCTCTATCTTAAATTGCGATTATAAAATAGGCACTCAAATTATGGCTAAAAGAGTAGGGAAAATAGCAGGTTCACTGATTAATAGCAACCAAAAGGGCTTTGTGGCAGGAAGGCACTTACAAGATCTAACTCACAAACTGATCGGGGCAATTGACCTAGCTATTAGCGAAACTCTACCACTTTCCATAATAACTATTGACGCAGCCAAAGCGTATGATTGGGTCAGCTGGGCCTACCTAAATGAAGTGCTAGAAAAATTCAATCTGGGAGAAAAGTTTCAGGGCATGGTTAAAAAGATTTATAGCTCCCCCAGGGCTAAAAGTTTAATCAATGGCAACTTCACAGAGAATATACAGATAAAAAGAGGAACAAGGCAGGGATGCCCACTTTCTCCCCTACTTTTTAATTTATTCATTGAGCCGGTGGCAGAAAAACCTAGAAACCACCCTTTGATATCCCCCTTTTCCTACCAAGGTTGGCTAAAAAAAGTGGCCCTGTACGCCGATGATCTTATGATCTTCACTAGGGACCTGAATGGGTCCTTTAGCGCAATTGAAGAGACTCTGCAAACCTTTGGGGTAATCTCCAGTTACCAAATCAACCAATCCAAGACTGAAATTATGAGCTGGAATGAAGATTCAACCAGTCAATATAATAAGGACAAAATCAGATATCTAGGCATTGATCTTGTCAAAGACCTAGACAAAGTGGCCCAAATCAACATCCACAGGATTGAAGGAGAGGTAAGAAAACTGCTAAAAGTTTGGGGGAGTTTACCTCTGTCACTGCTGGGTAAATCTAATATAGTAAAAATGTCTATCATACCAAAATTCACCTTCGCCTTTAGCGCTATCCCGTTGGAATTTAAAAGAGATACAATAAAGAAAATCCAGGGAGAACTGATAAGTTTTATATGGTCTTCAAAAGGATCCCGAATTGCTTGGATCAAAATAAGAAGGAGAAAGGAGCAGGGGGGAATCGCCAGCCCGGATCTTCTGGAATATTGTAGAGCATTCCAATTTAAAGTTAGTAGGATATTGCTAAATACGTCTATTAATTTCCCACCATACCTTCAAGTATTGACTAAGGGAATCAACCGTTTTTTGAACAAATTCGGGCATCCAAGGTTTTTCAAGAAGGTAAAGCTGAAGATTCTGAAATCTGCCGCAAAGTTATGGTATCACATAAGGTGTACCTTGGATATACCATACTTCAGCGAATTGGCCCCAATATGGGAATCCCCAGGCACACCAGATTGTCTTAAAGACAGCCTAACACTTTCCCTAAAATCAGCTCGAATAGAAGAATGGGGCCAACTAATGTCCCAAAACAAAATAACTGATTGGGAACCATTATCGCTCGCAACAAACGCCTCCTTAACAAAATTCAAATTTTACCAACTTTCAAGCTGGGCAAGGGCACTGAAAGAAACCAGAAAGGGAAACCTAAAGTTAGAGACCGAGATGAGGAAAAAGGAACCCTTCCATAAAGAAATTTTCCATTGGTATTGGGCCCTCATTTCAGCAGGGGAGGAGAAGTTCGAGATTCCAGAGAGAACTTGGGGAATCGAGCTGCCGCGCTGGATGTAGATCATTCTTGGCAAGTATCTATGAGCAAATGCTGGTATAGCGTAACATCTGCCGCCTTAAAAAGGAATCATCTATTCACTACCCATAGAGCCTACTGGACTCCGAAGAGGCTTTCCAAATTCAATGGGGCAACAATGAAGAACTGCCCAAAGTGCGGATTAGAAAAAGCAGATGACCTACACATGTTCCAGCAGTGCCCCCAACTCGACTCACCCAAACAACTGTTATAACATGTAGTCTTAACGTCATATACCTACTAAATCAACTATTCATGGGGAACATTCTTCACCTGCAGCTATTTACAATCACTATTAAACAAATATTGTCTATCAGAAATGTTCAATAAATTTAAAACATGTTCCACATAAAAAAAAATATATATATATATTCACTGAAAAAACCATAGGTTTGACACCAGTTATAGTTAGCTGGAAATTTTACTGACATAAAACCATTGAAATTCCCACGTTATAGTTAGTTGGACTCACTATAACTTGCGCGTGTACTGCACTGCTGATGACATCACATATTACATCACTCATGACATGGTCAGTGACATCACTCATGACATCACTGATGACACCATCCTTTTGACAGAGTGACTGACCTCCTTCCACTGTAAAGTAACCCTTGAAACACATATTCAAAAAGAGAAACTAACATTTTCAAAAAAGTGGAGATACCCATACCAGTTACAACAACCAATTCATATTTATGAAGGCCTTGCGCCACCGGTGCGTCATTTTTTTCCCCATGTTTAAAAGTGACACACCGACGGCACAAGGCAATCATAAATAAGGCCCAAATGTAAATACCATTGATTTGCAGCCAAAATCGTTTTTGGAATAACATTTTACAAACACTGCGCAGGTCCTATGTACAAGCATTCAATTTCACAACTGAAACCTCACTGTTTCTCAAAATACAAATCCTCTATCTTGCAAATGTTAATAGCAAGCATTATCAAAAAGCAAGACACAAACCAACAGCAAAAAAACTCAGGGCCTTATTTATGAAGGCCTTGCGCCACCGGTGCGTCATTTTTTTTCCCATGTTAAAATGCACCGACGGCACAAGGCAATCATAAATAAGGCCCAAATGTGAATACCATTGATTTGCCCCCAAAATCGTTTCTGGAATAACATTTACAAACACAGCGCAGGTCCTATGTACAAGCTTTCAATTTCACTACTGAAACCTCACTGTTTCACAAAATACAAATCCTCTATCTTGCAAATGTTAATAGCAAGCATTATCAAAAAGCAAGACACAAACCAACAGCAAAAAAACTGAGGGCCTTATTTATGAAGGCCTTGCGCCACCGGTGCGTCATTTTTTTTTCTATGTTAAAAGTGACGCACCAACGGCACAAGGCAATCCTAAATAAGGCCCAAATGTAAATACCATTGATTTGCCGCCAAAATCGTTTTTGGAATAACATTTTACAAACACTGCGCAGGTCCTATGTACAAGCATTCAATTTCACTACTGAAACCTCACTGTTTCACAAAATACAAATCCTCTATCTAGCAAATGTTAATAGCAAGCATTATCAAAAAGCAAGACACAAACCAACAGCAAAAAAACTCAGGGCCTTATTTATGAAGGCCTTGCGCCACCGGTGCGTCATTTTTTTCCCATGTTAAAAGTGACGCACCGACGGCACAAGGCAATCATAAATAAGGCCCAAATGTAAATACCATTGATTTGCCGCCAAAATCGTTTTTGGAATAACATTTTACAAACACTGCGCAGGTCCTATGTACAAGCATTCAATTTCACTAGTGAAACCTCACTGTTTCACAAAATACGAATCCTCTATCTTGCAAATGTTAATAGCAAGCATTATCAAAAAGAAAGACACAAACCAACAGCAAAAAAACTCAGGGCCTTATTTATGAAGGCCTTGCGCCACCGGTGCGTCATTTTTTTCCCATGTTAAAAGTGACGCACCGACGGCACAAGGCAATCATAAATAAGGCCCAAATGTAAATACCATTGATTTGCCGCCAAAATCGTTTTTGGAATAACATTTTACAAACACAGCGCAGGTCCTATGTACAAGCATTCAATTTCACTACTTAAACCTCACTGTTTCACAAAATACAAATCCTCTATCTTGCAAATGTTAATAGCAAGCATTATCAAAAAGCAAGACACAAACAAACAGCAAAGAAACTCAGGGCCTTATTTATGAAGGCCTTGCGCCACCGGTGCGTCATTTTTTTCCGCATGTTAAAAGTGACGCACCAACAGCGCAAGTCAATCATAAATAAGGCCCAAATGTAAATACCATTCATTTGCCCCCCAAATCATTTTTGGAATAACATTTTAAAAACACAGCGCAGGTCCTATGTACAAGCTTTCAATTTCTCTACTGAAACCTCACTGTTTCACAAAATACAAATCCTCTATCTTGCAAATGTTAATAGGAAGCATTATCAAAAAGCAAGACACAAACCAAAGGCAAAAAAACTCAGGGCCTTATTTATGAAGGCCTTGCGCCACCGGTGCGTCATTTTTTTTCCCATGTTAAAAGTGACGCACCGACGGCACAAGGCAATCATAAATAAGGCCCAAATGTAAATACCATTGATTTGCCGCCAAAATCGTTTTTGGAATAACATTTTACAAACACTGCGCAGGTCCTATGTACAAGCATTCAATTTCACTACTGAAACCTCACTGTTTCACAAAATACAAATCCTCTATCTTGCAAATGTTAATAGCAAGCATTATCAAAAAGCAAGACACAAACCAACAGCAAAAAACCTCAGGGCCTTATTTATGAAGGCCTTGCGCCACCGGTTCATCATTTTTTTTCCCATGTTAAAAGTGACACACCGACGGCACAAGGCAATCATAAATAAGGCCCAAATGTAAATACCATTGATTTGCCGCCAAAATCGTTTTTGGAATAACATTTTACAAACACAGCACAGGTCTTATGTACAAGCTTTCAATTTCACTACTGAAACCTCACTGTTTCACAAAATACAAATCCTCTATCTTGCAAATGTTAATAGCAAGCATTATCAAAAAGCAAGACACAAACCAAAGGTAAAAAAACTCAGGGCCTTATTTATGAAGGCCTTGCGCCACCGGTGCATCATTTTTTTTCCCATGTTAAAAGTGACACACCGACGGCACAAGGCAATCATAAATAAGGCCCAAATGTAAATACCATTGATTTGCCGCCAAAATCGTTTTTGGAATAACATTTTACAAACACAGCGCAGGTCCTATGTACAAGCTTTCAATTTCACTACTGAAACCTCACTGTTTCACAAAATACAAATCCTCTATCTTGCAAATGTTAATAGCAAGCATTATCAAAAAGCAAGACACAAACCAACAGCAAAAAAACTCAGGGCCTTATTTATGAAGGCCTTGCGCCACCGGTGCGTCATTTTTTTTCCCATGTTAAAAGTGACGCACCGACGGCACAAGGCAATCATAAATAAGGCCCAAATGTAAATACCATTGATTTACCGCCAAAATCGTTTTTGGAATAACATTTTACAAACACAGCACATGTCCTATGTACAAGCTTTCAATTTCACTACTGAAACCTCACTGTTTCACAAAATACAAATCCTCTATCTTGCAAATGTTAATAGCAAGCATTATCAAAAAGCAAGACACAAACCAACAGCAAAGAAACTCAGGGCCTTATTTATGAAGGCCTTGCGCCACCGGTGCGTCATTTTTTTCCCATGTTAAAAGTGACACACAGACGGCACAAGGCAATCATAAATAAGGCCCAAATGTAAATACCATTGACTTGCCGCCAAAATCGTTTTTGGAATAACATTTTACAAACACTGCGCAGGTCCTATGTACAAGCATTCAATTTCACTACTGAAACCTCACTGTTTCACAAAATACAAATCCTCTATCTTGCAAATGTTAATAGCAAGCATTATCAAAAAGCAAGACACAAACCAACAGCAAAAAAACTCAGGGCCTTATTTATGAAGGCCTTGCGCCACCGGTGCGTCATTTTTTTTCCCATGTTAAAAGTGACGCACCGACGGCACAAGGCAATCATAAATAAGGCCCAAATGTAAATACCATTGATTTACCGCCAAAATCGTTTTTGGAATAACATTTTACAAACACAGCACAGGTCCTATGTACAAGCTTTCAATTTCACTACTGAAACCTCACTGTTTCACAAAATACAAATCCTCTATCTTGCAAATGTTAATAGCAAGCATTATCAAAAAGCAAGACACAAACCAACAGCAAAGAAACTCAGGGCCTTATTTATGAAGGCCTTGCGCCACCGGTGCGTCATTTTTTTTCCCATGTTAAAAGTGACACACCGACGGCACAAGGCAATCATAAATAAGGCCCAAATGTAAATACCATTGACTTGCCGCCAAAATCGTTTTTGGAATAACATTTTACAAACACTGCGCAGGTCCTATGTACAAGCATTCAATTTCACTACTGAAACCTCACTGTTTCACAAAATACAAATCCTCTATCTTGCAAATGTTAATAGCAAGCATTATCATAAAGCAAGACACAAACCAACAGCAAAAAAACTCAGGGCCTTATTTATGAAGGCCTTGCGCCACCGGTTCATCATTTTTTTTCCCATGTTAAAAGTGACACACCGACGGCACAAGGCAATCATAAATAAGGCCCAAATGTAAATACCATTGATTTGCCACCAAAATCGTTTTTGGAATAACATTTTACAAACACAGCACAGGTCCTATGTACAAGCTTTCAATTTCACTACTGAAACCTCACTGTTTCACAAAATACAAATCCTCTATCTTGCAAATGTTAATAGCAAGCATTATCAAAAAGCAAGACACAAACCAAAGGTAAAAAAACTCAGGGCCTTATTTATGAAGGCCTTGCGCCACCAGTGCGTCATTTTTTTTCCCATGTTAAAAGTGACGCACCGACGGCACAAGGCAATCATAAATAAGGCCCAAATGTAAATACCATTGATTTGCTGCCAAAATCGTTTTTGGAATAACATTTTACAAACACAGCGCAGGTCCTATGTATAAGCATTCAATTTCACTACTGAAACCTCACTGTTTCACAAAATACAAATCCTCTATCTTGCAAATGTTAATAGCAAGCATTATCAAAAAGCAAGACACAAAACCAACAGCAAAAAAACTCAGGGCCTTATTTATGAAGGCCTTGCGCCACCGGTTCATCATTTTTTTTCCCATGTTAAAAGTGACACACCGACGGCACAAGGCAATCCTAAATATGGCCCAAATGTAAATACCATTGATTTGCCGCCAAAATCGTTTTTGGAATAACATTTTACAAACACAGCGCAGGTCCTATGTACAAGCTTTCAATTTCACTACTGAAACCTCCCTGTTTCACAAAATACAAATCCTCTATCTTGCAAATGTTAATAGCAAGCATTATCAAAAAGCAAGACACAAACCAACAGCAAAAAAATCAGGGCCTTATTTATGAAGGCCTTGCGCCACCGGTCCGTCATTTTTTTTCCCATGTTAAAAGTGACGCACCGACGGCACAAGGCAATCATAAATAAGGCCCAAATGTAAATACCATTCATTTGCCCCCAAAATCGTTTTTGGAATAACATTTTACAAACACAGCGCATGTCCTATGTACAAGCTTTCAATTTCACTACTGAAACCTCACTGTTTCACAAAATACAAATCCTCTATCTTGCAAATGTTAATAGCAAGCATTATCAAAAAGCAAGACACAAACCAACAGCAAAAAAATCAGGGCCTTATTTATGAAGGCCTTGCGCCACCGGTGCGTCATTTTTTTTCCCATGTTAAAAGTGACGCACGGACGGCACAAGGCAATCATAAATAAAGCCAAAATGTAAATACCATTGATTTGCCGCCAAAATCGTTTTTTGAATAACTTTTTACAAACACAGCACAAGTCCTATGTACAAGCATTCAATTTCACTACTGAAACTTCACTATCTGCTTCCAAATCTTCTCCATAGAGCAAACAAGTCTCTATCTAAATTAAATGAATCATTACTTACCTTTACAAATGCTTTGGGAGATTGAGAACAGTGTTAGACACACACACCAATTTTTCTTTAGCAGAGCAAAAGGTGTGCACTCAATACACTGAAACCAAGACTGGCAGAGAAAACCTCTAATTCTACACACATATGCCTCATTTCAACCAATCAAAACTCTTCCCTCACTATTTTCAAACCAACACCCTACCCCCTCTCAGACCTTTCTATCTGTTACCATAGCAACTCCCTCCTAACTGAACTCTCAGGTTCAAAAGTTTATTCTACAATGTTGCAAATTAAGTCAGCAAGGATTTTTGACCTCTCAATACACCAGCTTATCCAGGGCATTATTGCTTTTAGTGACTTTTTCTTAACCATTGAAATTGCTTCTTTCCCACAACACAACCTTGCACCCTAACTTTTAGTTTTCAACTATCTGAATCCTCCAATCATTGCTTGTGATTCAAGAGCAGGGAAACTCCACAATTATTTTTTTTGTAAACTCCTACTGTTCCAACTGCCATTTCATTCCCACACTTCTTCTGACTGCACCAGAACCTTCTCTCAGCATGTATTCTGTGTGGATTATTGGACATAGCTACATCCACTGGGTTCAAAGGTATGCAGCTTGCAGAAATTTTCACAACCTTGATTTATCAAATGTGGAAATCAAGTGGATTGGCCAGAGAGGATTGAGACGTCACCAATTGTTACCATTGGTGAAAACCTTTTTGCATCTGCCAAACCCTGACCTCTTAATAGTGCACTGTGGAGGAAATTACTTGGGCACTTTGACTGGGGTAGGTCTGGAAATGCTTTTAAAGGACTCCTTTGATCAATTGATGACACTTTTTCCACAAACTGCCTTCGTATATTCCAATATATGCCAAAGACAGAAATGGAACAGGTCCAACCAATTTTGTCCACAATTTGAGAAAGCACGGAAACATGTGAATAAATCTGTTTCTGCTTACATGAGAGACTGTGGAATGGGTTCAATATACAATAATAACTTGCGTTACAACATGCAAGACATCTACAGAGGAGATGGTGTGCACTTCTCAGATGAGGGGAATAGAATATTCCACCTGAATTTAAGACTGTGCATTGGAACCTACTTGTAGGTACCTAAATCAGCCACAGAACCCAAAAGCTCTTTTCAGAGCTACCCTACCTCTGATCACTCAAAATGATTATCTTTCTCTAACTTTTTTCACTATTTTTCACCAGAGTACGCTCCCCGATACGCTCCCCGGTGCGCGTACCGGGCGCTCCCCCCACGAAATTAAACATTTTTTTTTTTGGGGGGCAAATATGACCCTCCTAAACTACCCTCAGAAAACCTAGAGGGTCAAGGGGTGTCTACCGTGCCCCCTTTTACCCATTCCCAAAATTGTTTTTCCTCCATCTTGTGTCTCAATTCGACCGAAACACAAAATGGCGGACTCCCGTAGCGCTTACCGGTGCGCGTACCGGGGCGCCCACCGGTAAGCGCTCCCAAAAAAAAGGTGGGAAACGAAATTACATAAAAACCACTGGACAGACTTTCACCAAATATAGAATAGACCCTACTACATACCAGTCCCTACCATTTTCCCAAATGTGATGGTATTCCATTGAGCCATTTAGACTGTAGCCCTGTCTAAATATCCTGAGGTAAATTACATGACAAAAACACATATGAAAGGGTTAGAATTTTCAACCAATTAAAATGTTACTTACATTTTGTACTTTTATATACTGACATTTGATTGGTTATGTACATCAATATATATGAAAAATGAGAGGGAAACACAGCCATTTTGACTAATAGTACCTGAGGGACATTTCAAAAGAATTTTCACAGGAAACTTCAACTGCTTTTAAAAAGGTAAGTTAATATTTTTGAAGGGGAACTATGTTGTGCACTTTAAGTTAATTTGACAAAACGTTTTCTGATAGTTAAATACAGTCCCTCTGTAATAGTTATAGATTGAGATAGGCTTCTCTGTTATACTTATGAATTGAGTTAGGCTTCTCTGGTATAATTATGAATTTACTTATGCTTCATCACATACACTTTTTAATAGTTCTACTTCCTCCCTGAAACCATACACTACCCAAAAATTACTTCACTGTAAAAAACCCAGAAGTACCTGTCTGAACTTAAACCCCAAAGTACCCTAACTCTACTGATATAGTTATTTTTTATGCAATTTACAGCAACAAAATGGAAGGAAAACAAGACAACATTAATATTTCTTTTGAAGTTGTTGAAGAAACCAATCATGAGGAAGATATGGATGACTTGAACTTTATGGATCAGACTCTGGACCAACAATTTCTTGACAGTGTGGAAAAAATAGAATCATTCATTCAAAATGAGGACATTCCAGATGATCTAATGTTAGAAGTTTTTTTAAATTTTGAAAAATCAGAACAATAAATTTATATTTAATAATTAAAAATTGTTTGAAACATTATTCATTTTTATATGTAATTCATGAAGTACTACCAAAATAATTATAATATAAAGTGAGACTTATAGTATACTGTGCAACTTTTTTGTGTTACATAGTAAGTTTGCTCATAGTTACTTCCTTTCTCCCACTATATTATCTACAATGTGTAATATACATCTCTTTTTCATCATAAGGCAGCAGGATACACTACCCATCATCCACTAGGCCTTCTCAGGAAGTGCTTAAAGTATCTGTTTCTGCTTTCTTGACAGACTATGGTATGGATTCCATATACCACAATAACTTCTGTAACAACATGCAAGATATCTACAGAGGAGAAGGTGTACATTAAATTTAAGGGACAAATTTACAAGCCCCTTGCGCCACCTTTGCGTCACGTTTAACATGGGAAAAGTGACGCAAGGGGCTTATAAATCTGCCCCTAACTCTCTACATTGCTACCTACATGTAAGTACTCAAATCAATAAAAAAAGGGTTTTTTTATAAAACAGCTACATTTTTTTTAAACTGTCATGTATGCTTTTTGGTACGCTCCCCGGTACGCTCCCCGGTGCGCGTACCGGGCGTTCCCCCCGCGAAAAAAATAAATAAAAAAAATGTATTTTGACCAGCGGGGCCCTTTTATAGCCCCCACTTCAAACCTAGGGGGTCAGGGGGGTCTACCCTGCCCCCTTATGGTCATTTCCCCCTTTGTTTTATCCACCGCTTGTGTCTCGATCCTACCAAGACACAAGATGGCGGCCGCTCCGGACTGTTTCAAATGTTTACAGACACCCGAGAACCAATCACCTTTCCGCACGCAAGTCGCGTAGCGCGCCCGGTGCGCTCCCCGGTGCGCTTACCGGGGCGCACCTATAGATATATATATTTTTTTGAACCTAAATTACTCAAAATCCACTGGAGCACATATCTTGAGACATAGCAAAGGCACATCGGGCTACCAGTCCCTACAATTTTGCCAAGTTTGGTGGAAATCCATTCAGCTGTTCGGGCTAAAAGTGAAGTCGACCGCCCTATAGAAATTAACATGGGGAAAACACGTTTTGGGACCCCCCTTTTATCTCGGCCCCTGCTTGACGAATCCCCCTCAAACTTTCAGGGAAGGAGCGGAGCGGGCCATTTTCTTGGAGAAATTCGCGAAGATTCATCCACCGGCGCCAAAGTTATTCCCAATAGAATGTTGTGGATTTCCTATGGAAAGTAGATCCTAACTATAACTACCTACTGGCGACCGCCAGTAGGTAATATATATATATATATGTGTGTGTTGTATCTTGTCATCTTGGTCTTGTTTGTTTTAGATATAGTTACTTTATTCTTCTAAACTGGTGTGGTGTTCATTTGTAGTGTTTTCACTGTTACCGTGTGTGTTATGTACAAATACTTTACACATTGTCTCTGAGATAAGCATAACCAGGCCCGTACTGGCCGTGGCAGGCATCGGGCGTTTCCCCGGTGGGCTGCCAGGGTAGGGGCCAGTTTTGGCAACCTGGGGGTCCGTTTTTGTTACTGGGGCTGGCAATTTTTGCCGCCTGGAACAAAAACGGACGAAACAGGTCCTGACAAAGAGCTCGGCCGCACCCTGACCCTATCCCAAGGGGGCCGGCTGAGCAGTTTGCCAGCGTCGGTTTCGGTTCCCAGTTCGGCCTCAGCATAACTGCTCGTGCCAAGCCACCAATGGGATGAGCAGCGGTTATCTAAGGTGTGCAATCCCATTACCCTGACTAGAAGGAAGGGTCTCTACATTTTCAGGGCGCAATCCACTGCCAACTAGAGAACCCCATTTCTAACAGAAATGTGCATCACAGAAAGACTATGGAGAGATGAGGTGCACTGTTGGGGAGTAGTAGTGAGGAAATTAATGGAAAGGGGGAATATGGGGGAAGAGAGCACCAAAAAAGTCTTTCCTGACGGCCACCACCAGCTCAAAATCCAGCCCTGGCTGGCAGTCTTAGCTCAGTATCCAAAGTTCGGGTCTAGTTCCTCCCCTGGTTGTACAAAATATTGAAAATGCTTCAATTCTGAAATGATGAGACTATAAACGACCTAGAAGGAGTTTCTTCAACGTTACATCAAAGTCAGTGAAGAGTGGTACTGCTGCAGAGTTAAGATTTTGTTCACCCTCATGGTGAGGGCAAAAAATGAACAGCCTAATAGGGACCAGCCTTAGCACCTGCTTTTTAGAACTGCCAGTCTTGAGGCCTGTCAGGACCCGGCCTACTTAAAGCCATGCAGTGACATAGCACCCAGAAGCTGCGCTACCATCCAGAATCCCACTACAGCACACACATCCAAAGTTTTTTTTTAAAAACGATACAGTGACATATAATTGCTAGAAAAAAAGACGCAACCAATTAAGCGTATTGTACTTGAAAATACCAGCCGCATTTGGAGGCGATACATATCCCCTTTAAATTGGTGTGAGTCTTTTTAACAGCCCAGAGGGGCACATTGTTTGCACGCACTCAGTTCCATGTGCGTTACTGAAATTGGGGTTCCGCTCAGAACCTGCAAGGGTACCTGCACCCAGAAGAGGGGCCAGAAACCTCAGTTATCACCCCTCCCACCCCACCCCTTCACACCCCTCCCCTCCACCCAGATTTCAGAGCAAAGAAGAAATGATAGAAGAGACACCCACAAAGTAGGCTGCTATCCGACATGCACAACACTGCCAACAGCTCCCTTGGATAGCGCATGCTCAGAACAGCGGAATGTGCAATACGGATATGATATATAAAGCACAGGTGGTGTCTCGTTAAGTACTATAGAGAAGTGTGATTCACTAGTCTTAACCTGACAGCGGCAAAAGTTATTCCATTCACCGAAAAAAACATTAAATATGAAACGAGGCACATGCATAATGGTAGAAATACAGTAGGTGTGCAAAGTAGCATGCAAAAAGTAAAATCACTTCACTTTGGCAGGTAAACCGAACATCAATTAACTGTTTTCCCTTACTTTGCAATACATGTAACACACTCTCTTTTTCTGAGAGCATTCAACTAAATGTGAATTTTGGTTAAAACAATTAATTAATTTAAAAAAACGAAAACAACATTGCGCCGACTCCATATTAATAACACAGCCATCATTTAAACTGCAATTGAATTCTTAACTGTATCAACTCACAAGGAAGTACCTGTGTTGCTGGGGCAGCCGCAAGATGGCCAGGTCATCTCCTAGCCCCCCATGCTCCATAACTGTAGGCATTGCTCTCCAGCAGTGACACGTATTTTAGCCCTGTTTCCTCTGAGAGAGGGTCTAGGGATGACCTCACTTCCTGCAAACAGGACCATGGAGAGCAATATCAGCGCCTTCTCCCTGGGAGAGGGATTTGGTTTGGCCTTATGGGAAACACCTCTGCCTCCCCCAGGGCAATACTTCTGCCCCTTTTAACCCCCTAGCCAACCAGTTTGTGCAGCCAACCTGGCGCATCGCCCTCTGGTCCCTGGCCTACGGCTCTACGCTGGCAGTCACTGTGTTGGGCAACTTGGTGGTCATCTGGATCATAGTGGCTCACAAGAGGATGCGCACCGTTACTAACTACTTCCTGGTCAGCCTGGCCTTCTCGGATGACTCTATGGCTCCTTTCAACACCCTGGAAAACTTAATCTACGCACTGCACAGCGAGTGGTACTTCGGGGAGGCGTACTGCCACTCCCACAACTTCTTTCCTATCACGTCCGTCTTTCCCAGCATTTACTCCATGATCACCATTGCTGTATACAGGTGAGCCCAGCCAGGCCAGTACACATGGAAGGGGCTCATGTATGTAGCAGTGGACAAGGCGCATGCGTGAAATGTTTTGGGAGCACGTGTATGAGGTATCAGGAGGGAAATATTCACGTTTTTGGGCATTTCAATGAAGTGTTAGGAGGGGCACATGTATCAAATGTCACAACACATTGGTATGGGGTATCATGCAGGGTCACAAGTATGCATAAAGTATTAGGAGGAACATAAGTAGCAAATGTTCTGGCACCCCTGTGTGATCTATCATGAAGGGACACATTGTTAGGAGGGGAGAATGCATGAAGTATTAAAGGGAATAAGTATGAAGGTTTGTACAATGGCATGCATAAGACTAGTTGGGGTGAGGCACATTTGTTGGGTATCAGAGAGAGGCACAGGCATGAAATGTAATGAAAAGGCATTTGCATGTGATATTTGGGAGGGACGTATGTACTAAGTGTTAGGGAGGGTTCATTTGGGAGGTGGACATTTATGTAGTGTTGCGGCAGGTGTGTAGTAGATTTGGGCGATGGCACGTTCTGGGGGATACATTTATAGATAACAAGTAGTGGCACGTTTATTAATTGTTAAAAATGGACGCAGGAAAATAGTATGAAGGAGGCGCACATGTCTGAAGAATTACAGAAGTGTACATGTGTGGAGTATTAGGGATATAATGTAAAGTTAAACACTACTCAATAAAGTAAACAAGTAGTTTATTCACGCCCAACAGGGAGGCAAGTCGTTCAGTCCCTCGACCAAGTTACAACTGACAAACCCTCCCAACCACATTCCAACCCATGACCTAGTGACATTCTTAGCAAGGAATGTACACAATTAAAGGTGAAGATACAACACATCTCCCTTGTTACAATAACAAAACAATAAGGAATAATAAACAAGAAAAAGAAACAAGAAGAACAAAGTAAATAGCACAGGAAAAGATAAAGAGAACTAAAGAAAGAAAGTGAAGATAAAATCAGAAACAATTCACTTAGAACAGTAATCTCGAAGATACAAAGGAGGTCTTCTTGTTCTTGTGCTAGTGCTGCAGAAAGGAACATTCTGTGATAAGTGATTAGAACATTTTTGACTCACAAAACCGTCAGAACCAGGTTTCACAACACCATCCCCCTCAGCACACCTTGATAAACGAGACATACTCCAAACATCTCCCCCAGCAAGCATAACCACATTCTTCATAACCTTGACAATGCGCCTAGGCCCAAAATACTTGGACTCACCCTTTGGTGACCAAGCTGTCCTTTTAATGAAAACCAAATCACCCACTTTCCATGAAATTCTCTTCGCCCCTCTTAAGACATCGAACCTCCGCTTGTATTTCTCTTGATAATTTTCCAACCTCCAATCATTGACCACACAACCCCTATCCTTCACCGATAGCCACAAAGGGTTAAGCTTAGAACCAGCAACACTACCTTTCAGTTTCTTAAAAGGTGACAAACCAATCACGCTGTTAGGAGTGTTCCTGTGTGCCCACAGTTTTTCCCTGAGAATAGGTTTTAATGGAAGCCTTCTTTCCAAAGCAGTCTGGGCACAAGCTCTAACTAACCTATTCATGCTTTCCACCAAACCATTAGCCTGCGGAGAATAAAGAGCAGTCCTATGGTGGGTGATGGATAAATCTCTCAAAAAGTCAGACATTTCCTTAGAAGTGAATTGTACACCGTTATCAGAGACCAGGACGTCAGGCACCCCTTCACAAGTAAAAGCATCCTTCAAAAATTCAATAACGTTCCTACTCAATACGGAACCCATACAAGAAGCAGACAACCACTTCGATGTATAATCTACTAGAACAACAACAAACCTCTCAGAAGGAGCTAGGTTCTCAAAAGGTCCAATAATGTCCACAGCCACCTTAGACCAAGGACACTCAGGTATTGCAACAGGGGAAAGAGGGGCGGTGCTCACTTTCCTGGACTTATCATTACCAGCACAAATACTGCAGTCTCTCACAATAATCTCAACCTCACGGTCTAATTCAGGCCACCAATAGGATACCCTGACTCTCGCCTTAGAGAGACTACGACCAAGATGTCCCTCATGTGCCAAATTTATTATCTTCTCTCTCATCCCAAAAAGGGGAATCAACCTGTCGCCTTTGAACAATTCACCCTGAACAATGTTCAACTCATCTCTTACATTCTAATAACCCTTGGCAGGATTAGGAACCTCTTTCAAAACAGGCCATCCACTGACCGTGGATTCCAAAACAAAATCCCTGGCCGGATCATTTGAAAAGCTATCCCTCCATTCTACTTCATTCAATGCTGATTCACTCACCCATGAGACGACTGGAGGCTCAAAATCACACTCAACCAACTTATCAAGGGGCAATCTATAAAGAAAATCAGCAGGAATATTTTAAAGTCCGGGTAGGTATTCCACGCAAAAATTGTATTCCATGAGTCCTTCGACCCACCTCTTAATCCTTGGAGTTGTACATTCAACATTCCTACAAGAAAACAACTGCACCAGAGGTTTGTGATTGGACCTGACAACGAAAGGTAAACCCCACAAATAAAATCTGAAATGCTTGATGGCCCAAAAACAAGCTAAAGCTTCACGCTCTATAACTGAATAGCGGTCTTCAGCACCCTTCAAAGAACGTGAGGCGAATCCAATGACCCTCTCCGAACCATCCACCAACTGAGATAAAACAGCCCCCAAACCACGTATACTCGCATCAGTAGACAAAATTGTTTTCTTGTGCACATCAAAATGCCCCAAAGTTGGCATCTTTGCAATCTCAGACTTAACAGTTTCAAAGGCTCCTGAACATTCCTTGTCCCAGTTGAAAACAGCACCTTTTTTCAAAAGAAGTCTAATAGGCTGCATCACGCTAGCAAAATTTGGAATAAATTTCGAATAATACTCTGATAACCCATTGAAAGATTTCACCTGGTCCTTGTTAGAAGGGGGTGGAGCTTGAAGAATAGCCTCAGCCAGATCAATCTTGGGACTGATACCCTCCCCGGATATAGTGGGCCCCAAATAAGACACAGAATTCACTCTAAATTTGCACTTTTCACGTTTCAAAGTCAGACCAGATTCCTTGAGTCTAGATAAAACTCAAATAAGATGTCAGCATGCCTGCCAACATCACTCCCGTACACCAGAATGTCGTCCTGAAAGAACAAAACGGAATCAATTCCAGATAATACATTCTTCATAATTCTCTGAAAACAAGCAGCTGCACTAGCTAGCCCAAAAGGCATTCTAATAAATCTGTAAGCACCAATAGGAGTTACGAAAGATGTTAAATGCCTTGATTCCTCATGCAACAAAACTTGGTGGTACGCATCTGACAGATCCATTACGCTAAACACAGTAGCCCCACCCAACTTGGTCAAAATCTCATTTATATTAGGCAAAGGCTGCCTGTCAACCCAGATTGAACCATTTAGGCTCCTGAGGTCCACACACATCCTAATTTTGGTACCCTTGTCCTTAGGTGCCAAAACAATTGGCGCAAGCCATTCCGAAGATTCTATTTCCTCGACCACCCCCAGCTTCAACAGCCTATGAATTTCATCTTGAAGTGGTTTCAACATAAGATTTGGCACTTTCCGAACTTTGTGTACTACAGGTTTTGCATTCCCTTTCAAAATAATCCTGTGTTTAAAACCTTTCAAAAGACCCAAATCATCACTAAATACTTCAGGAAATTTTTCAAAAATATCAAAAAAATCACCTAGTTGAGAGACCAACATAACCTGTCTGTTCTCAGGACACCCCCGCGCCGCACGGCCACCAGCTGTAGTGTGTGCAACCCGACCCGCTGCTGCCCGCAGCCTCGCTTAGCCTGCCTCGCCGACCCCGCCCCCCGCCGTATTTGCGTGTACTGTCTGTTCGAATTTCGTTTCCTTTTTGTTTCCCTGCATTCTGTTAATATGATTCTTGTTTCCCATTTGCTGTTATTGTGTTTTTGATATTGCCTGTGCTGTTCTCCTGTCTCTCTGCCCCTGTGCCTGCCTGCCCCGCTACCCGCTTCCCGCCGCCGTGCTAGCAGCCACGCCCCCTTTTCCTTCTGTGCCCTCCCCGCTCCCGCCTCCCAGCTGCTTCTCCCTCCCTCCCACTTCGCCATAAATGGTGATTGTATTTTTGTTAACTTCCCAAGTAAATTGAATAGTTCATTGGCATTGTTCAATGTGGTCAGAGCTTGTAGCAGAGATTCTTCTGTGTTTTTCCAGGCGATGAATACATCATCAATGTACCTGGCGTACATTTTCATGTTGTGAGTCCAATTGAGGTTATCATAAATATTTTCTTGCTCAAAATACTTCTTATCAATGTTGGCGTAGGTGGGCGCGGCACAGTTCCCCATCGAGGTGCCAGACAGCTGAAGATACCACTTGTCGTTATGTTGGAAATAACTCTGGTACAACGTGAAGATCATCAACTCCATGAGGAATTGCTGCATACCTGGTTCCAAGTCACTTTCAAGGATGGATTTCTCTATGGCTTCAATGCCCCCTGAGTGAGGGATCGAAGTGTAGAGGGAGCGGACATCCGCTGTGCATAGTATTACTTGTTCCTCTTCAGAGATTTCGATTTGGGCCAATTTGTTAAGGAAATCGGTCGTGTCCTGGACATAACTTTCCATTCGTCTTACGATAGGTTGTAAATACCTGTCTATAAACTTCCCCACGGGTTCATGGAGTGAGCCCCTGGTGGAGACAATGGCCTGAATGGGGGGTCTTCAAGACTCTTATGGATCTTTGGCAAGACTGAGAGAAAAATAAAGATTCGTATTAACGAACATAAATCGAACATAAGACTCAAGAACACTAAATCCAATGTGGCTTCACATTTTGATGAGAACAGACATAGTGTGTCCCAACTCAAGTTTATGATCCTTGAAGTGGTTCAGAAAATTGAGGGTATTGACAATAGTAAATATTTGCTGCAAAGAGAACTGGCTTGGATATATAAGATGCAGTCCATGAAGCCTATGGGTCTTAATGACCGTTTGGAATTTTCCTGTTTTCTATAAGATACCTACCCCGGTATCCAATGCCTTATACTGTGTTTCCTGAAGTGTGATTTTGTTATATTCCATTTCTCACATTGTGTAAATCCATCTTTTTGTTCCTTCTCCATAGTGCTTTTGTTAACCTTCTTTTGTTTTACCTCTGAAGTGCTTTTATTTACCTTTAATGCACATGCGTTGTAGTCCAACATGGCCGACACTTTCTCACACACACAAAGTCCCTTTTCAGTGTTCACTTCCAACTCACACGTAAAGCGTCACTTCCCCCGTTCACTAACCGGTCGATCCGAACCGTCACAGCGACGACCGAAGCAAGAGACAGCAGAATATTAAGTAAGTCGAGCAGGCACCACTCTTCTATACAGCGTGACTCGTTCATAGACGGCTCCACTAACTTAGCGTATTTCCGTTCATTTTGCAGCTTGCAGAGAATGCTTGAATATTGAAGTACACGTAAGTGTGCAAGTTCACTTAAGTGCAAAAGCACTAGTCCACCAGGCTACTATAGACCCGTCACAGTGATTGCATGGGAAATTCACTCAACCCGAGTTAACAAACCAGTGTGCAAGCTCATTTAAAGGCAAGCGCACTAGTCCACCACACTACCAAAGACCTGTCACCGTATTTGCATGTAAATTGCACTCGACTCGAGTTAACAAGCATCGGTAACCATCGTCCTTTGAATTAACTTCTGGTTTACGCTTTTAAATGCCCAACACTGATCACGGTCTCCCTCACGTTTCTCTAATAAATCTCATTCTTGTCCTTATTAACCAAAACACAGCCACACTTCGACCGGCAGTTAAATCGAGCACACCCCTCACTCACACCCTCCCGCTTGTTACGTACCCATTGACTTTAGTCACGTCTAATATTTATTTTGACTCCAATAACACAGACAAAACACATTTTTAGCGCTATGTCTTTATGTTTGTAGAGCTCCCAGATGAAGGGCATTCCGCCCGAAATGCATTGGAGCAAGTTGGATATATTTTTATCATGAGACATTGAAAAGGATTGAAATATCGATTGGAATATTGGATTATTTTGTGGAAATAAAACTACAAACTATCAAAAACATTTAATGGAGTCTTGTTGTCACAAGGACCCAAGGTGTGCCCACGACACAGGGATGACACCATAATCTTATGGTGACACATATCAAGGATCTAATCTAGAGACGTGCCAGGACGGACTCGTCACCTGGTGGAGCACCCGACCTTTTTCGTTAACTTTATTTATTAACTTTCGCGAAAGAAAAACTTTAAACTTTAAGCTGTGCGCCATCCATCCGTTTTGTCTGACAATATCAAGTGACAACATTTCACCCTGCCATACTATTGTGTCGAAAATATTGACTAACGTAATATCATGAAGGTGAGCAAATCTTGATAAGCACTTATTTGATATTCATAACTCCACATCCACATACCTTGAAGATACCCTGTTAAACTATAATTACATTTCGAAAAGAGAGACACCTAGCTTGTTACAACCAGCTTGCGAAGTGGCAAGGATGAACATTTAATTAGCATCTTCATTCCTCAACTTTTTTATGGATGTTTAATTTCCTGACATTTTTATTTATATTGGGGTGTCATTAGTTTAACGAGGTTTTGTTCCATTGATTATTCTTTTTTAACTACCTGTTTTCTGTAAATTCAATGCCAACCTTTAACATCAGAACACAATGTAGAATTTGATATATAAAGTTGATTGCCACGAAAGGCAGTTATATCTACCCAGAGAATAATTGTCCATTGATCTTTATTTGAAGGTGATCTGGAACAGTATCGTTTCTGCTGAAAAAATATGTATTCATGATTAAAGACTTATCCTCTTTTTACACAAAAGGGACAAGTGTGTTGGTACAAAGATGCCTGTGATGTTAGTGTTGATTTAAAGGTGTCATTGTGTGTTTTGTGGTGGGTGTGTATAAGAGGGGTTGTGTTTGATGGGGTGTGTTGTGTGATGTGTGTATGTAATTTTGTGCGCATGTTTACGTGTGATAGTGTGTTATGGTGTGTGAAAGCGAATTGATAGCATGCTTATGAGGATATATTGTAATTTGAATATGGTGGGTATGTGTTTTCTTGTGTGATGATGAATGTGATGGTTCAATAGTTCTGTTATGCCTAGAATGGGTGTTTTTGTGTATGTAAGAAATGGCCTGTTATTGAAAAGAAAGAAGAATAAATACACTGAAATACATGCTGCAAATTATGGAAGCTCTTACTGGTAATGTGCAAAGAATATCCAAAATCAACAAAAATACAAGAAGGAAATGAAGACCAATGCCTACCAATTAAATGGGGCAGATGATGGAGCAAGGTTTCATTCAAACAGAAACTTGCTTGGACTCAGTCCTCTCGAAATAACATGTAACTAATTATTCAACATGTTTTGTTTACTAATATTTGCATTACACAACATTATTAGTAAGATGGTGAAGCTTGCATATGTACTTTTACTAACAGTAACCCGAGTGTTCTAAAAATGTCTGCCGAAAACGTATCTTTCGCTTTGGTGGGAAAATATTTGCTGCTGCTCACTAGTGCCAAGATGGCTGCTTCATGTCTCACACATTAAAGCACCTGCTATTGCTTCAACTAAACTTTGTTCGTTCTGCTTAACTAATAATGCTATAGTATAAATAAAGTACTGGGGTTAGAGTAGAGATAAGTGGTATACAGTGCATTCATTTATTTTTGTATTCTAATATGTTTTTCTTTCACTTTGTTACTAGCTCGTATTTGGACCTAGGGTTGACATGAACAGCCATATTGAAAACCGCTCTGCGCATGAGCCGAGAACTTTGAGAGACCTCAAGCAATGGCATTGAACTGGTGCCAGTGACTGTCTTTCCGGCAACGCGCCAGAGAACCACGAATACATAACCTGGGAAAGGAAAAGGACTCAAAACTTTGCATATTAATGGGTGGAATAAAATTCATAGGAAAGTAAATTATGGGCGGGAACTTGATCAATACGAGTCAATGAAATTACCTCATCTTAGTATGGTATGATGACCTCTCCTCATCTTTCTGACCAATTACTGAAGGGGAACACCTACATTTGCAACATTTAGGGGTGTTACATTGCCACTGGAAATGGTATAACTAAGGTAGGCTTAGTTAGAGAAATTATCCGACTAGTCCGATTATCTGACCTGTCACTGACCCAACGCATGCTGTAGAAGATCCAAAGCAGAGGTGCTGGCGGAGCACTCTGTCAGAGGAATCGAGGTTTTGCTGAGGGAGAAGTATCGATTACCCATTTGAGGTATCAGAATTTGGCATAGAGAGGGGTGTGCCGCTGGCGTTGCACTTAGCAGAGGTAACCTGTCCTGATTTGCACCTGTCCTGTCCCGTTGGCACCTGATTAGTCGGGAGCCTTTCTTTGTCCGAGCCTGTGGCCAGGGTTGGTGCTCACACCATTCTAGGTAAATATAATCCATGTGGTATGTCCTTGTGCTATTTCCCTTTCTCACCCTTCCCAGTTACCAATGTCTAAAGGTGTTACTGTAATTTCTTGCAAATGTTGTGTCCCATTAATCATTTTCTTATTTGTAAAATTTATGGTCACAGTATTGTGGCCGCTGACTCAACAAAACTTGCATAGATAAAGTGTTTAAAACTTCTCCTGAGTCTGTGGTTATTTCAGGAAAGGTAAATTATTAAATTGCTACCTTTTATGCTAACTCCCTTTTCGATCCCTAGGACTTATAGCATAGGTGGCAAAGGATTGATAAGTCATGGTTAACAGGTATAAGTCCTAAGTAAATAAAATCCTGATAGGCAGTAAGTAGAAGCAGGATTACAGGTTCAAAGGTGTAAATGTTTATGGGCCCAAGAGAGTATGGTTTATTAAGCTGGTAATCCGGCGCGGCATCACAGACACACCAGTTAACAACAATTTTAATGTCCTACAAGGTAATTCAGGCCATCTCCACCCAATGAAACAGGACCCTCTCTTCTCAAGGATGAGTGGCAAAACTACATGTGAAATTATCTTTAAATCTACTTCCTTACGCTTCAAACAAATCACAGCATCATGAAAAGTTAATTCCAGTATTTTTCAACACATCTTGAACAACGCCAAACCCCTTCTCACAAATGCCACACAATAACTTACTCCCCTCCACCCTATCACAATATTAAAATTAAGTAAAATAGGGGTGTGGCTTGCCTGAGGAGGATGGTGGTTGCACATTGAGTGTGCTTTAAGGCCATTTCTGCAATCCTTCCTCATTCGCTGTACCTAGCATTGCCCCAAAGACAGGTACGGGCTGTGGAAAACTCCCTGGAAGGAGCCTGAGCCACTGTTCGTATCTGCAGCCACTGTGGTGGGGAGACGATGGCCCCAGGTGTCCCCGTCAGTTGGCGCATGGGGGCCTGCTGGCTGTGACAGTGCGGCCCTTAGGCTGGAGCAGGCCGTATTGGTGATTGGGACGATGTTGTTCTCCTCGCCCCGGGAGGCCCAGAGACTTGAGGACTAGGCCGAAGCAGTTGCAATAAACTCCAACACGTCCATCCTTGGAACAGCAGATTGTGGATTTGCTGTGCGGTGCCTGGGCCTGCCCGTTGGTGAAGACTTGAGTCGGGCGACCCCCTCCAGGGCAAGAAGGCTAAGTGGGACGCACACTCCTGTAGCTTCCCTCGGGTGCTGGCTGTTGATGCGTGCTCTTGTGCCCACATACACCACCTCATACAGAAAGACAAATGACCGCTGGCACCTGCCTAAACTTAAATGGACCATTTTACCACCGCCACACATGGGGCAGCCACAGGTACCCATGAGGCCTCCACCATGGCCCAGCCATCAGCGGATCCAACGGACCTTGCCACCATACTACAAGCCATCACGGCATCTCAAGAAGCAGGCGACACAAAGATGGGGCAGGTCAAGGTGAATGTCTCCCTCCTCTGCAAAGATCTCCCCCCTCTGCAAAGATCTCCCCTATATCACCCATAAAGTTACTGAGAAGGAACAGAATCTCCATGGTGTAGGATGACATCGCCTTCCTCAAGGCCAAGGTACACCAACTGGTGTAGTTTGCCACCATTCTCAAGAGGCACTCTGAAGACGCCATTGAACAGGTCACACCATAACAACCTGCACTTTGTGTCTTTCTAGAAGGTGGTGACTTCTCGGATCATACACATTTCTTGCACAACTGATTGTAGTCATAGCTACCAAAGGACATTCTCTTATCATGGTTCATGATCGAAAGAGCACAGAGATCACTGGCCCAGCTCCCACACTCTCCGGATGCACAGCCTGTAATTGCCAGTATCCTCAACTACCGCGACAGGGACGCCATCCTTTAAAAGGCTGATAAGGCTGGGGCACTTCTCCATCAGTCATCCCGGGTAATAACATTCCATGTCTTCACCCGGAAACATAAAGGGCCCGATTCACAGAACTAACTTAAGACAAAATCCTAAACTTACTACCATTTTGGTATTCACAGAAGGCACTTACTAATTTCGGTATTCACAGAAGTTAGGAGTCCTAACTTTAGGACTCCTAAATGCCTTCTGTGAATACTGAAAGTCTTAAAGTTAGGATTTTTCTCAGTTTAGGAGAAGTAAAGTTAGGACTCCTAACTTTAGGACTCCTAAATGCCTTCTGTGAATACTAAAAGTCTTAAAGTTAGGATTTTTCTCAGCTCAGGAGTCCTAAAGTTACTACTCCTAAACTGAGAAAAATCCTAACTTTAAGACTTTCGGTATTCACGGAAGGCATTTAGGAGTCCTAAAGTTAGGACTCCTAAGTTTACTACTCCTAAACTGAGAAAAATCCTAACTTTAAGACTTTCGGTATTCACAGAAGGCATTTAGGAGTCCTAAATTTAGGACTCTTAGCTTCTGTGAATATCAAAATGAGTAAGTGCCTTCTGTGAATACCAAAATGAGTGAGTGCCTTCTGTGAATACCAAAATGGTAGTAAGTTTAGGATTTTGTCTTAAGTTAGTTCTGTGAATTGGGCCCAAAGCAAGCAGAGATCCCTCAACGAGGTGAAGCAAAAGATTAAGGCCCTTAACCTTCAGTATATGTTCATCTTTGCAGCAAACCTTAAAGAGATCCACAACAGCTGTACCCACTTCTTTGACACCCCAGAAGCGGCATGGGAGTGACTGACTGAGAGACCAGCCCAGCAGGATCCGACTGCCTTCTTGTCGTCAGGGGGCTCCGCATAGCCCCGGGGTCTAGACCCCGATGCAGCAACAATTGCCATTAATCCATTCACTACAGGAAGGGCACCTTTCATGCTCACCCCCAATACTTTTAACGTTCCACTTTGAATTGTGTGTTAGGGGGACAGATGCTTCAAGGGTGGAAGTGCAACAGAGATCCTTCGATAACGCCGCCTCCCTCAAGACCAAGGTACACCAACTGGTGTCCCTCGCCACCATTCTCAAGAGGCACTTTGAAGACGCCATCGAACAGGTCATCGTACAGGGGTGGAAGTGTATTGGAGGGGGGAGTTGGGAGTAGGTAAGTTTGTTATTTTTAACTTTTCTGTAAGTTGTCTCACCGGCACATTGTTCATGGCATACACTGCACCCACAACATCCTGCAGCGTGGCTTGTCTGACCCCTTTTTTGTACTGCTGGCCATCCCATTTGGCAGTGGCACCCACTGTGAGATGCCACCACTCCCATGACAGCCTCTACGTTGTTAACCTGGAATGTGAATGGCCTTCTCAACTGCATCAAGTGATCAGCGGTACTCCAATATGCCCAACGGCTCCACCCATCCATCCTTATGCTACAAGAGACCCAGTGCTTGGGTTCCAGCTGCCCATTCGTAAAATGGTTTGACAACAACATAGTCTATTTTGCAGGTTTTGCCTTGGGCTCCAGAGGTTTTGCCATTTTACTGCAAAAGTCCTTTCCACGCAGTTACGTTCACTGAGGTGGGGATGGAGGACCTACTTGAGGGATGCCCATACTATCTTCTCAGAGTATACATTCTGCCTCATCTGTACACCGGACATATGCAGCGCTTACTGAGACAGTCAAAGCCTTCCGCACTGGCACCACTGTCATAGGGGGCAATTTCAATGCCACACTCAATCCCCAATTTGACAACATGAGACCACCCACAGTATAGCGAGGGTGAAGCTTCTCAAAGAGTGGCTGGACTCCCTGGGCCTGTGTGTCATTGGGAGGGTGTGGCACCCAGCAGATAAGTTGTATACCCACACATCAGAGGCACATAAGGCGCTTTTGGGAATAGATCTCCTTCTGATACTTGCTACTCATGCCCTATGCGTCACCTGAGTGGAGATTCACGCTTGAGGTATCTCTGACCATCCATTCACCCATTGAAATCCGCCTCTGAGACCAAGTGCATGCAACACACCCCATGTGGTGCCTCAATGCCTGATTCCTCCTGGACAACCACTGCTCCAATCTCCTTGTTACCGAATAGCAGGCTTACTTCAAGACCAACTCAGGGAAGTTGCCCTGCGTGAGTATGTTCTGCGGTGCCAGCAAAGCCACTCTATGCAAATCGTGGCATCGCCAAGGGCTACGTCTGCCTCACAAAGAGAATGAGGGCAGGCATTGTCAGACCTGGAGGATTGCATTGCGGTCTTGATCGCAAATACACACTGAATCCTGTCAAGGCCATTTGACCACAACTAATGCTTGTGAGATCTATTTTCTGCCAAATGGCCCTGGAGGAGGCCCAGCAGTACTCGAGGGCCTCCACACAACCATATACCAACACAGTGACAAGTCTAGCAAGCTCCTTTACTGGATTACCACCAGGGACACTGACACTAGCATAATCCCCGAGATCTTTGACAACACGAGTGTCCTGCACTCAGCCTCGGTGGACATTTCAGTGGCATTTGTTGTGTATTATTATGACCTCTATGCCAGCCACCCGTGCCCCTTGTGCAAATGGAATCAACACCTCCTGGCAGACATACACTTCTGCGAATCTCTGCTGTGGAATGAACAGCCCTAGACAAGCCAATCTCTATGGAGGAAATCCACAAAGCCATATTGTTGTTGCTGTTGGGAAAGAGCCCTGACCCGGATGGCTAACCCTAGAATTCTATTGTAAGTTCTGAAGCCCCCCCCCAGCATCTCTTTAACCTGTGCACGGAGACGGCACAGATGTGCCTCCACTTCTCAGGGGTCGGCACATCTACGATTGTGGTACTTCCCAAAGGGGGTTGTTCCCTACAATACTGCACCTCTCTTAGGCCCATATCCTTCATCCACATGGAGGTGAAGATATTTGCAAAAATTATTGCCACAAGACTCAGACTTGCAATCTCCATCCGGATCAGTACAGATTCATTTCCAACCGAAGTACCTGGTATGGATGAATGTAACACTCGCCAGAGCCCATGAGTTGCTGGAGTCCCGTGTGCTCCTCTTAACTGACTGAGGAAAGGCCTTCAATTCTGTTCATTGAAGTTTCCTGCAATCAGTTCTAATGTGCATGGACCTTGGTCCAATTATCTATAGATATATCGACCTACTCTATTTGCAGCTGAAGGTACCAGTGCCAATTAATGGAATTCTCTTAACTCCTACCCTGTTGGTAGGAGGGCCCAACAGGGGTGCTCTCTGTCCCCTCTGCTGTTTGCCCTCGCTATAGAACCTTTTGCCTGCCTAGTGCAGTATGAAACCCAACTGCAAGGATGGTGATGGGAGAACTACACTGAGGAGAAAAATTGCTCTATACATGGACAACAGCTTTGCCTACTTGGCTAACCCTCAGCTATCAGGGCCATGCTGCCTCCGCCTCCTTGGGCTCTTTAAAAGGGCCTGAGGTACAAGGTGAATGCCGATATATCCTTGTTGTGACAATTCATACTGACAATACAATACAAACTACGCACTGGCAATCCTCCATACGAGTTAAGTGACTGGATTTCGAACGCCTGGGAATCCATATCTCATTACTTCCCAAAATGGCCGGAGCCTCAATATGACCACCATGTTCCGTCATACGGGAGCCACCCTGCCGCTTAACATTCTGAAACATGTCGTCCCATTCAAAATGAAGAGCTTACCACGCTACCTGTGCATTCTCCAAAGTTTCCCCACTCCTGATCCTATCAGGTGATTCAAGGACCTTGCCTCCTTGGTCTGTACCTTCCTGTGGGCCAAAATTCCCCCTTGTATGACCTGGCCCAAATGCCACCAATCGATGTACGATGGTGGCATGGCAATCCTCCAACTGTACTATAGGGAGGCACAGTTACTGTTAGACTGGCTGACCTGTGACTGGGCCGACCCTGCATATCGAGCCAAACTATCTCTTGTAGACCTGGATAAAGTCTTGGGCCGGCCTTATGGCAACCGCTCCCCAAACATTTCCCAGGAGCCACACAGTATATTTTCCTGCCTTGACATGTGACCCTCTTCTTTATGGTGTGGCCTGATAAACTCACCCGGCAGACTCCACTGTGGAAAGGTTTCTGCCTCCGGCACACCTCCCAACTTCAGGAGTTCCAGGCATCGGATAAGAATGACATCACTACACTGGGTGTTGTTTGGCAGGGAAGTCCCATTAAATCCTTCCAAGAGATCCAGACACAATTTGCCCTGACTAAATCCCAGTTCCGCAAATACTTGCAGCTTCGACACTTCCTGGGCTCCTACCATGACTCCCCGAATATAACCCATTAGAGGCCCACCTGGTGATGGGCAAACTGGAACAGGGTGGATTATCCTGCATCTATTGCATCCTGGTCAACACTGAACCAGGCGCCGACACCCCCCTGAGGTGGAAGTGGGAGAGCTGGTTTGGACCCTTAGATGACCTAGCCTTGAAACTGCCCACATGGCTCCTTGCAAAAATGTCATGTCATCCCAACTAGGCCTGATCCAACTAAAATACCTTCACTGCACGTATCTCAACCCCCTCAAGCTCTGGCAGGTGGGAAAGATGCCTGCCCCAAATTTCTTGCACTACTTTGCCATGGATGCAGACATTTTTCACTTGACATTAGCCTGCCCCATGATTGCCGACTAACGGAAAGGGTCAAATTCCACCATATCCTGAGTCTTGGGTTACACAATCACATTAACACCCAAAGAGGCGCTACTAGGAATTGTACATGACCTTGGGCATAATAAGGGAGAACGATACCCCACTGGGATGGCCACCTGGATTGCTAAAAGAGACACTGCCTGTAAATGGAGAATGGGAGCATCGACTACACTGGCTGAATTGTGGTCTGAGATGGACTGCTGGGCAACCTTGAAGACACCTGTCTACGAGGCACGCAGCTGCCCCTCAAGCACAAGCGAAGATGGAGGAAAAAGCTAGATCATTATAGGATGCCGCCTACGAATGTTGATGACTAGAATAAGCTTGTATGGTATATGTGTGGAGACTGTTTGGGTGAATGACAATGTTAATGTTTTGCATATCAATAAAATCAATAACATTGGCTATCAAAGAATAATAATAAATATGAAGCTCATGCTTCTATCCCTAACTTCTCTATACAACACTACTTGCTGAAGTGCAGGGATAGATGTTAGGATAGAGCAATACACTGGTCATCAAGTATGACACCAAAAACACTTCTCGCGTAGACCACAATACATCACAACTTTCTTCCACTTATGCACACTTTCAGGGCACCTCTGAGGTTTTTAGATCTTTAGTGCTGAATCTTTTTCTGCAAATATTGCATAGGCCAATGATCATTTGAGCCCATGCAATCACCACTGGATTATGCGCACAGTAGTGATTGTTTGAACCCAATAGGAGGGGGGGGTCATAATATATTACAACAACAAATATTAAATTAAAAAACATAAAACTAAAACAAATACATTAAAACAAGTCGCTCTCTCTCGGGTGAAGAAACTAAGTTTAGCTTTACCTCAGTGCTCAAGACTTTTCTCTTCTAAGTTTCTGAAACTTATCTTCTACCTAAATGATCCTGTTTAGTCACGGAGGACTGAATTCCAGCTCTGAACTCATGAGAGAGGGAGATGGTTTCTTGGTAAGTAGAGTATCTGTAAAACTGAAGACAAGATTAGACGTCCAAAAAACAGTGTCCATGTCTTCCCAAATTACCCATTGACTATAAACTCACCACTTGAGTATTCTTGTTAGCTTTTAAATGCCTCTTGTGCTTTCCATGCCTTTCGTCGGAGCGTGTACATTTATTACAAGACAGTTGTATGAATACAATTAGTCTACTATACATTTTTGGCTGCTTGACACAATGTGTTTGAATAGCACACAGTTGTGCCCCAGATCCATGCTGGGTCTTGACAACCATAAGTTCGTAACTTCACCTAAGAACGTTTCACACACAAGCCATAGTTTAATCTGAGAATAGTTTCAAGGGGTTCACATGGTTCATAACACATAGGATAAATCGCTGTTTATATCAAACTATAGCAAAGGTTTCCCCACTCCTTACCGCACAAATATCAAGACTTGTACATAGAACTCACTAGATACAAGTATACTTGGTTATGTCTGTCTAATAGGTTTCAGGTTCAGAGTTCAATGTTTTTTTTTAATTCGTAAATCTCGTACTTTTGTCAGCATTGCAGTCCCTTATCAATTGGAAACAGGGTGGCCATCTTGGGCTGGATGTCAGTTTCCCTTCAGATCCTCAATATGAAACATCGAGACTCTAAAAAGCAAGGTATTTATAGGCCAAATCCAAGATAGCCATCTAGATTTCCAACTCTCCCACGAACTAGGCAGATCTCACAAGTATAAGTTCTTTTGAAGTATGCTTGATCACGCTTATGATTTCTGAAGGGCTCAGGTCAAATATAAGGGTATGAATACTGCGAGATCTCAGTACTTATCTCTTGTTCTTTGGTTGGGATTATGGTTCCTTGTCAAGGGCAAATAGAATGGCTGAGGGTTAGGCTAGAAGTCTGCTTCCATTCAGGTCCTCAATGCGAAGAATCGAGAATCTGAAGGGCGGGTATTTATAGGCCAAAATCCAAGATGACTGTCGAGATTTCTAACTCTCACAGTCATACCAAGTGGGTTTAGCAGTTGAAAATCATGAGCACAGTTTAGTATTGTAAACAATTGTGAATCATGGGTGTATTTGATCAGTTACGGCTGGCATGACTCGCGGGTGGACGGTGTCGCGTGGGTTCGCAGTGGAGGCGGGGGGTGTTTAATTAAAAAACTTTTTTAACTTACCATCCCGGTTCCCGCGATGTCGCGGCTCCTGGCCGGGTCCTGTTTTCCTGCTCTGCTGCTGAACAGGAAACATGCAGCCTCCCTCCCCTGAGCCAATCATAATGCTGCAAATGTGGTGTTGTGATTGGTGGGGACGGCACCCAGCTGGGGATGCCATTTTCTCTATGTAGACTTCATGCAACCTACATAGAGAAAAGTCGGAGTGTGCATGACTGGTCTGGTCAGCCCCAGAGGGCCGACCAAACAGTCAGATCCAAAGCATTGGGGGAGCCACTCCTCCCCAATCCAACCAGGCATACCCTTCTGTTTTCTTGCAGTGCGAAAGGCAGAAACATAAAATGGTGTTTGAAATACCATTTTATGTTTCTGCTTCTCGCACTGCAATACAAACACTCACCCCCAGTCAACTGATCTGGGTTTAATCCATCACCGTTCTTTAACTCACTCCGCCACCCCAGTTCAGACATGGCCATATGCAAATCAGTCTGACCCTGTGCCTCATGGGAACAGTCCAGCCCGAACTGCTAACCCATGTCTTCCCTGGACCGGAATCAAGCTTCCCAGGACCGGTTTCTGGCATTACAGCCATCTTCAGCCGGGCTTGCTTGACTCCAGTGGCAAAGTGAGCAAGGGACTCATGTCTGAGCATACCCTGCCAACTTAGGGCAAACACAGAAAAACCAATGGTGGTGATGGACGGAGCGTTGACAATACAAACACTCACCCCCAGTCTGACCCTGTGCCTCATGGGAACCGTTCAGCCCGAACTGCCAAACCATGTCTTCCCTGGACCAGAATTAAGCTTAAGAAAAGAGTCTTCCTTTGACTGGAAATTGAAATTCTTATCCTGTAGCTGTTCTGATTTGTGTTGCGCCCAAATGTGCACATTTTTAGCATTCAGCACGGTTCAAGACTTAAGGCCGACCAAGCAACTGTCAGATCAGATTTTTAATTAATAAATAAAGATAATAAAGATTATTGTATTAATATGAATGCTTTGTAACCAAAACGAATTAGTTTCAATTTACAGAATTGTTTTTTTTCTTATTTTGATCAAACTAGGCACTCTCCCATTGATTTATTGCATACTCAGGACTTATACAATAAAAAATTCTTGAAGGCTCCCCTGAGTCAGATCTCATGCTGCATTAGTGATTTGTGCAATTTATTTTAGTTTTATGTTAATTACCTGTAAGTGATTTAATATGAACTTTGATGAATTGTGAGACTAAAATATTTTACCTTCTGTAACTATAATATAAACCTTCACAGTGTCTATCTTTAAACCTTATCTAAAGAAGGCTCACATAATTGATTATGCTATTTAATTTTCTGACATTCCAATCTACTCAGGGACATATTTCCTCTTATGTTCTTGATTACTGGGGAAGCAGGATTTTTCATCTAGATTTTCTTACTCATCTCTAGAATCCCAAACCAGGTCGACTGGACCTTTTTCCCTGTTCTAGAAGAATAAAGGAAAGATTTTACCACAGCTTTTAACAACTTCACCATCAAATCCAAATTAAACTCAAAGGCTAACTGACTACGAACTGAAGTTTCAAAGATTTATTACAAAGCCAAAAATAGTTGGACATGCAAACATCTCAGCAAGAGGTTCAGAAAATAAACTGGCACCAATACAAACATAATTCTACGCAAGATTCTCAGACGACTCAGAATAAAAAGCAAAGTTAATTTGAGTAACAATAGGCAACCAAGAACAGTCCCACCTTGAAGTTTAGACTGCATTTAGAAAAAGGAAAAGAAAAATGATTAGTCTGTCCCTACACTATTCTAAGGTGACATCCCTACATAACATTCCCATCAGACAAGAGTAAAGGTGTCAGCGGTGAAGACTTCCAAAGAAGTACATTCACCTTCTTCAGGCAAATAGTCTAACTGTCGAGCTCGTTCTACGATCCTCCTTCTTACACCTAAGTTCCCCAAGACTCACTCTCTACAGCTTTCTACATCCTGCTCTGTCCGTTCCCTGACTAAGATCGGCTCTCCACCCTCGAGAGCTGTCCCTAGTACAAAATCCCAAAAACAGTTGACACGCCCAGAGGTACACCCCTCTGGCAGGTGAAGATCTTTGGATTTTTCCAGTATGGCACCTTTCCATCCAGCGTCCGTTGGTGTGTCCTTGGGTTCCAGGCACCTACCTCGCTAAATGTTGCACTCCCAAATTCTTTGGCAGCTTTTCTCCATTCGCGCCTACTATCCTACCTCCTAAACAATGGACCCTTCTACCTAACGAGCCTTGTGACCTTGCACCTGCAAACTGAAATACATGGGAACATCTCTGCAAACATTCAAAGTTACAATTCAACATTTTGCTGAGGACAGCTTCTTCCCCGAAGAGAGAAAATCTTTCCTTCTCGACTAAAGCTAAAAATAGAAGATACCGTTAGGCCTCTACTGGCTTCAGCTTAGCTCAGGCCCTCGCACTTTCAAACATGACATTACATTTTACTGCTTCAACACTTTAATTCTACTTTCAATGTGAGTACTAGCTTTCACTTTAAAGCCTACGTTAATTCACTCATTGATCAACATATGTTTGAAAAGCATTTCATTAGTGATACAACATTTCACAGATAATTTCATTCCTGTATTAGGCAACACTGCATTTTGATTAAACTCTACATTAGTCTCTGGTTAAGTTGACGTTAATTATTCACAAGTTTTACCTGTATCCCATAGTTGTGTTGATTGTAGACAGCATACCTAATTCTCAGAAGATTCATTACTGAGGAAGCAGATATTTTAACCTGACATTCGAAGTGGTAACTCCTAATAAAATTATTTAAATTGTTAGCTAGGTCAAGAGAAGGGCTCATTAAGGAGATGCAATGTCTTTATTTGAGACAGGTAGAAAGTGTTCAACGCTACATTTTATGTCACTGTGCACTTTAATTGAGATAGCTTAAATCCCGGCTTCGCATGGGTAACTGCTTCTGCCCGTTGGATATCCTGCTCTCCTCATTTGTTGGTAATTTATCTAACATTTGATTTTACTGAAATATATTCGGTCTTTTCAATGCAGGCTTTTAATGTTGATTCACAAGAGAAGCTTGATGACATATTGACCAATTCTCTGCGGGGTAAAATGCCTGAAGGTGAAGTCAGCAACTTTCTTGAAGATGCTGTGATCCAAAACCAAGACAGTGAGTTGTTCATTCTGCACATTTCTTCATGCTGCTTCAGATTCATGAAGTAGAAATTACTGTGATATTTCAAATGTTTCAATGTGTGCTGTCATCTTTGTCAAGTGGAGACAGAAGTTTGGTCAAGTCTCAAATCACATTTAGAGGTGGCATATAATTTATTTTTTCATGTTATGTACATACTTATTCATCGTAAGGATAATTCAATTTATTCTGGACAATATGGGGCATATTATCAAGAAACGGCGTTAAAATTATCGCCGTTTTGGCGGCAGAAAACTGCAGCTAAAGCGGGGATAATGGGCTTGATAATATGCCCTTGAGAATTCCCATACAAGCCCATGTTCTGGTGTGAACATGGGCTTCTTTGTGAATCCTCAAGGGCATATTATCAAGCCCATTATCGCCGCTTTAGCTGCAGTTTTCTGCCACTAAAATGGCGATAATTTTAACTCCGTGCTTGATAATATGCCCCTATATGTCATAAAATGGTACAAACTGAAATTTAAAATATAGAAACTAACTTAAAAACATTCCAGCAACATATAGCACGATACAGACATTTTGCAATAATAGTCTTTATATTTCAGTAGAACAATGCAGATTTTTCTAACGAGAATAGCAAAGGAAAGTCCTAATTCTATTAAAGACAAAGAGGCAAATGTCATGCTAATGTAACCTGCTACTTATTGTGTAGAAGTCACGAATCACAGAAAGCTACACTTCCCAGCAAAGCCTGGGTCATACATTATAGTTTGGGTGGAAGTAAAACCACCAATCAGTCATAATTATATATTTTTAATATAAGTCACTAGTAACTAACAGCCTCGTCTTGATGTGAAGACAATTACACCCCCTGAATAAAATGGAAGAACAATATTAAAGGAAACCCAGAACAATTTATTTCGAAACCTCACAGAACACATTTTTTCAAATCCTCAGGCGACTTAGCGGGAATAACCAGGCACCTGGATGCTTGAAATTCACATGCCTCATGTTGATATGAATCCTTGGGAAGAGCAAGGAGTTATGGCATTGAAAACTGCAAGAAAGAATCAAGAATATTTGTAATTTAGTAAATTTAATAAGGAGGGAAAAACATCTGACAAGATATAGACAGTGGTGGGATAATATTTTCTTTTGTATCCTAAATAAATTCAGGACTTTCCTTTGTTATTCTAGCCAGGAAAATGTGCATTTTATTACAAGACCAGTGGCTCACATTATGATTGTTTGAAGTACCTGTATTTGTACCAGTATGTTTTTTTAAAGAAATGAACAAATGAGGAAAGGATGTTCTGAAATTAGCAGACATTAGTTTATATATACTTCAAGGCCAAGCTACCCACAGCTTTGGAGAAAGAAAATAAAGATTTTCAGCAGTAGTGGAGGCGTTCTTCATGCATCTGGTAAGAGAAAAGTACACCGCTGAATGGAAATACTGTCTCACATAGAGCTTTTTCATTCTAAATATCTTCTAAGGGAAATCAAGCAGATTAGTGAGGTTAGTTTTGCAATGATAGGGAATCATTGTCGGGCTATGTTTAGAACAACTCCAGATCTTGTTTCACAACCCATGAGAAGAAATAGCAGGTTTTAGTGGGTGTGATATCTGGTATCCAGCTGCAATTTACAGAATAAATGCCTGATTAAGATTTTGACAGACAGGTCACTCCATCACAACGGTGATGGATATCCCATCCACGGAAATATAAACCCCATAATATCCTATGGGATTTATATTTCGGCAGATGGGATATCCGTCACTGTTGTGACGGGGTAACCTGTCTGCTGAAAACTATATCAGTCCCTAAGTGATCTCACCATAGTAATCTGTCCTCAAAAAGCTCAGGGTTAGCAGAATATCTCATTTCCAGCCATTAACAGTACTGTAGGATTTGTCCTGAGATACCAGTGAATCTACACTATTCAGAAGTAAAGTGTTATTTTCTTAAACTAGATAGCAATTCCTTTTCACTCACCAACCAACACCCAAGCAAGCCAAGCTGTCTTGTATGATTTGAATGTAGCCAGGGCCCAGGAATATTTAACGAGGCTTTCAGCTGATTTTAAAATGCCTGCCAGTGACCAATATTAACAGAAAGATTCAAAGCCAGCACTGTAGATTGGGGTACAGGATCAGATTGTGATTTTTGAAGTGGGGATCTTAGGGTAACGTAAGGGTGAAATAGAAGCAATGTGTTCTGTTTCTTCTCATAAAATGATGACCCAGAAGTTGAGTAAGAATATCTTTATTCCAGATCTAGTTTCACCAACCATCCCAGGGCAGCCTCAGGTCCCAACTGAACAAACCTGGACCTTCCCTGACCAAGTTCCAGAACTGACCATTCCACTTCTAAAGCACAATGCAGGAGGTTCTATGTACATTTTAAGGAAATATTGGAATTATTTCTGAGCCTTTCCAGAGTGGGGAAGTGAGAACCACCAAGGACTTCCATCTATGAATTTGAGCAAGGCATGTGGAGATCATGACAAAAGGAGGAAAAACATAGATGTTACTGGTTGATATGAAAACAAGTCTGTAGCTACACAAGAGGATAGTATACCTTTTTTGGTATGTGGGTATGTGTTTTCCTTGTGTTCAGAATCCAGGCCAGTAAGTGGCCTGCTTTGCCTCCTTCGGTCTGTTGTCCATGCAGATACTGTTTATGGTCAAACAGCCTCAGGTACTCTGTCACTTCTCTATGGTCAGCCTGTTGTAATATAAATAAGAGGCTGCAAGCCATAGAAACACGCTGGAGACTACAAGTTTTCTCTAGGCTCTTTAGGAACTATATAGATAACACTTGGAGTTGTACATGGATAAGTATAAGGAAGTAGAAAGGTGCACTAGGAACAGAGACACACACTGTGTTCTGCCCAGATCCTCACCAGCTCTCCAAATGTCCCGTACAGTCACATTTTGGCAATGGATCACCCCTGATGATGCCATTCTCATACAAGCATGGATGCAAAATGTTAATCTACGCATCCACGTACCGAATAACACAGACACCACTAGTTCAGGTAGGAGCCATCTTTATTGTGTAAGTTCCATATACTCTTCAAGAGAAAGATGTAAGTAGGTTAATCGGACACTTCCCTAAGAGCATGGGCTTCTTGGCAACTGACATTCCATACTTACTATTCCATTCATGCATCAATATGCAAGGTGAGTAGTGACACAGAACATTGGAGATAGATGTAGCATATACCCTTTGCCCCGGGTCCTCACCTTGACCATCCTCTGACTATTCATGACCTGTACTCCATGCTGTCTCACAGCATATTGACTTTAACAGACTAATCCTCAAGGCTCAGTTCCAATCTGTTCGGGCTCAACCTCTATTAACCATATCATACTTTTTCTTTGTCAGCCTCCTAGACAACTGCAAATACATAGGTAGGTGCTTTTACTCACGTGTGTTTCCAGTCTTACAACCATGTCTATTGGCATTCCACCAAAATCGGGCAGTCTTGAACAGCATTCTCTGTTTTAACCTTTCTCACTGAGATAATGGTATCTGTTCACTATTCCTATAGTTGCTGTGCCTCCTATCCAAGTGCGTCCTTTGGCATGGGTATGACAATAAGTGGGGAGAATGAACCTCTGTCTAAGGCTTCTTCATGTTCGTGGTCACTGTGTTATCCACCGAGGAGTCTTAGATGGCCTTAGATAGCTATGATTGCCTTGTTGCAACCGGTGTCAGTGTTCTCTGTGGTTGGCTATGGTATGTTCTTCTGTAAATATGTGCAGGTCCTCTGTTTTGTATCTTTTCTGCTTTCAGGCCATGGTCCATGGCCATGGCCAGTTTGTCTGACCATTCTCTTGTCTCATTTGAGTCAATGAAGAAGTGCGAGATTTTCCCATGCAGTACCTTCAACTTGTCAGGAAATAGGAGCAATGTATTTTAAGTTCAGCCATCGGAGGACTCTTTTTACTACTAGGACTGAATTTGCCGTACTGTTGAACCAATGTTCTTTTGCCTGAGAAAGAAACATCTTGGTGCCTTGGATTTTTAAGGGTATGTTTTGGAGTACTAGTTGCATCAGATTGTGGTTGTGTCTGCAATGTAACTGTTAGGCCACAACTGGTTGCGATTGTGTCCTGGTTAAAAGGGACACATTTCAAGTTGCTTCATCTGGAACGTAACACCTCTTCCTTTGCCATGCATTCCTGGTAGTAAATATGTTCCTGCATCTCCACATCTGCCTTTACAAGTCCTGTATTAGTGGAGACATTTTTTTGAAGGTTGCTTCAAAATCCACAACTCTGTTGAATATCTTCTGCTGGTCATATGGAGCCGGCTGAGGTTGACAGATACCATGTCAATCCTTGATGCCAGTGACGCACATGCCTACACTGTTGCTGATGAGATATCATCTAGTTTATCTGCAGTTCCATCATTTTGATTCTCTGCTTGTTTAGGTGGGTCTTATCATGCCATTGCATTGAGTGTCTCTTTTAAGGATGGCATTAAAGGCTTCAATGTTTTAGGCTGGCCTACATTGTGTCTGTAGCATCACATAACTGTTTAGGGCACAGTGGGTTCCACATATTTCAATGCATTGTTGCTCATGACTTTTCATGTGGATGATTTAGTAGTATTGAGCACTCATGCATCATGAGGTGCCCCCTTGCTGATGGTGTATCTTTTGAGTTTAACAACCCTAGTCAGTTTAGGTGCAGGGTCCTTGATTATTGTGCATCTAATTGTGCCCCATTTTGATCTCTGTGTGTGGTTCACCTGTAATATCTTTCTGTTGACACACTGACTTTAGATCTACAGTCCTCTGGTGGACAGAGTCTCCAAATTATGGGCTTTTGGGCAGAAGGTCTACTAAGGATTGCTGCTCATAAGCCGATTATCACTCGGATGACCACCACTACCCACACCCATCCGCAAACTATAGACCTCCCCATGAGTTTTTTCAAACATTTGTGTATAAAGATTCACTACTTGTGTAGCTGTGTTATTTTCAAAGTGAAGCAAAAAATATCAGTGAAAATAAAGTTCTATTGTTTCAACTACTTTGACTGTTAGAGTATAAGTAATGGAACATCAGAGGATATTAAGCCATAATATAGTAACCAAAATAACATATGAAAGAAATATTGGGCCATATTTATGACCCCCTTGCCCCACCATAGCATCTCTTTTTGCAAACCTTGATATCTTATTTATATGTATGTATGTAGAATTTCGCTATTTTTTAGCGATTCCTTAAAATTCCTTAATTGCGATTAGCAAATTGCTAATCGCAATTAAGGAATAATTTCCCATTCATTTCTATGGGCCAGGAATGATTGTGCAGTAATTCTCAAATTGCCGAATTAGCAATTTGCTAATCGCAATTTGAGAATTATTTCAAGGGTGCAGGGGTGTCTCATGGACACCCTGCTGCACCCCTGAAACTTACATGTGTGTGCATATGGCACACATACATGCCCTATGGGCATGTATGTGTGTCACATGCCACCTTCAAAATAGTCATATTTTGTTTTTTAAAAGGATTTCGCAAATTAACACGAACCTCAAATTGGTGTTAATTTGCGAGTCCTTAACCCGAATTCGCAATTTAAAAAAGTTTCATACATGCCATTTAAGGAATCGCAAAATTGCGATTCCTTAAATGCATAAGCAAAATAAGGAATCGCAATTTTTTGCGATTCCTTATTTTGCTAATTTCTGATACATCCCAAAAGATGCTAAATGTCCGTTTGCGATTCCTTAAGGCCGAAATTCTGCGAATTTCGGCCTTAAAGAATCGCAAATGGCTTGATACATCTAGGCCCAGGTGTATAAACGGTTGCTTTTTGGGTGACAAATAGATTCTATAACTGACTGATTAAATATATCTTAATGAGTACATGTGTTACTGAGTAATATTTAAATATATACCTATCTGTGTCTGTCTATCAGTTTCTATTTTAGTGGCTAAATGTGTTGATAAGTAGCTTTATCACTGATACATTATATCTATATAGGTTATTGTTTCTTTATTATTACCAAAAGTGTCTCAGTGTCTAAGTGTTAATATGCTACATTAGGAGATTTTACATATTCCATACATGCAAGAGTCAGTGACATACTATTCCTATATGTTGTAGGCAGCATATGTCAGATACTAGATATTATCAGTGATATCAAGAGTAATGTCACTAACCATGTGATGAGTGATGTAATATGTAACATCATCAGCAGTGCATTGCGGGCGCGCGAGTTATAGTTAGCTGAAGTAACTATAACGGGGGAATTTCATTGGTTTTGCGCATGTGAAGTCATGTGACTTGAAAAGAACACTTCCAATTGGTTCTTAGTAGTTTCTATTCTGGAATTTACACGCAGCACTCCACCCACTTCCCTCACTATCTTTTCTACTCTCAAGAAAGAACAACGTCCAACATTTTTCCGAAGACTTTGCTGAAATGGCTGCCACTCCGCATTCATCTTCCGAATCGGAAGAAAATGAGCGACTACCTTTAAGAAGAAAAAAGGAATCTTTCATTTGGCAATTTTTCACTTATCCTGAAGATGAAAAGAAAGTGAATGCGCCAAAAGTAACCTGCAAATCGGAGCTCTCAAGAGGAAATCCAACGAAAAAATATTCCTTTTCCATACATACCATGAAGCGGCATGTCAAACAAAGGCACCCTATAGAGTTTGCAAAGGCATCGACAAGAGCTCTGGCCACGCTATTACCATCAGAAGTGGCCAGCACATCTTCTGCAGGACGACCTGTATCTCCATCGAGTGCTGAGATGGACTTGAGACCATATCTTGCGAAGGTGCACATGAAATGCAACGACTGTGGAGAAATTCTTCTATACGGAGAGCAGAGCCTTATTCTAATTAAACTCAAAATTGAGAGTCATAAATGCTCCGAGAAAAGATAAATTTCTTCATTTCATTTTGATGGTATGACATACTTAAAAATGTCGTTGCAAGTTTAAAAAATCAAAAGCAACATAACACTTGTTTCCAAAAAAAAGAAAAAAGTTCTTTTCAGAACTAACTCTTAGTACCAAAACGAGCTCCAAGAGCATATTATAAAGGAAAGTTTATCGCCGCTTTCTTTTAGTGCGCGACCGGGTGCGCGCACCCACCTATATATTTCGTGAAAAGTTTGCAATTTGAGCCTATTGAATTTCTTCATAGACCCTTCAAAGAACTTATAGTACATGAAAGAGACTAAACCTAGGCTAATTTTGTATTATTATCAACATTTTCATTAAATAAAACCAAATGTCTTTTTAAGCTTTGTACGAGACTGGATGTACACACCTTTGTATTTTTTTAAAGAAATATAAAAGGTTTTATAGTTTAATAATTGTATACTTGAATCGAGCTTAAAAGATATACAAAATCCGGATTTGCTTGGATTGACTCCTTTTCACGTTTTGAAACTTCGCTGAATTACACCGCTACTTCAAAATAACGTACGTGACTAGATAGTATCATCGCGTACAGGACCTGAGACGCGCATGTGAAGTCATGTGACTTGAAAACAACACTTCCAATTGGTTCTTAGTAGTTTCTATTCTGGAATTTACACGAAGCACTCCACCCACTTCCCTCACTTTCTTTTCTACTCTCAAGAGAGAACAACGTCGAACATCTTCCGGAAGACTTTGCTGAAATGGCTGCCGTTCCGCATTCATCTTCCAAATCTGAAGAAAATGAGCGACCACCTTTAAGAAGAAAAAAGGAATCTTTCATTTGGCAATTTTTCACTTATCCTGAAGATCAAAAGAAAGTGAATGCGCCAAAAGTAACCTGCACGATATGCAAATCGGAGCTCTCAAGGGGAAATCCAAGTAAAAAATATTCCTTTTCCATACATACCATGCAGCGGCATGTCAAACAAAGGCACCCTGAGCATTATGCAAAAGCATCGACAAGAGCCCTGGCCACGCTATTACCATCAGAGGTGGCCAGCACATCTTCTGGTGGACGACCTGTATCTCCATCGAGTGCTGAGATGGACTTGAGACCATATCTTGCGAAGGTGCACATGAAATGCAACGAGTGTGGAGAAATTCTTTTGTACGGAGAGCAGAGCCTCATTCTTATTAAACTCAAAATTGAGAGTCATAAATGCCCCAAGAAAAGATACATTTCTTCATTTCATTTTGATGGTATGACATACTTAAAAATGTCGTTGCAAGTTTAAAAAATCAAAAGCAACATAACACTTGTTTCCCAAAAAAAAAAAAAAAAAAAAAAATCTTTTCAGAATTAACTCTTTGTACCAAAACGAGCTCCAAGAGCATAATATAAAGGGAATTTATCGCCGCCTTTTTTATGCGCGACCGGGTACGCGCACCCACCTATATATTTTGTGGGAGGTTTGCGATTTGAAGCTATTGAATTTCTCCATCGACCCATCAAAGAACTTATAGTACGTGAAAAAGACTAAACCTAGGCTTATTTTTTGTTATTATCAAAATTTTAATTAAATATAACCGAATGTCTTTTTAAACTTTCGTGCGTGACTGGATGTACGCACCTATGTATTTTTTTTAAGAAATATAAAAGGTTTTATAGTTTATTAATTGTATGCTTGAATCGAGCTTAGAAGATATACAAAATCCGGATTTGTTTGGATTTACTTCTTTTCACGTTTTAAAACTACGCTGAATTAGACCGCTACTTCTAAATGACGTACGTGACCAGATACTGTCACCGCGTACACATCCTAAGATGTGCATGTGAAGTCATGTGACTTGAAACCAACACTTCCAATTGGTTCTTAGTAGTTTCTATTCTCCAATTTACACGGAACACTCCACCCACTTTCCTGGAGAAAAAGTTTATCGGAAAACTTTTAAACCCTCCTTTTATCAAACATTCGACATCGTTAACATAACAGTGTAGTAAATAAAACTAGATCCACCCCGTCCCTTAATTACAAGGGACACATTACTGTGTGAAAACAACTTTTGTTTTCACGCGATAATGTGAAATACTGAGCCTGTTACAGGATTTTCTTTCACATATATGTTCCCATTCATCTTCAAGCACTAACACCGTGGAAAATACCACCGATAGCGGTGATATTTTTTAACGCAGAGAACGGGCGATTTTTATCGCTTAGAGCCCTTGCTATTATAAAGGTTTATCTCCTAAGTCTCTGATTCTCCAACTGTGCAACGCGGCTCCCCTGTGTGTCGTAATGAGGTGCTAGGGGCGCCGCGCACACTCTACTGTGACTAAGCATCCATAAATTCCACGGACATCTCTACCCTGCTATCTGCAATTGTAAACATCAAAAGGAGCTGCGCTGCGCCCCTTGGAGAGGCCTCACTCCCACTGCTACAGCGGCTTGGCAGTCGCGAAGATCCACAAGAACAGCGTCTCGGATCCATTGAACTTCTGTGACGGTCTCAACGAAAATAAGCACTGAAGAATATTCAAGTATGTAGTAGTCCTCCTGCTACAGCATACAGAATGCATTCTGTTAGGTATAAAAAAGGGAAACACCCACGCCACAATCATACAGAACACTTCCTGTAAAGAAGCCTGTGATTAACTTTAAAACATAAGGTTAACCTTTTTTCACTCTCTCATCATTGTTAAAGATAAGTATTTATAATACTATATTAAACAATGCCATGGTTCTTGCTTTTTTATTTGAAGAATCTTGCAATCATTCACAAATCCAATACTCATGCCTTCTTTTTCGTGAGAAAAATCTTGCAACATTATATATCTACATAGAATAACAGAAAAAACATAACACTGCAAAGGCCGAAAACTCTACTAAATGCAGATTTCTAACATATAGGGCAGATTTATGTTAACTACTTCATACCCAGATATCCACCAGTTAATGTGCACCACAGTATGCTAGTGCTCCGTAACCCATGGTGTGCCACATTTAAAATGAGGTGCACCATGGCACAAAGACAGCATACATGCGTAACATATCTGTGCAGAAAAAATAATACATTACTAGAGTTGTATGGCAAATGTAATGCAGCTACAGCAAGGCTTACCAGTGCACTTTGGGCATATTATCAAGCAATAGCAATAATTATCGCTATTGCTTGGTTAGAGACAAAAATTTACCGCAGCGCTGCGGCGATTTTTACCGCAAATAAACCTTGGTATTAACAAGGTTTAACGCAAATGCGGTAAAAATCGTTGCAAAGCATGAATATCGCTGAAAAGTCAGCATTATTCATGCAATAGCGAGCTAATGCTGTTAGCCATGTTATCCACCTCCCATTGGATAAGATGGCTAAGAACTGCTCAGGGCAGGTGTTAGCTTTTAGAGATATTCCCGCTTAGCGCAAATATCTCCAAAAGCTAGTAATAGGAGATAGCGATGTTAGTGACTGTTTTCAGTCGCTAACATCTTGGCACACCCACTTTGCATCTCATTAGTGATAAATACAACTGACATGCAAAGTGGGGCCCAAGATGGTCGCTATCTCCTACTAGCTGTCGCTAACTGGTGTTAGCGGCAGCTAGGTAATAGGGAGATAATTTTATCTCTGCTTTCTTGGCTTTTAAAGCCAAAAAATAGAGATAAACCCCCTTGACAATATACCCCTATATTCAAATTGCTGCGTCAAGACCTACGCCTGCTTCAAGCACATGCACAGTTTTGAAACAGCATGGGCCTGAAAGTCACTGAGTAAAATCTCATGGATTACAGTCAGCCACTTTCAAGACGCATTACTTCAGAGGAACACTTCTTTATGATACAGGGCTTTAGAATGTCACATATCTCCTAGATTCATTAATGTTGTATATATGATACATTATTTCCACTGTCATTATAAAAAATAAAGTGACGAAATTCTAGCGCAAAGAGACGCAACGTCAACATAAAGCTGTCACAATCTGTTTTAAAGTACCCTTTAAATTACAACCAACACTCTCTTTATAGAGACCCCTCAGGTTTTTTTAACAGCTGTTAAATCCTTCCATACTCATCACAAAGCCGCTCCATCACGAGCATTGCCTCAGCTGTCCTCAGGACGGACGACATTTGTAATGGACTTGCCGCTGTGCTTGCACAACACTAACATTGCGCTTCCATGACACGTTCTATTGACTAAGCAGAACCATGACGGAACCACTCTATCATGAACACACCTCAACCATGGCTCGGAAAGGAGTAGCTCTATCATGAACATACAAGTGCCACTCAGCCCCCCAGCCCCCTAATCCTGAGGCAGAATTACCACTGCAACACAGGATTTAAAGTCCTGCAAAGAACACCATGTAACATTTAATATCATTTTCCAGAATATTTTCATATATCAGTATTGCTAAACTCACTCACTGAAATGTCGCTCATTTTATTAAATCACTTTTAAAGCATGCCTTATAACAATGCACCCAATCCTATGTGGAAGTGTTTATATAAAACATGACATTGCTTTAACGAGGATAGACAAAGAAATAACACAATGATGTAAAAGTTTCTTTATTTTATATACTTACCTAAAAAAAAATAAAAAAATAAAGTAAATTTCTTTTTAAAACGTAGTACCTGTGGAAGAAAATTAAAAATAAGATTATAAAGTACATTTTATTAAAGAAAAAACAATAGGAGACAATAAGAGAGATGCAGAGAAAACTCTCGGATATTATTAGTTGAACTTACCTTATAAATATAATATCTGTGGAGGACAGTAAAAAAAAATCTGTTATAATACATATTTCTGAATGCAATGTAACAAAATAAGTCAAACAACATATTAAATGGTTTATTTTTGCTGTCCTCAGAATACATTGATTTTCACTAAGAAGAGTGATTTCAATATTAATCATCATATAACAGCTGGGAAAAAAAAACACAATCAAAATGATTGTGTTTAAAAAACCCATACAAAATCTGCATACATATTATAAATACCTGAAAAAAACATGTCTTAAATGTTTTCCTCAAATTCGCAATTTCTTGAGTAAGCACACTACATCTTCCACAGTTCCAAACTAATTAAAGTATACCACTTATTTTTCAAGATATCTCAACAAAGCCCCGTGCAAGTATCTCCTATAAAAAATCTATTTGAAGGACACAGTTTCTTCTCTCATACCTTTCCGCGTGGCCAAATTGTATAAGCTAACTCATTATCTTTTAAATACCTCTCCCAAAAACTTGCGTCCATATAAGTTTTAAAATAATTATCTAAAGTACTCATTTTCTTCTCTCATATTTTTCCACGTGGCCAAATACTATGAGTTAAGTAGTTTTTTTCTGAAATTATTTAATCTTAGTCTTATCTATTGTTTTCTGAACCTTTACAATTAAAATTTGTAACATGTTTTATACCATCAAACATTAAGTAAATTTGTACCTGATGTTATCACTATGCCAAACACAAATTTCATTTATAGATTTGTACACCCTCAGTCACATGATATTTGTAAACTAGTAAGTTTCAGATCTTTACAGTATACATCTTCCTACAGCAAGTCATTCTACTGAAATTTGGGTTCCAAAAATAACAGATAAGAGTTAGTTAAGGCAAAAGGCAAACGTTTTTTAAAAGTCAATTGGCTATCATTGCAAAGCGTCCAGCCACTAGCACACTTCAAATAAGCTGTATAATGTCCTGATGATGTAGAAGGCCCTTCATGAAAAATAATGGCTACAGTTACAAATGTTCTTCTAGAAATGGAAACTTGAGAAGCCACAACATTTTTAATTAAAGTTGACAATTTACTCCCATCAGCTCTGCATCGTTGAAACATTAAAATTACATATTGTCCGTATCTATGGATAAATAAAGTTGATAACATTTCAGACTTGCATTGAGAACAGACCATGTTCTGATGCGCATCTTTAACTAGTTTATTAAAAGGCACTTCTTTGCAGTCTGGTAATGTCAAATATAAAAATCTTTCATTGTGTATCTCAGTACTACTTAAAAATGAGCAATTATCACACTTATGTTCCCATTTATAAGAAAGGCCAAAAAGACTATCAATATCTACACCTTCATCTTCCAAAACTGTAAACATATACATGATAAATTCCTGACAATCTTGCTGAATATTCTGAGAAAATTGATTTACTCCTGCACATATGTCTAAAACATTCCTTAGTTCTGAAACACTTGCTACTTCACTATCACCACTACTACATATTTCAAATATAGAATTTAAAGAATAGCAAAATGTTTGCTCCTGATTTTCTATAATCTGTTCCTTAACATTTTTCAGAAAGAAAACAACATTAACTACTACATTTGCATAGCAGTTGCCACCAGACCTATTTTCAAACTTGAATCCAACAATCTCTTCAATACTAACAGTTTTGCTACGGCTACCAACAACAGCTACATCTTTTTTTCGTCGTTTCTCGACTACTTCAGCACATTTGTCCTCATTTTTCCTTTTCTGACCAACTATACGCCTTTCAATTAAAGGATATTGAGGTAAACTTGGAGCATATTCTCTTCTTAACCTATTATACTCCTTCACACAATTTAAATCTGCACTAATCTTTGTCTCATCATAATCAATTAGATAAAGTCCACATAAAGTTCTAACTCGTGATAAAGCAACATACGCCATACCCTCTTTGAATACAGTGCTTCCAATATTTACCAAAGCACAATCTACACTTAAACCTTGAGATTTATGTATAGTCACTGCATATGCCAAACAAATTGGAAATTGCTTACGACGGACATATAAGTCTTTCACAAGCAAAAAACGAGTTGAACATCGACTAATTTGTTGAACTTCCTCAATTCCATCAAATTTTATTCTCAAAAATTCAATCTCATCTCTATTTGTATAATTGACAAAACCCACAACATTACCCATTGCTCCATTTACCAATCCTCTTTCTACATGTAAATTTCTCCTTAAAATTATCCGACAATTTAAACATACATACAGATTTTTCTCTAAACCAGCAGTTTTAGATATAGTTTTTTGAAGAGAATCCAATTTTAACTTCAACTTTTCAGACAAAACAATAGTACTACCTTCATGCTCTATTCTATCTTTAGCTTCCAGTTTCTTAATTTCTTGATTTTCTAAATTCAACATTTTCTCATTAAAAACTGAACATTCTTTCAGAGTTGGCATCAAGCATATCACTGACTTATCTGCTACCTCTTTACTATATATTTTCTCAGGTACATTATCTTCATTAGGAAACAGCTTGGAAAGTAATCGGGTTCGTAGAGTGTGTTTCGCATCTTCAGTTAGTTTTCCAATCCTAATATCTTGAAGAATATTTCTATATTTAGTATCCTTTGCCTGTCGCATATTTTGAATCAGTTCAGTATATTTGAAATGTGACCATATATTTACATTTCCAATACTGCCCAGGCACTTTCTGGTCTCCTCATGTGTAACAGTTTCAAATACAGGTTGTCCTTTCACAGGAGTTAGCTGCAGTAGATCTCCAAAAACTATGACATGTTTACCTCCAAATAACACATCATACTCTGTCTTAAGTGTCTGTTGCATTCTTAAATGCACAAAAGCAAGCATTAAATTGGATACCATGCTTACTTCATCAATAATAAGAAGTTTCATTTTTTTAAGGACTCTAGAAACTTCAAAACAAGCTTCTCCAGATAGCTTCTGATATTGTAATTTATTTTCATGTTCAACTGGCAGCATCAGTAAACGATGTAAAGTAACACCTTTGATATTATGTGCTGCCAATCCAGTTGGAGCAGTAACAACACACGACAGTGTTGACTGAGTTGTTTGCTGTAAATATGTAGTAATTCCTTTAATTAGGAAACTTTTACCAGTCCCAGCTTCTCCACTTACATATAATCGAATAGGTTCAAATGACATACATGAGCAATCTTTTCTCTCATGACGAAAGCCATGCTCAATGTGCTCTGTCACTTCATCATATATCTGTCTTTGCTCAACATTAAACTGCTTCTTTAATTCTTCTAAGTCGATTACTTCCTCTTGACCTTGCTGCATTGCTCTTTCCACCTCATCCATGGCGGTGGCTGCTTCATTTTGGATAATTGGTTGTCCCAGTGGATCTTGACTTAATGAAGCCGAACTTTGACTACCTTGTGAACTATCTCTAGCAATCTCCGCTGCAATTGTCGCTTCTTGCTCTATTTCATCATTCAACATTTGGAGATAATTACTAAAAACAGGACATTCGGGGAGGAGCTTCGCGGGCAAGCAAGATGGCCGCATAGGCTCGGAGCTCCGCGGACCCTCCGACCCTCCGCAAATATCCTGGAGGAAATCCTGTTCCACAGCTGTGGATTCCAATTGGCGAATGGTCACGGACGCGGGAACCGCTTTCCGCTTCCAAATCCGACATTTCTAGGCAAAGTTATGTTGTGTTGAACTTTGTGCCAGGGATGCGCCATTGTCCCGTGGGCGGCTGGTGATCGAGACGACGCGAAACATGACTGATATGCGAAGCGAGCATCTCCGGTTTCTGCTGGCGGAGTGTACGTAGCTGCGGAGTTGCCTATTGCTGACTTGGCCCTCGTGGAAGCTACACCTCGTGCCTACACAAGTGCCTACTGTGTCCTCGCTGTGTCGCCCTTTGTTCTCTCCGAACCCATCATGGCCGGCAGGGGTGACCCCGACAGGACGGTGAACCGGGGTAGCAGGAAGACAATCCAACCCCAGACAAATAAGATTGACCGATATGCCCAACAAAGGACCTCGCCTTCTGTAGTGGCTCAATCTAAGGACTCCGTACGCACGGGCTCGCCCGAAGGGTCGGAGCCCACATTAAGGGACATCATGGGGGCCATTACAAGCATCAGGACTGAGATGCATAAACAGCACGAGGTCCTGGCACACAAGGTGGACACCCTGGCCATCGACCTCAACCTGATCAGGGCCGACTTGGGCAAAACTAACGATCGAGTAAAATCCCTCGACATCAAGACCTCCAGCCTCACGACTGATGTCTCGGACCTGCAAGTGGAGGTCCGCACCCTGAGCTCAGTTAATGACCAGTTCTCAAGACGGCTGGAGGACTTTGAAGGACGTGCCAGGCGGCAGAACATGCGCATTATTGGAATACCGGAGGGTGCGGAGGAAGCGGCTGTCGATCTCTTTGTGGAGGACTTGGTGAAGACCCATCTCGCACCAGCCGGACTCAGCCACTTTTTCTCAGTGGAACGAGCCCACAGAATACCTGGCGGCCCTCCGAAGACGGGTGTCGCGCCGAGACCCATCATCGCCCGACTATTCAATTTCAGGGATCGGGACGTGATTCTTCAGGCTTCGAGGCGACATGGGCCTCTTAAGTTCCAGAATGCTAACGTGAACTTCTACCCGGACTTCACCAGGGCCGTTCAGAGACAGCGTCAAAGCTTTGCGGGGGTGAAACGGCGCCTCAGGGACTTGGGGCTCAAGTACTCTATGCTGTTCCCCGCTAAACTGCGAGTTGAGCGTGATGGCCGAGCCCTGTTCTTTGACATGCCTGAGTCTGTGAGTGACTGGCTGGACACTTTGCCACACCGCCGAGAAGAACACGAGGAACACTCCGAAGGCGCCTCTGGTGGCCCTGATCTTCAAGAATAGTGCTTGTCGCGCTGTCTGTAGCGGTTGGTGTGCCCGTCGACTGTGACTGATGATGCACTTTTGCTTATCCTATTATTACATGGAGGGTGGCAGGGGGGGACTGCGGGGGTTCCTTACTCCTCTAGGGTCTTTTTTGTAGTTAGTTCATGGGGCGACAGGCACACTGCTGGTTGGGGGGGCTTTTTAGTCTGCTGCAGGGGTGCAGGGTGGGGGGTGGTGTTAGGGATGGTTATGTGTGTTCTCTTTGTTTTCTTCTTCTATCTCTTAGGCAATGGGTCGTATGCTCTGCTCTGTTTCACTTGTCGTTGAGGCTTTTGGGGGTTGGTGGGATTTGGGACATGATGATGGGGGTAGGAAATTGCAAGTTCTTTGTTGGAATGTCAATGGCTTGGGTGATCGTATTAAAAGAGGGGTGGTATTGCAGTTGATTAAAAGACATATGCTGGATATTGTTCTCTTGCAGGAGACGCATTTAGTTGGGAACACGTGTAGAGCGCTCAATCGGAAGGGTTTTGAAATGGTGGCTCATTCGGGGTTCTCTTCGGGGTCCCGGGGGGCGGTTGTTATGGTGCGTACGTCCCTACCTTTTGAGATTTACTCCACTATGGTTGACGAGAGGGGGCGGTACGCCACTGTTGCGGGGCGCTGGGAGGGGCGTGCCCTGACATTGGTTTCGGTTTATGTTCCTCCGGGTTTGCAGAATAACACCTTCCAAGACCTTGGTAGCGCCATTTTGAATCTGCCCGCAGGGTTGTTGATTGTGGGGGGTGATTTTAACTCGGTTTGCTCCGGATCCTTGGATAGACATCCGCCTAGAGACCTCCGTAAAACTCAACTGTGGTTGCCCACCTTTCTTGAGACACTGGGACTGGTCGATTGTTGGAGACTCCTGCATCCCACCCAGAGCCAATATTCATTTCATTCTGGCGCTCACGGTGGCCTTTCCAGGATCGACTACGTTCTCACCCTGGCGGCTCACGCACCGGCGATCTCCGAGGCCCGTTTTTTGGCGAGGGGCATTTCAGACCATTCCCCGCTGTGGGTTTCATTTGACTTTAATATCGTCATGTCGGAGCGACCTGTGGTGGTCAATCCGTGGTACTTTCGGAACCCCAAGACCCGTGGTCTCCTGGCTAAGGCTATCGACCTTTATTTCACGGAGAACGTGGGGTCGGTTACATCGGCTGCCACTCTGTGGGAGGCTTTTAAAACTGTCTTGCGGGGCGAGGCCTTTACTCTTATAGCGGAGGCCCGTAGAATCAGAGATGCCGACATGGTGCGTGTCGAGGCGGAGATCATGGAGTTGGACTCCCGATTAGAGGCGGGTCCCGAGCCTGCCCTGTTGCATAGCCTCTCCCTTAAACAATCGGAGTACCGTGACCTGGCTACTGACGCTGCCCTCGTCCTGGGTAGGGAACAGCAGGGTCGGATTTACAACGTTGGCGATAAAGCCGGGAAGTTGCTGGCCTGGCTTGATAAGAAAGAAAGGGCCAGCCGCGTCGTCCCTGAGATACTGGGAGAGGATGGTGTGTTAGTCACTGACCCGAGCGCCATTGCTGAGTCCTTCTCAGATTACTTTCGGGGCGTTTATGCCTCTGTCTCAGACCGGTCTGAGGCCGATTCGGTTGCTTTCCTTTCTGACATCGATCTCCCGTGCTTATCGGACGCGGATCGAGACGATCTGGACAGGGACATATCCGTGGATGAGGTTGCACTCGCAATCCGCTCATTGAGGTCTGGCAAGACGCCGGGTCCCAACGGCATTCCGGTAGAACTGTATAAGATCAAACCGGATGTGGTTTCCCCACATTTGCGCAATATGTTCCTGGAGGCGCGGGAGAAGGGCCTACTTCCCCCTGACCAGAGGTTGGCCACCATTGTGGTCATCCACAAGGTAGGGAAGCCGAGAGACTTGTGCCGATTGTATCGTCCTATCTCTCTTTTGAACGCGGAGCCTAAGATTCTTGCCAAAATGCTCGCCAACCGTTTGATTGGCGTCATCGGCGACTTAGTGCACCCGGACCAGTCGGGCTTTATTCCACACTGCAACACTGCTCTTAACTTGCGTCGACTTCACGGTGCCCTGGCTAGGGCCCATACGCTTGAGGAGCCGGCGGTCCTGGCGTCATTGGATGCCACGATGGCTTTCGACTCCCTCGAGTGGAGTTACCTGTGGGCAGTGTTGGCGAAGCTCGGTTTTGGCCCGGAATTTGTGGGGTGGGTCAAACTCTTATATGCCGAACCGCTGGCTAACGTGGCTGTTAATGGCCGAGTCTCGGTGACTTTTGCTCTTCAGAGGGGCACCAGGCAGGGCTGTCCTTTGTCGCCCCCCCTGTTCGCACTCGCGCTTGAACCTCTTGCAGCCCTGTTGCGGACCCATCCCGACCTGCATGGTATCAGATGGACCCCCGACTTCGAGGACAGAGTCTCTCTATACGCAGACGATATTCTCCTGTACCTCACCTCCCCCTGCAAATCCCTTATTGTGGCCTGTGACGTGCTGCGACTTTTTGGTCGGTACTCTGGCCTAGTCATCAACTGGACCAAGTCGCACTTATACGTCCTGAAAGGGGGAACGCCGCGCCTTCCAAGGGGTTGCGGCATACAGGTGGCGAGCCAGGGCTTCAAGTATCTGGGGATTTATATCTCCACTAATTCAAAAGCGCGCTATGAGCACAATTTGCTTCCCCCTCTTCTCCACCTCCGGCGTGACGTGGAGGGATGGCGCAAACTCCCGCTCTCCCTGCTTGGGCGCGCGGCGTTGTTTAAAATGATGTCCTTGCCCAGGTTCCTCTACGCCCTGCAAAACACCCAGGATTCGGTCCCGGCTCGATACTTTGGCGAGATCGAGAGCCTGCAACGCGCCCTACTCTGGGACGGCCGCCCCCGCATCGCTATCACGAAGCTCACGCTTCCGTGGTATGATGGGGGGATAGCGCTACCTGATGTGCGAAGGTATTACTGGGCCTCCCAGTTAGCGGCTATCAACCACGGTCTGTACGGTCTGGAGAACAACCCAGGATACGCCATGGATCGGTGGCTTCTGGGCGGCGGGAACTACTACAGGGTGCTCTACTCGAGGTCTCTCGACAGGCGGATGTCTGGTCCAACGAAAACCGCGGTCCATATTTGGAGGGCAATCACCAAGGCTCAGGGATGGAAGGATAGACTGACTAAGTTGACCCCATTGTACGACTCGGACATCCTTGGCAAACTGTGGCATACCAAGGGCTTTGATAAATGGGATTTGATAGGCATTTCCAGGGTGGAAGACATGTTGCTGCGTGGTGAGGTTAAGACTTTTGCCCAGTTACAAGCAGAATTCCAGCTGGGTGAGGCGGAATTCTTCCGGTATGCCCAGTTAAGGCACGCATTGCTGTCCGCTAAACCGGAGGAGGGGGCGATTCCTGACAGCTCCCCTTTGGAAGATAGGGTGCTGGACGGCCATATGCCGGACAGCGCCATTTCACTGTCTTATAAAAAACTCATCAATGTCCGTACCGACCTCCTCCTGGGTGTGAGGGACCAGTGGACACGGGATGGGTTAGAAATTGACGATGAAGATTGGCAGAGTGCGGTATCCTCCCCTAAGGAGGTTGCTATCTCTTCCCGTCTCCGACTGGTGCAGCTCAAAATCTTGCACAGAGTTTATGTTACTGGCCCCAGACTCATGCACATGGGCTACTCCACCGATGGCCTTTGTAGGCGTGGCTGTGGCGCCCTTGCCACTTTCATGCACATCCTGTGGGAATGTCCCGCAATAGCCTCCTACTGGCGACGCGAGCACTCGATCATGAGTGAGGTGACTGGGGTAGCGGTGCATGCGGAAGCCAGGAGATGCCTCCTTAACATCTGGGGTCCGACAGACCACAATGTGGCCCAGACCCAATGGGTGACCCTTGGCAACATGGTAGCTAAATGGGACATCGCGCAGAAGTGGGGAGCTATGGCAGCTCCGAAGGTTGTACAATGGAAGGCCAATATGGATTGGTGTATGTTTCGGGAAAAGACCGTGTATGTTGCCAGGGGTAAACCTAAAAAGTGGCAGAAACTGTGGGGGGCTTGGAATGCATACAGAGGGGACATCTGCGTACCCCCAGACCCCGCCCCGCTGGAGGAACACCTGTCACCGTAGCTTGAGACACCAACTGTAACACTTCATGATGTTATCCTGTGTTTTCCTCCCTTCCCACTCCTAGTACTCCGTTCCGTTGGTCATACCTGTGCTCATTATGCCCTCCTGACCCCCTCACAACGCCTCACTGTTTCTCACATTCCATTGCCTCTGTCTTTGTGCCAGGTTTGGCGCTCCTTTTCTTCTTCTTTATCTTTTCTATGTTTCTCTTATAAAACTTAAAATCAACCTCAATCGTTCTGCTGTACCAATTCTTGCACTTTTGGTTCCCTGATTCGAAATGCTGCCTCGCCTCCGGGATGTCAGGCTGAATAGCTGTGTGCACTGTTTTTAAATAAAGGTTTTAAAAATTAAAAAAAAAAAAAACAGGACATTCAATATTACTTTTAGATGCGTTGAATGAATCTTCATAACTATCAAAGTCTCCAAGTAGTTCCTCTTCTCTACGCCATGGTTTAAAGAGTTGCAAAAGAGCAAAATAGTAAAATTCTCTTTTGTCAGGTGTTTCGCAACTCAGTTTCCGATGATTTATCAAGTGTCCTTTTCTTTGTTTCACCAGACATCCTTCATGTCCAATTACAGCGTGTACACCTTTATCAATGTTCTCCGTAACATTCCTTTTAAAAGTATAATTTTGAAGTATTTCATACAGACAAATGTTTTCAAGCAGAGTACTTCTATTTGGATAGTATGTATCCAACATATTTGTTTTCAAAATGTCTGTACTGTTTGGTTCTTTCTGGGCTAAATATTCAATTTCTTGCACAGGTTTCAGAACACGGTTTCGTGTTTCTGCTAGGCCCAAACTCATCCAGAGAATAGTCCTTGATTTAGCATAAAGACTTGCTGATGATAATCTGTCACAACATTCATATGCTCCAATTTCTCGATGAGACAGCATCTTCAAACTGTACGTATACAATTTCTTGCTTAGGCTCTTTTCATGAGAAATGTCTTCCCACATCTCCTTCAATTCCGTCTTTTCAGATTTCGTAATGTAAGACGTTACATATCGAGCCACAGCAATAGAATTGTCTGCAACATATTGTATGTCCATGTTAGCATTCCACATGGACAAAATAACTGGGTTATAGTCATTTATATATTTGGATTCTTCACCTCTTCTTAAATTGTACGTATTTTTAGGTGACCTCCTTCTGATATTATGTCGCAAACATGACATCAAATTGTTGACTCTTCCTTTTGAAAGTACCGGTCGTGCAAATCCAAAGCGACATTTGGTGTAGAATTTGCTCTTTGATTTGAATTTTCGCCGACAATATTTTCCACAACGATGACTTTGAAAACGTAACACTTTTCCTCTTAAGTCCTTATCAGTTGTACTATTAGGTATGTCACAAGTGGCATACTGTTCAATAAAAGACAGTACAGTCTCATCCGAGTCTATTCCAAATTTAGGAGCATCCTTGATCCATAACAGCATATGAATATGAGGAGCACCTCTTGCTTGATATTCTTTTCTCCAAAAGAAATCCAGTACTTCACCAAGAGGCGGATTTTTCTTGTTTGTAATGAAAGACATCATAGCTTCAAATCTATGATTAAAATATCTGCAAACATTAACTGGATCTAATGAACACAGTTCTCCAGGTGTCTTGTAGTTTATGTTTTCTATGTTTGCGTTCGCCTCCCGAAGAAATTCAAGTAAATCTTCCCAAGCATTCTCAGCACAGCTTAGAGTTAAAAACCATGTTGGTGCTCCTAAGTTTCTAAGCATGCACTTCAAATCTCCATTACGACGGTACCAATACTCATTAGTACCCCGCTGACAAGCCATTAAATTAATTAGATGTGAATCCAAAACACTATCTTTCTGTTGCACTTTATCCATAAATAAATTTGCTGAAATATTTTGCAGATGTACACCACTTTTTAAGATATGATTTACTTCATAAGACAGACCAGATAAGTCACTCTCAAACAGAAGATGAAGCAAATATGGAATGCATTGGCGAAACCTCGGATCTTCTGCATATAATCTTGTTGTCCGGTACTTAGATGCAGGAATCTGCATAGGTCGATCATCATATCGTGTACCTTCACCTGTAGGAAATAACTGTGGAAAACAACGACCTTCCAAACTTTCTTCCCACACACTAATAGGATTTCCTTTCGCCTTTTTCATCTGAAATAATTCAATAGCATTCCCTATTGCTTCTTTGGAATGCAGTGGATGAACACTGTAATGTTCATAAATTTCTTCAGTTCTGGATACATCAACTTTTTCAATTTCACCACTAGACAAATCACTATCCTCTTCTTCACTTACATCTTCTTGTTCTACGTATACATCTTTGTAGTACTTATTGTTTTGCACTAAATACAACGTTGCCTTTTTCACTTTCCTAACATCCACTAAATCTTGCCAGATTTTCTTACTCTTTGTAGGTACACCATTAAGTAGAATAACTAGAGGTTCCTCTTCTACATTTTCAACACCAATTGTTTCCATATTTTTTTTTTTAAATCAAGTGGCAAATACACAACTCTACCCTTTAATCCTCTTTGTAAATCTGAAGGATTTAATTTACCAGTCTTAGGCTCCATACGAACAATAGCCTAAAAAAGATGTACACATTGAATCAGAATAGTCTCATAAGTATTTAAATCCATCAATTCTGATGGAATATTTATCAACTCTAGATCATTATGAACAGCTCTAGCAGGCATTTTATTTTCATTTAATTTATTATAACAATATTTACAAACACGTTGCTCAAAACCCAAATCAAAATAGTTTTCCACCAACAAATAAGTTGCAAAATCTTTCCATTGACCATTACTTTCATCTTCACTTTTTAAATATAAATCAACTAACCTAGTTTGACTTTTGTAATGAATGCGTCGACAACAGACACAAGAAAAATTTGATTTCTCACCTGCAATTACCTTAAACTTTATTATTTCCTGTTCAAAATTTTCAATATTAACATTTCCAACATTTTCTAACACATTTCCTTCTATAATTATATCAGTTTCTGCATTATCTTCCTCTGGACCAAAATAACTTACCTCAATTTCTGCACAAATCTTCTTAACATCTAATTCACATCCATGCAAAAGAGCACTATTTAACTGTTTAAGTTTAAGTGCTGGACTTTTTGCATAGTACAACTTTCTCACTAATTTTCTCATTTTAGTATGATGCACTGCTAACATCCTGAAGTGATGAAACACACTCTGGCATATTTTTTTAGAAAGACAAGCCAGAGAATGGCCTTGCAGACCTATTTTTTCTCGCACTCTGCATTGATCTAATTCTTGCAACATTTTAATTTTTTTTTTAGACTTTCTTTAGTGTACTTACGTAAGAAATTGTGAAAGAAATCAATTGAATCCTGTCGTACACTACAAATGCTACTACAATTCCAACTGTAAACAGGAGCATTAGGGCGTCCCTCTAAAGCTTCTCTAGCCATAACCTCTTCTGCATTTCTAACCACAATTTTCTCTTTCTCAATAACACAACCATCCTTCACCTCATACGCTCGACCACTGGTGTCAACTGCATGCAACAGATCGTTACTTTGAAAGTAACTCTCTTCATTGAAAAATGGCTCAGAAGTTGAAGTATGCATCCACTTCCCAGAAAACACTTTACAAAAATTACTCCTATTTATGTGTCTCTTCCATTTACTTTTACCTTTTAAAACTCGAATCGCCTTATTTAAAATATTTATTCTATTAAGTATTAAAATAAATAATTTTCTTTTTGTCTCAAATGCGCGCTCAACGATACCCTCTATATATATTGTTTCTTCTTAAAAAAAGCAGATCTTCTTTTAGAAACTTTCTCCTTTTGTAATAAATTCGAAACTACTCTGTTGTAAAACATACGCTTCCTGATTTGGCTGAATTGATTAGTCCGGGTTTTACTGTATACTTTTTCTTGTCTCCTAATTCCAGAAACATTTTTATCTTTGATTCCATATCTCCTTCTAGATACTGATATCGTTTTCTCCTTCTGGACTTCAATATTAACATTTTTCCTTCCCAAAATTCCTTTCAAAAACTTTTTAGTTTGCTTACCAGGAGCACTCTTCTTTGTATCCGTCCTCTCTTTCTTAGAAAATTGTTCAATTCCTTTCTTCTTCAAACTGTAAGTCCGTTTGTAGAGTTTCTTTTTTTCAATTCTGGTCGGCATCTTAATTTAAAATTTTGATGAAATTGTCAATCTGTAAAACAGAAAAATAACAAATATTATAGTTCACTACTAGCATATACCGTACAAATTAAAACCACAGATTCATTTCCTAATAGAATACAGATAATAACAGAAAATCTCTGAACAAAGTAGTAAATCCTGTAGTGAATGTTTGTTCTAAATTTATCACACTCCATATCTGTTTTAACATTATAGACAGTTTTTTATTTTAATTTTTAAAGCATACAAACAGTACACTTTTTTCAAGAACTATCGGTCATCGTAGGTGTTTTAATCTTTTTTACTACAATCTCTTTTACACTTCATGAGAACATATCTTATCACTCTCATAAAGCACATCTTCGACGAATATATCAAGAAAACTGTCGTCACGAATGCTTTGCTATTTATTTATTCAAAAGTTCATAATTTAGAAGAACTTCCAACATTAGTTCATCAGGGACTTCTTCAAGTCCATTGTCCTCATCTCCTTCTACCATCTCTAAATAAGCTGAATCTAAAGATATGTCCATGAAATCATTATTTTCATCTGTTTCCTCTTGAAACACCGCGTCTAAAATTTCCTCCATCAGTTCGTTAATGATGTCAAAATGAATTTCATTGTCTTCTGACCAATTCTCCATAACTAGACTGTTTTTATTCTTCTGTATCCTTTTAAAAAAATACAGAGACTAAATTATATCTTTTTTCATAAGTGTATAACTGAAAAGTACCTTTACTAATTTTTAAACTACATATATTTTTATAATCTCTAACTTATTAACTCTATATATTGTAAGATACCACATTCCTCTTGTTTTGAAAAAGAAATTGGCAATATAACCCTAAACATTTACACTGAGCTGTTTTTTCCATTAATTAATTACTGTTGTTAAAAGACATTTCACTGTAAAATTTATTTTTAGATTTTCTAGATATCTGAAATATTTATTACCTGTACAATAATTTTTAGAGACCCATTTTTTCAGTTCATCACTACAAAGTGCAATATAAATTTATGCACTCTGAAGAAAGGGATCACACTATACAAACCATAGCATTCACTTAACAGATTACTACTTCCCACAGAGACAGTTCCATTTATGTTACAACAGCATACTCACCATGTAAATGTCATAGCATATGCAAAATGTCATACTAACCATGAAGAACCACCTCATAATAAAGCTCTGCATTAATATGTAAAAAAAGTGCCTATACATAGTATAATCACAGATATGCAGGAAAGATGACCATCACATTTAGAACCATATCATAATACCTCTCTGTAAATAAAGGTGAAACACTGCCAAACATAATACAACAAGATTTAAAAAATAATGAGCACTTCACAAGAATTAATTAAAGGAAACCTGAAAGAATTATACTCCAATGATTTGTAAATCTCAACTCCTTCCAAAAGAACACATGCACCAAGCTCATTAAAAGATAATTTGAACTGTCAATGGAGAACATCTCAAAATACATATCTAGTATAAGCAGATAGAACCACATGTGAAAAATTTAAGATAAAATCATGTTCCAAACATTTTAAAAAATATTCTTTATTATTTTCATCACCACCCACAGAAATTGCCAAAGCAAAAAAAGTAACTCACCTGAAAAAAAGAATATATTCCCTCTAATTGTATAATTCAAAAGGCAGGTTGTTGCTTTCAGGCACCAAACACTCTAAGAAAGGAAATAATAAAATTTTATTAACTAATTACAAACTTATTTCCTACACAATATACAGTCATTATAGCATTGAACAAGCATAACTGATAAGTTCCCCAAAATCCTCTGCATTAAAACAAAATACAAAATTTCTCATTTATAAAAGCATTGCGCCACAGATATGTCACTTTTTCCCATGTTAAAATTGATGCACCTGCAACAGTAGGCCTTCATAACTAAAAGCCCAAGTCACAAAAAAACAAAGGCCTTATTTATGAAGACCTTGCGCCGCCAGTGCGTCACTTTTAACATGGGAAAAAGTGACGCACCGGTGGCGCAAGGCCTTCATAAATAAGGCCCCATGTTCATAGACAAAAAATACAGGGCCAGCATTAGACACATGCAAGCAGTACACTTGCACATGACCACCAAACCCCAAGGGCCACCATGTTAATATATATCCCTAATATAATAATCCTCTGAGAATGGATACATATTTGCGTGGCAGCCCATACCAGAAATTTTGCGTCCTCTGACTCTGATCCACTACCAAACACCCTGACCCCTCCCCCTCTTCACTGAACTCCGCACTCCACCCCACCCGGACCCCCTGTTACAAACCCCCTACCTACCCTCCCTGCCCAAGGCCACCATGAGCCTAGAACCGCCCCTGGTAAATTTATAAGACACAGCATTACTAAAACTCAAAGAATAGGCGACAGGCAGATAAACTAAATAGTACATAAAGACACATATTTTTTACATAATCCCATTGAAAAACATGTAGTAATTTTTTTTTATCTATCATGCAACTGGCCCTCCAGAACCGCTTTGAAAACTCCTGCTTTAAACCTTTACATTTCATTTTTAAACCATACACTTTCAATTACATTTTTTATTTAATTACAATTCCTGTAATGTTACACACCTTTTCAAAAATACACCAGTCCCTGTTATTATAACGATTTTTTTTCATTCTTCATCAGTGATACTTTCTTAACATATAATGAAAATCACTATAACTTTTTAAACGACAAAGCTAACGCGGTAAAAATAACTCTCCATTTGCTTTCCTTTAAGAATGTAGATTATCTACCCCACGCATGCGATCCTTGATATTTGCATTTGGCAGCGAATACCGACCTTGGATCGGAAGACATGAACAACAGCTCCATTGTCACATTTAGAACTTAACGTAGCATCTGCTCACACACATATCTTTCACTTAGCTAATATTCACAGAGAACAGCATTCGTGTAAAAAAAAAATTTGACCTTCCTTTACAATTTGCTCAAATGACTCCCTTATTTTTTAACGCATCCTCCACTTCAAGACAGGCTATTTATTTGATAACTACTAAGCAATATTTAAGTGACTACTCTGCTAGAAAATGAATCAAGTCATTCTGCTACTCTTCACTCCATAGCCGGCGACCTATTTCTGTGGAGTTCTTGTTGAACTGGCAGTGCTGCGTCGTTTCCCTTACCATCTTGGTAAATTAAAAATGGATGTCCCTCCTATCTTCGCAAACGAGCCGGACCACTTAGAACTATTTCGACAGAGAATGCTTCTCTACTACGGCACCTTAGCACTCTCGACTTTGAATACTTCATATCGATTATCATTTCGATATTCGTATTTCACCTGTGTGCAGCCTGTATTTCATTGCCTGAGCTGTGATTTCATGTGGGCCCTGGACTTATGTCTCTGCAACTTGGTACCTCCTGAAGCGAATTACAATCACCTCATGAATCCGTTAATTGATCATGAACAGCTTTGTTACAACGGAGGGTTTATGGCCTTTGCAGCGATACAAGGAGTTCTGGGTCATTGGAATATATTCGCAGCGGCGCAAGATTTCCTAACAGAGAGCTACATCGAAAACCCACCGAGCTGTCCTCTGATGGTAAAAGAGGCTCCGATAATAACAGATCATGAATGCTGCTTTCCTCTTTTCAATTGGATGGCTGACATGTTTTCAGATGATAACAGTGATTTCCTGTTAGAAGCACTTGCTGCCTACTTTGCCTACACAATGGACGGATAACTCTTTCCTAACAGAGAGCTACATCGAAAACCCACCGAGCTGCCCTCTGATGCTAAAAGAGGCCCCGATAATAACAGATCATGAATGCTGCTTTCCTCTTTTCAATTGGATGGCTGACATGTTTTCAGATGATAACAGTGATTTCCTGTTGGAACCACTTGCTGCCTACTTTGCCTACACAATGGACGGATAACTCTTTCCTAACAGAGAGCTACATCGAAAACCCACCGAGCTGTCCTCTGATGGTAAAAGAGGCTCCGATAATAACAAATCATGAATACTGCTTTTCTCTTTTCAATAGGATGGCTGACATGTTTTCAAATGATAACAGTGATTTCCTGTTAGAAGCAGAAGCTACCTACTTTGCCTACACAATGCTTCAATAACTCTTATGCAAGCCATTGACGTCCTCATTTCCTTTTGCCTCCCTATATTCTTCACGTTCTTTTGGATATTTTCTTAACAAGAACAGACCTATTGGCTTTACTAACAGTGGACATTATGATTTCGTGCTGGTTAAATTTTGTCTTTTATGTGGACTACATTTTTTTCTTCAGGTACTCGATTTTCAACTTTATTTTTTTTTAAACTCTAATCTCAACAATTCTATTGCATATCTTATCTTATGTTATTTCAAACGTACTCGAAGCAAAACTCGCTAATATATGCTACATGTGCCCTGATTAATGTGTAAATATAGAACGAGTTTTTTATAACTGTAAACGCCATTTCGCCTTTCAACTGCTTATTTCCGCCTCACACGCCTCTGCTCCTTTAATTTTCCATAAAAATAATTTTTTTTAAATACATAAGAGAAAAATATGTTCTTTCAATAATATTTCCATTGTTTTTCGTGCTGTATTTCAAATGCAATACTGCAACCTTCAAAAGATATCTCAATACAGTAGTTCTTCTCAACAGTGATTTGCGAACCATCCAACAGATTACATACATGCACCTCTCGCCATTTTGTCGCTTTTGGCGCCTTTTTTTCCCCTCACACAGTAACATAACACAAACTAGATAGTGTTTCGCATGTAGACAGCTGATTGATAAAGTGATGATGTATAACCACTAGCATTTTCATATATCGTTCCTAAACTGAAAGGCCAGAGACCTTCTTCCATTTATTAAAATATAATATACTTCCTTATAAGAGTGTACAATTAATTTTGCGAAACTATATTCATTTTTCTTCAACTATAGCGTTTGTATTCCATGTACTACTGACTATACCGATTACTTTGTTTTTTGCAATGTCTGTACTCATATTACATAATGATTTGCCTTCAAAACACTGCATTTCTGAATAAACATTTCAAATATACACGTTCTCTCTTTTAATCCATAATCTCAACTGAAATGATTATATATTGAAAGACTATTCATGTGTTCCACGTAACCTCAGCTGTACTAACTTAATGTTTTCTTTTGTCGACCTCACTTACTAATACTACAACCCGCAAGCCTATAACGGCCCGTGAACTCTTTCTTAGTAGGTCGCGCACCGTACAGACAGTTGTACCTCTGTTAAAAAAAAATGTATTACTGTTACCAAGCACCGCCACAGTTCCGCTTGACTCAGAGTTAATCACTGCTCCCACGCTTCTACAGGCCAGACGCTATGTCGTATTTCACTCCTTATCACGCTTTCATCTCCACAATAACAAACAGTTCTCCGCCAGACACCAGAGAACAGACTACAGATGCAGAGGCACCAACAAGTGAAATACGACATACCCTCTGCTCTGTGAAAGCAACCAAGCGGTAATTCTGAAAGAAAACATTCAGTAGCGCTTCAAAAAAGCAATGCAATTATATAATTATTTTTTAGAAAACGTTCCAACTACTTTGATAGGACTATCTGTGTGTGCCTCCACAGCAAACTTCCTCAGCCCGGACTGAAGGCAGACACAGACAGACACACACACACAATAACATAACACAGGGCAACGGAGACGGAAAACAGAAGGGACATGAAGATGCAGTCAAACAGCAGGACTGAGAGAGATATTTTTATACTCCGTTTGCTACCTCAATTTACGAACACATTTACTGCACAAATCTGTGTACAACCTCATGGTCAAAACTTTTCATTTTATTTCACTCGACCACCTCCCTTTCTCACCCCACCAGTGCAAACCGCGACCAGAAACCGCACTATAATTTTGTGGTCTAACAGAAACTTTGTGAATACCTTAATCATTACCACTTTGGCCCCCTTCCCCCTCCCTCTCGCCCCACCCCCACCAGTGCAGGCCACGGCCACCAACCACCCTGAAATTTTGTCGACTGACAAAAAGTTTACGAATTCATTAACCATTAGCATTTTTTGACGACGGTATCACTAGTAATTTACCATTTCTCTCTCTTTCTGCATTATCTGTCTCTCTGCTAATATCATTTTTTCACTTCATGAACAACTTCTCTCATTATATATAAACGCTTCAAAATCTCACAAATAATTACTCTCTATATTAAAAATATTTTATACTGCGTATTCAACATTTAAATGAAAAAATTAGTTTTAGAAATACAACACATTATGACAGCCAAAAATTAGTTTTCTTTCAGGCTACGAGGAAAATCAATCAATGTTTGTGACTGAACTATATTTTACGGTACATGATAAAACAAACTGTTACAGACTTACCTTTACCAATGCTTTGTACGATGTACAACAGTGACAGACACAAAACAGATATTCGTTTGACGGAACTCTCTATTAAGCTTCTATCACTGCAACCAAAATTCAATGGCACAGATATCCAGTCAATACACACTCATATAACTCTCTTCAGCCAATCACATTTCGTCACGCAAAATTGTAAAATCAAATTTACATTTCAATTGGTTGTCCTTCACAATATTTTTAATCTCACGTAAAAGTCACCCATCACCCACTGCCATCTCTGGCTGTTTCCATGGTAACACCTCATTCTGCACCTGGCTGAAGGCACAGGTCAAAAGTTCATATCTCAACGTTCTACAGCAAACTAAGAAGACTGTTTTCCCTCCAGAAACACCTGCCAATCCACAGCTCTGTTACATGTCATTTTTTTCACACCCAATAGTACTTTTCGTTTAACATAAACATTAACATGCAACGTAGTCTTCAATCTCAAGGTATTACAATCAACCAATCATTTTTATTTTTTCAACCACACCCAGCCTCATCCTTTTTTTTATCCTGACTTTCAGCTTCTAACTACCATTCCACTTCCAGAACCCATCGGAGTACGACTGCATATCCCTTGAAAATGAAGGTCTGGCTTTTAGGACACAGTTATATTCACTGGAGTGGAAAAAATGCAGCAAGCAGACGAATTTCCAACCTTGATTTAGCAAATGTGCAGATAACGTGGATTGGCCAAAGAGGATTGAAATGTCACCAATTGATTCCATTGGTGAAAACTTTTATGCATCTCCCAGGAACCAGACCTTATAATTGTGCACTGTGGTGGGAACGATCTAGGCACAATGACTGGGGTAGGTCTGGAAATGCTTCTAAAAGACACCTTTCGACAATTGATGACACTTTTTCCTCGAACTGCCTTGGTATATTCCAATATATGCCAAAGACAGAAATGGAATTGGTCCAATCAACATTGTGCACAAATTGAGAAAGCAAGGAGACATGTAAATAAATCTGTTTCTGCTTTCCTCAGAGATTATAGCATGGGTTCTATTTACCACAACAACTTGCGTTACCACATGCAAGACGTCTATAGGAGAGACGGTGTTCATTTCACGGATGAGGGAAACAGAATCTTCCTCTGCAACATCAGGCTCTGCATCGGTACTTACTTATAAATGCAGAAAAAACTCAATTAACACAAGGGCTCTTTTCAGAGCCACCTTATATCTAAGCACTCAAACTTCTGATTTATCTCTATTTTCACACTCTTGTAAATAGGTGTGCGCAACCGGGTGCGCGCACCCCGAAACTTTTTAAAAAAAATATATATATATCTTTTCGCGTTTAAGGGCCTTACTGCACACCCTAAGAAAACCTACGCAGCAAGACAATCGCTACCTTCTCCCCTTTCCATGTTTCAACGCTTTGAAATGAACAATATATTTACTCGCAGTGACAAAATGGCGGTCAACACTTCCTGATTTCCTTCGAATCGAACGTTAACAGACGTCAGGCAGCAAAAAAAAAATTACGCTCACGCGCGTATAGATATATAATTGACTTTAACTTTAATTATCTCAGCAACTACTGAACGAATTTACACCATTCCAAAAAAAGCGTAATCTGCAAACCGAACTCTACAGTTTTGCCAAATTTCTTATAAATCCATTCAGCCGTTCGACCTGTAGCCGAGTCTAAACGTCCTATGGAAAATAACATGGAGAAAACACGTTTTGGGACCCCCCTTTTATCTCAGCCCCCACTTGACCAAACCCCCCCAAACTTTCAGGGAAGGAGCGCAACGGACCGAGCCATCTTCTTTGAGAAATTCGCAAAGATTCATCCACCAGGGCCAAAGTTATTCCAAATAGAATGTTGAGGATTTCCTATGGAAACTAGGTCCTAACTATAACTACCTACTGGCGACCGCCAGTAGGTAATATATATATACATATATATATATATATATACATATATATGTATATATATATATGTATATATATATGTATATATGTATATATATATGTATCGTGTATATATATGTACACGTGATCAAGCCGCAAGGCGAAACGTGTTGTGTGGAATAAACCTGTGTTCCTGCATATGTGGTTTCTGACTCACTTTCCTGAGAGCGTACGTTTGAGTTTTTTCAAAGGACTTGGATGTATATAAATATATATGTATGTATATACATATTCACTGAAAAAACCATAGGTTATAGACCATATATAGTTAGGAATTCGCATTTACAAAACCTTATTTTACTCACACAAAACCATTGAAATTCCATATATAGTTAGTTGCACTAACTATATATCGCGCACCCGCAATCCACTGCTGATGATGTCACATATTACATCATTCATGACATGGTCAGTGACATCACTGATGACATCACTGATGACATCTCAAATGACATCACTGATGACATCACTGATGACAACATCCAGTGACTGTATGTTTCTGTAAAGTTAAAATATGTCTTACATATTGAAGAATGAGTGGATGTATAAGTGTCTGGATGAAGGATTTAGTAGGTGCATGACTGACTGTATGAGTGAGTGATTAAATGTGTCTCACTGAGTGCATGGGTTAGTGACTAAACTGTCTTAATTTGTGCATCATTATGTCTGTTGTTCTGTAAACTGTTGCATGTGTTGATAAGTAGCTATATGAGTAACTATATGGGTTATTGATTGGTTGCCCAAGTATTTGTATGGGAGACTGAGTGTGTGTGTGGGTGGCTGGGAGGTGTATGACTCTGTGCATAGATGTGTGAGCAGTTGATTCACTAGATGTATGGTTTCAAAAGTGCATGTGGAAACAGCTGTATGGGCGGTTGACTGTGTGCATGAGTGTATTGGTGAGTGAATGGATATCTCAGTGCTACATGTCAAAGTAAGTACATATGTAAAACACAGTACATGTGAGAGTTGACATATATAAATAACTGTGCATAAGAGCCAGTGAATGTGTGAGTGGCTGTATGGATCATTGTGAACTTGTATCAGGGATTGTATAAGAGAGTAAATATGTGTTAGTATATGTTTGAATAAGTAAAGTTTGTATAACTGTATAGTTGAGGAAATGGAGGTGTGATTGATTCTTTGCATGACTGACTAGGTGTGTGAGTAACTCCATGGATGAGTGACAGTCTGTGAGTGTCTGTTTACACTGATTGTATCTAAGGTTATATTAGAGTCTGAAGAGGTTCATCGTATTATCACATGAATGATATCATCAGTGATGTGATCAGTAATGTCAAATGAGATGTCATCAGTGATGTCATCAGTGATGTCATTTGAGATGTCATCAGTGATGTCATTTGAGATGTCATCAGTGATGTCATCAGTGATGTCACTGACCATGTCATGAATGATGTAATATGTGACATCATCAGCAGTGGATTGCGGGTGCGCGATATATAGTTAGTGCAACTAACTATATATGGAATTTCAATGGTTTTGTGTGAGTAAAATAAGGTTTTGTAAATGCGAATTCCTAACTATATATGGTCTATAACCTATGGTTTTTTCAGTGAATTTTCAAGGTTTTGTAAATGCTAATTCCTAACTATATATGGTCTATAACCTATGGTTTTTTTTCAGTGAATGTTCAAGGTTTGGTAAATGCTAATTCCTAACTATATATGGTCTATAGCATATGGTTTTTTCAGTGAATATATATATATACATACATATATAAATATATATCATCTGTATATCTATATAAATACAAACATAAATGCATGCATACATATACTTATATGCATACAGATGCATGTTATTTACATGAAAGTTGAAAAAACACTAATAAAAGCAAAGCTAAAAAGCCACCTCATTACAAACAGAATGGCTTTAACTTAAACGAGGGCGAGATCTATTGCATTTTCAATGCTTGTTTACTTTGGTTCCATCAAGAAGGCATTCAGATGTGTCACACTTTTGCCATAAATTCTGAATGTTAGCACTCTAGTTGCACATTAGATCACTGTAGTAAAGCTACTGCTCACCAGGGACGTCTGCTGCTGGTATTCAAAGTGCATGTTTCAGTCTGCATGTCAGAATTTTTTTAATGAAATAGAAGAGGATTTGAGAAGTCACTCAAAATGATCCCTAATTTTTCTTTCTGAAGCATTAATCATACTTTCTATGGCAAAATTAACCCCCTCATGTTGTTCCTTTTTAAATTGAGTGTTTTCAGACTTACCACTTCATTCCAATCAAGATGGCTTCTGGTGTGCCATACTTTTGTCATAAGTAAGACTGTTAGCGCTCTAGTTGTTCTTTAGAACACTCTGGGACATTCTGTCATTGGGCTATACTTGGGGTACATCTGGGTGATATTTGGGCTACATTTAGGCTCTTTTGTCTCTGGTGGCCATCTTGGGAGACTGTATGTCAGAATTTTTTTATGAAATTGAAGAGGGTTTGAGAAGTCACTCAAAATGTGCCCTAATTTTTCTTTCTGCAGCACTAATCATAATTCATATGGCAAAATATACCCCCTCATTTTGTTCCTTTTTAAATTAAATGTTTTAAGAGTTACCACTTTATTCCAATCAAGATGGCTTCAGGTGTGCCATACCTTTGTAATAAGTAGGACTGTTAGCGCTCTAGTTGTTCATTAGAACACTCTGGGACATTCTGTCATTGGGCTATACTTTGGCTACATCTGGGTGATATTTGGGCTACATTTGGGCTCTTTTGTCTCTGGTGGCCATTTTGGGAGACTGCATGTCAGAATTTTTTAATGAAATAGAAGAGGATTTGAAAAGTCACTCAAAATGTGCCCTAATTTTTCTTTCTGCAGCACTAATAATACCTTCTATTGCATAATATACCCCCTCATTTTGTTCCTTTTTAAATTAAATGTTTTAAGAGTTACCACTTTATTCCCATCACGATGGCTCCAGGTGTGCTATACCTTTGTAATAAGTAGGACTGTTAGCGCTCTAGTTGTTCTTTAGAACACTCTGGGACATTCTGTCATTGGGCTATACTTGGGCTACATCTGGGTGATATTTGGGCTACATTTGGGCTCTTTTGTCTCTGGTGGCCATTTTGGGAGACTGCATGTCAGAATGTTTTAATGAAATAGAAAAGGATTTGAGAAGTCACTCAAAATGTGCCCTATTTTTTCATTCTGTAGCACTAATCATACTTTCTATGGCAAAATATACCCCCTCATGTTGTTTCTTTTTAAATTAAATGTTTTAAGAGTTACCACTTTATTCCAATCAAGATGGCTTCAGGTGTGCCATACCTTTGTAATAAGTAGGACTGTTAGCGCTCTAGTTGTTCTTTAGAACACTCTAGGAGGCTGCAGTAGAACACAAAGGAATCAACTGACAGTCTCTGTCCTTGTTGGATGTACATGTTTTACTGAGAATGTCAGACTTCATTTTCACATGACTGAGAAAGATAATGTGAATTTACAGAAAATATGCTTTCAGTTTAGCTTATAGATCCCCTTCCAAACCACTGTGGGAAAATCATGAGATATTAGTTTTCTTTCAAACAATATTCATGATATCACAGCAGAAGGTTTTTTCACATGGTAAAATCACCTTAGAACCCACCACAATTCCTAAAACGAGTATGGTACCATCAACAAATGATTTATAATGTAACTAAAGTCCTAAAACCCTCTATTAACTACAATGCTTTTTAATGAGGTGCTATCATGTATATTGGTCCCAAGATGGCTGCCAACACTTCTTGGATGAAGTGCTGACAGCCAATCAGATCAGATGTGTGGTTAGGCTCCGCCCAGATATATATCTTTTTTTGAGCCTAAATTACTCAAAATCCACTGGAGCACATATATTGAGACCTAGCAAAGGCACATCGGGCTAACAGTCCCTACAATTTTGCCAAGTTTCGTGCAAATCCATTCAGCCGTTCGAGCTAAAAGTGAGGCCAACCGCCCTATGGAAATTAACATGGGAAAAACGCGTTTTGGGACCCCCCTTTTTTCTCGCCCCCCCCTTGATGAAACCCCCCCAAATTGTCAGGGGCTGCTCAGAAACAAAATGTTCCATTTTCCTGAAAATTTCAGCCAATTCCGTCCACAAACGCCAAAGTTATTAGACATAGAATTTTCAAATATCCCATAGAGAAAAAATCCTAACTATATATACCTACTGGCGACCGCCAGTAGGTAATATATATATATATATATGTATATATATATATGTATATGTATGTATGTATATGTGTATATATATATATTACCTACTGGCGGTCACCAGTAGGTAGTTATAGTTAGGACCTGCTTTCCATAGGAAATCCACAACATTCTATTTGGAATAACTTTGACGCCAGTGGACGAATCTTCGTGAATTTCTTCAAGAAAATGGCCTGCTCGGTTCCGCTCCTTCCCTGAAAGTTTGGGAGTGATTCGTCAAGTGGGGGCCAAGAAAAAAGGGGGGTCCCAAAACGTGTTTTCCCCATGCAATTTTCCATAGGGACCTTTAGCCAGGGCTACAACCCGAATTTGGCAGAGAGGTAGATTTCTGTTTGCAGATTGTGCTTTTTGTTAAATGGTGTAAATCCGTTCAGTAGTTTCTGAGAAAATCGCAAGTAAAATCATAGCAATATCTAGAGACGGAGTTCAGCACGCGTACGGAAATCTGTTCAATTACGAGCTGCATGCTGATTGGCTGTGAACTGTCTGTCAACACTCAAAACCAGGAAGTGTTGGTGGCCATCTTGTGCCTCGCTATAACGAGTCACAAGGTAACAGTAAAGCAAAGTTGAGAAATAAGGGAAGGGGATAGGCTAGAAACATTCTGATCCTCTAGGCTTGCTCAGGGGGGCATACATGGATGTTTAGGCTCTATTTTTTATTTTTATTTTTTAAAGGAAAATCGAGGCGTACGCATATAGAAATACGTACAATTACGAGCAAGAGCTGCATGCTGATTGGTTGTCAATACTCCAAAACAGGAAATGTTGCCAGCCATCTTGTTTGTGGCGAGAGCCGAGTCACAAGAAAACAGTAAAACAAAGTTGAGAAATAAGGAAAGGGGGCAGGGTAGAAATATTCTCACCCTATAGTCTTGGTTAGGGGGGCGGTACATGGATCTTTAGGCTCAATTTTTATTTAAAAAAAAATTAAAAATGGCTTGGTTCTCGTGCAGTACTTGTACGCGGTGGAAAAGGTGAAAAAACACTAGAAGTCCATTTTGTTTATTAAGTCTGGGGGGGCAAATTACGGGGGCAATTTTTAGAGCTATATTTCTATGACAGTATGTAAAACTTTCCATTTTTTTTTGGTGCATCAGTTGAACTCTCTACGCATGCGCAGCCTTGTTTGCAAGTGCACTTTTTTTTCTTTTTCTTCAAGTTCGCCAAGAAAACCTCTCTTGATTTTAAGTAATAAATTTGCCGCTTTCTTTTCCCGGGTCATGTGTGTTATTCGGTGCTATACTTTTGAAATATATTAATAAACATATTGTATGTATATTTATTTGAAATGTAGTGTCGAGGCGCCAAACATTGATTACATACTCCGTCCAACCGCCATTTTAGTAGTTTTACTCCGTTATTTTTATTATACCTGTTACTTTCATTTTACCCTGCGCATATTTTCTCTGTGATCAATGAGATTTCGTGCCACAGATACCACGGTGTTTGTCCTTGGCCTCCGATCTTAACAGACTTTGTCGCACGCATACCTAGAAACTAATTTGAAGGACGTAAGGCACAGGCATTACAACACGTGTTGGTCAACAAAAAAACAATGTTAAGATTATGCATTCATCATGTGTGGTAAATGCATACTAGTTGTAAAAGCATGTGTGGAAAAGTGATATGCGTGCTAATGGTTTTGTGGTGACGATCACGCGTGCTTATGAACCGGGTCTGGGCGTGGTGGAGTTTAGGGTACCCAGCAGAGGGGCACGCAGCTGCACTCATACAATATAGAAATGATATAGGATTTTTAAAACTTTAAAAAAAAATATTCCATAATTATCCTAGATTAAGTCTTCTGTTAGTATGTTCATTAAATACATGAATATATGTTTTTAAACAATTAAAAACATTTGCATCTTTTTTGTATGGGGGGCCGTACATGACGTCACACGGAAGCTTTGATGCGGCGCGTGACCTCAAAGCGTATTCGTAGCGTATGCTAAGAATGATTAGCAGTATAAACTATGGTGCAATCACTCTCTCACTGTCAAATCAGAGCACAGGGCGCGCTATGAGAATGGTTAGAAATGGTCACTCATTGGAGATCCATGTCAGGTGTGTGGCTTATCCACAGTATCATAATGTTATTTTTTAACCTGGTTAAGTTTGAGGTTTGCATGAAATACTGTGCTATAGGCAGATATGGATGTTTAGGGAACGGTTATCTCCATTAATCTTGGTTATTATCATTTACATATAGGTGTCTGAGGGAGGGAAAAGAAGTCTATGTGAACGGCGAGGATTGCACAATAGTACCAGATCACTCCTTAATTTGTAGACACATACAATTGCATGGCTCTTGTATACAAAATGCGCCTAATTTGGACTGAGTTTTGAAAGGTAGTCTGACACCTGCTATCATAACAATGTTCAGTTTACTGGAAACTGGAGTTATTTACTTTGAAATAATGGAGATTGTTGTGCAATGTTAGCAGGCATCGCTTACATGATTACGGTAACTGAGCGTGTAGTTTGATCTGCTCTGCTTTGCACATGCCACGTACTTGTGATATTGTTTAGAGAAGGCTGAGTATTTTGCTCTATATGAGAATAATTTGGTATGCTAGATTTGTAAACTGCCTCGCTAGTTTTGTGTGTGTAGTGAGAGCATGGAACATCAAGGTTATCTTGAATACTGTGTCTGTTATTCAGAATGATCCTTGCACATTCGAGCCATAATACATATGGAGCTGTGGCCACCTCTGATACTTGCACGTTTCATAATCCATTGTGGAGACAAAGTTACACACAGTTGGGGAACATACGTATCTTGACAGTTTGTGGAGCACTGAATGTGATCCACTACTGCTGAGTACCAGAGGTATGGATCTGCTCATGTAATCCTAATAAACTTTCTGTAGTTATAAACTAATCTGCTAGGTAGGGAGGGTGAAATGTAGGTATATTTTAAATTTGTTTACCTTTAGCATTATAGGATGCTTTTTCCGTTTGTATTTCATAGAACAGTAACAGTGCTGACAACCTTGTTTCTGATAATATGTTTGGTTGTATCTTCTAAGGTACTGTGCATGAGATTATGGCGTTAGAAATAAACATTTCAAAGTTGCACGTGTCTTTATTTACATCTTGTTTTTGACTGGTGTAAGAGTATATTGAAAGAGTGTTTTTGTTATCCACTTTACTTCATGTAATCTAAGTCGCATGTTCTGGGTTGACTAGTCATTGGTGTTTTTGCTCTAGGGCTAAGAACCAATGAGTCACTGATTGCTAGTTTGGTAGGGGGTTTGTGTAGTAAGGTGGGTTTTGGTACACCATAATTCACTGAGGTCCTAAGTCTCTATGCACAGTTCTGTGTATGAGCAGAATTCCTTGAACAGTAGTTACAACAAAATGGCTCAATAAAGGGCTTGCACTTTGAATATGAATATAAAATAGAAGAATAGTTGATAATCACAGCTAAGGAATGCAGCAATTAGATGTGTGTATGTGTGGATGATGTGTAGATTGAGTGGAAGATGAAAAACGTGAAAAATAAGAAAGGTTGGTGAGACGCAAACTGCCCACTGCATTGTCAGTGGAATGGATCTTTGGATTTCCAGGTAATTACACAGATAGGGTGTTGGATTCCGCAGTGGGAGCAAGAGAAACTAGTACAACAACTAAGGAAGAAAGCTAGTGCATAAAGTACACACAGTTGGGCAGATTTACAAGGTTGTTGGAAAAATGATGCAAAAGTGGCGCAAGGGGTTTGTAAACCTGCCGCAGTGTGTGGTAGAAAAGACGCAAGAAAGGACAGAAGTTTGCAAATTACCCACTGCTATTCACGGGTAGTATTTACCAAGAAGGCTGAAAAAAGGGCCTGCACTTTGAATTTGAACTAAAGAAGAATAATTGATAAGCTTACGCACGAATGGTAGCAAGTAGGTGTGTGTATTTGTGGTTGTTGTGTTGATTAAGTGTAAGATGACTAAGGTGAAAAATTAGAGAGGTTGCAGAGATGCAAACTTTCCATTTCTTTGTAAAGGAAGAGGGTGTTTAGTTTTCCAGTGCATATATATATTCACTGAAAAAACCATAGGTTTCAGGCACGTTATAGTTAGGAATTAGCATTTAAAAAACCTTAGAAATTTACTGAAAAAACCATAGGTTTCAGCTACGTTATAGTTAGGAATTAGCATTTAAAAAACCTTAGAAATTCACTGAAAAAAACCATAGGTTTCACCCATGTTATAGTTAGCTGGACATTTCTCTCCTACAAAACTATTGAAATTCCCTTGTTATAGTTAGTTCAGCTAACTATAACTCGCGCACCCGCAATGCACTGTTGATGACGTCACATATTAAATCACTCATGACATGGTCAGTGACATCACTCATCACATCACGGATGATATCTCAAATGACATCACTGATGACCTCACTGATGACATCATCCTTGTGAAAGAGTGGGAGACCTCCTCTCACCCTAACATAACCTTTGATACACACATTCGAAAATAGAAACTAAAATTTTAAAAAAAATGGAGATACCAATACCAGTTACAACAACCTATTAGGTAATTCCAACATCAATGATTTTGACCGTGCACAACCTAAATGATAAACCACACTCTAGTGTAACTCGTGCTCCAAAGAATAACTCACTCCTCGAGAGAGAATGAACGAATAACTAAAAGTTGCACCAACACGTATGTATTGGTGTCTCCTTGGGCACAGATATTGGTGCTGTATATAACAGCTAGTCTCAAAACTTGAAATAAAACAATCAATGTTCTTTTTTTTCTTTTTCAACTGTAAGTGATTTTATTCATCATTTACTTCATCCAGGTAGGTACGTGAATATGTTTTTTTATCACTCCTGGGTATCCATATTATATTTATTTTTCATCCCCAATGCATTTCGGCTACTGCCTTCATCTGGGGAATATCTAGTGGAAAACATATGGTATATATCACTAAAATGAATATGTCACTGAACATTATCCAACACCTAATACACATTGCCAGGTGAGTGGAATGTTAATATGCTGGTGATCAAAATAAGGGTGTAGACAAAACTCCAAGAAAAAATCAGCGTTATCACAAAAAACATTGCGTGAACTTCAAAGCATATGGGTACTGGGATAAAAAAAAGTGTGACCTTAGGGCGATTTATAAATGTGAACGCATGCGATAACTGTGTGCTAAAACGTGAAACTTAATTGCTGATAGTTTGGGAGTGAAGGGTCAAGACAACATAGTCCAGCGTGGCGGTTTAAAGACGGTATAGCGAATGGGCTAAAAGTGCAGAGTTCGCACCAACTATGGAAAAGGAAATGGACAAGTTCTATCGGATAAAACGACTACGAAGTAAACGCTTACCAATTCCACAAAAACTGCTGTGATTCATTAAGGTAGCAACTCAAAACGCCATTCTCTCATGTAGCGTCCGGTCACCAAGCCGGATTGGGGTGTATAAGGTGTAACATAAGGGGGAGTGGTTAAATACACGAATACAGCGTGCGGTAAGTTAAAGGTATACAGGCTATACGCGGAAAGTGTATGCAACACAAAACAAATAAAGTTTCTGCAATCAAATACACAAAAGGCCAGGAATAGCCAGGAACTAACTGCAGTAAATAAACAAGGGAATATCGAAAGCTAAATAATGTAACATGTGGGCATATTAGGAATAAAACAGCGTCTTTCATGTTTAGAACTATACGAAGATAGTAAATGTAACAATCAATTTCATAGATAACATGAAAATTCAACCCTTTCGTTCATGCCATTAGGTTTCAAGGTCTGAAGATAGTAAATCCAATAGTTCTTGCGTTTCAAGAGGGGTTTCTTGTTGTCTTTCTCTTCTGATCTTTCAATCATTTCCAGAATACATGCTTTCATCTGGCTCACTTGGTGATTAGCTTCATTGAAATGGGCAGCAACAACTGATTTAGCAGCTTTGGTTCTTATATTGCTTTTATGTTCATTTAGTCTTATTTTGAGTTTCCGCTCTGTTTGACCAATGTACCCCATTCCACAAGGACATTTCAATAAGTAGACAATATTGCTGGTGTCACAAGTAGCGTTCACATGTAGAGGTATCTTGTGTCCTTTCATGAGATGAGTGATGTTGTTACCTTGCAGGATATTATTGCAGTTGTTGCAGTTCCAGCACGGAACTGTACCTCTATATTTTTTGTCAATGGCCTTTGGTGTAGATTGTTTGATAATTTCACCAATGTTTTTAGCCCTACTAAAGGCAAACAATGGGGTATCATTAAAGATGTTGTGGAAATCGGGTTCAGTTTGTAGTAGTGACTAGTGTTTTTTGATAATTTTCTTGAATTGGAAGCTGGCCGTGGGGAACTTACTAACGCATGTAATTCTAGGTTTCTTCTGTGTACTTGTGGTGGTTAGAGGGGATTTTCGATCTTTATTATTTGCATGTCCAACTGCTTGATTTAACACAACTTCAGGATATCCTCTTTCTCGAAAACGTTGAATCATTTTAATTGATTGGTTTGTGTATTCCTCGGGGTCTGAGGTGATTCTTTTAACTCGCAAAAGTTGTGAGTACGGTAAATGCTGTTTCAGCGCCTGGGGGTGAAAACTTTGATAGGCCAACATGTTATTGCGATCTGTTTTTTTAGTAAACAAGGGAGTGGTGAATCCTGTTGCTGATTTTTGAATGGTTACATCTAGAAAGTTAATGGAATTATGTTGAATTACATAAGTGAATTGAATGCGTTCATCAACACCATTAAGCTCTAGGACGTTTCACTTCAATTGGTCTTCTGTGCCTCTCCACAAGATACAAATGTTGTCTATGTATCAGAGATATAACCATAGATGATTCTACTATTTCGAGGACTGTAAGATATATTGGCTTTCATACTCATGCATAAAGATATTGGCATAGCAAGGAGCAGAGCAATTGCCCATCGAAGTTCCACTCTTTTGAAGATACCACTGTTCGTCGTGTTTGAAATAGCTATGCATTAATGTAAAATGCAAGAGCTCCAATAAAAAGTTTTTCATGGGTTCATCATAATCCATATGGAGTAAAGCCTTTTCAACCGCCTCTATACCCAGTTGATGCGGTATAGACGTGTATAACGATTGAACATCAATTCTACACATCAACAAATTCTCTTCTTTTTCTGCTTGCACCTGACTGAGTTTATTCAGAAAGTCAGTGGTATCTTTTATGAATGAACCCATACTTTGTACAAAATATTTGGAGGTATTTGTCTAGCAGTTTACCAACTGGCTCATGGAGACTTCCACAAGTGGATACGATTGGGCGACATGGTGGTCTGAGGCGGTCTTTATGGATTTTGGAAGTCATATAGAGTCTAGGAGCTTTAGGATTATTGGTGGTGAGGTAGTTTTTCACTTTTTCATTGATGGTCCCATTCTCTATAGCTTTTTGTAGGATTTTGTCAAGAGTGTCTTGAATTTACGCCGTTAGGTTAAAGTCTATTAACATGTATGTCTTTTCATCCCGCAGGTGGGAACATACTTGCTCCTGGTAGTACGTGGAATTAAGAATCACTAGTGCTCCTCCCTTGTCTGCTTTTTGACAAACGATAGTCTGGTTATTGGCTATGGGTTTTAAAATGCCAAATTCTTTGTTCGTGAGATTCTTAGTTCTAGTCTGCTTCCAACAGTTGATTTTAGATAAGTCCTGTTTAACGAGTTGTTCATATAGGTCAAGTGTTTTATGACTTAGAGGTGCCATAAATGTGCTGGTTTTTGTTAAGCCTTTAAGAGGATCCTGTGTTATTGGTTGTCTCCCTTCTATTATGTTTTCGAAAAAATGTCTCAACCGCAATTTTCTCATTAATTTATAAAAGCTGATATCAAGCTCTAGATGGTTGGTGCGTGCCGTTGGGACATATGATGTACCTTTTTGGAGGGTACGTAGTTGTATATCAGAAAACTCTACATTAGATATGTTAATCACTAAGTTGTTTAATGCTGAGTTTTCTTCTTGTCTTTTTTGGCGGCGGTAACATTCCGCGTCTGTGGCGGGTCCTTTTCTTTTTCCTTGCTTGCCTCTCCTCTTTAATCTGCTGGGTCTTCTCTTTCATTCCGGCCAACCTCCAAAAAAGGCTGAGCTACAATGTTGGTTGGAGCTTGTTGTACATGTTGTCTGCATTCTTTGCCTGTTTCCGATATATTAGTATCAGTGGATGAAGTATCGGTTTGTTGAGTGTATGGGCGATTCTGTCGTTTTTTTGCATATGCATCTGCCCACGTGTATACTTCGCCAAGTTTGTAGTCAATAGTATCTCTTCGATACTTTCTAATTTTGCGTTCATTGACCTCTTGGGTGTGTTTTTCTACTTGTGTTTTAACATCTTCCAAGATTTTATTGAGCTCCTCTGTTGACATGGACGTTTCCAATTCGGTCTTAACTGTAGATATCTCTTTTTCTAAATCTTCTAAGATATGAGAAAGTTCTTCAATAATTAGTAATATAAGATCGAGAGAACATTTATTCAAAATCGCGGTTTAAGGGAGATTCTCAAGCCTCGATGACTCCTCTGTGCTTTATGGTAACGGATCATTGTACTAGCATGAAGACGCTGGTTGATGGTTTTACGTGATAAGTATAGTAATTGTTTGATGTTTTGTTCATTTGACCGGGTAGTGGAGTATTCAGTGATTTCTTCACTGATTAGTGAGTAAATCCGTGAGATTTCTTCACTGTCAAATGCAAAAGTTTCAGCCCTGGAATCAGTGAGATTAGTGATTTCTTCGCATTGCATTTTAATGGTGTGCTACAGTTAATGGAGCAGGAATATACTTGAACAAGACCAATGATTTTGACCGTGCACAGCCTAAATGATAAACCACACTCTAGTGTAACTCGTGCTCCAAAGAATAACTCTCTGCTCGAGAGAGAACAAACAAATATCTAGTGTTTTCCACTAGTTATTCCCCAGATGAAGGCAGTAGCCGAAATGCATTGGGAATGAAAAATAAATATAATATGGATACCCAGGAGTGATAAAAAAACATATTCACGTACTACCTGGATGAAGTAAATGATGAATAAAATCACTTACAGTTGAAAAAGAAAAAAAAGAACATTGATTGTTTTATTTAAAGTTTTGAGACTAGCTGTTATATACAGCACCAATATCTGTGCCCAAGGAGACACCAATACATACGTGTTGGTGCAACTTTTAGTAATTCCAACATCTACATACAAATCCTCTCATTCACCAACAGTTTTATATAGTCACTCATACATGTACTCACTCATCATATGTACTCATACACCTATAGATGCTGTTACACCTATACTCATTCATAGAGTTACTCACACACATACTCACAAATGCAAATTAAGTATCAAACATCCATTTACTTGCATATACAGCTATACACACACCACTACACTTACTTCTACAGAAACGTACACATACTTACTGTCTTAAACAATCACTTATAGAAACACATATTTATTTATACAGGAACTCCTGCAATCTCTCACTCTCACATATACTCACTTATATACATCAATACTCACATATACTAGTTTAAAACATATGTAGTTACTCATAAAGATACTATTGAGACATTCATTCACTCACTAACACACCCATACACAAACTCATCCACCCATACAGTCTTGCACACATTCTGTCTTCAAAACACATACAAACAATGAGTCAGTCATTCATGCATCTGTGCGCTAAGTAATACCCCCCACCAAAGCATACAGACACTTATTCTGATACTCAAAAAACCAACTAATAACCCATATAGACACTCATGTAGCTAATCACCATATATATATATATATATATATATATATATATATATATATATATATATATATATATATATATATATATATATATATATATATAAGCTCACTAGTCCGCCTGCTCTCCTTCACTCTCTGCCGGATGCTAGAATATATATATATATATATATATATATATATATATATATATATATATATATATATATATATATATATCACAGCTCAGGTTTCTTTCGCGTCCAAGGAAAGAAATTCCGGCACTCACAGGGAAAGTGTTCAGTATGTTTTTAATCGCTCAGCAGACATTTCTTCAAAATCTTTTTGATTTTTCTGTGGAGCAACCAAGCAGTATTTTGACATGGTCATTTATATATGTGTTTTCTTTTGTCCAACTACCTACCCACCTTGCCCATTACTCCTCACACACTTCCTATCTGGAGTGCATGATCTGCTCCACTATACATGCTGTCAAGACTGGGACCAACAGGAACAGCTGATGGGTTTCCATAGGATCTCTCGCCCACATCTCTCTCCAATTGTGACTGGTACCTGTGATTGCATGCAAACGCATTCGTTTTGGTGCAACGGAGCGGAAATATATATATATATATATATATATATATATATATATATATATATATATATATATATATATATATATATATATATATATATATATATATATATATGTATATATAATATATATATATATATATGTATGTATGTATGTATGTATGTATGTATATATATATATATATATATATATATATATATATATATATATATATAAAATAGTCTCTGCTACCTTTTGATAATCCCATCACAAGTACCGATGTGATTTTGTAACATGGTACTGCACAATGGGGCTGGCCACTTTTGGCGTGTATTGAAATGAACTGCATTTTACAAATTTAGTTCGTAAAATAAGCAAACACTGTTTAAATACTCAGGAGAACTTTAGTTTATTAGCCGGGCTTCCGCATGTATCCATTATTTCCTGTGAGTTGATACAAACTTTCACTTGAAACAGTGTTTCTAATTTTGTTGACATAGCTGTAATTTGTTTATTTTTTCTATGTCTATGATCATGTGTGCAAAATTCTAAAACAGTATGTTGCTTTAAATGAATGTTGATCCAGGTAAACTCCACCCGTGAGAAAGAGATCAGCGGATCTCGAAACGCGTTGGGTGTTTCCTTTGCTGATTAAACTTGACGACACTGCATCTGATTTGGGCTCCGACTCTGGTTCTTTCGTTGATGAAGTGCTGTAACCAGGAGTGTGTTTAATAATAGGGGTTGGCGTTCCCCGTCGAGAGCCCGCCGTCGAAGATGGCTTAAGCACGCCAAACCTGTGTGTGTTTATATATATATATATATATATAAAATAGTCTCTGCTATCTCTCGCCCGGAGCCCAGTCCTGGATACCTTCGGCGCAGATGAAGAGAGGAGACCCAAAATGCAGATGAGCAGGGTTTTTATTCAATTAGAAAAGCGGCACACCTCAGCATAACGTTTCGGCCTTCACAGAGGCCTTGGTCACATGACACATGCAAGGGAGGGGGCAGTATTTAAAGTGCAAGTGCTGATCAGAATGTCCAACCATTGGTGGAATATGGTCACATGCAAAATGATCTCATTAATAGACACAGACAACATTGTAGCGTTTATAGCTACTAACATTACGGGATAATCCCCTAATCAAAGGATACTTGTTCTGCAATGTACAAAATATAAATAAAGTGCAAATATAAAATGCTATCTTCAGTGTACATTCCAAAGCTCCAATCTCGAGATAATCCCAGTAAACGATTTAAGAAGCTAGTGCAATAATGGGCAATGTGCAAAGAGCCAGGAAAGTGCAAATAGTGTCATATAAATATTAGGAATTTCAATAAATAACCATAATATAAAACACAATGTTAAAATACAAATGTGTAATAAATATATATACAAGCATTAATGGTTGATATATATACAATAAATATACACTATATACACAAGATGAGATCTCAGGTAATCCGTATACTTAAGTGCATTAATACACTAAACCAACCTAGAGATCGCAGCATCCTGACTCATAATATCTTTGCACGAGCTTACAAGTAGTCTGTGTACTTGGAGAAAATGAAGAAGAGAGGAGACATCCTTTTCCTAAAAGGTCCAGGAATGTCGCAGCCTCCCTTCCCATTTACCTCCATTACGGCATGCATCCATTATTGGTTAGACAAAAATGTGGCTTTTATTGTGAAAGTGAATAGTGTAAATCAAAATGTTTTATTATTTTTTCTAACCTTTATATATATATATATATAGGATGGGGGACCTAAGAGAAAGGACAATATGTCATGGAAGAGCAACTTAGGGAAATTTAATAATAAAGAAAAAAACGTTGATTTTTGCAAAAGGAGTCAATATAAACAACAGATTTATTGATAAAGAAAAATTTAAGGGAACTGTGGATAATTAAGTGCTTTAAATGGCACTCAGAAGGCCAATTAATTGTATCTAAACAGTGGTCAATTATGAAATGTTAGTCTACAGATTACTGAACTTGCATTAGGAATAACAATTTGTAAATGAGAAAGATCTAGAACTCGAGGCCAAAAGCTGGCATTCAATTACATTTTGCTGCAAGAACCTGAACTATGGACAGCCAATAGAATAATGATTGTCCTCCTTGCAGTCTCTTGGATCAGAGTTAGAACAAATAATGGAGGGGTGAAGACTGAGAACCCCTACCTGCTGTGCAGTTAAACAAGGCTCCATGCTAAGTCTCATGCCTTTTGAGGTATTTGACTTTCCTGAATCCCAGAAGATGTATAAGTTTTTTTCCTTTACCAAACCTGTTGACAGCTCGTACCCAATTTACATGTTTTGTGGATGAGCAATTCATTATAGATGCAGCGCTGAGGGGGACACAGTGGGCTCTTGGATGTCTGCAAGATGACTGGAGAGTACAAATAAAATTAAAATTAAAATAAAGAAAAATAGTCGTCTTCTGCTCTTCAAGAGCATACAAAGTTGTAAAGTGAATCCTCAAACGATTACCTATAGACATAACCAATGTTATTCATATTTAGGAATCAGGTTTCATCCCCACCAAAAAACAGACCTCCGAAATGTTTGTTATAAAGACTGACAGCCAGATGCATCAACAGATGGAATTGCGATTTTTAGGGAATCGCTATTTAGGAATCGCAAAAGCCTATGCATGTAGGAATCACTATAAAAATAGGGATTCCTACACATTCCTTAATTGCGACTCACAAATTGCGAGTCACAATTAAGGAATGCTGTCCCATTCATTCCTATGGGCCTCCAGGCCCATAGGAATGAATTGGAGATTGCATGAGCAATGTGCGGGTACCAGTAGGTACTCGCAAATTGCTCATGCAATTTCAAGTGTGCAAGGGTGTCAAAATGAAACCCTGTTGCACCCCTGAAATTGATCTGTGCGCATATGTTGCACACACACAGGCCCTCAGGGCATGTGTGTGCACAAAATGAAACTTTGAAAAATGCACAAAACTGCATTTTTCAAAGTTTTTGCAAATTACCATGAAGTTCAACTTCATGGTAATTTGCTACTCCTATTAGCGAAATTGCTAATTTTTTTGCTTTGATGCATTGCATTTAAGGAATCTCAATAAAGAGATTCCTTAAATTGCGATTTTTGCATTTGGGATGATGCATCCCAAATGCAAAAATACCGGTCGCAAAGGGGCAGATTCTGAGAATCTGCCTGTTTGCGACCCGTTTTTAGCTTGATGCATGTGGCTGTATGGCCTGATTTTGAGTGGCTCGGTTAATTCTGACTCGTGCATAAACCCCAAGTCAATCACAGGGCAGAATTAGGAATTACTAGTTGAGTGTTAGTTAACGCATCCAATATTTATCGGATGCAATAAATACCTCAACCTTGGTTAAATTTTGGGACCTGCTGAAATTTAACAGGGGAAAAACCATGCAGTAATTACTGCATCCTGTGGATTTCGGTGCGTTAAACGCCACAATACACGTTATTCCCCAAAAACTTGTAATAGGTACTATTTATCCCACCTGATAAATAACGCATCACCTCGTATCGTTATTTACCAGGTGCAAGAAATAGTGCCTATACTCGCAATCTGGCCCTTAGTTTAACAGCGCAGGGTCTAGTGGTGTGAATGTAATTAATACATACTATGCATTCTATGCAATTAAAAATTTTCCCACCGGAGGAGGAGCCAAGACGGCGGCCAAAATGGCCACATAGAAGCCCGGCTCCGAAGCTCGCCCTCACCTCCAACACTATCCTGACTGCGATCCTGCACCCCGGCCACGGTCCAGTGCAGCGGAACTGCGACGGAGCCCGACCGTGTGACTCCGGCCCTCGTACCGCCTCTGACAGCCGAGCATTGCCGTCTGAAAGTTTCTGGCCTTTGCTCTGGTGTGAGCCGGGACCTTGGGTAACGCTGCAGCCGCTCCGCAATGAGTAAACAACGGCCTCGATCGGCCATGATGGTCCGGCGGCCCGGGTAGTGAAACCGAAACTACTTCCTGCCGCAATTCCTGGATACCTCGCCGCAACGCGCCATTGACTTCTACGGCGCAAGTTCCCTGCCGGTACCGGCGACTTTGGGGAGGTAATCTGAAGGCAGAACAGTTTGCCAGGACCGGACTCTGGTCGTAACGCGGTAAGAGGCGTGTAGCGTTGTGCCTCCATGGGGGCTTGTGTGAGACTCTTTTAAGCTCATTTGAACACCGCGCATTGCTCGCTGAAGCCGGGCCGCCGCTGGGACGGATTTTCTTTGTTATGTGAGACCCGAGGTCCTTGGGCGCTAGCAGTGAGAAAATGGCGCTTACGGTGCAGGATGTTTGGCTGGCCCTCCGTGACTGGTGCATTGATTTACAAGGACTGCGGGCTACTGTGCACATCTCGCAGCTCACCATCTCTCCTGCCATGGAACAATTGGGCATAGCAGTGTACACTGAGGAACGGGAGCCCGATTTCTCCCCGGTTGCTGCAGCTGAGGACTTCCAGGCGTGCAGGATACATGATGACGGGACCGGGGAGCGTGATGACCGGGACTGCGACTTTGTTACTCTATTTGCTCTCCTGCCGGCTGCCCTATTGCCTGATTGCCATCGCCTTGCCTTCTTGCGGAATATGGTTATGTCCCGGGAGAACGCTCCTGAGTCATTATTCTGGTCTTTGCTGCGAACCTGGGTGGTCCCTCCTGGTGCTGTGGATTCGCCTGCGTACCCGTGGGGTAGATTGTTGACTTTTTCTCGTACTGGCCAGGGCTGACCATTGCCTGTCTATGACACTTCTTTGTGACCTTGGTGCCGAAGCGGAACATTGTTTGCACTGGAGACCTTGGGTGGTTGGGGTGACCGTACATTGGTGCCCATGTTTCTTTTAAGTGGGCTTATGCTTCTGGGGTTGGGGGTGTACAAGGGGCTGGTGCTATGGCCCTCCTCCATTTTTCCCAGCATGCCTATGGGGGGGGCGTGGCCTTCCGCTGGTATGCAGGGTGGGGTTTGGGGGATGGGATGTGTTTTATGTTACTCTGTGTTTCTATGGCCCTCTATCTTCTTCTTCTTCTTTCTTTCTTTCTTTTATATACCTTACTCTTCACTGGGGATTGGGGTTCAGCGCGGTTGGGGAGTTTTACACAATGTGTCATTTTTGCGACTTGGTCATGGATCTTGCCTCCTGAGGGTGGGACACTGTGTTCTGACAAGTGTTTGCTGTTCGCTACGCTTCCCGATTTGTGCTTCTTCCATGATGACTCTCAACTGCGGCGAGATGTGGTTCTGGTGATGTTTTGCATTGTGAACTGTTTTCTCCTGATTCCATGAGGCCGGAACCAATGTGTTGCTTTTCGATATCCTGATGCCGTTTATCCTTTAGACTTAATTTAAAAATTAGACCGCATTGCTTCTGTAATTGATCCTTACGGACTTGCCTTATTGATGTGTACTACATTTCTGAGCCTTCGGGCTGCGCGTTTGATTGTATGTGTAACCACTTATCAGTAAAGGTCTTCCAAAAATTAAAAAAAAAAAATGTTCCCACCTCCTGTGTGGTGTCATTGAGCCAGTCTCATGAAATGTACAATAGCCAGGGCCATTGGAAATATGCAAATTTATGTCAAGATAGGAGACTAGCACTATTCATTACTTGTATTCACTCCTTCTGCACAGCAAACCATTAATACTGTCAACAGAGGGTGGCAGTAGGCCTGCCATCTGTAGCTTCGCAGGGGTCCAGTACCAATTGTGAGGGGTCTCAAACAGGCAAGCTTTCAGTCTGGCCTCACGGGTTCCCTTGTCCAGGGCCTCTATGACTTCTTTCCAGTCCTCTTCTTTAATGGTAAATTGTAAGCATGCCTGCCATTTTGCTCAGTTGAAGTGTAAGAGGGGTTGTGAGAACACGTGATTCGTTAGGGCACATAAAGTCCCAATATCTCTCCTTGGTGTCAGCCCCACATCAATAGATAGTCAAATAGAGGCGAGGGTTGCAGGTCCCTGGGAGGAGGGCCATGACATCATCTCAGACAGTGTTGTAGCTGTGGATTCTGCCAGGACTGCTGCGGATAACCCAAATTCCTCCCATAGCTGAGCGAAGGGTTTTAAGTCGCCTTTCGGTATCACCTGATCCAGGGTCTGTATGCCAACTGCCTTCCATCTGGGCCAGTGGAGTTTCTGACCAATTATTTGGATGCTGTCATTGCCCCTTATCGGCGCCTTGGCATGTAGGCAGTGGTTTACACCCAAAAGGCGGTGTGCACGGTGCTATGCCTTATGTATATCCTGTATCACAGGGTGTGGAGGAGGTAGTTTGCCTGGGTAGTCCCCTTAAAGGGGGCCAAGGCCATCACCACAAGCCAGGAGTGCTTGTCAGGAGTGCTTGTTCGTCATGACCCACTGTGGGGGATTCAGCATTTCCGGGAGCTAGGTGTGTCCGTAGTTCATTCTTGCCCAGTGGTGAGCGATATCTCTGAATATTTAGGTGCCATGGTTTGGGGCTCGGAGAAGAACAGCAGAACCAGGGGGTGATTGGAGAGAGAGGCCTCCAATATGTGAGATTCGGCCACAAGCACCACTGCGGGGTATGATATGTGGCAGTAGTCCAGTCTGCACTGGGTACCATGGACTGAAAAGAGGAAAGTATATTTCTTGTCTGTCGGGTGTAAAAGGCGCCAATGATCCACAAGGCCATGGTACATAGCAATGTCTCCCAGCAGAGCTCTGTCCCCATCATTCCCTCAGTCCAGGGGTCCCGTCCTCTCTAATACCGTATCACAAGCGAGATTCCAGTCACCTCCTATGATGTATTGAGTCGCCCCAATCTCGACAAGCCGATGGTTTAGATGGGAAAAGAAGGAGCGTTTGGCCCCCATTGGGGCATATACTTTGCTCACACACAGGGATCTTTCTCCCAATTTCAAATTTGCCTCCTTGGTCGGACCATGTTTTCACAACTATCACAGGCAATGATTTGCAGAGGAGTATCGTAACTACACATCTGTGGTTGGCCCCATCACCCTACTATGGATCACTCTGCCCACCCAGTTGCGGTGGTGTTTATCGAACTCGAAGGCATCTAGTTGCGTCTCCTGTAAGAGAGCAACATCCATTTTCTTTTTTTAGAGGTAGGAGAGCACTTTCTTTCATTTAATGTAATGTGTGAGGCTGTTAACATTCCAAGAGAGGATGTTCAGTGGTTGGGAGTAAGTATGAGCGGAAAATCCGTTCCGCTCGCGGATTTTGCGAATTTTCGGTAAATTCGCGATCCGCGAACTCCCGCGAATTTACCGAGAATTCGCAAATCCGCGAGCGGCGGATTATTCCGGGGGCAAAAGTTGAACCTGTTGTAACTATTTTAGGATGGCGCCGGCAAGCTGCCAGCGCCATCCTAAAATAGTTACTAAGTTAGCTTCAACAGGAAGCTCTAATAGATAAAATCGAGCAGGTGCTCGATTTTATCTATTAGAGCTTCCTGTTGAAGCTAATTTAGTAAGTATTTTAGGATGGCGCTGGCAGCTTGCCGGCGCCATCCTAAAATAGTTACAACATGCCCTTCCTGTAGCATCGTCGAGGCAGGTGTGCCTTCTTCACAAATCAACCGTGGAAAATCAGCTGTGATGCTGGATAGAGGCTTTTGCATCCTTGACTTTCACGAGCACAATACCCGTGCTGTTCTTGTGACCAGGGGTTTCTTTCTCTTCATCTGCTGAACTGATCTTTCTCTGACCTTTTATACACACAAGAAGCATGTTGACCGCGCATGGTAGCCCTGCCCGTTTGGCCCCGCCCACACACTCGCGGTTTGCACCGTCTGCCCGCCATTCACCCACTATGATGGACAGCTCACTCAAGGGACCCCTGCGCCCGTCGGGGCGATTGCATAGTAACACACACATGGTCGCTCGAACTAGTTGATGCTCAAATGCAGTGACTCATTCATTAGCCCAAAAACAATCGTGAGCGTCGTCGAGGCTGGACAGGTGTGCCTTCTTCCCAACTCTACCGTGGAAAATCAGCTGTGATGCTGGATAGAGGCCTTTGCATCCTTGACTTTCACGAGCACAATACCCGTGCTGTTCTTGTGACCAGGGGTTTCTTTCTCTTCATCTGCTGAACTGATCTTTCTCTGACCTTTTATACATACAAGAAGCATGTTGACCGCGCATGGTAGCCCTGCCCGTTTGGCCCCGCCCACACACTCGCGGTTTGCACCGTCTGCCCGCCATTCACCCACTATGATGGACAGCTCACTCAAGGGACCCCTGCGCCCGTCGGGGCGATTGCATAGTAACACACACATGGTCGCTCGAACTAGTTGATGCTCAAATTCAGTGACTCATTCATTAGCCCAAAAACAATCGTGAGCGTCGTCGAGGCTGGACAGGTGTGCCTTCTTCCCAACTCTACCGTGGAAAATAAGCTGTGATGCTGGATAGAGGCCTCACAAGAGGCATGTGCACTCGCATGGAAGCCCCGCCCCGCCCCAAATCCGCGGATCCGCAAAATCTGCAGATTTTGCGGATCCACGATCCGCAAATCCGCAAAATCCGCGGATCGTGGATCCGCAAAATCCGCCCATGTTTAGTTGGGAGGAATGGGCGGGGTGCTGCCATAAGCGATCTAAGTGATGTTGGAGGCGTACGCTTCTTGTGGGAAGAAGGGTGTGGGGAGAGCACTAGTTTATGCGAGGGGTGGAATAGGGAGGGTGCACTGTGTGAGAGAGACAGTAGAGGCAAGGGAATGGTGCAGATAGACAAAGAGAAGGGGCAACGGTAAAATAAGTAAAGGGATGGGTAGGATGCGAATAAGTATGGGCCAGGGGTAAAGACCAGTAGCGGGGAAGGGGAAGGGGAAGGAGGAGGAGATAAGATGTGAACAAAATGGAGGGGAGGTTATGAGGAGGAGGGGGCAGAGATGGGGAAGCAAAAAAGGAGGATGAGAAAGAAAAAGAAGGGTAGTGAGAAGTTGGCCGGTAGGGGGCAGTCACACTGGCAGAGTAACCACTGGTTGGCACCCGTTCATACTAGGGATGAGTGGACAGGAGTCACCAGAATGCACGTCAGGGGGGTCTGAGAGGGCAAAGGAGGGGAGTAGGTGAAGGAGAGGGTTAAGTTGCACACAGGGAATGCAGCTCTGGGAAGGTGGGGTTGTTTGATGCGAGTCTAAGCTTGCGGGCTTTAGCATGCCGAGGGGCCCCTTCAGGTGGCAGGGTTGGCTGGAGAGCATTCAAGTGCGCCGGCATGGTGGTAGCCGGGGCTAGTGCATTATTCTGCGTGAGGGGGGAGGAAAAGGTAGGCATCAGGGTCCCGTTAAGTAAGGAGGAGTGTTGTGCGATGGGGGTAAAGGGAGTGGGGGGAGATTGGTCTTGAGAATATCCATTGATTGGAGGCATTGCCAATGGGGTGGGATTCTGGTGCCCATATTTGTAGGTAGCTGTTGTGAATGCCAGTGCAATGCAATTGACAAAGGCAGATCTAAGAGGGTATGTTGAAAGGTAGGTAGGGTTGGGGCCACGTACAAGCCAGGGGGCTTAAGGGCAAGCTGTCCACAGCTGTGTTCCGGTAGGCCCTCCTGTAGGGGGTTGGGGGTGGTCATGGGTGTTGCAGAGAGTGAGGATGGGCCGGGGGCACGGTGTCAAAGGAAGAGGCTGTGTGGCTGTGCTTTGGGTGTTAATGAATAAGGACAGACAGGGAGATATGGGAAGCACACCACCCAGGTTTGTTGAGTCTAACGGACATGTTAGCAATGGTGCGCAAGGTCGTTGCTGCAGTCGGGTCCCAGGAGGTGGGGGAGGGGTAACGCAGGACCACAAATGACAATAATATGGAGGTGGGCGGAGCTGGGATAGCGAAGAGACTGCTCAGGCTGCTAGGTCCTAGGTGCTACGCAGTTCACTCACGTTGGACATGCACATGGGGTACCACCTAGGGTTGGAAGAGCGAGCTCTATGGTTTGGGCAGCCCATAACACATAAAGCACAAAGCAAATAAGGTACATGCAAATAGCAATCAAATATTGAGAAGAGAAACATTAGCATATGCAAGGAAACAGTATATAATAAAATAAGCTAGTACTTATTCATCCAGCCCCTTCGTAAGTTCTCGATGCGTCGATCCTTGGTCCTCTGGCAGGACACGTGAGACACAGTTCACCATTCCTCAGGATGCACTCTCCTCGGCAGGGGTGGGTTTTCGGAGAGAGCATGACTTGTCCCTGTCATGTTCCTGTGTAAGTGCAACCCCGCCTGCAGAGCCTGGATCCTGTCTCCCAGGGAGCGATCAGCTCTATTCAGGGTCCCTGCCACTATATCGGGAGCCACTCGAGTACTGCCCGGGTCCTTTGGGTTAAAGAATTCCTTTGAGATGGGATCTCTAGTGAGCCAACGACGTGGAGATACGAAGAGGCCTTATTTAATGTCCAGTTGCTGGACGAGGGGGCCTAAGGGAGATGAAGGCCTTGCAACATTCATTAGTTTCCTTGGAGAATTCCTCTACTATCCAGATCTGATGGGCGTCAAATGTATACTAACTGTGGGCGCGAGCTGCGTGTATCAGTTGTTGGGCCTGTTAATGGCATAGAAAGCAGGCAATACGCAGTTGTGGGTGCGCAGGTACTCCCCGACGGGACGAGCTCTCTGTATCTCCAAGGGGAGGTCAAAAGGTAGGCCTGTGAGTTTCAGGAGGGTGGCCCCAAAGAACGATTTGACGTTGGGCCATCCACGTTTTCTGGGAAACCGAAAAAGTAGATATTGTCTCGGCTGCTCCTGTAGTCCAAATCTATAACTTTACTGAGTAGGTATAAGAGTTACTGGTCTTGTTCTGGTACGGTTTTAAGATGGTCCTCCAGCACGAGAGACACTCTGGGTTAGGCTGCCCATGTGGTTCTGGAATCTGGCCATGTCTGTACAGATGGACTTGGGCTTGGTGGCAGGACAGTGATGGTTATTTCCATGCTCTCTAGCCACTGGCCCACAGCTGAGATTGCTTGTAGTATCTGCTTCATGTTGGCATCTGGTTTGGCGCTCATAGTGGGAGGATATGGTCCTGATTCCAAGGAGGTGGCGTTCTGGATACTGGTTGTGGAAAAGCCCTGATTGAGCACTTCTGTAAAGAGGAGCTGTTGCACAGTCTTGCCTGTAGTCTTACCAGGAGTCATCCACCCGAACCATACACACGGTCCATGATGTAGGTAGGCAGGCCTCAACTGCCTCCACTGCTGTCCTGGCTCTGGTGTTCAGTGGAGGGATGGAAAGTGTTCTGGGTTGTAATAGACGTGTGAGCCCCCGTGTTCACATGGATTGTAGGCTCTAGGTGTGCCCAGCGCAGTCCAAACTGTGAAAAGTGAAAAGGTGGGACGGGCCTATGACAGGCAAGTACATGTAGCATAAAAAGCTTAGGGGCAGGCGGTTTTCTTTGCTGTTGTGCAGGCCAGAGGAGGGCGGTGTAGTTATAGTCAGATTGAGGTCCACTGCCTGAGAGCCTCAGGGGCCCTGCTTGCCATGCGGGGTTAGGCCTTGGTGAGGGTGAAGGCTTTCGGCGTACGGTATGCCGATTCGTGGCTGGTGGGGTCCGTGTCGGGGTCCTGCGGCTAACAGTAGGTGGTAGTGATGAAGATAGTAATGGTCATAAGCCAGTGCCACTCCTGAGTACAAAGGACCGTATGAGAGGGGCGCCTTCAGGTATATTGTCCCGTAGCAAATGGGCCATAATCTCCAACCTGTGATCCAACCTGTGATCATACCTATCCTGTTGCAGCAGCTGCAGGGTCAATCAGAGCCCGTAGGCATTGGCAGCGTAATTGGCATATCAGCGATAGTGAAGGGCTTGATCAGGGGTTCTACCTGCACTGATACCAGGCAGCAACTAGAGGCAAATTTCGGGGGGGGCTGAAAATATTTCGGGGGGGTCTAATTCTTCCAACCATAGACAGAGTGACTTAAAGAAGGGGTGAAAACACAACAAAAGCCTAATTTACAAGTAAATGGTCTTTTAAAGACCTGTTAAGTACTCGGGTGCGGCTGCAATTAGATGGTCGCCAGCTCACAAAGCTGTGTCAGCCCGGGGTGACACACACGACGGGGGGGCTGAAGCCCAGTGAGCCCAATGGGTGTTGCTCGCCTGACTGATACCATGCGTGAAGGATATGAAGAATGGCGCCAGCTGCAAGGCCCAAGTCCTCAATGATGGAGGGCAGTGGTCCATGGGCAAAAGGTCCTGTTAGGGGTGTGGGCAGCCGGGCGGCATGTCACAACAAGTGTGCAAATGATTCACTCAAATTGTAGTCAGGCCCTCCTGTGCGAGAGCGAGAGCGGAAACAGTTGTCCCAGTATGTAGCTTTCTGGTGTGCCGATCGGTGGCACCAACTCCCTGAGGGCCACCTTGCGGGAACCCACGCCGTGGATGAAGTACTTGGTCTGGTCATTGGGAGGGGGGCGAGCTCACAGCCCCCTGGGCTGTCAGTGTAATGGCCGATGGAACCTCTTGTCACAGGATGCCCCGCCGTCAGCCAGTCCGGGCGGGCTTCACTCCTTGCTGTGGGCCACAGCTCCCCATCCTCCTGCAGACTCTTCTCACGGTCTGTCATATGGGGCTGGGATGGGAGCTCTCCTTTACAACTGGGACACCAGCATTCTTATCCGCGGCTTCACTGCTGCATGGGGGGTTGCACATATCTCCCCCGCAACACCAAAGATGCCACTGCCGCCGCAGTTAAGCAGCCTTCGATGTACATGGCCCAACCACGCCCCTTGTAGTGATGCTTGTATTACTTAGTTTTGTTTATGTGTTGCTAAGGGATTGTTAGAAATATTACATGTCATGTTTAGAATGTAGGTATGTCATTAAGAGTTGTAGTTGGAGTGCTTGCCAGTGCAGAGTTCTTCTTCAAGCTGGCAGCACCTTTTTACCTGTACTACTAACTTCAAGAATAAAAGAAGATTTATACAATTCCTTGTGTGACTGTGTCACTACAAATTTGGCGACGAGGGAAACCGATATCTTTTGGAAATCCTAATTCATGTTCACGTGCGTGAATTCAACCTTTTTCCACATTTTTTAAGAAAGTACTTCATCAGAGAAATCATCAGAGAAATTCATTGTTTCTCCACCTGATCGGACTTCGCTACTAATGCGGTGAGATTTCGCTTACTTCTTGTAAAAAGGAAACTAGTTTTTTTTAATTGTTTTCCTACCAGCGGCCGGCCAGCGTCCTTTGAACTGTACCGTTCCACAAACCGCTGCAGCGTCCTCGCTTCACCGCCAGCGATTTCAAACGACGCGGCATTTCCGTGGAACCTTTGTTTGTGCTGTTCGTCATTGCAACCTACGTCAATCTGACGCGCACTGCATTCTGGGTACGACCTCACGTAAGGTCACGCCGGTGGCCATTTTGGATTGGTTTTCTCACCTACTTCATCGCAATTCACCGCATTTACTTCGTTTTTCGATCTACTTGCCTCGAACATTGAATCTTATGGTATCATTTTTATTATTACCAATTACTCTTCTTTATTCATAAATGTACACAAAATGTGCTTAATTTAAGGTGCTGCCTACAACAATTTTTCTAAAGTACAGATACTCATTTACTGTGTTATACAAACTTATTTCTTTACATTATGCCTGATACTAATAGTGCCACGACTTCTGGTGAAAAACCTATGCATGGTTTAAACTTAAATGCTCCTAGAGAGTTTTTAGTTGTTCCTGGTGATCCTCCTGTTGCTTGGTTGGATTGGAAAGAATATTTCCTTAACTATGTTGCAAATCTTGAAGATGTGAGTGGACCTTTCACTCCTGAAAGGAAGAAAAGAATTTTACTTTTAGGTCTTGGTCCTGAAGGATTAAGAATATATAACCAATTGGATAAAACTGATAGATCTGCTGGTGATATTGACGTTTTCAATTCAGCACTTTTAGATATGGATGATAATTTTTCTCCGTGTGTCTGCATTGCTGTCACCAGACATTCCTTCTTTCAACGCAAGCAAGAAAAATCTGAATCAGTCGAGGATTATGTTTCAGCACTAAGAAAACTAGCTGTTAAATGCAAATTTGCTCAACATCATGATGGTCTTATTCGTGATCAGGTTGTCATGTACACTAAAACTAAAACCATTCAAAACAAGTTATGGGTTGAAGGTGATGGAACTTTGAAGGAAATTATCGCCATGGTCAAGAAAACTGAGCTTTCGAGCTTTCAGAACGTTGTGCTAAAGCTTCTCTTTCTACTGAAAAGAAAGAAACTGAAATTGTCAACAAAATTTCTGAAGGGAAATCCTTTGCTAAAAATAACAAAGATTTCAAATCCAGTAACTTCAGAAAGGAAACCTTTGACTATAAGAAATCTTCCGAACCAGTGTGTTATAGGTGTGGCAGTCATTCTCACCTTGCTCATTATCCTAAATGTCCAGCTAAAAACACTAAATGCTTGAATTGTGGGGTGATGGGGCATTTTGCTAAGGTTTGTAGGAAGAAAACGTTTAAGAATTCCAAAGGTAAAATTGCTTGTATTCAAGAAGTTGGACAAGAGTCTACTTCATCTTCAGATGAAGAAGTGCTACTGGTGCAGAACTTAGTTTAAAAAAAAGTTGTGTTAAACATTTCTGATATTGATGCCAGTAAACCTTTATGTCAAGTATCATTAGGTGGAATCATGACACAACTTGCTGCGGATTCAGGGTCACCTTATACTATTGTAAATAAGCATGTTTGGGATCAGAAATTTGTGAACCAAATTGGAAATTGGTTGGAACCTTCTGATATCTCACCTGTTAGTTATACTGACAACACTATTGAGATTTTAGGGTTCAGACTTTTGATTTTTAAGTTTAAAGGGATGCATGCTACTTGTAAATTGTATGTTTCTAAGGATGGCCCTTCTGTTTTAGGTTGGAGGGACCAAAAAAGTCTACACATAATCTTAGATCCCAACAGTAAGGAACAGGTTTTGGTTTCCTGCATAAGTGAAGACAGTAACAAATGGGTTATTAATGAATTTCCTTCTGTTTTTACTGGCACCATTGGTAAACTCAAAGGTTTCACACATCAAATCAGATTAAAAGACAATGCTGTCCCAAGAATCCACAAAGCTAGGAACATTCCTATCATCATTAGAGATGAGGTTAAATCTGAATTGGACAAATTGTTAAACTCTAACATTATTGAGACAGTAGAAGCGGCAGAATGGATTTCGCCATTGGTCGTCTCTCGCAAGGCCAATGGTAAGGCCCGTTTATGTGTGGATTTGAGATATTTGAATAGTCAAATCTTGGTTGATCAATATCCACTCCCACGCATTGATGAAATGCTGTCTTTGACCAAAGATGCCAAGGTATTTTCTACTCTTGACTTATCAGCAGCGTATCATCAGGTAGTTCTTGATCCTGAAAGTAGACATCTAACTTCATTTGCTACACCATTTGGGTGTTTTAGATTTAAAAGAATGCATTTTGGTTTGGCTTCTGCTGCGGCAGTATTTCAGAGATTAATGACCAATATTTTTGGACACATCAAGGGTGTAGTTGTTTTCCAAGATGATATTTTAATCATGGGAAAAGATAAAGATCACCATGACAACCTACTGAGAAAGGTTTTAAAAGTTGTAGCTGATAATGGGTTAGTGGGAGAACTCAGCAAATGTAAATTTTCAGAAAGCTCTGTTACATATCTAGGTCATGAAATCTGTGATGGTGGTATAAAACCAAAAACCAAGTTAGTTGAAGCCATTGTGAACTCTCCTGAACCTAAGTCCAAGGATGAACTGAGATCATTTCTTGGTTTAGCTGAGTTTTACTCAAAATTTGTTAATCAGTTCTCACAAAAAACGTTTCACATGCGTGTCCTTATGAAGAACAAATCACCTTTTGTTTGGGATGAAAAATGAAGAACTGCATTTAAGGATATCAAATATGCCATTGTTAATGCACCTATGCTACAAGGTTGTGATCCTTCTGCTAAAACATATTTGACCACTGACGCTAGTGGAGTTGGGTTAGGCAGTGTTCTTTCACAGGTTTCTGAACAAGGTGGTGAGGTCGTCATAGCTTTCGCTTCACGCTCCTTATCGCCTTGTGAGGAAAAATACTCTGTGATTGAGCGCGAAACTCTTGCTGTCGTGTGGTCAATGGAACACTTTCGCAAATTTATTTGGGGTAAACAGTTTACTTTACGTTCGGACCACAAGCCTTTGACTAAACTTCTCACTACAGAAGGTTTGTGCAGGGCATCAGCCAGGATTGCTAGATTATCCATGAGACTTCAGGATTTTATGTATACTATTGAATATGTTCCTGGGGCAAAGAATGTGGTGGCTGATTTTTTAAGTAGGTTACCTTTGCCAATGAAAGAAATTGATTTGAATTCATGGAATGATTGTGTTGCTGGAATCTTCTCTGATCCTCATGGCTTATCTAAGGAACATTGGGATTCAGCATCTGTCAAAGATGTAGTGCTTGAAACAATCAAGACGAAAATTAACCAAGGTTGGTTTGTCCTAGCTAAGTCTGATATTCAGTTTAGGCCATTCTGGGAGGTCAGGGATGAACTCAGTGTTGACGGTGATTTCTTGTGTCGTGGTGACAAACTTGTGCCACCGTTAGGTGTACGTCAAAAGATTATTTCCATAGGACATGAGGGACATCCTGGTATATCCAGAACTAAGAGAGTTATAAAGGCCTTGTACTGGTGGCCTGGTGTTGATCTAGAGGTTGAAAGGGCTGTCCGAGATTGTGTGCAATGTGAGTGTTCAGATAAGAGTCAGAAAACTCTTAATCCTCCAATGTCCTCTCTTGGTTCTCCCAAATTGCCATGGGAGGAATTAGCGTTAGATATTATGGGACCTATTGTGTGGCAAGATGACTCTATCAAATTTATTCTAGTCTTGGTGGATCTATTTTCTAGATGGATTGAATTAAGAGTGGTTGATAAAGTTAACACAGACTCTGTCATAACATTTTTGGATGAGTGTTTCATCAGAGAAGGTTTACCTGCTTCTATTCTAACTGACAACGGTGTTCAGTTTAAATCCAATACCATGAAGGTCTTTATGGAATCATCTGGTATCAAGCAAAGATTTTCTGCTGTTTATCATCCTCAAGGTAATTCTGTTGTAGAGAGGGTTAACAGGGTCATTAAAGGAACTTTACAACTTGCCAACAAGAATAGAAAAAATTGGCACGTTGAGCTTGATAAGATGTTATGGTCATATAGAATCACTATTCATGAAACTTGTGGTGAAAGCCCTTTTGGTTTGATGAGAGGCAGGGTTCCTTATTCCAAACTGAATCCTGTGTGGATGGGCAGGAGCAAAGAATACATTTGGAGTTCTGACAGTGTCAGTAATAACATTTGTAAATCGCAGGAAAAGAGCAAACAGTATTATGACAGGAAACATGGCACCAGGGATACTCATGTTGATGTTGGTCAATTAGTTAGAGTTAAGTCTTCTAAGAAAATGGGTAAGTTGCAACCTCGCTTTTCAGATCCCAAAACCATTACTAAAGTAATGTGCAACACTGTTATGCTAGATGATGGTTCCATTCATCATATGAGCAAGATTGCTTATGCCAGAGGGTTAGATTCTTTCAAAAATAAGAAAGAGGAGGTGAGTGATGACTTTTGGTGGTTGACTCCAGTTGGGGTATTAGATTCCAGTTTAGATTCGTGCAACAAGGATTGTGCAGTTAGTCAATCTTTAACTTCTTTTGCTGATCCTGAAACGTTGGTTGAACAGTCTGATCTTCCTGAAACGTTGGTTGAACAGTCTGATCTTGTGCCTTCGTCACTTTCTTCTGCTTTTTCCCAAGATATTAACTCTAATGCTCCTCAGATTTCGTGTGATACTAATTCTTCTACCAATAAGGGTTTACAATCTCATGTCTCTACCAGGAGTGGTAGAAATGTTGTTACTCCTAAATTTTTGGATAATTATGTATGTAAGTAGAGTTTTCTTTTTATTGTTTTTTCTTTTATTGTTTTAAGGAGGGGTATGTGTAGTGATGCTTGTATTACTTAGTTTTGTTTATGTGTTGCTAAGGGATTGTTAGAATTATTACATGTCATGTTTAGAATGTAGGTATGTCATTAAGAGTTGTAGTTGGAGTGCTTGCCAGTGCAGAGTTCTTCTTCAAGCTGGCAGCACCTTTTTACCTGTACTACTAACTTCAAGAATAAAAGAAGATTTATACAATTCCTTGTGTGACTGTGTCACTACACCCCTGTTTAGAAGCTTTTAATGGTTTGCTGCTCAGAAGGAGTAAATAAAAGTTCATGCGTACTGCTAGCCTCCTTGTCTTTAATAAAATCACAATTCTTTATTCAGTTAACCTACAAGAATCGTTATTCTGCAGCCACTGCTTTTTTTTGCATAAATATATATTTGCTGCATTTGCCAAATAATCTATCATCTGCTGCATAATCTGCAGCTATTTAGAAATAGAAATTCTTCCTGAAATGGACCAAAAGTTACTAAAAACATGGTAACATGTTCGTACACAACTAACTGGTCACCTTTCAGTCGCTTATTTCTGTGTTTGGTTTTTAAACTGGTACTGGTGAGGGGAAATCTTTACCCAGACAGTATTACTAGGTGTATACATTACAAAATAACAAAGTAATACTATTAAAAAAAATTACCGCATTATGCAGCATAATTTGCCTTATCAAACATTGGTGCTCCCTTGCAACATAATTTGATTCTCCCCTGCCGCATATTACCACTGGCACTGACAATAGTGTTTGTTGAGGCAGACGTGACTTCCCTTCAGGAAGGGATGCTTCTCTGAGGTTGGAGTGGGATGAACAGGGATAATTTAGAAAGGATGTGGATCAGTCATATAGCGGTGGAATGCACCTGTAAAGGCGCAGGAACATACTCTCCGACGATGGGCAACGTACATGAAGGGATCCACTGATTGTAATGTAAATATTTCAATGAATAATCTTCAAATTACTCACTTAGGTATGAGTGGGTACTAGGCAAAAGCAGACATGAGAGTAGTGTAACTGCTCTGGGCAATTTTAAAAGCGATGCGGCGAACCCGGAATAGACTTTGAGACCGAGAGTTCTCCTAAGGAAACTGTATTAACAAATAGTAGGCATGACGCAAGACTATGGAAGATGGATAATATCAAAATTGCCATGGTACAGGTAGTGAAAAAGTTAAGTTAAGTGGATGGTGACTGAGTTTTCGGTGCTAGCTAAGAAATGGTTGACAGGACCTACTTAAATATTCCGATCAAGAAACACAAATGAGCGTGAGCTTCCATCTTCCATCTAATATAAAATAAAGTGTGTTTAAACAGAATCATTATTCAGTCAGCAAATGCAGCCCCCACAGAATTTCCAGTTTTATAATGTTCGGAATGGAGAACCAAAAACGGCCATGGCAAAAAAGCTCAACCCTGCCCTGTCCCTTTGTTCCTTGCACAACCTCTCTTTCCATCCATCCGTGCTCTTTTTCTCATTCCCTTATCTTTCCTTAACTCTCTCACCCCCTCTGATCACTTTCTTTCTACATTCTCTCTCTCTCCCTTTCAGTCACCCTGTGCCAGGTGTAATTAACTTCGGTGAGCTGGAGGACATGACAAAGGCACCGGGAGCTGCCCTAGGCTTTTAAAACCGGCGTCCAAGGTCTCTAACCCACCAGGGAAATGCCCAGTGGAATGAAAGGCCTATTCGACTCTGAGTTTTAAAGTAAAACAGATTGAAAAATGAGGCCATGAGTGGTAACTCATGCAGAACGCTACATTTTAAATACAATTACAATTTACTGAAGGACTTTGCACCCACAAAATAAGCACAGAGCAAACTTGCTGGTTTTGGAAATTATAAATCCTAGTTCACAATGCACAAGTGCACATAGTGATTCCTAACTGGCTTTGCACATGCTGCCAACCTCTTGACAGTCTGATAGCACACATCAAAGCTTTAAAACTGCTCATGCATTCACAAAACATTAAGGGCCTAGTGATGACTACGGCGGTAGCCACGGTGTCGGCGCCGGCACAGGCGGTCCATCCACCCTATTACAAGTTGGGCAGTTGGACAGCCATGGGACCGCCACAGGTGCCAGGGATTAGAGATCCCTGACAGTGTTGCAATGGTCTTGAGGCCGCAGTATGTTTGGGAATGCCGCTGTGACACTGCCAAGCATATTACGTATTTCTTTCTGCGATGGTTTTTCATGGCGATGAGTCAGCCATGAAAAATGTGGCTGAGAGGAAACAAAAGGGGCCCTACAGGGCCCCTGTTACCTCAGGGCAATTGGTTGGGTGCATGGGGGCACATGTTGTGGCCCCCACCCTGTGCCCATCACTCCACTTCTTGTATGGCATGGACTGCACCAGTCCAGGCTGTGGAGGAACAGCCTTTGATGCTTCCATTCCGGTGCCTTTTTCTTAGGCACCACCCTGAGACCACCAAGGAACTGTCTTGAAGAGACTAAAATATTCGTAATCTTGCGGGCGGTGTCAGTATGGCTTTGGCAGTCTTGGAGCAGGTGGAGGCGTGGCAGCCCCGCTCCTAGACTAAAATCGTAATCTAAACGGCTGCCTACAGAACAAGGAAGACTACAGCCCTTTTCGACATCAACCGCTAACAACTTCCACTCTGGCAGTTAGTACAAGTTGGCAACAAAATACACACCTAGCACAAGCCACCAATGTTTGTTCAGGTGTCAGAAATCTAAATTATGCCTGCAAAGTTTATTGCACCCAATAATTACTGGGTATGATAAAGCTTGCATCCCCTGTTAAATTTCAGCAAGTCAGACCTGAAAGCAGAAAAATACCCAGTAATTACTTGGACATGTGGGCTTTGCTGTGGTAAGCTCAAAACTCTGCATGTAGTTGTCTATTACTGAATTACATATTTCATTGTGATACTCGTCCCTCATATTAACAAAGGTCACAAAAGGAATTACATGAATGAAGGTCTGCTGGCCTTTTCTTGCCTTAGCTCATGACTGAAATTAGGGCGCCTATTAGGATGGCGGACGGACCTGCGTCCGTCCGCCACCCCCGAGGTGGAGGGACCGTCCGCTGGGGCAGCGGTGGTCCCTCCGGTGGAATTAGGATGTGACCGCCACCCTGGCGGTCACATCCTGTATATGTAACATTGCGGCGGGTGCTGCTTTAAGCAGCACCCGCCGCAAGGTTAAATATGCATCCTTTCCATTTGCATGCACCAAACGGCAGGCACCGTGCGGTGCCTTCCGCTTTGTACATGCAAATGCTGGGGGTTCCAAAGGTACCCCCCAACACCCTGGGGGCCCGCAAGGGCACCCTAGAAGCTATTGTCCACATGCTTTTCCACGGCTGTAAATCCGCCGCAGAAAAGCATGTTTTCAAACCCATTGTAATTTGGCTGGCGGTGTCTTGCGGATACCGCCACCAAATTGCGGCTAACACCTCGCGGATCAGCGGAGGATGGACCTGCCGTCCGCCACTGATCCTACCGCCATCATAATCTGGCGGTGGGTGTTTTGAAGGTCCGCAGCGGTGATTCCGCATCCTCCGGGCCGGCGGTGGCTACCACCGGCCCGGAGGATGGGAAATCCCCGCAATCATAATCGACCCCCCAGTTAGCAGATTTGGCTGGGTTTGATGTGGGGGACCTACACTAGGCTGCGGGCCAGATAGGAAGGCTGGTTTAATAGGAACACCTCAATAGCTCTGCCTGATAACATTTAATTTTAAAAACATTCTGAAGTAGGTACTCCTTGAATGGAAAGTCCAAGTGATCTACTGCTCAGAGGATCTTTCTTGAACATAAACTGATATGCTCTTCTCAAAGAGGAATCCCATTAGTGCACACAAATATTAAGAGGTAAAGTGGTAATTCTACATTACATAACAAAAAAGCTGAAACAAATACCATATATTCAAAATCTTTACAGCTAATAGAAAACCAAAGATCACTGAGGTACATTGAACATGCATACAATATGTGCAAATGCTTTGGATGGTGTATGTGGGTAGGAAAATACCTTCACTTTCCAAGACTTGGCAAGGGGCAAGTCTCCTACTAAAGATACAGACCCTCAAGCCCAGATATACTAGTGCTTCACATCAGGTTTGCATTCATTTTTGAATGCAAACCCTGTGCAAAGTGTTAAGGTAGGATTTACTGTCCAACACACATCTGGATTTGCATTGAATAGTTACGCAAAGCTCTTCAATGCTCTTCCTTCCGTTACTTTGCGTAAAGGGGGAGTTTCATGGGTGGTGCATGGGCATTCCCAAGCAATCATCCATGGATTTCCATGCAAATCCCTGCCTTCAAAAAAGTGGGACCCCCTACCTGTACAAAACCTATGCTTTTAAAAACACAGGCACCCTTGCTTTATGGTGTAAGTTTGCCTGCGTTGGCACATGATTGCCAAAAGCCCGCCAGTGCAGGGATTGAGAACAGCATTACATCTTAGTGAATATGGCGGTGCCTGCTCTCAGCAGTTCATGCAATGCAGTGCATCAACGTCTGTTGCTGAGCTGCGTTGTGTGGCCTCTGGACCTCAGTATATCTGGCATCCAGAAAGGAGGGGGATGCTTAAAAGGTCAACTGAATACTAACTGCAGTATTTGTTCTCCTGAAACAGCCACTTCAGACACTGTCATACAACTAAAACAAGACCCTGCACTGTGATGCCCTCTCTATCAGTGAACCAAGGGATTTTTGCCTATGCCTCCAATTTTGAACAGTTTGTGCATATATACAGTGCGAAAACACAACAAAATCAAATCCCAAGACCTGAGATAGAATGAATCAATTTAATGATTCATTCTATCTCATGTCTTGGGATTTGATTTTGAAAAATTCCCTACTTTTTCCCAAGTTGTTTATTGATGATTGTGATTCTCTCATTGTTCATAATTTATTTTGTTCACAATGTCCATGATTAATTTGTCCATGTCACAACCACGTACCCATTGTTGATGCATATTTTTTCACATGTTCACTGTTGTGTTTTCGCACTGTATATATGCACAAACTGTTTTTCAAACTGTATATGGCCAGACATGAAGTTGAAGGCGATCTTCTGTTTGTTTGTGAAAAAAGAAAAAATATTTTGATAACGGAGTTATAATCAAAAGACATAAATCAATGTCAGGGTAAACTAATAAAGTTTTGTTTATCCGTAACCATTCAGTGTTTAATTCAAAATTGGAGGCATAGGCAAAAATCCCTTGGTTCATATAATATTGTGGCCCTGCCTACCCTCCTTCCCACTGGGCCCAGCCACCCCTGTTTTTTGAACTCTCTATCAGTGAGCATCCAATGGAGTAGTAAAGTGTGAAATCGGTATTAGAAGGCGCAATGTCTTTTTCAATACTAAGTGAGAAAATGGAATTCCTCCACACAACGTACACTGAACAATATATAAGAGAGCCTCCTGCCCGATCACAATCGGTGGAAAATCTCAAAGAAAAGAAGACCATATTCTCAACAAATTAACTTGGGTTCAGGGGTGACATCATACATTTTACTTCATGCATGCGATTGACGAGGCAGCCGGGGATTTCTATTTCTACGACCCCTCTCTCCTTATTCAAGCCATATTGCTGTGAGAGGTGTTTAAATTAGTCTAGGGCTGTCAAGGAGTGGGACATGAATACGGTCCTAACTATTAGTGGGATGAAATGATGAATGTGTTAAAAAACGGGGTACATTGAATTATTCTGCGGAGGGTGGTGCTTTCTTATTTTATTGTTCTGCAACTTAATATGTTCTGAGTGGGTTTTTCTACTGGTATTTCTGCACAGATTGCCTAAACCAATAACAGCTGATGGTAATTACGAAATCTTGATTAGCATATCATCGTTCTGTTAGTATTAGAATAAAAGACTCTCCTTCAATTAAGTGAAAGTTCAGGCTGTTGGTGAAATGCTAACGATGTTAAATGGAATTAAGAAAGACAATTTGAAAGCTTAATGTCATTTTAATGTCAATTTTTTTATGAAACATTCTCCTGATGCTCTGGCTGTGCCGCAAAGATGGAGGTTAGCGTGTGGCGCGCATTGCTGTGTTGCTCCTTAGATAAGTGTAGGTCGTGAATATTGAGTACAACTATAAAACAGGCACAACAACTTGACGATATATATATTTCGGGGAACATCCTTTACAACGTGGATGTTACACCACAGTTCCCTTACGACGCAACTTTTACAACGCAAGTTGTAACAACGAATTGCGCTGGGGGGCGCTCCAGGATAGTAAATAGTTTAATTTACTATCCAACTCCTTCCCTACTATCCACGGGGACTGGAGTTGGAATAGTAAATTAAACTATTCACTATCCAGCCCCCAACAACGCAAGTCGTGGTAACGACTTGCGTTGTAAAACATGTGTCGTAAAGTACTGGGATGTAAAACATCGCGTTGTAACGATATCCATCCATATATTTCTCACCAAGGTATGTATTTATGTATGTATGTATGTATGTATGTGTATATATATATCCGAAGGAGATGCACCACCCGGATATTTGGGGCCACGGAGCTCCGAATCATGGAGTCTCAATGTGGAGGCATCCATGGAGGATTGACAAGCTGGATGTGCAAGCGGAGGCCCATTGGTGGGCTTGACACATTTCAGACAGCGGCACATTACTGAAGCACACACTACAAGACCAACAAACCAACGCGGACTCATTTGAGTCGCCCATTTGAAGGCTCATATTTTTAAGTGGGAGGTGTAGCCTCTATGCCAAAATGACTGTTGCGCCGCTGAAGAGTGCAATGAGCACAAAACGCGTCCGGTGTGAATCGGCAGGCATGCTGTAAACTGGATCCGCCCGGCGCTCCAGCTTTTACCTCATGAAGGTTGCTGCAGTGGATGTCAGAGTACGTCTCCAACAGGTGGGAACCTTGGAGCTTTGATTATTATCCCAGCCACAGGAGATGCACCACCCGGAAATTTAGGACCACGGAGCTCCAAATCATGGAGTCTCAATGTGGAGGCATCCATGGAGGATTGACAAGCCGGATGTGCGACTGGAGGCCCATTGGTGGGCTTGAAACATATCAGACAGCGGCACATAACTGAAGCACACATTACAAGACCCACAAACCAACACGGACTCATTTGAGTCGCCCTTTGGAGGGCTCATATTTTTACCTGGGAGCTGTGGCCTCTATGCCAAAATGACTGTTGCGCCGCAGAAGAGTGCAATGAGCACAAAACGCGTCCGGCGTAAATCGACAGGCAGGCATGTTGTAAACTGGATCGGCCGGCGCTCCGGCTTTTACCTCATGAAGGTTGCTGCAGTGGATGTCAGAGTGCCTCTCCAACAGGTTGGAACCTTGGAGCTTTGATATATATATATATATATATATATATATATATATATATATATATATATATATATATATATATATATATATATATATATATATATATATATATATATATATATATATATAGGTAGTTATAGTTAGGATTTTTTTCAATGTTAATGTTAATGTTCAATGTTAAATCTCAAAATTCTATTTGGATTAACTTTGGCGCCGGTTGACGAATCTGCCTGAAATTTTTCTCAAAATGGCCTCATCGAGCTCCGGTCCTTCCCTGAAAGTTTGGGGGGGATGCGTCAAGCGGGGGCCGAGATAAAAGGGGGTCCCAAAACGCGTTTTCCCATGTTAATTTCCATAGGGCGGTCGACCTCACTTTTAGCCCGAACGGCTGAATGGATTTACACCAAACTTGGCAAAATTGTAGGGACTGGTAGCCCGATGTGCCTTTGCTATGTCTCAAGATATGTGCTCCAGTGGATTTTGAGTAATTTAGGTTAAAAAAATATATATATCTGTAAACGCGCCCCGGTACGCGCTCCGGGCGCGCAACGCGACTTGCGCGCAGAAAGCTGATTGGTTCTTGGGTGTCTGTAAACATTCGAAACAGTCCGGAGCGGCCGCCATCTTGTGTCTCGGTAGGATCGAGACACAAGAGGTAGCCAAAACAAAGGGGGAAATTACCATAAGGGGGCAGGGTAGACCCCCCCGATCCCCTAGGTTTGATGTGGGGGCTATAAAAAGGCCTCGCGGGGCAAAAAAAGATTTTAAAAAAAAATTTGATTTGCGCGGGGAGAGCGCACCGGGAAGCGCACAACAGAGAAAAAAGAATGCCAGAGTTTAAAATTTTTGGCAATATTTAAAAAATGGGTGGTAGTTCTGAAAAGAACTTTTTTTAAATTCTTTTTGTTGTTTAATATTTTTTTATTATTTTTCTGAACATTTTTTTATTTTTTTGTGTTTTTGAACAATTTTATATTTTTTTGGGGTTTTTTAAGGGAACAAACAAAAAACAGGGAATTGGAAATAGCTCAACAGGAGCAAAAAAAAAGAAAAGAATTACTGTTTTCTTTCCTTGCTGCATTTGTGGTTGTCTATAGCATTATTTATTAAGGTGACGCTAAGTTCACCATAGCATAAAGTTTTGCCACAGAAAATGCAAAGAAATTTGACCTTGCCAAATTTTGGCTGAATATTTGGCACCATTTGCCGTTCTTCAGGACCAGAAAGTGAGGGTACTGAAGAGGAAGTGCTGGCCACAGGGGGTGGGTTGGTACGAAGTTCCTGGACTTCAACCTGAGCTAAATTATTGGGATGCCACCTCTCCATGTGGCGGATCATGGTATAATTAACAAAATAATATTTCTTTGAGGGATTGCCCCTGGAGAGAACTTTGTCACAAATAAGACAGGTGACTTTGGGGGCGTTCACCTTTTTTTGGTCATCTGGAAAAGAAAAAAATTGCCAAATGAAGTGCACTTTAATGTGCCTTTGTCTGGGTTCTTCTGGGAGGAAGCGCCTTCGTGGTTCATCCTCTTCCTCTTCTTCCTCCTCTCCTTCTTGTCCTCCAAGAAACTGTGGTGGTGGACCTTCTTTTCTTGGTGGTGGGGGTGGTGGTGGGGGTGCACCAGCTGCAGCAACAAGTGAAGCCATTGTTTCCTCCAAAATAGCTTTTGCTCTCTCAATGAAGAAAGTAAGAATGATGAAAAAAGGAGGGGGCTTTCATTATTTTGAGATAAAAAATGATGAGAACCAATTAAAAGTGTTATTTTCAAGTCACATGACCCGATGCGCTTACGTTACGCGCTCCGGCGCGCTTACGTTACGCGCTCCGGGCCGCGCCGCGGAGCGCTTCCGGGTGCGTTTACGCAGCGCGTCATAAGACGCATCACGCGGCTACGCGATACGTCACGCTTATGCGACGCGTCACGATGTTGTTTTCGATCGCGACATTGGCGCTAACGGGACACTTCCCGGTTCGCGCACCGGGGCGCTTCAAAATACTGCGCTTTCCAGGGCGCTCACCGGGGCGCGCACCGGGAGCGCTCCAAGACAACAACAAAAAATATATTAAAAAAAAAATTTGAAAAATTGTAAGGACTGGTAGCCCGATATGCGTTTGCTATGTCTCAAGATATACGCTCCAGTTGTTTTTAAGAAAATTAACTTTAAAAAAATATATATTGGCTTACTTTGGGCTTTATATATGTTAGAGCCCAAATGTAGCCCAAATGTTGCCCAATGTAGCCCAATGTAGCCCAAAGATGGCCACCAGAGACAAAAAAATACAAATGTAGGCCAAATATCAGCCAGATGTAGCGCAAGTATAGCCCAATAATAGTATGTACCAGAGTGTTCTAAAGAACAACTAGAGCGCTAATAGTCTTACTTATAAAGTGAGACTTTTAGTTAGGAATTAGCATTAAAAAAACCTTTGAAATTCACTGAAAAAACCATAGGTTTCACACTAGTTATAGTTAGGAATTAGCATTTAAAAAACCTATTAAATTCACTGAAAAAACCACAGGTTTCACACCAGTTATAGTTAGGAATTAGCATTTAAAAAACCTATTAAATTCACTGAAAAAACCATAGGTTTCACACCAGTTATAGTTAGCTGGAAATTTTACTGACATAAAACCATTGAAATTCCCACGTTATAGTTAGTTGGACTTACTATAACTTGCGCGCCTGCAATGCACTGCTGATGACGTCACATATTACATCACTCATGACATGGTCAGTGACATCACTCATGACATCACTGATGACACCATCCTTGTGACAGAGTGACAGACCTCCTTTCGGTGTAATGTAACCCTTGAAACACATATTCAAAAATAGAAACTAACATTTTCAAAAAAATAGAGATACCCATACCAGTTTCAACAACCAATTCAGTAATACCACCATCTATATACACATCCACTCATTCACCAACAGTTCTATATAGTCACTCATACATATATTCACTCATCATATGTAGTGAAACACCTATACATCCTGTTACACACCGACAGTCATCCAAAAGTTACTCACACACATAATCACACATGCAAATAAACTATTGATCATCCATTTATTTGCATATACAGCTATACACACACTACCACCTTACTTCTAAGGAAACTTACACATACTTACTCTTTTAAACAATCACTTATAGAAACACATACTTATTTAAACAGGAACTCTTACAATCTCTCACTCTCACATATACTCACTTATTTACATCAATACTCACATATACTAGATTAAAACATATGTAGTTACTCATTAAGACACTAGTGAGACAGTCATTCACTCACTAACACACACATATACACACTCATCCACCCATACAGTCCTGCACATATGCTGTCTTCAAAACACATACAAACAGTGAGTCAGTCATTGATGCATCTATGTGCTAAGTAATACCCCCACCAAACGATACAGACACTCATACTGATACTACAAAATATAAAACAACAAAAAAGAATTAAAAAAACAATGACACCATCCTTGAGAACGAGTGACAGACCTCCTTTCAGTGTGATGTAACCCTTGAAACACATATTCAAAAATAGAAACTAAAATATAAAACATATTGATTTTTCAGAAAGACACACATTCCCTGGATGGTGTCATCAGTGATGTCATGAGTGATGTCACTGACCATGTCATGAGTGATGTAATATGTGACGTCATCAGCAGTGCATTGCAGGCGCGCAAGTTATAGTGAGTCCAACTAACTATAACGTGGGAATTTCAATGGTTTTATGTCAGTAAAATTTCCAGCTAACTATAACTGGTGTGAAACCTATGGTTTTTTCAGTGAATTTAATAGGTTTTTTAAATGCTAATTCCTTACTATAACTAGTGTGAAACCTATGGTTTTTTCAGTGAATATACATATATATATATATATATATATTCACTGAAAAAACCATAGGTTATAGACCATATATAGTTAGGAATTTGCATTTACAAAACCTTGAAAATTCACTAAAAAAACCATTGGTTATAGACCATATATAGTTAGGGATTAGCATTTTCAAAACCTTAATTTACTCGCACAAAACCATAGAAATTCGCATATATAGTTAGTTGCAATAACTATATATCGCACACCCGCAATCCACTGCTGATGATGTCACATATTACATCATTCATGACATGGTCAGTGACATCACTGATGACATCACTGATGACATCTCAAATGACATCACTGATGACATCTCAAATGACATCACTGATGACATCACTGATGACAACATCCAGTGACTGTATGTTTCTGTAAAGTTAAAATATGTCTTACATATTGAAGAATGAGTGGATGTATAAGTGTCTGGATGAAGGATTTAGTAGGTGCATGACTGACTGTATGAGAGAATGATTAAATGTGTCTCACTGAGTGCATGGGTTAGTGACTAAACTGTCTTAATTTGTGCATCATTATATCTGTTGTTCTGTAAACTGCTGCATGTGTTGATCAGTAGCTATATGAGTAACTATATGGGTTATTGATTGGTTGCCCAAGTATTTGTATGGGAGAGTGAGTGTGTGTGTGGGGGTGGCTGGGAGGTGTGTGACTCTGTGCATAGATGTGTGAGCAGTTGATTCACTAGATGTATGGGTTCAAAAGTGCATGTGGAAACAGCTGTATGGGCGGTTGACTGTCTGCATGAGTGTATTGGTGAGTTATTGGATTTCTCAGTGCTACATGTCAAAGTAAGTACATATGTAAAACACAGTACATGTAAGAGTTGACATATATAAATAACTGTGCATAAGAGCCAGTGAATGTGTGAGTGGCTGTATGGATCATTGTGGACTTGTATCAGTGATTGTATAAGAGAGTAAATATGTGTTAGTATATGTTTGATTAAGTAAGATGTGTATAACTGTATAGTTGAGGAAATGGAGGTGTGATTGATTCTTTGCATGACTGACTAGGTGTGTGAGTAACTCCATGGATGAGTGACAGTCTGTGAGTGTCTGTTTACACTGATTGTATCTAAGGTTATATTAGAGTCTGAAGAGGTTCATCGTATTATCACATGAATAGTGTGGCTCAATGGTTAGAGCGGCAGACCCTGATGCAGAGGTCTAGCCCGGGACCAGGGTTCAATTCCCCGCCTCGGCGGGTCTTGGGCTCAAAATTCCACGGACCTGATAATTCTCGCCTCGGTGCCTATTCCAATCATGGAGTCCCACTCTGCAACTCTAGGCAATAGGATGCTTAATCTCCACAACGGCCCCCACAACGCTAATGATGCCTGGCCTCCACCTTGGGGGTGCCCAGGAGTGGACGCCTCACAGGGAAAGACAGGATGGGTTCCACAGCGGTATTCGTACAAGCGTCTTGAGACCCTTGCGGGTGAGTAGTGCGCTATACAAGTATCAATTTACAATTTACATATATATCATCAGTGATGTGATCAGTAATGTCAAATGAGATGTTATCAGTGATTTCATCAGTGATGTCATTTGAGATGTCATCAGTGATGTCATCAGTGATGTCATTTGAGATGTCATCAGTGATGTCATTTGAGATGTCATCAGTGATGTCATCAGTGATGTCACTGACCATGTCATGAATGATGTAATATGTGACATCATCAGCAGTGGATTGCGGGTGCGCGATATATAGTTATTGCAACTAACTATATATGCGAATTTCTATGGTTTTGTGCGAGTAAATTAAGGTTTTGAAAATGCTAATCCCTAACTATTTATGGTCTATAACCAATGGTTTTTTCAGTGAATTTTCAAGGTTTTGTAAATGCAAATTCCTAACTATATATGGTCTATAACCTATGGTTTTTCAGTGAATTTCATTGGTTTTTTAAAAGCTAATATCTATAGCTGTAAAATATATTCTTTATTACGTGACGTATCACGTAGCCACGTGAGACGCCTCATGACGCGTCACATAAACGTGACGTATCGTCTCTGCAGCGCAAACAAAACCCGTAACGTAAGCGCGCCAGAGCACGCTTACAGATATATATATTTTTTTTTTAACCTTAATTAGACAAAATCCACACGTGCACATATCTTAAGGCCTTGCAAAGGCACATCAAACAAACAGTCCCTACAATTTTGCCAAGTTTGGTGGAAATCTATTCCTTTAAATTTTATTTTACTGTTTCTCTTGGTTTTCCCCTTGTTACGCTTACCGGAACGCTACCCGGTACGCAAACCGGACGCTCCAAAAACACAAGATGTCGGACTGCCGTTACGCTACCGTTTAGCTGCCCGGTTGGCGTACCGGGAACCGTCTCTACCGCTAAAAATCACAATTTTTTTTTCTTTTTTCCTTTTGCCCTGCGGGGCACTTTAATATCCCCCTCATCAATCCTAGGGGGTCAGGAGGGGTCTACCTTGCCCCCTTTCCTTCATTTCCCCCTTCGTTTTTCACCACCTCTTTTCTCTCGATCCTACCGAGAGACAAGATGGCGGCCGCTCCGGACTGTTTACAAAGTTGACAGCCAATCAGCTTCTCCTCAGACTCCCGTTACGCTGCCGGTTAGCTTCCCAGTTAGCTGCCCGGTTCGCGTACCGGGACGCGCCTCTACAGCGAAAAATCGCATTTTTTTTTTTTTTTCCGCGGGGCACTTTAATATCCCCCTCATCAATCCTAGGGGGTCAGGAGGGGTCTACCTTGCCCCCTTTCCTTCATTTCCCCCTTCGTTTTTCTCCACCTCTTGTCTCTCGATCCTACCGAGAGACAAGATGGCGGCCGCTCCGGACTGTTTACAATGTTGACAGCCAATCAGCTTCTCCTCAGACTCCCGTTACGCTGCCGGTTAGCTGCCCGGTTAGCTGCCCGGTTCACGTACCGATTTGCGCCTCTACGACAAAAAATCTCTTTTTTTTTTTTTTTTTTTTTTTGGGCCCCGCGGGGCACTTTAATATCCCCCTCATCAATCCTAGGGGGTCAGAAGGGGTCTACCTTGCCCCCTTTCCTTCATTTCCCCCTTAGTTTTGACCTCCTCTTGTCTCTCGATCCTACCGAGAGACAAGATGGCGGCCGCTCCGGACTGTTTAGAATGTTGACAGACACCGGAGAGCTAATCAGCTTCGCTTCGCAAAGCTCCGTTACGCGAAAAGTACGCGAACCGGTGCGCTATCCGGGACGCTGTCACAGATATATCTGTTTTTTTAAACGTTAATTTCTCAAAATCCACTGGAGCACATATATTGAGACCCAGCAAAGGCACATCGGGCTAACAGTCCCTACAATTTTGCCAAGTTTCGTGCAAATCCATTCAGCCGTTCGAGCTAAAAGTGAGGCCAAACGCCCTATGGAAAAATGAATGGGAAAAACGCGTTTTGGGACCCCCCTTTTTTCTCGGCCCCCCCTTGACAGAACCCCCCCAAATTTTCAGGGGCTGTTCAGAAACAAAATGTGCCATTTTCCTGAAAATTTCAGCCGATTCCATCCACAAACGCCAAAGTTATTAGACATAGAATTTTCAAAAGTTCCATAGAGAAAAAATCCTAACTATATGTACCTACTGGCGACCGCCAGTAGGTAATATATATATATATATATATATATATATATATATATATATATATATATATATTTATATTCAAGGTACATAGAGATTGAGTTAAGAATAGTAAATTCTTGCCTCCCTCTGTTTTCTTACCTGTTAGATATTTTGTCCTTCGATATTCTGGTCACAATAGTGTGAAGTCGATATGTTGTGCTTGAGATTCCCAACTGCAATACTTAGATGGTGGTTTGGGATGCGTTACTGGTGCTTCAATGTCTGTGGTGTTCTTCACACTGCTTAAGAACTGATCAGGCTGTTAGGGATGATGTGGATGGATAGTTGCAGCACTTCACCCTCTTATGACTGAGGGTAAGTGGACACAATAAAGTGGTACATGGGAGTTAGTAAAAATGTACCCTAACTTTATGGCGCCAATCTGATTAATGTCTTCTTAAGGATGTTGGGGTCCCTGGGCAAGACACTTTTTGATGGCCCCTCGAAAGCAAAACTTTAATTTGTATGGTCCATTTCTGGCTACATCAAGGCAGCATGAGTCCAAACAATGTTAAACGTGTAATCTTTCAGAATCAGGGTCACACAAAAACAGTTGAAATATGCCTTGCTCAGACCCCAAAAATTCTTGAAATGAGTGGCGTGCCTTGAGCGAAGATGGTAGCTGTCGCTTTATTCTACGTTCTGGCGCTAACGGCCCAGTGCGCTGTTAGATTAATTGTTGCCAGTTGGAGTTTTAGGATTGTGCCATGAGTGATCCTGGGGGGGGACATTGACTTAGGCGCCTGTGTTCCCAAAAACTGCTGAGCACAGACACAACACCACAGGCACGTTGGTGGATCTCTGCATGCAATGATATGGCTGCGCCCAGTGGAGTCTCTGGATCTCCAGGCCTGATATGACTGTGTTGGCTGACACCGTGCTGCTACCGATGTGCAGGGGGAATCCCTTGAGGTTCGGGGGAGAGGACTGGCACTGAGGCAGCCATATCCCCTTCCTCTCCCGGTTCCGGCCTGTTGATTGCTACGCCAGTTTCAGAACGAGGAGGTCGTGAAGAGGATGCCGCATGCCGCACTGCTGCCACACTTTTTTCTGGCCCGTTGATTGCTGCCTCCTGTGGTTCCCGGATCAAGGCAAAAATAATTCAGCATGAGGACGCCGCACAGCAGCCTTCCTGCATCGCTGCTCACCAGCCTGCCGCCTCCAGCGGCTCCCTGCAAGCCTTGTTAAGGTTGGCTTGCTGAGTGGCTTGTTAAGTCGCGGTGTGGACTACCAGCCCCCATGACATTGAGGGGAGGGGCGAATGGGCCCAACACTGAGCTCCGGTCAAGGGGGGCCAAATGGGGGTCCTGCACGGCGCCGGTGGCCCATGAATGAACAAGCAGCCGAGAATGTCGAGAGTGCGGCCAAGAGGCAACGGAGCCAAAGGAGTCCCGGAGATCTGCGCTGCCTCAATTTCAACTTCATCAGCAGAGAGTCCTGGCTTGGGCGCAGCGAGGCACAGGAGCTGAAGCAAGCACAGCTCAAGCTAATGAGGGAATTATAAACAAAACTCCATTGGTAAAGCCTAACAAAATATGGAGCGATGTGTCAGCTGAATCTAAGCACAAACAGGATCCCAAACAGTACTGTCATAAGCTGTTCTCTGTCGCAAAGGGCCTCTTTGCAAAACTAACAGGATTCTTCGACATACAATCTGGGCAGATTTCAGCAGAGATTTCTTGTTTTCCCCTGGATTGTGGCAAGTTGGAGAGAGAATCTGTTTGGCATTTTGGCTGGTGCGAAAAGCATAATTAGGAGATAACTGGACCAGGAAATACCTATATATACTCTACTCAATAACCAAGTCTGGATTTTTACTTTCCAGGGCTTTCTTCCCTTTGGCCCGGTCCAGGTTTTTGCTCCTGCCGAAATGCTGAGTGCCGCATCCAGAGAGAGGTGGTTGTGGACACGGCGGCAGCTCGCTCCTTGCTTTTTACCCAGTCTTTATCCTGCTGAGCCCCTCTGAGTAGTCGATGCAATGAGGTCAGGCCAGCTGCGTGGGTCATTGTCATGACCTCAAACAAAGCGGCAGAGAAAGAATGAGGAGAATGGAGAGATTGGGGATGAATTTTTACATAGCAGTCTGAGTAATCCAATTGTAGATAAAGATCATGAATTAGTCAATTCAACAGCATTTTCTTTAACTTCTCCTGCAGATGCCCAATATCCAGGAGTTCGTAGCAGTACCAGTCAAGCAATTATCACAGGATTCTACAATCAGAAATATGAAATTGTAAATAAAGACAATGGAGCAGTACCAATAGCTTGTGGTGCAAATGGAGATCAAATATCTACGAACAAAACAGAGAAATCTAAGGGCCTAGGACCCAAGCCGGGGTGTTCACTTGATGATGGCCTACTTTGCTTAGGGAACAAGGAAGCCAGCAGTAATCATTGATTACCAGATAATAGCACTGGCATCTTTCCTACAGCCACCAGTGTGGCCTCCTTTTCGGCAAAACCACAAATCAACGTTTCGCTTTTGGTAAAAGCTAAGGTTCACGCCTCCAGTACAAAACTGCACCAAACCAGTTCATCCAGTGGCCACGAAGGTGCAGCAAATGTTGACCTTTTAGCATCTCCTATTGTGGAGTTAGAGATAGCGATAGCTCCTATCGAAGGTAAAATTACCCAAACACAATAGGTTTTTTGTCAAAATGCGAACAACTCCATGATCAATATATCGTCTGACCTGGACCAAAATTCAAGAGACAAGGTTTTTATGTCTCCCTTCATTCGGATACCCTCCCTTACTCTGCCTAATTCAGATATTGTCAGGGGATGTCAAATTATGATACCAGAGGCCTCCTCAAGTTCAAATGGCTGTAAGAACGCAATTAAAATGGACCCATCCAGCCATATTTTGGAAACCAGTATCATTAATAATGACCACAAGTTGACCCTGGTCCCAAGTAAACTTTCCGCAGATAATGTGCCTTCTCTAAATGGACAAAGTTAGTTTGCGCAAGCTGATACTCTGATCAATCCTCTTAGCTCAGCAGATCTATCATTGCTAGCCAAATATGATGAAAATGTTCGGGATGGAACCCATGCTTTTGAGGATGAATTACAAGATCCTGAAAACGGAATATGGGGTAGTCTGCTTAATACAATGGACAATATCACCAATGGCCTTAATTTCCACTCAGTCAAACTGAACATCCAACTGGACTTAATATATTGGCTCTCTATGTATCCGGATAGACACTAAATCACTCCACCTATCAAACCTGGTAGCCAAAGCCCAATCAGACAGAGATAATCAACTGTTAACATGCACTTGTGCGCATATGATTGATAAAATCTCAGAGCTAATGACTATAGTAAGATCCATGTCGACAGAGGTTAAGGCAATGTTGATCAGAATTGTACACGCCAAAACAGGCTTAACCAAACAAAACCATGTCCTTCACTCAGATACTAAAGCTTCAATTATGGGACCACCAGATGATACTGGGAGCTCACAGGTAAAAACTGGAATTAGAAGAAAATCTACAAAAAATACAAATTGCTCTCATACTAGTAAAGTTCAGCAACAAAATATAGTCTAACATAAAAGGAAGGAGATAGTAAGTGAAACGCAATCCCCAAAGGGAGAGATCTTACAAACCATCCCTGTGAAACCCCAGGACTCAATGGAAGGAAACAAATTCATGGACCTACCATAAGTATCGATGGATGACAGTACAACGCAATCATTTTGATTGCAGTACTTTACATCGTGGTTCTTACAACGCAAGGTGTTCCAACGACTTGCGTTGGAGGGTGCTGGATTGAGGATTAATATGATTTTCTATTCCAACTCCAGCCCACGTAACAGTAGGGAAGGTGTTGGAATAGAAAATCACACTAATCCTTAACTTAGAGCGCCATCCAGCGCAAGTCATTGTGATGACTTGAGTTGTAATGGCTGCGTGGTAAAGGTCGTGCGGTGTAAATACCGCGTTGTAAACAACGTTTCCCATCAGTATCATAAATTAATGCTTCCCAAACTACCTAAAATCTGGCACCATCCACTAGTACAATACAAGATCGACTAACTAAAAGAGCGAGAAAAAGATTAAGGCAAGCTCACAACAAAATAAAGAGCTTAAAGAAATCCACAAACCCTGGCTCGCCTGCCGATCTTACCACAAAAAAAAATCTATCCAATCTTTAGATCCTTGGAAGCACGCCAGTGCGAAACCACGGCTGGTCCAACTGGTTCAGCCAAAACACGCCCTCCCTTTGAAGTGGCCCATGATCCTACAAAGTCACAACTAACTGTAACATCCAATTCTCAATAAGTGGACAAGATCACGCCCAAAGAGGAATTGATCGGGCAGTGTGAAGCTCAAAATTTGGTCAGAGGGAAGCGTGTTAACAATGTTGCCTTTTCGGTAAATATTTCAACTAATATCAATTTTACAGCATCTTCTGAACAACCGGATGTGGATGACACCGTGCCAGGTGATGGGGATACTCAAGGCATGCAGCTGTCACCTGAGATCTCCGATAACATAAAAAAAGAAACGTCAGTGAATAGCAAATATCCAGATGCAACTATGAAATTAGTATTTTCCCCATGGCATATTTCAAGGGCCCCCCATGACATTTTGAATCGTGGTAATATTCTGAAACTGATGAACGCAATCCTATAGGTTAAAGGCTTAATATCGGAAGACCTAGACTTGGTAGAATTTAAACAAGATCTCAATAATCCCACTAAAGAGATGATTTTTACAACTTGGCACGGAGGTGAGACTGTAACAAAATGTTAGCAAATAGCTCACAGTTTGAGAAATGGGGCGTCAAAATATGGAAAATCAGTGAAAATCAATATCTAACTTTGCTGATCCCAAAGTTATCAATTAATAGCCCTGTTTCAATAGATTCCATTACAAGTATGAGATCAAGAGGTCATTCCAGGGTATTAAAAGGGGCTTCAGGGATCAAAGTTACAAGTTGCAACCCAGGCACTCGAGTGTGTGAGGAGCTAAAGATAAATATAGCCCTCAGTGATGACTGGAGCTCACTTCCTAAAACACTCACAAAAGAGAGAGCTGAAACTCACAAATGATGCTTAAAGGGTTCAATTAAGGACACAAAACCTTTTAATATTTGCTCATGGAACACCAATGGTCTGAAAACCCTTATAGAGGATCATGATACAGTAACCTTTTTAAGGGGCTTTGATGTTTTAATGGTCCAAGAAATGTGGATTATTGAAAAGGAACCCCTAATTGGTTATTATGAGAATTTGCACTTTGCATCCCGTAAGTCAGGCTTCGGTCGCTATCTATCTATGTATCTTTGAGCTTGGATGTCAAACATTATGAAATTGATTTCCAATTGGCGTGGCTTTTGTGCATCAAATTAGACCTTAACCTATAATATTCATAAACGTCTATCTAAGTCCAAAAAACTCTGTCAAGACATCTCAATTTACTGCACTTTGGAAAGTAGTTAAAGTGTTGTACCATGAGCACCCAGCCGCTAGGCTAATTATCTCAGGAGATTTTAATATGCATCTCCTCACAAAAAAACTGCACTAACAAACCAAGCAGAGTGCTGATACAGATGTGCCATTCCCAGCCTAATAAATATAATCTTATGTTATCACAGGAAGACGTCAAAGTAACAAGAGTGTACCTACATTAAAAAATAAGGCCAATTTCCCATCATTGATTATTCCATCATATCAATGAAGCTGACATCCTCCCTCCACAACTATCAAGTGATCCCTAGGATAGAAAGCAATCACAATCCACAAACAATCTCCCTGGCATTATCAGCCCGAATCAAGATCCATGATAATCGGGCCAACAGCCTTTAGCCTTAAAAGGCTAGTGTGGAACTCGAGAAACCAAAAGGAAATATGGGAGTTCCTAGAAATTGCAATTACTAAGGCGCTAACTGAGAAAAAAGCAGGGAAGTCCATGGTTGATATTTGGCCTTGTTTGTGTGCTTCCCCTTTGAATAGTTTCCCTACTCCTACCACATCAAAAGGGTCCACTATGAGGCCTAAAAAATCAGATGATATACGAATTGGCTGCTCCACTAAAAAAAGAGAACTTAATAGAGCTATAAGGGCGACTTTTAGAAAACCGAATAGAGTACTAAAAACCTCAGAGCTTCATAAATTAAAAAGGCTCAGAAGACAATATAAAAATGAAATATGGAAGGCCAAAAAAACATACTATAAAGGAATATGGGCAAAGCTGGATTTCTCCTGCAAAACTCAAAATCCAAAATTATTCTGGGGAATACTTAACAATCTCAAAAATGGTAGTCAAAGAGGGAACAGCGCTAATATCACCGAATCCTGCTGGATGTTTTTTATTTCTAATCTTTATGGTTCATCCCCAGACACACTGCTTAATAATAATGCTGTTTACCAAACGTCAAGCAGAGAAGAAGGTGGAACATCTAGGTCGGAATGTCCAGCATTATACTCAAGCCGAGCCACAAGTTAAAGAGATATGAACTACAATTTAAAATGGCATTATGCAGGATTAGATTGAATGTTTCACCTGGTCCCAACGAAATTCCAAATTTAATTTTTAAAGCAAATCTTGATATTTAATCAGAGATTTTAACAACTTTGTTTAATGATGTCATTAAATCTAAAATGGTCCCCGAGTCATGGCAAGGAAGCATAATACAGCCGATTTACAAAAGTGGTCCACAAGACAACCCTGCAAATTATAGGCTAAATGCCCTAACAGATGTGGAGGCAAAAATCTTCTTAAGCTGTTTGCTTAATGGCTTGGAAGAATGGGCCGTAAAAGAAGATTTAATTCCAACCTTCCAAACTGGCTTTCAAAGGGGCGAGTCAATAACTTTTTTTATTGGTCAAAAGAGCAAAGTATAGAAATCAAAAGCTATATATTTGTTTTGTTGACCTTAAGGCCGCCTTTGATTCCGTCCCCAGCAATCTACTTTGGGCTAAACTATCTGAATGGGGTATTCCAAACCAACTGCTCGACATGATTAGATTGTTATACACTAATGCATGGGTCCAGGTTAAAGTCGGAGATGGCAGTTGTACAACTTGCAATGTGGAACTGAGAGTGGTCTTAAACAGGGTTGCGTGCTGGCTCCATACCTTTTTAATCTTTTTATGGCTGACCTACCGTTGTATTTTAAAGAAATTAATACTCACTCACCTACCTTCTCAGGCCAAGATATCAAATACTTGCAATGCGCTGATAACACCATTTTGTTAAGCCACACTGCCATAGGCCTAAGACGATTAGTCTATTAATTTAACCACTATATCTCCACTAACGGTTTTCAAATAAATACCTAGAAGACAGAAATATTGACGATGGGTGGAACAAAAACAGACAAGAAAGAATGGAAGATTCACTGGTTGCATATTGAAACTGTGAAATATTACAAGTATCTAGGAATAACATTTGACGATAATCTGTCTTTTAAACAGCACTTCACTAACCTCAAAGCTAAAGCTACAGCCCGCTTTTAGAAAGTTGAGGGATAAGTTGTCTTGTCCAAACCATGAACATCTACTTAAGGTTATAAAAGCAAAGCTGATTTCTTCTTTGGCTTACAGTTCAATGATTTTCGGTGGGAAAGACACAAAAATCCTTGATGACCTACAAATAAAAGTTTTTAAATCTGTCTTTGGGGTACCCAGGTATATGGGGCATGCCACTGTCAGGTTGGAATTTGGTCTGAAAAGACAATCTCTGTCAAGGCAATCTGCCTTTTTAAAATCGTTATATTATTTTTTTCGTTCAGATCAGGGCTCGCACAAACCAATGTTGGCAGGAGATAATGAGCTATGAGCATGTTAGGAGTTGGGGAGCTTATCTATTAGAGAATTTAAACAGTTTTAAGTTTCCACCTTTTGAAGACGAAGTCAGAAGCAAAGCAGTGTATAAACAGAAAATTAATTGAATCAGCTACTCTTCTATCGAGTCTTCTAAATAAGGATGAGCTTGCAAAAAAAAAGTCACTCTTGGTCAGTTATTAACTCATTTACCAAATTAGAATCTCAATCATATCTCACGACCCACTTAAAATGATTTTTGAGAAACAAAATTATGTTGCTACGGTTTGGGAGATATCCCACAATGGATGGCATACCTACATGGGAAAAAAGTGGTCCTCAAACAGCTGTAGGTTATGTGGCTTTTATAAAGAATCTTTAATGCATATTGTAACTTCGTGCCCTCACCTGTTAGAAGAGAGGAAGGCTCTGTTAAAATCCATCTTCAACGAATTAGGGGTGAGAACATGTCGACTAGCTATAACCTGTCTCCTCGGGAATAGGCCTCGCCCGACCACACAATTTGTAAAGTTTGTTTTTATCGCAGAAAAGAAGTTATTCTCCAAGTGCCGACTCCCAACACCAATCGCTTGCCTAGACTGTTAATGATAGTTTTGGTAGGATAATGTCATTAATCCAATTAATTTTAAATGAAAATCTGTAACCCCCAAAAAATAAAAAATAAATGGTTCCTAAAGTCTTGTGTATCACCCTAAATCTGAAGTTCTAAAAGGTTTTTAATTATTCATAGTAATCGGAAAAACTAATTCGAGATTTCTAAAAGGGTTTATAAAAATTTTGTTTTTAATTGTTCATAATAACTGGTTAAATCCTAACACAAAATTAACTACCTGCATTGTGTGGGTCCGTTCTGAAGAGGAGAAATTATTTATTTTAATTAACAGTTAACAAATGTTTTCTAGCTGTTAGATTCTGCACAATTGCACTTTAATTATCGCTGCTAGATACAAGACTCTGCACAATTGCACTTTAATTATTGTTACTAAAAGACTTGGCACAGGCACTTTTATGCATTGCTGTTAATTGTAATATATTGCACAGGTACTTTTCATTTAGCACATCTTAATTTTTGAAATACCAACATATGCATATCAAATTTGGGCCTTTTTGGAGAAATGGTCTTTCTGATGGTGTGAAATTTGAAAGAATCTTAAAATGAACCTCTATAATACTAGTATTATATGTGCTTTTGTTTTTTTATAGCCGCCATATCAGATAGATTGATTTGGTCTAATAAAGTGCTCTCTCGTTATTACTGTTAAATGTGAGACACTGCACAAGTGCACTTTGCCTTTTGTATTTCAACTAGAGTATAACAAATGGGGGCAGTGCGGGCATCCCATTGTGACCTTGATAGCTTTAATTTGAAGGGACATCGCCTATGACTGGTGTGAAATATGATATTATTTCCTAATGTGCCACAATACATTTCAATACAATGTAGTATATGTGCTCTATCAGTAAAAAATAATGCTCATAACCCATTGTGTTTTATTCTTGATTGGAATGATTTTTATTAATCAACAAATAAAGTATTACATTACCTACCCTTCCCCTCCCGACTGCTATGCTCTGGCATACTGAGAGAATATAGGTGGAGTGCAGCCCAACCAGAGACGACTCTTGGAATGCTGGCAGTAGTGCAAGGCAGTGAATGCTCTGGCGCCATGAGGAAAACATGGAGCTCCACGAGGGGTGCTCATGCCCTTGGGTAGAGGTCAGTTCAGCGGCTTCTGCAGGGGCTTTCCTTGCCTGCCTGCCAGCTGAGGCCTGGGTCTGGGAATGCCTGGTTCATGGGTCTAAGTGGGGGGTGCTGGGTCCCTGCTGGGGTGTGCCTCACTCGCTAATCTTTGGAATGGGAGTGGCTGCCCTATATTCATCGGTGACTCCCTGATGTTGGAAAGCCAGTGATGGTGGTGCTGAGGGGTGTGGACCTGCTGCCCTCATGTGAACTGAGAAGCCTACCATTGCTATGGTATGCCTGCAGCCTGTCAGGATGAATTCAGATGTGGAGCCGCCGCAGGATGCAGGGGGGTGCCAGAGGCAGTGCGAGAGTGGCAGTACTCATATGTTTCAAATCAGATGTGGTCTCTGTCGTGCCTCAACTACATGTTGGTGCCCTCCAGGCAACAAAGCAGACATGACGGTATGGAGAATCTACCAAGGGGCATCTCCGATCACTCTCCCTTAGTGACAAGCCTCCGGTTGCCGACGCAGTGGTCCAGTCCTGACTGGCGTCTAGTACCCTGGAACCTAACAGACTGGGAACAAAGAAAGTTGGTCTCTAATATAAGGAAAACAAGGAGGCGGTGGACTCTGTGGCCATTATAAGGGTGAGCCTACAAGTCAGTGTTCCGGGAACAATTGATAGCTCATGTTACCGGGAAGAGGAGGAAGCGGGACAAAAACAGTTGGGGCTGGAAAGTCAACTGGTTGACTGGAAAGCCAAATACATAAAGACCCTTACCACTGACATGGGGATTCATATAGATATGGTGATGGAGGACTATAGATGTCATGAGATGCAGGAGGACCAATCTCGGTACCATGTCCAACAGAGTAGACTGTGCAAGATGGTCAACAAGTCTAGAAAACTCCTGGCCTGGTTGTCTCTCAGAGAGTAGCGACAAAGATGGGTGGAATCAGTGACCACGGATGGGGGCAGGAAGGCCCAGTCAGCTGGGGACATTGCACAGGCCTTCGCGGAATATCCAGTTGATCTGTAATCCACGGGGCGGGAATTGACGGTTGGTGAAGTCGGAGGCCCTGACACAACTACTTTGCTGGAAAGCCCAGGGCCCTAATGGGTTTCCCCAGAGTTTTTTAAATGTGCAAAAAGCCGCTTAGTGGGACCCCTAAAGAAGCTGTTTTATGCTGCTGGGATAGAGGGGATTCTTCCCACACATATCACACAGTCTACTATAATACCTATACACAGGAAAAGGAAACTGTTAGGAGAACGTGCCTCATAGAGACCGATCTCATTCCTTAATGTGGAAACGAAGGTCCTGGCCAATTGCCTGAGCCAGATAGATGGACGACCTCATAGCACCAGACGCTCTGGGGGAAAAACATTCCAAGTCTGTGCCTCTACCCACTGGAACAAGCTCCCCATGTCCATACGGTCCATACAGGAAGAACTCCCCTTCTGGAGAGCTTTAAAAACCTTTCTCTTTTGGTAAGCTCCATCTGAGTTAGATACAGCTTCAGTACTCACAGGAGCGCCGGGACACCCCATTGGGGTATCTGTGCGCTATATAAGATTCTCTAAATAAATAAATAAATGAAAATAAATAAATAAATTAAACTGGCTTAATGCCCTACAGGCCAACAAGACACAATCTACGGCAGCTCTTTGGTTATTTGGCCATTAAGAGTGGTGCTGCTTGCCCTTGAAGCTTAAAAGACATTCAATTGCCTTGAATAGTCATACGTGTGGGCATTGCTGGAGAAGATGGGCTTTGGGCCCTCCTTCTTGAAATGGTTGGATCTGCGAAATAATCAACCAATGGCCAGGTTCAATGAATCCTCTCTGAGGCATTCCAGTTGAGGAGGTGGACCAGACAGGGATGCCACCTGTTAATCATGCTTTTTGCAGTAGCGCTGGAGCCTCTGGTGACCTGGATGAGACGCCTCTCTGTTCCACGGTCTGAAATGGGACTCTGTCTGGGAGGATGTTATATCTTTATATATGGATGGCATACTCTTGTACCTGGCCTACCCAGTCCACCATGTCCCAATAGTCCTTGAAATCCTGGAGATCTTTGCAGAACATTCCGGGATGCATATTAACTGATGCAAATCGATGTTCTATCCACTGGCAGACTGGAGCCCTGCACCAGGCTGGACATACTCCCTTTTGAGGGAAGGGACAGGTCTTCTTACTTGGGGATATACGTGATGACCATCCCAGTGTTGTTCTAGACAGGATACTTGAGGACTATCGGAGAGACGTGGCCACTGGCGACGAATGCCTCTTTCCTTAATGGGCAGGACTGCCCTTTACAAAATGATATACCTACGCAAGTTCCTATCTGTTTTAATGAATTGCCCTTACAATGTTCATGATTGTATTTTTCCTCTGGTTGACTGGGTAACAAGACTGCTGTTGTGGGACAGGGGGGCTGCACAAAGAGCACTAACCACGCTGACCAGGAGACCAGAGGACGAGGAATACACCTGCTGAAATTTCTTCTTTACTTTTGGGTATCCCAGCTGCTGGATGTTAATGATTTGACCTTCGCTGCACAGTGGAGCCCTTACTATTGCCAAACACAAGGGCAACCGACACAGGGATATGTACGTCAGGAGCCACTTGGGGACTCTCCTGAACCCAACCGCCATGGAGTTACGGGTATGGAGGAGGGTGGCTGGAGCACTGGAGTTACCCTAGAGATGCACCTGCGGGATACAGACTTACTTAAAAACCTTCAACAGGTGGAGGGTAAATGAGACCTTAATAGTATTACCGAGCTGGGTGACATATGAGCAGGCAATGGGCTGATATCCTTCCCTGACGCGCAGGAGCGGTACGCGCTTACAGGGAACCAGTACTTAAGGTATCTCCAGATTCAGCATATTCTGCAGGGATATGGGGACCTGTTACAGAATGTGGTGAAGATTATTTGCTAAAATATACAGTCCTGGAAGCCACTTGATAAACATGCCATATATCAGATTTATGGCACCTTGTTGTCGCATGGCATTATGGTCTATCTCCGCTGACTGCTCTGAGGTACACGTGGGAGCGAGAGCTTGTGGCACTGGAGGACGGTGCGTGGGGGATGCCCGCTGCCACCATAGGGTGGTGGCTTTAAGAGCGGTCTTTCAACTGGTTCAAGTAAAGATCCTTCACAGGGCCTATTATAGATGCTCAAGGCTATATCGTATGGGGTTGATGGATAACGAGATCAAAATGGCTGTAAACAAGTTGGGACATTACTACATACACTCTGGCACTGTCCCCGACTACAGAACTGTTGGCAGGCGATTGCTCTCGTATTGTCCTCAGTGATTGGGTATGACATGGCCCTTACACCTCAATTGATATCTTTGGGATATGGAGCAAGCAGACCTTGCACAAATACGCACTCCTCCTGTGCTAAGTGGGACTAGCAGTCTCAAGGTGTGATGTCATCCACATTTGGGGGAGTATGGCAGTGCCTACCTTGACACTCTGGAACACCAACATGAAATGGTGTATGAGGGTAGAGCAAATTGTGTAGTCACAGGAAATTTGCTAAGATATGGGACCCCGGCAATCTCGGGAGGGTTTAGCAGGTTTGGGAGGGGACTGTGCCTGAGGCTGCTGCCTGGGAATGGGCATGAAAGAGGTATCTGTCTGGTGCCAATGTGGGAGTCCACGAGACTAGAGGGGAAACCTCAATTTGCAAATTATATAATGCTTTCTATTTCCATATTGTGCAGTTATTATGTTTGTAATCCTTGAGGTGGGTCTTGCTCTGCATGCCTGCTGTTGGCTCTTGGTTTATTGTTTCTCTGTTTTGTATAACATGAAAGCACATAATGACACTGGGGTGAGGGAGACAGAGTCATAGGTAGAGGTAGGCATAGAGGGAGAGGTGTTTAGATTGAGAAACAGAATAGACAGATGTAACATAGATTGAAATTTCAGTTTCATGGGGGTGGGGGGGGTGGCTTGGAAATTGGGAGCCCTGTGCCATTGCCCACTTTGCCCATGTCTTAAAACGTCTATGAATCTGATCCCTCACAGTAATACACTCACTGTGATGGCATGCTCCACTGAGAAAAACATCAAGGCCCCAATTACGTTTCTGCCACTCCAGCTTCCAAAACATTAAGTCACACAACCAACCCCCCTCAAATCAATATTTATTTACTTATTAACTCGTTTTTTTTATGTATTTAGTTTCTATAGCTCGAGCAAGAGTCTATGTTATTGGAGCACTTCACAGTTGCAGAAAAACAAAACATGCACTGTGAACGAAACAGAATTGTTGCAGTTCATGATGGTATAAATGGAGGTTAAAGACAAAATGCCACTCTTGTCGGGGGTGATCATATCTTGCATAGTGACAATGATGATTAAATGTGGTAGCAGGGGTAAATTTCATGGAATAGTGTGGTATGTGTGTGCTGGAGTCAATATAGATAAGCATTGGGATAATGTATAGTCTAAATTCTCAGGAAATCATATAATCTGCTTCTTCTGTCGAGAATGGGGAACTAATTCTTCACAGAGACAGGTAGCATTCAAACATAAATGTTTTTGGCTTATCCTCAAACAGCTCATAGGAGGTATTTGTTCTTATCTTTGGGAAATGGATTTCTGTAGTCTAGGGGCCTTCTCCCCAAAGGATTGCTTCATTGATTTGGAATTTCTCGTCCTCGAGATTTAAAGAAGATGAGTATCTGTACTTGTTAGTTGTCTTTACCACCTGAAATGTGGACTTTCTTTGTAGGTAGATCAGAGTGTATTCATTTAAAACTCTGTAGGTGCTGTAGGCTACATTGAAAGTGGGTTGCTTTCATGGATGCCAAGTGTGTTTCATGCAAGCCTATTTGAATGGAGTTATCATAATCCAGCCTGAAGAGGACAAAGGTCTATGCGATTTTGATTGAAGTCATGATGATCTGGTATGTGTTGTTTAGTTCCTCTTAACATTTTGAGTTGGAACTGTGCACGTTTTTACATTATTGTTGATATAATTTTGTAGGTTTAGATGTTTGTTGCGGTAGAAATTCAAGGATTTCTTTTAATCCAATTTTTGGAGTGAAGCCCAGTAGATCAACATCTTTGAGCCATGACTTTATTTTAAGACTACACCTGGGGGGGAGATGACAAGATACTCCATTTTAGTTAGGTTGAATTTCAAGTGATGTGCAGTCATATCCAAGGTGTTCAACAGGAATCTACAGTGTTCAACAGAGTAGGTCTTCATGTATTCCTGTGTGCCATCTGTGAAGAGAGAGTAGGCTTGTAGTTCAAAGTAGATGTTGATGAGTTTGAAAGAAAGCATAAACATTAGGGGCACTCCTGTTTCAGGGTTATCTTCGAATTGTTGATCTTGAATAATTCAGTCTGATTGTCAAGAAAAGATGAGAACTATTTAAGAACCACATCATTGATGCCTATTCTGTCCTTGAAGATGGTTAAAAAGAAGTTGTTATTTACAGTACTGAAGGCTACAGATATGTCTAGGAGCCTCGATAAGGCAGGACGCCCCTTCATCCAGTATGTGGTGAATATCATCAATAATCTTCTGAGAGGCTATTTGGAAGTGCAGCAGTGTCTGAAGCCTGCTTGAAGTTTGTCAAGTAGCACATTGTCCTTTGTGAAGTGCAACACAGGGTTCTAGTACTTTCACTAAGAAGGATACATTTATTACAGGGCAGAAGATGTTTAAGTCATTGGGTGGGTCAGCTCCTTGTTTTATCAACAACAGAGAACTTTACCACGTTTGAATGGATACTGGCCAGTCTCTGGGTTCAGAAAGGAGTTGCTGAACTTCAGCCAGATGGAAGCTATAGAGCATGTGACACCTTTGAGGGAGTAGGTTACAATCATCAGGAAGATGGTTTGGGTTTACTGAGGATGCTTGTACAGTCTTGGGAATCAGTTTCTAAGAAGGTGGATCATTGCTGTGTGGAGTTTCTCTTCAGCATGAAGTTCTTTTGGGTACTGTGAGTTGTCCAAGGATGGTTCAACCTTTTTAATTTTGTTCCTGGAAAATTTTAGGGAACTTTTCACATTTGTGTTTGGAGACATTATCATTTGGTTGGATGGTTTGATTCTTTGCATGGTCAGGTTCACTTTCAAAGAAATGGGATTTTGCTTTGCAAATGTGGTACTTGTAAGTTCTTCTTGCTGATGTCGGGTTATCTAGGGTCGAGAATCATGAATTTTGTCACCATCTTCTTTCCATGACACAAACTATTCTTCTTTGTTCATTTAGTTCTCTAGTAAATGTATTTATTTATTTATTTATTTATTTTAGAAGCTGATAAAGCGCGCGGCTAACCCCAACGGGGGTGTCCCGGAGCTACGGACAGAAGGCAGCAAGGAGGTCAGGCACGGCTAGAAGTTGGAAAACAGCCAGGTTTTCAATTTGCTTCGGAACAATGTTTCAGATGTTGTTTGCCGTAGGCCCAGTGGAAGGCTGTTCCACAGTTTTGCAGTCACCACAGCAAAGGCTCTACCCCGTTCTAGAACAGCGAAAGCGAGGGGAGCGGAGGAGGCAAAGATGGTTAGATTTAAGCGCTCGGGTTGACTGAACGGGCTTTAGCCTGCTTCTCAGGTAGGCCGGGCCAAGGCCGTTGAGGGCCCTGAAGGCCAAGACTAACGCTTTAAATTGGATGCGATAGGTAACTGGCAGCCAGTGCAGTTTCATCAAGTATTCGGTGATTGAATGGCGATAAGGGATGTTGCATATCAGCATATCAGCCTGGCTGTGGCATTCTGCACAGTCTGAAGCCGCTTAATCAGATAAGCTGGGGCTTCCACATACATGCTATTAGAATAATCTAGATGTGAAGTGATTAGAGCATGTATGACGGTCCTGCGCGAGTCCAGGGGCAGAAAAGGTAGAATTTTCCTAATGATGCAGAGTTTACCAAAGCAAGCTCAGGTGACATTGTTAATTTGAGTCTTACAGGACAGTTAGTTGTCAAATTGAAAGCCCAGGTTACGATCTCATTTGACTGGTATCGGAGGGGGGTTAAGCTCCGATGGCCACCACAATAGAGAAGGGGTGGAGCACTTTGATTAAAAAATAAGACCTTGGTCTTATCCGTATCAGTGTTTGAGGGTGTTGGAAGTCATCCAAGAGGAGATGTTAGTAAGGCAGCGTCTAAAGTTGGCCAGGCTGCTGTCAGAGTGATCTCTGAAAGAAAACATGAGCTGAGTGTCATCAGCATAAGAGATCACTCTGACCCCCCAGGATTCGACTGCTTAAGCCAGAGTAGTGAGACAGACATAAAAAAAGAGGGCTCAGTGCTGAGCCCTGTGGGACACCGCAGAGAAGAGTTTTTTTCTCAGAGACAAACGACCGGAGGAAGACATGCTGTGATCTACCCATCAGAAAAGATCTGAACCAGGCCAAAGGAGTACCCCGAATACCAAGATTGAACAGTCTATCTAATAGAATATCATGAGAAACGGTATCAAAAGCCGCGAACAGGTCGAGGAGGACCAACATGGCCTCCTCGCCTGCATCCACGCATTCCCTAATGGTCTCAGAAACCTCAAGTAGTGCAGTCTCCATGCTAAAGCCCGGTCTAACTCTAAAACCGGACTGAGAGTCATGGAAAAGTTGTCTAGATTCAAGATAGTTGGCTAGTTGCTCTTGCACAACTTTCTCAAGTATTTTCGCTGGCTTCGGGAGGAGCGAAATAGGCCGATAATTGCTGAACATTGAGGGGTCAGCGTCAACCTTCTTCAGGATGGGAATCAGCATGGCCTGCTTCCATGAGGTGAGGAACTGACCTGAAAGTATGGATGTATTCCAGATTGAAAGAAGCGGGCTAGTCACGGGGGAGCAAGAGTGCTCAGCACCTGGGCAGGAGCAGGGTCAAGTGGTGACCCCGATTTACACCGCTGCAGCATTCTCAGAGCAGATTCCCTAGATAGGCTTTTAAATTAAACAAATGCCTCCTCTTGAGGGGCCTTGGGGTCTAGTGGCGGGAATGTACGAGCCTGAATAAATGAGGAAGAGATATTAGTAATTTTATCATGAAAGAAATTTGAGAGACCGTCGCAAAGATTTTGACTGGCGGGGATCGGGCAGGCCAGGGCTGGAGGATTAGAGAATTCCTTAATGATTTTAAGCAGAGTTTTTGATGAGTTATCAGCAGCATTGATTCTATCGACAAAATAATCCCTCATAATGGTACGCTTAAGTTTGTGGAAATTTTTTAGGGCGGCTCTATAAGTAGCCTTAGCGACAGAATCAATCATTTTTTCGCCAACTGCATTCCAAGTTTTTACATTTGCTCCTTTCCTCGCGTAAAGCCATGGAGAACCAGGGAGCTGAGGGCTTTGATCTCAAGGGAGATAAGGGATGCATCGAGGCAATGAGGTCGATAGCGGAGGAAAGACAAGTGTTAAAATTGGAGACGTCTGTGTTCAGATCATTAGAGGGCTGCCCTATCAGATTAGCAAAGATGGGTTCTAGGGCATAGCAGGTGACCTTGTGCCATTTTCTACCCTGGTCCGTGACTTTAGATGAAATATCAGATGGCTGGGACACAGTCAACCTGAATGAGATCAGGTAATGGTCAGACCAGGTAAGGGGTAAAGGAGGAAGGGTAGTTAGACCAGAATGATTAGAAAATAGGAGATCGAGAGTTTGGCCAGCTAAATGTGTAGAGCCCTGTACCTGCTGAGAAAGGTTCAGGCCAAGCATAGTATCCAGGAGATATCTAGCCCTCATGCATGCCGCAGCATCTACATGAAGGTTGAAGTCTCCAAGGACAATGAAATGGGGATGCTTGTGTGAAAGGTCTGAAATCGTGGCAAGGAGGTCAGAGAGTGAGAACGTTACAAGCCCGGGAGGACTGTGCCGTAATGTAGGGGTGCAGACACCATTTCTCAGCATCAATAGCTGAGACCTGGTCCAGTATAACCTAGTGGTCGGGGCAACTGGCAGCATGGTTGGCGCTGGTCGCGAGACAGGTGCGGCGGGCGCAGAAGAGCTTGCTTGTGCCGCAAAATGGACTTATTAATATTTTATACACTTGATCCTACTATGAGAGAACAAACCTGATGAGATCTGTCAAACCAGTGCCAGTTGTGAAACAATTGTGGGATCAAAGGAGCTGATGGAGTCAGAAGAGATCGATGTTGGAGTCCCTTGTAAAGCAGCAGGAGCACCAGCGATTGTCTTCATTTCTCCCACAGGTCAAATAATAATTATTTTTGTCTACTTATGCTGACAAAGCTTTTGAGAATACATTATCTATGTCCTAGCACTGGACACATGCACATTGTGAGTCTTTTGGGAGTGTCCATAGCTGATTTTAGTCATCGACAATAATATCAGACATTTACATCAAGTTAAACAGGATTCTACAGCGGTTCTCACCACCTCTATCTTCCTTTATATCCCTTTCTTTCATTTCCCTAAAGGAAAACCTCAAAGATTGCTGTTAACTCCCACTAAATGCAATTGTAGATTCTTTCTGGTTGGTAAGTGTTGGCATAGTGACTTAGGGCCTGATTTAAATGTTGGCAGAGAGGGAACTACGTCGCAATGGAGTTCCCTCCCGGCCAAACTTATGATAGACCTCCCCGATTTAGGATTGAGCGAACCATAGGTTTGACGACATTGGAGACTACACTTTATTTGCCAAGCTCACACCCCCATTGATGGTTCAACAGAATAAGGACCACCTGAGGTTTGGCTATATATGTCGACCCACCTAATTTAGATGGGCAGATATACAGCTGATTTTCATTGCCCATACTGCCAGGAAAAACCTGGTGGTAAGGGTCATTAAAAAGTGCTCAATGCGCCCCTCGCCAGGGGAGGAAACTCCCATGGAAGCCAGGGGAATTTTTTTCTTTTTTTCAAAAAGAAAACCATACTTTTGAACTTGCTTATTGAAAATTAAATAAAATTGTAAGTTTGCCATACGACTCTGTCATGTTTACAGAGCCGTCCGTCAAAATTACAATGCATTGACAGGAACCGCAATGATGGCAGTTCTTGCCAATGCTAGAAGTGTCTGCTGGCCCAGTGAACATTTCTACATTTGACATATGGCTCCCATAATTAAATAATTAGCTCCGTCGCCCTGATGGAGAAACGTGCCATCTGCTATTTAAATTGGGCCCTTAGTCAATAATAATGGTTCTGTTAATCAGTGTTCTCTCTTTCTTCGTTTGTTTTCCAGTTATGTCAGCTGGTGAACTTTGAATGTGGTGGGAGTGGGACCAAACCCTGAGTTAGACTTTGCAAGTACGAGTAGTGAGCGAGTTCAGCTATTGCCGTGGGACTTCATAGGTGGGTGTCTCAAGGTATGCAGATTTAGCATTAAGTAGAATAAATCTATACATAGCTATATATACATACCTGAAGAATATTTTGGAAGTTAATATCCTGGTTAGATTATTTACGCAGCACAATTTTTTTGTGGCAGGCATTCCGAAATAAAATCTCCTCTTTTTTGCCCTCTATGCCCTTCTATCACTTTCCTTTCCTCCATTACACGCGTCGTCTGGCTGTGCCCTGCCACACCAAGGTAGCTACTTCCCTTCTATGTTATCTCCCTCCATGTCCTTTGCATTCTCCCTAGCTTTTATTTCCCTTCCTTTAGCTTTGCTTGCCCAGTCTGTTCCCTCCTCCATCTAGACCCTCGTGTATTCCATTTCCATGTCCTCCCTCGTCCCTCCCATCCTCTTTCTGATAGATTTCAAGTTATCCTGAGCCACTGTAACTCCCTTGTTTTTCTGCCTCCCTTCCCTGTATGTATCAATTTCCCCTTTTTTATCATCACACGTTTTTTTTTAAGTAAGTAAAAATGTTATTGCACAATTAATTAAAATCACACTTTATCACTCCTTTATTTTCCTTGTGCTGCTTTATCTGCATCACGCTTCCCTCTTCCTATTGCTGCCTGCCTCAATTCCCCCCTTCTCTCCAACCTTCTCCCTCTTCTTCCCACTAAATGTAATCTGCTGTAGATTTTGAGACTGTTCTAGGTGATGAGTAAGCAGCTCATCCAATTCTGTTTCCTTTGCATTCTGACATTTGAAATTTAAATAATAACCCCCAAGAACTAGAATGCAAAGGACAATCAACAAATTACTTGAAGCAGTGACTTGTACCTCAGATGTCCCTGGCCTCCTTTCAGTAATTTTTCTAGCTTCATTATCACCCTTATTTCCACTTCCTTCTCTCCGTTCTCATCTTTTAATATCTATCAGTGTCTCTGTCAAGGCATCTGCCGTATGCCCACATTAATATCCCTTCCACGTCAGCCACCCCTTGCCTCTTTTCACATGCTTTCCACCATGATGCTCCTTCTCCATGATGAGATCTTAGACCAGGATTCCCGGTAAGGAGTGCAGCAGAAAACACTGCTTTGTACTTGCTACACAATGCAAAAAATACACACACATGCATGCTAAATTGGCATAACGGAAATAGGCTGAGGTGGAATTAGCAATGTGATAAAAAACGTTCATTGTAGCTGACTCTTGTTCATGTGCAAGTTGCAGACATCAGATACAGTTTGCACTTGATTTTATAGCTTACATTGTTCTCTCTAAAACATAAGACAAACTGGTTATGTCTGATATGATAGGCAACAGACTAGTCATCATTGATACATTATTTCGGCCTTTTGGGCCATTAAAGTGCAACAATAAAACAAATAATATACACATATGGTTTAAAAACAGTAAATACTGACACGGATCTTCGTGTACAATAGTCAACCCGCAGATGAAGACACAAAGCGCACACTACGTAGGTACAGCAGGGATGTGGAAATGTGTGCTATGACATAAGCCAATTAAAATACAACCGTCCATATAAAAAGTTATTAAAAACAACCGTCAATATAAAAATAAACAGGTTATAAACTGTATGCTAAAAGAGAACTATAAGACATCGATGCGAGGCGTTAAGCCTGGATGCGGACATGCTCGCCCTTCGCCGGTTCATGCAATTCTTCAACCCCCTAGGATCTACTTTAGTAAGGCCCGATGAGTGTGCCACATACAGTTTAAGAACAGAGATACAGCAAAGACAATTGGTGGGTGAGTGTCGTACTTTAGGACTCTGTAAGCCTCTATAGAGCGCATAAAACCTAGATTCCTACAAAGTTAGATTAACCAACGCTTGTGCAGCAATCGATAGGCAGGGCAGAGGAGCAAAACATGTCATTCAGACTCCGCCTTGTATTTATTACATGCAGGACATTCACCCGTTTGGTCTCTCACCCATTTGCTGGTGTATGCTGCCAATGGGAGAGTCCCCAGTCTCAGTTGCATATACAGTTTCCTAGCCAGTGGGGGTTGAAAAAAATCTAAAAAGGTTTCCCTACTATATACATCCTTTATCATTAGAAATTCTGCAGTTAGACGACCACTTAAGGTGCTTTCTCTGATAGACATTAGCTTAGCCGCTCTGTAGGAATTAACTAGGTCCAACCTGGAAAGGGCGTGCTCCAGAGATCTGGTTTGCCCAGTTTGAAGGCGTGATCCCTTATGTGGCAGAGCCTTGGGATTTTCTTTATGGTGCAAATGGATAGAAGCTCAGATAGCTCAGCCCTAAAGACAGACAACTCTGGAGTCACCCACATCCTCCGCCAAAACGTAAAGGGGCTCAGGGCAATTTCTTCATCAAGCTGCCTCAATCTGAGGTCCATGCAAAGGGGAGTTAGGGGGTGCTGCGGGGTAAGCCTAATAGCTGGCGCATGAAGTTATTCTCCACCTTTGTCAGATTGCCGGTAGGACAATGCCCACAGCTCCACCCCGTAAAGTGTGGCACCCCTCGCTTGGGCTTAATAGATTCCCACCACAGGGGCGGCTGGTTTAAAAACTGAAGATCTATTCAATTTCATTATACCACCCACTATCTGTGTTAATCTAAGCCTTGCTTTGTCCAACTGTGGACCCCATTCAAAGTTTCCTGCCAAAGTAACTCCCAGGTAAGCAAATATCTTAACTCTTTCCAAGGGAATACCGTGTGGGGAAGGGTTTGGCCGAGTTGTGTGGGGAGGGTTAAAGACTATATATTTCGTTTTGGTTAGATTGATTTCCAGCCCTCTTAACTTGCAAAAAGTTTCAAAACCATCTAAAATGCGCTGGATGACCAAAGGCAATTTTGAAAGTAGCAGAGAATCGTCTGCGAACATCAGAGCAGGGACCTTCCCAGAAGCTAACTTTGGAGCATTGTTGTCCTTAATATTTTTAAGATGGTTTATGAGACCATTAATAAAAAGACAAAATAAAGTAGGGGCTAAAATACATCCCTGCCATACCCCCTTTTGAACAGGGAAACGAGAAGTGAGTTCCCCATGCCTTCCAGAGTGTACTTGTGCGAAATTGTCAAGGTGTAACCTCTTAATAACATTTAGGAGGTTTGGAGGAATACCTAGGTCACTCAGCACCATCCAAAGTTTTTCTCTGGGTACAAGGTCGAAGGCCGACTTAAGATCAAAAAAAATTAAATAGAGGCTGCCACCCTCTATAGTCACCGTTTTCCAGAAGAGTAAATGTAATCTAAATATCTGGTCAACGGTTGACATTTTTGATCTGAAGTTGGCCTGGTAAGGACTTAATATTTGCTCTTCTTCGAGCCAACCCTGAAGGCAGTCCAAGAGCACCCGGCCAAAGAGTTTTTGGGAAATATCAATTAAACTGATCGGCCTATAGTTGGAGGGTGTGAGGGGACAACCTTTTTAATTATGGGGACAATCTCAGCCCCGCACTAAGTGTCGGGGGGATTCGAACCCTTCAGTACTGCATTAAATAAGGCACACAGGTATGGAACCCATATTGTGGGTTCTTTGCGGAAAAGATCCCCCAGCTTTTTTGCAGTGGAGCTTATTAATGGCGTTCCTCACTTGCTTTAATGGGTGTGGTGAGGGGGTTGGGATTAGAACCATAAAGGTCTTCTTCCGTTGTGGCAAAATGTGAAGGATCGGTGAGGGTTTCAAAGTGGCAGTTAAAGTAGCCCCCCACAATCAGCCATATCCCCGGGTCCAGAGTTGGAATAAAATCTCCCAACAGGGCAATGGTAGGCGATTCTTGGCTATTGTTGACAGGGCGAGAATACACATTTATTAGGGTGATTTTCACCTTTGTTGTGAAAGAGAGCAGCACACACTGAATGTTACTTGTAGGGGTTGACGACTGCTGCGCCCTACAACCAAGGTGGGTCCCTACCCAGATGTATAGGCCTCCAGACGGTCTCCCCCTTCCCCCCGTGGAAGCTAAGATTTTGTAAGAGGCATAACCCACCCATTGGAGGTCTTCCCTCGCCCAAGTCTCTTGAAATATACAAATATCATATTTATCGACAAAGTCGCCCCATTCCGTACAGGCAGTTTGTTTTTGAGCCCTGCGACATTCCATGAGAGTATCCTCAACCCAGTGGTGTGCCCACTCACCCCTCTTCTGACCCCTGGGGCTACATCATCTTGTATTAAAGAGTCGCCAGGGTCGACCACACAGCTCTCACCTGGTTCCCTCCTCGCTGTACTTTCTCTGCTTGATTCTCCCAAAGGGGCATCGAATTGAGCATCAAGGACCATGGGTGATTTTATTCTTCCCCCTTTCTGGATAGTCAAGTGGGGGAGGCGTAAACTGCTGCCCACCGTGGACTGCTTCAAACCCCGCCTAGCTATATCCTTGGGGTCATGTCCTACCACTTGTGTGAGTCCAACCTTATGTAGTCCCTCTCTGTCAATTTACCTCCTCCAGTGCGTCATGTCTATTGTTCACCGGGATGTTAAAGGAGGATACCTGGGGGGCGTGGCCCGGCAAGATGGCTGAACGGGAGTGATCTGTGTCGGCTCCAGGTTGTGGTAAATAAAATATTACCCTGTCGGAATTTCTATACATTAACAAGGATCATGCATATAATGAGAGGCAGAGTCCGTGGTGTCCGATTCAAAAGGGCTTTAATTCAGTAACTCGAGTTAAGGGAGAATCGGGTTCCATCTCCACTAAGGATCAGGAAGGATCGTCATCTGAACATTATTCACAGAGTACATTATTTATACTTTAAACGTACATTACATTGCATAGAGAAGGCGGAGCGCTCCAGGCGGAGCAGGCGAAAGAGAGAGATAAGAGCACATGGGCGTGAAAAGGGCGCGTAAGAAGGCGTACACGTGGGTGTTCCCTTGAGGTATCATAGGTGTGTCATAGGTGGGTGGATACATGGAGGGGGTCTGCATGGTCAGCAGGAACCTTTACCCTACTTGTGTGCGCTACTTGGTCATGACGTGGAATTGACGTGTAACTGGGGGAAGCTGGGGAGGAGCTGACTTTCGTGCTAGTAGGGAAACCTTGAATGTCAGGACGACCTGTACTTCTGGTATTATCCGATATCTTGAGTTTGGAGGATGTATTATCTGAATTAAAGGTCGCTCGAGCAAAGGTTGCTCATCGCTAAGAGCCAGTGTGTGCATATATTTCGTCGTGCATTGCGTGGGGCCATGAGCCTTCTATGGATGCGAGTTCTGTAAATCACTTAAATAGAGACAGAAAGGCTAGGCCCTATCATCTGCAGGCGGGTTATGTTTACCTTCTTCATTAAGTAGGAATGTGTTTCTGTGGAGCGGAGCAGATAACTGTAAGCAAAATACTGTCTTGGCAGGCCGGGCTGGGAACCTCTCGGTTGAGCAGGAAGTATGTGAGAGGTCAGGGATACATAGCTAAACTGCAGCTTTCAGAGTGTCAGGAGGCATGGAGCCTGAGTTCGGGTCCTGGCTCGGCTGAGCCACAAAGACGGGTTCATCTCGACTTTTAAACGTGCACCATGCAAATACATTGGCAACATAGGCCTCAGTGCAGAATTAACGTTTCTTTCATGGAGGGCTTGGTTACTGACATTCTAACATTGAACGGAAATGCAGAGGCATTATTTTTACAGGCATAAAAGGGGAAATGCATGGTGACATGGACATACATAGGGTACATGTACATATATAGGGTGCATGTAGGGGACACATTGGCCACATAAAATTTCTATTTCCTCATTCCCTCCTTGTCCCCTACTGTGCCCTTCAGGACACATCTATATTCATGATACCAGATATCTGATCATACAGCATCATTTGTTCGTCTTTTTTCTGTTGTATACGTGGATGGGGAATACAGGCAGTGGCACACAAGCCGCAAATCGCCGGGCCACATTGCAGACAGAGACAGCAACTGAATATAACAAGCAGTATCATTCCTAGGAACGACAATACTTTCCATCCCCATGCTGATATTACACTCCAGAGCCAGCCGGACCAAGTCCATGTGCCTGGGTTTTGGTGTATCTCGTGAGCTATCTTGTGGAGTCTTGTTATTGCTGCATACACGGAAGGCGCGTTATTAGGAATAAACACGCAACAACTGGAGCCGATCACTCTACAAGCCCCGCCCCTATCTGCCAGGATGACGTCAAGAACAAGGCGATTCTGAAGAACAACAAGTCTCATGGCAGACTGCTCCTCTGTCAAGTTCGCCAGAGCAGATGCAGTCTCATTTACTACTGCTTCTAGAGTTCTTGTTAACCTACGTATTAATTTACTGTTTTGGACGGGACCTATGAAGAAAAAGAATCCTTTATTGAAATCTGTATATTGCTCCAAAGCTGTCTCAGTCTGATCAATCACTGGGGAATCGGTCTCCCTCTTGTTTCTAACATGTACTAGTCGGGAATCTCGATGATAATGGGATGGGGCTAGAAAGACGGGTGGCAGCAGGAATGCTATATAACACGTTCCACCCCAGTCTAAGGGCAGACGTACATAGGCTGTCTGACCACAAATGAAATAGGAATGGCGGGAAGCTTTGAAAGTAGACTTTCCTTTATCATTGAACTCGACTACAGTATTACAATCACTGTGTCCTAACTGCACTGACCCTTTCTTTCTAACGCACAATTCACCCTTTACTGGTAAGACTGATATGAACGGTGGACCTGTATTTTTCTCGGACTGGACATTCAGAATCATAAAGTTATGGGAAGCATTTCCTTGTTCGTACACTTCATTTTCTAGATCAGTCCCTTTCCTCTGGGGAAGACCGTCTTCGTCTGGAAAACATGCTTTATTCATTACTTTATTCAAATCTCCCCAAATCCAATCGCCCTGGGAAACTGTGAACCTTCTGTCTTGTGATGACATTAAAGCAAACCATGCTCCGCACGAACCATTGTGCGAGAACGGAAAAGGAAAAAGGGGCAGAACTCCCTTCGTTTTCTGATAAGGTGGGAGTCGGCCACATACCCAGCAATTCGTTACATTGCTGGTCTGGTGGGAATGGTGCAACATTCGAATAAAAGTATTGTTGCGCAGGGCTAGTCGATATGACAGTTCATGGGGTGGCAGATCACTGAATGTGTGCTCTACAGTATCATTAGAGGAAGAGTGTATATGTGAGGCAATAGGAGGAAAGAAAACATGTAGTGTCAAGCTGATACATATAGTCGTTATACTTAGAAGAAACATAATAATCAGAGTTACTATACATCTACTGCGTAAAATCTTGCAGTATTTCTCTCTCATCTTGCTCTTTTTGCTATTCTGGTCTACGATCTTATACATGTCAGGAACCTGTCTAACCGATTCACCACCGAGTGGACTTAAACAATTAAACGCTGTCTGACTTACTAGACCGTAACTTAGACCTATACTCCTGTTGCGGAGTCTTTTCTAGAAAAGGGATTTTTGAGTCATTATTGTCGGGGCAGTCCTTAATTTTTATCAGAGTTCCGGTATCTCCATGGAATTTTTTAATATGCTGGGCGTGAATCCAGCCTTTTTTTCCCTCGACCTTGACGGCAGTCCTCGTGGTAAGCAGTACTAGCTTTGGTGTTCTCCAGCGGGGCTCAAGAGGGCTTGAACGATCAAAGTTCCTGACCAAGACCATATCCCCCGGAACGATGGTGTGTTCCTTAACTTGGGTGTTGTCGGGGAAGGCGGCGGCAACCTGTGAACGACAAGAGAGTAGTGCAGACATCAAGGAAGCCAGGTAATCTGTCAGCATGTTACTGTCAACATCAGTAATTTTCTTTGGCATAGGCGTACCCCACATGTTAGGTGGTCTACCAAAAACCACTTCGTAAGGAGATAGGCCTGTTCTGGAATGAGCTACCATACGCATGTAAAAGAGGGCAACCGGCAAGGCTACCATCCAATCCACGCCTTTTTCTGCACAGACTTTCGCTAATTTCGTCTTAAGTGTCTGGTTATGACGCTCGACAAGTCCAGCTGCCTCTGGGTGTCGTACACAATGAAATTTCCACTGGTATCCTAACAGAAGGGACACTTGTTTCATTAATTCAGAGGAAAAGGACTGACCGTTATCTGAGTACACGACACGGGGCAATCCGTACCGTGGGAAAAACTCTCGTACCAATTGCCTGGCGGTGGTCACAGCAGTATAATCTGGGACTGGGTACGCTTCTGTCCATCTAGATAGTGCACATACAACTACTAGGACATATTTGTATCCTCTACATCTGTCCATCTGGATATAATCCATCTGGAGGACTTCAAAAGGGTGGTCAGGAGGATGAAATCCACCTTGTTCCACCGGAATACCTTTGCCTGGATTGAACTGGCAACAGATCATACAGGTGCGTACTTTCTGTTTCGCTGCTGCACGCAGGTGCTTGTTAAACCAAATATTCTGTAAACTGTCTAGCATTGCCTTTTCTCCTAAGTGTGCTGGACTATGTGCTGTGTTTATGATGACTTGTACCATAGAGTCTGGGAGAAACCATGTATCTTTGCCTTTAGTCATCAAACCCTGGTCAGTCTGGACCCCTCCTTGTTCAGTCCATTTCCTTATTTCGTCTGGAGTGGCATGTGTCTGTATATCGAGTACATCTTGTGAGGGATCCCTGCCTGTCATGCTGTTTGTCAGTGATTGTACTTCTGTCTTTGTCGTGTCTATTGGTGTCTGGGCTGTAAGTTTAGCTGTTCGGTCTGCCAGGTCGTTACCCTGGGAAATGGCGTCTGTAACTTTCGTGTGTGCTTTGCATTTCATGATAGCTATGGCTGTAGGCAAATGTATTGCTTCTAACAGAGCCTGAATAAGGAGACCATGCTGAATTTTGGCCCCATGAGAGGTCAGGAAACCTCTCTCCTTCCATAGCACTCCGAAGTCATGAACAACCCCGAAGGCATACTGTGAATCCGTATATATGTTCACTTTCAAGTTCTTGGCTCGTATGCAGGCTTGTGTCAGAGCGATGAGCTCTGCTGCTTGTGCTGACAGTGTGTCTATTCTTTGTGTTTCTATGACTTCAGTGTCAGTGGTCACGGCATATGCGGCCACTAACTCTCCTGTGTTTGTTCTCATGCATGAACCATCTACATAAAGTGTCAGGTCAGGATCTGTGAGTGCAATGTCTGTCAGGTCTTGTCTTGGTTTCGTCACTGTATTAATTACTTCCACACAGTCATGTGGTGCAGTGTCCACTGTACTTGAGGGCAAAAGTGTAGCAGGGTTAAGAATGTTGCATCGTCTGATCTCTATGTGTGGCTGAAATAACGTCAGTTCATATCCTGTCAGTCTCGCTATAGTCAGATGCTGTGTCTGTGTCCTGTTCAAGAGAACTTCCACTGCATGCGGAACCTGTACTGTCAGGGGGTGTCCTAACACTATGGAATCACTCTGTCTTATTGCTAGGGCTGTTGCTGCAACTGATTTCAGGCACACAAGCAGAGCCTGGGCCACTGGATCCAAGGTACTAGAAAAATAAGCACAAGGCTTGTGTTTTCCTGCTTGATCTTGTGTAAGGACAGATAATGCTGTTCCATCTCGTTCAGTGACAAAAAGCAAAAAAGGCTTGCTGTAACAAGGAGTCGCTAAAACTGGTGCTTGACATAAGGCTTTTTTCAATTCTTCAAATGCCAGGGTATGTTCTTGTGTCCAAGGGAGGACAGTCGAAGACGCTGCCTCCTGTGTTGTCAGCTGTATGAGTGGTTTGGCTAGATAGGCATACTGGGGAATCCATTGTCTGCAGTAAGAAGTGAGGCCAATGAAGGCCTGTACTTCCTTTTGTGTCTTGGGCTGTGAAAGGTTAGCAATTAACTGTATACGTTCTTGTGTCAGCTGTCTACCCCTCTTGGACAGCAAGTGTCCAAGGTACACCACTTGCTGTGCACAGAATTGTAACTTTGAACGGGACACTTTATGTCCCTTATCTGCCAAGAAATGCTAAACTGTCAGTGATGCATGTTCGCAGTCTGGTTCTGTTCGCGCTGTGATCAGGATATCGTCTACATATTGGAGCAGTGCAGTGTTGGTAGGCATGCGAATACTGTCCAATTGTCTCTTTAATGCTTGGCTGTAAATACTAGGACTTTCTGTAAAACCTTGAGGAGCTCTCGTAAATTTGAAGCTGCGTCCATTTAAACTGAATCCGAAGAGGTATTGGCTCTCTGGATGAATTGGAACACTGAAGAAGGCGTTCTTTAGGTCAATTACAGTAAAGAACGTCGCCTCTGAATCATTTGCAGTCAGTAATGAAGAAATGTCTGGGACCACTGGGTACTGAGGAATTATGCATTTGTTCAATTCTCGAAGGTCAATCACTAGTCTGTAGACTGGTGGTGCATTAGGGTCTGTTCGTTTAAGAACAAGGATGACAGGTGAATTACATACATTCGAGTCAGTCTCTACTACCACCCCTTGTGCAATGAGTTTGTCAACAATTTTCAGTAAAGCTATTACGGCATCAGGTGGTAGCTTGTATTGCCGGATGCGTGGCAGGACTACTCCTGGTTTGATAGTGACACGGTGTGGTGTAATGTGCATGCAACCTACGTCAGTCGGACCTTGTGCCCATAAATGCTGTGGTACATTCTGGAGTCTGTGGTCAAAATCTTTCAACACATAATGTCCTTTAAAATCACGTAAGAACAATCGTACTCCTTCCGGAGAACAACATATAACTGCTCCCAGTTCTTTCAATGTCTTTATACCAAGCAAATTTTCTGGACATGACTTAGTAAGTAACAAGTCTGTGGTACGGGACAATGGACCGACTCCTAGAGAAACTGGCTTTGACACTTCATTAACAATAGGCTTTCCTGAAAATCCCAGGGAAACATTCTGTGAGCCTGAGAGGGGTGCCCCTGGAACCTCGTCATGGCTGATGGTAGTTCTGCTCGCCCCTGTGTCAATCAAACATTTTCTGTCTTTTCCCAATACACGACTATGTACATAGGGACCTTCTTGATCTACAGGAATCTCAATAAGGGGCAAGCCAACCTCCCTCTCTAGGCTGTTTCATGAGAACTGTTGGAATTCTGGATAGTCCGACTGTGTGTACTGATACATTTGTTGTGTGGCTTGTTGTGTGGCTTGTTGTGTGGCAGCTGCTGGTGGGGTGGAAAAGTTGCTACTGTCTGTTGCGTGTTCTGTGGAGTGCTATTCTGTCTAGGAGGATGCGGTCGTTCTTTTGTCTTGCCTGTAGCTATATTGTGTTTCAGGACAGCACATTCGTTCACATAGTGACCTGGTTGCTTGCAGTAATTACAGTTCCCTTTAACAGGTGTCGTGCCCTTTTTATTCGCATTAGCTGGTACCGATTGTGCAACCAGCACTTTCATTTTCGTATCTTTCATACGTCTCTTTTCATGATCCTGTTCTTCTCTAATTCTGTTCTGGTGATATTGCAACATTTGCAACATTTGGGAAGGACTATTAGCTTGCCAAGTACTCTCAACCTTCAGTACTCTATTCTTGATCGGGGGTAGGGAATTCTCTACTAATTTGCTCACAAAAAGATGTGGATATGATTCACTACTTGGCTTAAGGCCGCTATTAATAGAAAAACATTTCTTGAATCTAGAATAAAAATCACTGGTGTCCTCGTCTTGTTTCTGTTTACAGGCTGAAATAGCATCCCAATCTTCCTTTTTAGTAATCAATAATCTCGGCAGGACCTGTATCAGGAGTTCAGGTAGGACTTTAGCTTTGTCCCCTAGACCAACACCAGGGTGCCTGTCTTTATCCTCGGCTTCCAATTCTGCCCAACTTAACTTTTTCTCCCCCACCTCCCAGTCTTTCTCTTTAAGTTTTTCGTAAATACCAGCAGGCAACAGTACTTTCAATAATTTTATAATGTCAGCGTACGTGTAATCCCCGGTGCGGAGAATGTCTTTTAATTCACGGTGGAACCCCCCCGGGTCTTTATCATGGCAGGGCAACATCCTTTTCATTTCCAGTATTTCTAGTTTCGTCAAGGGTGTGTAAACGTACACTCGCTGAAGGTCACCCGCTGCATTTTTGACGGGATGTACCTCTCTTAGAGGGTTCTGTCTGTCTATGTGTAAGCTCTTTCTGTCGTGGTGTGGGGCAGGAATCATGCACGTGGTCAGAAAAGTCAAGTACTTATGTCGTTGGTCCAGAATGACATTAATTAATTCAGTACCTAGGTCTATCCATCTATCTAGAAGTATATCGTCCAGTAATTTATACAAGGGACCGGGATCAGAATATTGACTTTCATACAACGTTATCAAATGTTGAACCATGTAAATACCAGCCAAACGCTGTTCGTTCGGAGGAAGGCTCAAAAAGGTCTGGGCCACTACATCACTATTATATATGTTAGAATTAGACACCCATTGAACTGCTGACCGTGCTAATTCCCGTTCGTGTGAGGTGTGGGGTCTATCACACTCTACCCGTCTTTTCAGTGCCTTTTCGGTAGCTTGGAATAGATTTTCGAGGGAATATCTTTCTTCTATGGGAGGTCCCTGTTTGCGGTAGTCGAGGCACTTGGGCCTGTCAAACTGCCGTGCTTTGCCTACATCATTTATTTTATTCACTTCCTCAGTTTCGGGCTCTCCATCTTCTGACTCATCTTTCCCGTCAGACTCTTTCCTGTGTAACTTTAAGATCTCTTTTCGTATTTTCCTGTACATGCATTCTGTCTGTCCCTGTTTATCATGCCGACCAGTAGCTATGTTGTCACTCCAATCAGTCAGACCTCTATTTACTCCTTTGTCTGGTTGGTCTTGTTCCCTGATCAGACAGTTAATCAAAAAACGTAAAATCATGCATTTAACCTCCACTTTTCTTTGTTTTATGGCCTCTTCTATACTCTCGGGTCCCTCCCCCGTTCTAATGAATTTGTATATTTTATCTAAATTTTCCTTCATACCTGGTAGTGTGATCAAATAGTCTACAGCGTGTCTTAATCTTAGTGAGTACACGAGCATCGCACCCTCACCTGGTGCTGGATCGTATATACAACGTGAAATAGTTACATTTTGCTTAAAGGGTGATGCTGTCATTTGTGGCGTTCGTTGTGGCCCTAAACCCAGCAGTGCTCGTGTTGCTGGCGGCAATCGTGGCGTTCCTGGTGGCCCCCCTCCCACTGCCCCTTGTCCTACGTCATCTTTCACGGTCTGGGGAAGCCGCATTTGTAGAAGCAGATCCTGTGATGGGGGCGGAGGGAAGGGAGAATTGTTGACAGGAGGTGGGAATTCTGCGTTTACATAGTCCGGAGCGGGCTCTTCTAGATAGGAGGCAATAAAAGCCTCAGCTTCTGTCTGCTTCTGTCTACGTACTCTAAAGGGTACTAGTGGTGGTGGCAACTTACTGGATACTTCTGAGGGGGTCGCTTTAGCTAGTTCTTCTGTGTGGACGGGACAAATACCTGCAATGAGGGCATTTCTTTCTCTATCTGCTTGTTCTGCCTTGACCCGTTCCCCCTCTTCCTGTAGTTCTTTTTCTCTGGCTTTTTCCGCTGCTTGCTTACTTCTCTCTGCTTTGTGGAATTCTTTCTCTGCTCTTCTATGCGCTTCTTTACGCCATAACTCAATGGCATCTTTCTGGGACGGTCTAACTTTCTTTTTCCATAGCGCTTCCTCTACTTTCATAATGCATTCAGCATCCCATGTTCCTGAGGCAGGCCATCTATACTTCTCTTCTAGATCCTTCGTATAATCTACCCATAAGTCTAGAAACAGTATGGCATCTAGCCCGTGTTTCTGATACATAAAATGACCAGGTGTGTCTCTAGGCGGGACGGGAACTGACTCTTCGAGTATCCCTTTCCTGGTCCCTATCTGACGTAATTTCGAAAACAGTGGCATGTTGGAACTGACCTAACGAAAACACAATATACACAAAGAAAAAATAGACTGAAAACAACCATTCACACTACAACACTAAAACATTAAAAACAGATACAAGAAACATGAACTTGAAAAACTGTTTAACTTTATGTACTGCAACACAGTACAATCATACCGGTCTCATAAAGAGACACGTCTTTACCGTGCCTGTGTACCCAGACACGTCTTTACCGGGCTCAAATAAATGAACCCGTCTTTATGCGTTCCCAATAACGGTACTCACCGGGAAGCAGAACTTGAAGGCCTCGGAAACTCGATACTCGATACTGCGTGACTGTGGTGCTGATACTGCTACTGCGGTGCTGCTCATGCGCCTCGGAACAGGTGGGCCTCGGGATACCGCGGACCTTGCTCTCTCACGGCTTGGGCTCTGGTTGGGATGGTCCGCAATCCTCACCGCCTCGTGTGGATGCCTGGTCGCAGTCTCCGTCTCCTCCGTGGGCCTGAGGGAGTAGGCAGGAAGTCCCGCTGTCGTGTACACTTGAAGTCCGTCACGGCTGCAGAAGGGGGCAAGGGCTGGACCTACATCACCGGCGCGTGGGGAAGGGGCCTGGTCCCTGTTCGGGCGCCAGATTATGTGGTAAATAAAATATTACCCTGTCGGAATTTCTATACATTAACAAGGATCATGCATATAATGAGAGGCAGAGTCCGTGGTGTCCGATTCAAAAGGGCTTTAATTCAGTAACTCGAGTTAAGGGAGAATCGGGTTCCATCTCCACTAAGGATCAGGAAGGATCGTCATCTGAACATTATTCACAGAGTACATTATTTATACTTTAAACGTACATTACATTGCATAGAGAAGGCGGAGCGCTCCAGGCGGAGCAGGCGAAAGAGAGAGATAAGAGCACATGGGCGTGAAAAGGGCGTGTAAGAAGGCGTACACGTGGGTGTTCCCTTGAGGTATCATAGGTGTGTCATAGGTGGGTGGATACATGGAGGGGGTCTGCATGGTCAGCAGGAACCTTTACCCTACTTGTGTGCGCTACTTGGTCATGACGTGGAATTGACGTGTAACTGGGGGAAGCTGGGGAGGAGCTGACTTTCGTGCTAGTAGGGAAACCTTGAATGTCAGGACGACCTGTACTTCTGGTATTATCCGATATCTTGAGTTTGGAGGATGTATTATCTGAATTAAAGGTCGCTCGAGCAAAGGTTGCTCATCGCTAAGAGCCAGTGTGTGCATATATTTCGTCGTGCATTGCGTGGGGCCATGGGCCTTCTATGGATGCGAGTTCTGTAAATCACTTGAATAGAGACAGAAAGGCTAGGCCCTATCATCTGCAGGCGGGTTATGTTTACCTTCTTCATTAAGTAGGAATGTGTTTCTGTGGAGCGGAGCAGATAACTGTAAGCAAAATACTGTCTTGGCAGGCCGGGCTGGGCACCTCTCGGTTGAGCAGGAAGTATGTGAGAGGTCAGGGATACATAGCTAAACTGCAGCTTTCAGAGTGTCAGGAGGCATGGAGCCTGAATTCGGGTCCTGGCTCGGCTGAGCCACAAAGACGGGTTCATCTCGACTTTTAAACGTGCACCATGCAAATACATTGGCAACATAGGCCTCAGTGCAGAATTAACGTTTCTTTCATGGAGGGCTTGGTTACTGACATTCTAACATTGAACGGAAATGCAGAGGCATTATTATTACAGGCATAAAAGGGGAAATGCATGGTGACATGGACATACATAGGGTACATGTACATATATAGGGTGCATGTAGGGGACACATTGGCCACATAAAATTTCTATTTCCTCACGGTCTGCGTGCACTACTGGAGCTTGTAGTGCTGGCTTCCCGGGGTCCCGGAGGCTGGAGAGAGCGACATTCGGTGGCGGAGTGATTACCGCTACAGCCGGCAGTCTGCGTCTGCAAATTGGATCGCAGGGAGCCTCTGCTGCGGCTCCGAGTAGATCTCGAGCCACAATTTAAAATGGCGGCGGCCGTCCGATTGTGAGCGGCGGCCATCCGATTGTGAGCGGCGGCCCGGACGGGGGCGGCTCCCCCGCCGCTGAAGCTACCCACATGGACCCCTGCGCTTCTGGTGAGGTGGCTGCTGGCGTGGGAGAGGGGCGCGCACCTTGTTCCTCGGCGAGAGGCCCCGACGATGCAGGCACCACGAGGCCCGGTGCCTGACCCTAAGATGGCAGCGATCATGTGAATGTTTACTGCTGTCCCTCTGTGGCTGGCTGGATCTCCCTGTTTACTGGCGGCGACTGGACGGACCGGAGGAACCGGTTTGGGCCATGATGTTATCTCTGGCATTACACCTGGTGGCCCCCGCCTCGTGGCGCTGACATGTGGAAGGCCTGACTCCATGATGGCGGTGATTGCGGCTTAGCAGTAGCAGACGCTCCCCGGGTGCTCCTTCTCCTCCTGTAGCACCCCTATACCAGCGTGGCATCCCTACTCTGCAGAACCCTCCTTACCGGTACTGGATGACGGCGCCACTTCACACTTAGAGGGGAGCTTGCGTTTCTGGGGGGTCCTGAGGTGGTTCTGTTGGTGGGGCGCCCCCAGTGCCCAGCTTCTCCAGAGTGGTGAGTGGCCGCGCTCCCCTGTTTGAGCACTGCCGCCTCTTGGTCCTGTGGCCAGCCCCCTACTCCCTGGTCTCGCTCCTCAGTTGCTTCCACCGTGTTTGAGAGAGGCCTCCTTCAGTGGTCATCGTGCCCGGTCGCATTGTTGGGACCCTGATCCCCTCACCTGTCGAGTGCACCAAGAGCCCGCCGGGGCTGTGGCCGGGGGAGACCACCCAGAGCCATCCCGCATGCCACCCAAGAAGTCAACAGCTAAAGTATCCACCAAAGTGTCTGACTTCTTCCAGGCTCCGGAGAAACACCCAGCCCTACGCGCTGACGAAGCAACTATCACCATGGCCCTTATGAAAGCGGACCTCCTTGCTATGTTCAAGGACTTTAAATCTGACCTACGTAAAGACCTGGGGCAGGACATTAATTCTTCTATAGAGCAGCTTCGGGCGGATCTGAACGAAAAACTCACCTCTCTCCAGCAGGATGTTGATTTGGTGGGTACTCGAGTGATGGACTTACAGGTTCACTCCCAGGACCGAGATAAGCTCACAACGGAACTTCAGAAGGAAGTGCGGTCGCTTAAAAATCAGATGCTCCAGGCCCAGCTCAAGACGGAGGACCTTGAAAATAGGGCGCGAGAGATAACATCCATGTGAAGGACCTGGAGGAGGGGGCGGAGGGGCCGGACTTGGGGGCCTTCCTGGAGGGTCTCTTCTCAGAAATCCTGAGCCCTCAGACCCTAAAGATCAAGCTCGAGCGAGTACACAGGGTGGGGCCACTACAGCACGGAGAAAAGAGGCGACCCAGAGACATACTGGCGAAGTTTCATTCCTTCAAAGTGAAAGAAGCGATTCTGGGTGCTGCCAGGTCGAAAAGTTCCATCTCTTTTCAGAATCACTCTTGTACAATTTACCAGGATTTGGTGCCGGCTACGTTAGCGAGGACACAGCTCTTTAGACCCATCACCACCAAGCTCAAAGACGATAAGATTAAATATCGGTGGACCTTTCCTTTTGGCTTGAGCCTCGAATACCACAATCGACAAAGCCATATCACAGATCTACAGGAGGGCCTGATACTGCTAGGCCTTACCAACGACGATGCTATCCGAGCCAGGTAGAATCTGGCGGCAGTGATAAGGTGGCTCCATCTGCTACGACATGGTCGGAGAGGGCGCGCAAAGGACGCAGATGACTTTTACCTGCCATCGCAGGATGGCGGCTGCACTCCCGGCGTTTGGACTATATCCCCCCTCCTTGATGACTTTTAGAGGTTGTGGACAATAGGGGAGTGGACGGCATCTGGTAGACTTTGCCGGGGCATAGTGGTACACCTCTCGGCCCTCTCACTGTGACGGTTTTACCTCCTGAATAGCCGGTGAGGCCAAGATCATGTGTCGGGCCCTGCTCCCCAGGATGGCCTGGATGTTTGTGGGTCCTGATGGTTGTTTCTAGTCCGGCCCCCAGTGCTCGGTGTGGTGGGTTCTGGTCTGGGGGCGTCCTGGGGGGTCGTGGCCGACCTTCCTTCCTTTGGAGGTTCTTCATAGCACTCAGCCACTGCTGTCCTGGGGTGGTCTCGTTAAGCAGCCCCTGAGACCTTGGTCCTCCGACCCCCTACTAGCCTGAGGGGTGTTTATCACCCCTGATGGGCTGTTCATGACGAGTATTACACTGTTATCGCAATGGTTTAAATTCTGGATTTTTTTGTTACTGGGGGATGGGGGAGGGGCAGGTGGGTCAAGGTGGCGGTCTTTTCTTATTTTGTACAGTGCAACTGCGGGGTTGGGCTGTTCCTTTTCGGTGCTGTGCCAGAGGTGGGTTGGAATTCCCAAGTCCGCTGTCTCTGGAGGGCCTCGGGGGTCTGGGGAGGCTCATATTGCGCTGTTTCCCCTATCCACTGCCATGATGATGCTCACCATAGGTACATGGAATGTTAAGGGTCTTAACTCCCCTCAGAAACGCCAGAAGGTCTGGGAGTATATTAATGACCATCACCTAGATGTGGTGGCCCTCCAGGAAACCCATCTTGCAGGTCTGAAGACATTAGGTTGCGCCACAAACATTACCCATTGATCTACAGGTCCTCTGCTTTGACAAAACACAGGGGGGTTGCCTTGTTGTTCCATGCCTCCACTAAGTTTCAGCCTTTGGATTTGCAGCATGACAGGGATGGGCGATGGATCATGGTTAAGGGCCGACGGCGGGGGAAACCAAGCACCTTCGTTGCGCTGTATGCTCCCAACACAGGCCAAACGGCTTACCTCCATACTTTTCTGGGGAGGTTGCTGGACTTTACTGAATGCCACCTGATCCTTATGGGGGATTTCAATCTAACCTGGTGCAAGGATTTGGATAGCACTCATTCGCAGCGTGCAGGCACTGGTTCCTTCTCCCCAGATACACAACAGCGTATCCATGACATGGGCCTCTTAGATTCCTGGAGCACACTCTACCCCACCGCCCGTGGCTTCACGTTCATTTCCCATGTACACCGAACATATTCCAGCTTAGATTACATCTTCATTAGTGAATCGCTCCTAGACGAGCTTCAGGACGCAAAAAATTCCCCCTGTCTGTCTCATATCATAGCCTCATAGCGATCTCTCTGTCCTGGAGGGTTCACGTCCCCGCATCTCCCAGGTGGTACTTCCTGTCTACTCTGGCCCGAGATAAGGACTCCTGTACCAAACTGAGGGAGGCCATTGCTGAGTTTTTTTATATTAACGATCCTGGAGACACGTCGGAATTTATCACCTGGGATGCTTTCAAATCAGTCTTTCGGGGAAAGTGCATCTCCCTCAATTCCGCACTGAATCGGCAACGCACCAGGGAAAGGGAAGCGCTGGAATCGGAACTATCCGCCGTGGAGCAAGTCCACAAGCAAAACCCCACCAGTCAGACACTCCGCAACCTCACGGCTCTAAGGGGTAAATTACGTGCTATTTACAACAACCGGGCGGAACTTACCCTATTTAAGTTGCGCCACTTATCTTATGCCCAGGGTAACAAAATTGGTAAGCATCTGGCTCGGCAACTCAAGGGAAAGAGGGTGCATGAGTTTATTGGGGGTATTCGAGGCCCATAGCGACGAGGTGAAGGCGGAACATTATGGGGATTTCTATAAGGCCTTGTATTCAGGGGAAGCCTTAGATTCAGAAGCCCAGAGTGCATACCTACGATCCCTACAGCTCCCACAGGTCACGCCAGAGTGGAATGCACGCCTTACGGCCCCTATTACTTGTGAAGATGTCGCAGTGGCGATTAAGGCTCTCAAGCCACACAAAGCTCCTGGCCCAGATGGGTTTACGGCCTTATTTTATAAGACCTTTGCTCCAGACATCGTCCCCCATCTCACGAGGCTCTTCAATAGGATGGCGGAAGAGGGGGCTATTCCCGATTCCCTCTCAGAAGCCGTTCTAACGGTGATTCCTAAACCGGGAAAGGATGCTGAAGCTTGTGCCTCTTATAGGCCTATAGCTCTACTTAACCTGGACGCGAAACTGTACTCATCCATCCTAGTCCGGCGTTTAAATGACCTTCTGCCCGACCTTATTCACCTGGATCGATCCGGCTTCATCAAAGGACGCCAAACTCACGACAACACCCGACGCATTGTCGATCTTGTCGAGAAGGCCAACAGATATCGAATTCCCGCGGTCCTGGTAGGGTTGGACGCGGAGAAGGCTTTCGACAGGGTGGACTGGGGGTTCCTCTTTCACGCGCTGTCGGCTTTTGGCTTCACCCCTCAGTTTCTGACTGTGGTTTAGGCTAACTATCTCCATCCTTGTTCCCGAGTGGTGGTCAATGGCTCGCGCTCAGCCCCTTTTTTCCATTCAAGGGCCACCAGGCAGGGATGTCCCCTTTCCCCACTCTTTTTTGCCCTTAGCATTGAACCTCTGGCCACGGCAATCAGGGCAAACCCTGCAATCAAGGGGATCCCCTTTACGGGCGAACAACACAAAATCTCTCTGTTTGCCGACAATGTCCTCCTAGTCCTAACCGAGCCGGCTACAACTCTCCCTCCCTTGCAGGATGAATTGGCTAAATTCGAGTCAGTGGCGGGCTTTAAAGTTAACCTGGGGAAATCCTCTATTCTTAATCTTACGCTTTCGCCAGCGGCATTGCAGGAACTTCGGTCTTTTACCCCCCTTCAGTGGACTACGTCCTCCATTCAATATCTAGGCGTCCAGATCACACCCAAAGTAGAGGGCCTCTACGCTGCCAACTTCCCTCCCATTCTGGGGCAGCTTCAATCCGAACTTAATAAATGGAAACCCATTTTCCTTTCCTGGTTAGGTTGCATCCATGCTATAAAAATGACTCTCCTTCCAAAACTCCTTTATCTCTTCCAGGCTTTGCCTATTGATATGGAGAAGGACTTCTTCAATCGAGTTAAGACCATGGTCTTGAAATATGTCTGGCAAGGGAGACGGGCGCGCTTCTCTTATGCGATACTCTGCCGTTCCAGAAAGGATGGTGGGATGGGCCGTCCCAATATCCACTTATATTATAAGGCTGCTTAACTTCGGGTCCTTGTGGAGTGGATTAAATATGAATCTGATAAGCATTGGCTGCACATGGACCGAAGTGTGACCGGACGCGCTATCTGGGACTTGATCTGGCAGCCTAAACATGCTAGGCTGAAAAATACTTATTTGAGCACTCCTACATGAACGACACTAAAGGTCTGGGATTCGGTATCGGGGGCCGAGAGATGGACCTCCTTCCCCTCCCCCTTCACGCCCATACATTTCAACACGGCATTCCCTCCCAGATTACAGTCAGGACAATTTGACGCATGGCGGGAGGGAGGCTGCTTGGCCTTAACACACCTCTTCCACAACTATGATTCCCCTCACCTTTGAAAACTGTAAAAGGGAGTACAACCTGCAGGACTTGGAGAGGTACCATTACCATCAGATTTTTCACTGGGCCTTGGCTCTGCAGGTGCGGGAGGGGGCTACATGATCCTTGACAAAATTTGAATCCTTTCTAGTTAAAGCAAAATCCATGAAAGGCACGATTTCTTTTATATATAAATTTCTTCTTAGTACCCTCCATGCGCCGCACCCTCGCTACATGGCAATGTGGGAGGACATTCTTCAGCGGGATGTCACAGATGAGGAGTGGTCACGCTTGTGGGCCGATATCTCTAAATTCATCCAGTCTGCTGATGTCAGGTAGGCGCATATCAAAACAATGATTGACTGGTACCTGTACCCTTCCAAACTTAGCAAAATCTTTCCTGGGTCATCCAATAGATGTTGGAGAGGCTGTGGTTTTCTGGGGGATTTCCAGCATATCTAGTGGAACTGTCCTCACATTAGGCCGTTCTGGGAAGAGATCCTTGCCCATATTAAAGAAATGCTGGGCTATCCTATACCAACTAACATGGCTGAGGTGCTGCAGGAACTTCGGGACCCCTCATTAGAACATCAGACACGGGCAGATAAAAAAATCATGTGGCTAAGTATTGGGGCAGCTAAGATCACGCTAGCGGCAGCATGGAAACAGAGAGAGGCTCCGGCTTCTCCCCCTGGTACTCCAGATTATGGCGGCTTCTTAGTATGGAGCGGATGTCGGAAATCTTTAGGGACGATTTAAAAAATTTTGAATTCACTTGGGGTCCCCTAGTCACCTTCCTCTCGCGAGGTCTTCTGTCCGCTGTTTGCCCGGCCTCTGTCAGGGCACTCCACTTATTCCAGCTGTGAAGCGCGACCCCTCAAGCAACCTGTAGCTTGCACCTTTGTATGTTTACTTTTTCTTCTTTTCTTTTAGGCCGCCACCTTGTTCAGGGGGGGGAGGGTTGACCGTTTCCACTTTGGTTCAGTGCTTCGTGGTTGGGAGCCGTTAACTAACTGCCTTGGTACATCTTGCATTTCCCATTGTTGTAGACGATCACACAATATAGCTGCTTTTTAGCTTGTTGGGACACTCACAGAAATCTTTACCAATTTGTATTGACAAGTCCTGAGTCCACATTTTTTTAAGCTGTTCCCCCTAAATGTGCAATCCCCTGTGGGCGGGCTGGGACATGTTCTCTGTGTAGTTCATGAATTGATTTGCCGTACAGTTCTGCTATTCTTTATAGTCATATATTTGTGCTGAACATGGTGATGCTATGATTGTTGTACCATGCAAAGAATTTCTAATAAACAGAAGTTTGACAAAAGGAGGATGCCTGTTATGGGCATCCCAGCTACCTTCTAAAGGAGGCCCTACACCAGCTTCTGAAATTGAGAGTGGAACGCAGCTTCTTAAAAATGGCTGTGGATGTGGCTAAAAAAAATCAGAGGTCAAAGACTTATAGCTGTTGTAGAATTATGTCCAATAGTGGAGGTTTTAAATTAATTGGTCACAGTGTAGGGTTTTTAAAATGTATAACCACACACTCACCCATATCACTTTTTTTCCTGTTTCCCACCCACCTTACTCTGCGAACCATTATGATTTCTCCTCCTCTGGCATAGTCAGAGTGTTTGTGTTTTACAAGCCAGAACAGGCATTTATTCCACAGTGCAAGGTGTGTTTCTTTGCTGCTGGGTTCAGTGGGCGGGACGCCTGTCAGAATGGCTACATACTGGGAGCAGGCAGGGGGGAGGTTTATATCTGGAAGATTTGAGCTTGGGCAGACATTTCTGCTAGTGGGCTAGATGCGTCTCGGTTTCTTGGTCGTCTGGACTTGTTGTTAGTTCTGTTCTTGGGGCCAGTGCTCCGATCTCTCTGTAACCTGGGGCACTTTGGTTCCCTGACTCATGGCTCGGCTTAGGGCCCTGCGTGCTTTCCCCTCCGGCCCCAGCGGGGATATTAAATCCTTACTCTCGACCTGGCAACATGCATCAGTCCCTCTTATGGGCTGGCCGATAAGGTGGTTAGATGAGCTAGCCTCCCCTGATGATTCTCCAAATTATCTAGACGGCAAGCAAGGGGTGCCAGTTCTTCTTCAATAATAGCCTTCAGGGTGTTCTGAAAATCTACCATTAAATTCAGTGCCCATGGCAGGTATGTCTTGTCTGCACTAGCTGGGTTCAGCCTGCCTCCTCTAAGTTCTCGCTCTTCATCCCCCTCTGTGCTAGCAGTAATATCCTCACAATATTGCTTTTTTTTAGATCCAGCCTAAGATGTTAATTTGCGCTTTCTGTTCTTGGGGATACTCTGAGTGTTTTTGCTTTTTCACATCGCTTTTTTGTGGGATACTGCCTCAGAAGGTGGCGGGGGTGAACATCTACCTGGATTTGGACCGGGTTTTGCTGAGTGCTCTGGATAGATGGGGGAATGAACAAATCGGGAGTATGTGATAGCCACCTTTCTGTTAGCTCGATTTCAGAACCCACCACCCTTATTGCCCTCTGAAGCATTTTATCTATAGATGTTGGGGGGAGAGGGGGGGGGGTACTTGTCTTTTTTGATCGAGCAGGGCCTACCCTCCTCCCCATTTTGTTGGCTGGTGGCAGGCTGATTCCCAATCCCACTCTGTTCTAGATTGCAGCATCACTTGTCCAGCTCCTAGGACCTGTAGGCCTCTGATACCTCAGGGGGAAGTCTGTAATTATGGACTTAGAAATGGTACAGACTGCTCTAGACACCCCCACTATGACACAACCAGCTCACTTAAGAGGTAGAAAGAAAGAAAGTCACTATAGTCTGAAGACCGTTGGTGCACCTCAGGTCGCGGGCGTAGGCCGTCTGTGGAGGTGCTATCCCAGGAGAGTGAACCGGTTGCTAAGGTAGCGCAGGGGCGATAGACTAATACAATGCAGGCCGACCGACACGTCCCCGCAGGGGACACAAATAAGAGGGCGGCCACCGTAGTGCCACAAGATGGCACACGGGGCAGCCCAGCTCTTTAGCTCTTTGGGACCCTGGAGGGTCCTCCCGCGCGTCACTTCCTTCTGGGGGTGGGCGGGGGAGAGTATATATTCCTCCCCCGCTCACCGAGCGGCCTCTTTGTCCGCTGTCCCCTCACCCTGACGCCGTTTTTGCTCTCTGGTCGCGCGTACTTCTGGGCTGGCCAGAGGCCTGGTCTGGCGTCGGAGTGCGGTAGGTTCCGTCTGGCCAAGGCTTGGCTTCGTTTGCGGTGAGTCTTTTGCTGAAGGTTTAGTTATGTTTGCGGTTCGGGTGAGGGGACAGCTGGGGGGTTCAGAGGCCTATGCCGTGCTCCAGGGCCCGGTCGCGGGTTTCCGGGGGCATGGGTGCTGGGCTCGTGTGTGTGTGCCCGCGTTTGTTTGATTAGCTTGTGTGTCGGATGTTTTCATGGCGGCGAGTCTGCGGGCTCCAGTGCCTGGGCGCGGGTATCAGGGGGCATGTGTGCTCACGTATGCGGGCCCGAGTTTGTTGTGTGGGCGCTGGTGTGGTATCCCACGGAGAGGCCCCGGAAGGCGAGTATTAGCTTGCCGCCATGCTGGAGCGACAGATGTTGTTCGTTCTTTGTGTAGGGTTTGGCGCGAGGGGGTTTTCCGGCCACCATGAGGGCAGACTTTCTGGGTTGTGTGCGCTTTGGCCCCCCCACCCACCTCCCCCTTGAGGTCGGCAGTCCCGGGAGGTTGCTGGCTTGCTGATCTAGTCTCACCCCGCTTTCACCGGGGACGCTGTCCTTTCTCTTGGACAGTGTCTGCCCTATGGAGTGGGGCTGTTTATTGCTTTTAGCGCTGCTTTGGCACTTCGGCACTAGTGTTGCTGTAATAGTTCGGATAGCGCTGGAACTTTTCATCGGCTTTGTTTTGATGTTTGGCAATAGCGATCTGTATGCTGTGGCACTTATCATCGGCCCTGCCACGATATTACGCAACAACGGGCTGTATGCTGTGTCACTTTCCTTTGGCCCGGCTACGAGGTTATGCAACAGCAGTCCGGATGCTTTTCGTTATTGGGGATGTTATTAGCACTGCAGTGAAGGGATGCTGCACTTGCATGGGATCGGCCCTGCACATCCGAGCAGTTATCTTTTATATGACCACACCAACACCTCTGTAGGGCTGATGCACGTTGTATGGGATAGTATAGGCACTTATTTAGAACAGTGGTAGCACTTCACAGCAGTGATGCTGTTATAGCAGCTAGCTTACACCACTTGGGGCAAACGCAGCAATTGTTTCCTTGATTGTAGGGTTACTCTATCTTCCTAAGTTATCTTGTTTTCATTTTGAAACCGGCAGTCCACGTTTCAAGCTGGTTACCTAACTGGTGCAGAGGTGGCCCGTCACAATATTTGGACGAGCAATTTTAGGAAGTCTGCGGCATGTTGATCCTTCAGCCATGCTTAGAGATTCATGTTTATAAGTTTGGTTGACTTACTTTCCTCTATGTACCTCTAGACGACTAGTTTATCTATCAGGGGGTTAATCAGTCTGCATGCCCCGTCCCTGGGACATGCAAGATTGGTGGATTTGATCCGGCTGCGCTATTAACGAGATTAGCAAGCGGGGGTCAGTTAGCAGTTGCGGTCTACCTGATGATTGAAAGGGACCGCTGCATTCTTTGGGTCCCCAGGCAGGCTGACCGCTGTACATAGGAGGGGCATGCACCTGGAGGTAGGGTGGCCCAGCGCCACGTGGTGGTGGCCATATTGGGCCAGTCCTTGTGCAAGGTCACCAGCCCCTCTGCAGGATGGGCTGTTGTAGTTGTGTACGGGCTGGTTGGCTCAGTGAGTTTTTCGATGACGGAAGAGGAACGCGGTGATATTTCACCTGGTGTTAGTATTAACGCATTACTTGCCCTTCTCTTTTCCGAGCCCCGAATTCGGTCGTGGTGCCGGGCAGTCTTAGGCAGCGAGCGGAGCATTGTAGGTCTATGTAGACTGTTCGGTACTAGGGATGTTATATGCTGATTGCTCGTGCATGGGGGTTACCCGGGGCGCAGTAGGGCATTCAGACCACAGGGTGGCACTGCTCCTCTGCCTCGGTCTTTCCACAACAGAGTTTTGTTATTAGCGTTAGGGGTTCCCGGTTTGCAGACACTGTGTCATTGTTCTCGGGGAAATCAAGGAACATCTCGTTGGCCAGCTATGCTCGGTGCTGGCCAGACTGGATTTGCGTGTTCAGTGGAAACGGGCCTCGTTTTGGCTCGTAGCGATGGCTGCTGACATGGCTAAGTTACGGTTGGGCCGGGACCTGTTCATCATTTAACATCACTATACCGGGCCGGTGTGTGAACCTGGCTTCTATCCCCCTGTTTCGTGTACACAACAGGCCTTGCCTTTGGAGGCTGGTGTGGGGGCCTCTCAGACATGCACGTGAGGGCACTTCGTCTCAGGCTCTCTGCCCTCCTTGGCCCCACCGCTATGTGCCTCTTAGAGTCTGTGTTTGCTCAGGGTCACTGCGCTTTGTCGGCAGGTCAATAGGGTTGGTGGCCTGGGCTGCGTCCTCCACGGGCAGCTAGACTTGCCTGCCCCCGTACCTTGTAGCAGGGCCATGGGGATACAAAAGGACTTTCGGGGACCGTGCTGCCTTTATATGTTCGAACTACCTTGCTGTAACTAGTGCAGGCGTTCCCATCTTTGGTTGGTGTTTCTGTGGAGTGTTGGAGTATGCCCTCGATGGAGGCGAAGTACACTGTGGGTATTCAGTCACAGGTTTCTCCGATAAGTGATCTCGTATGTGCTCCAGTGGCGCAATCTGTTAGCGCGCAGTACCTATCCAGCAGTACTTGCAATGAGCAAAGCCGAGGCTGTGAGTTCAGGCCTCACCTGGAGCAAGATATTTGTACATTAGGGTTTGTCCGGGTAGCTCAGTGTTTAGGTGCCCCTGCTATTTAGTGGGTAAAGAGTTATTACACTTTCGTGAATTGGACTGTCTGGTTTTCCACAGGTGCTCTGATGGGCTGAGCAGTCGAGAAAATAGGCACGATATATTGTCCAGCTGCACGCGTGTGTTCATTGAGGGAAATTTTATTACCTCTTGGCAATAGACGGTTTGGTTAGTCTGTCTCTGTGTACACTTCGCCACGTACACAAGAGTGCCGCAGTCAGCCAGTGTCTCACGCTGAGAGACAGCTGGGGCAGTATGTATTCTGAAGCGAGTAGCTTGTAAGACATATGACTGACCGTGGCCTGATAATCAACAGCACTCAAACGGATCTGCCAGTTGGCTTACGGCTATGGCGCCTCAACCTGGGGAGCTGGGTTCCAATATCGGTCACGACGCCAATCGTCTTGTGATACTCGGCAAAGAACTTCATTGCCCCATGCCTCAGATGTTTGTGTCCCACGTTCTTCGGGCGCCATGTTATTGGACTCGGTTTCCCTATCCGGCTCGGGCCTAGGACATCATTAATAGTTTTATTAGCTGCTACCAATCGGGGCATGGTAGGTTGGGATCGGAGGGGCTACGCACGCTGGTGGGGCAGTCCACGTGTTTGCTGCCAAGTCGGGGTTAGGCAGTCTCGGAGGCCCGATTTTGCATTTTGCGGCTGGAATGCATTCCCAGGCAGTAGGCAGTGTGGAGATCACCCGGACAGGCATTGTGAACAAACTATTCTAGAGGTAACAATCGGTACCGTAGGGCGCTTCACTATTGGAAGGGAACCATTATTTGTGAGCACAGTATTTGTGAGCACACTTCTCAAGTGTTCAAGTTCAAAAGACCTTTATTCGAATTTCATAAAATTCATAAAAGTACCGATTACAGCAATAATTCATTAAAATAAAATACATACAAACAGATAGAAAAATTATACAGAAGAACATTCCAAAATTTTTGTACAATAAAATAAGTTCCATTTCGTTGCATTATATACAAAGTGATACCATTATGGCTAGTTACTGATTTAATTTCAGGGGTTTTCCATCGTCTTACGCGCTCGTATAGCCATTCTTAAGAAAGTGCTGGTGCGAAAAGTCAATTCTTCAGTGTCCAAAGTAAGCAGCATTATATATGATTCTTTGAGGGTGAGACGTCTGTGTTTTTTAAAATAGGGGGTTAAAAACCATCTGATAAATCTCAAATAAAATTTACAGAAAAATAAAAAGTGCAGATCATCTTGAGTACTCGTACCATCACAGGGACAAGGGGTGAGATCAGCACTGTGTCGATACCCCAGAGGAAATGACAACAAGAATTTGACGGTTCCTGCCCTCAATCGAAACAATAAAGCTCTCTCCCAACTAGACATAGGGAGGGAGAGATAGGGTGGGAGGGTTTGCCCACACAGTCCATTTCCTATGTATTTCGTAACACTTGATTTCTGGGATTCTCTTCCAAAGCGACCATTTCTGTAAAGTGCATAGAGTGCATTTTGAACCTCCACTTTGTCCTTTGGTTCAATTAACATTGGGTCGGTGAACAGGGTACCTCTGTCAATTTCATTAAATGATTTAGAAACTTCTGTGAGCCAGGGAATATTCATGCCATATTCACAATTTAGGCAGTCCTTAATAATGTTTTGTGTAAGGACAGCAGCATCATTTCTCCAGATCCTGATCCAGAAAAGAGCCGGTCTGGCTCTAATAAAATCACTTATATAAGGAAGATTTAGTTCTGTGTGACAGATGAAGTCAGATGAGGAAATCGGGGCACCCAGCACTTTTCTACAGAAACGGTTTTCCTCTCTTTGAATACATGTACTGCTTCCCAACCCCCATACCTCTGCTCCATACGTAGCAACTTCTCAAGTGATTAGTCAAGAAATAAGTGTCAGCCTTGAGCAATATATACAAGTGGTAGCAAACAGTACATTACAGGAAGAAAGTGTCATGGGTGCAAAGTTCTAATCATTAATTACAAGTCGAGGTTTGTGCTGAAATAATTAGATCACTCATTTGCGGGAAATTAGTTGCGTAGACTTCGGTGGCACTTGCGCAAGTGCCAGAACATATCCTTATGTAAGTGGTAACTATCAGGGTGTTAATTAGAAAAGTTAGTGGGCATGTTCTATAGAGTGCCAGACACAGGTAAAAGGACCATACTATCAATTCGCAGACGCTCAAATTACAAGTCCACTGTGTAATAACTGGGTGTTTTCCCTTATAATTGACTGAGCATGTACTTTTGATTATTCCCCGGACAATATCTGGTGTGCTCTTGGTGAAACAATTTCATGAACACCCTGTAGCCATTAGTGTAATGTGTTTTCCGTTAGCATTTCGGGAGGCGGGGCTATTGCAGGCATCTCCCGCGCTGGGACTGTATATGTTCTTTGTACAGGACCTGGTGCGCAAGTAAGGGACCCGGATCTGCGAGCGAGTTAGCATTTCGCTTTCTTGTATTTGCTGGTTACGGGCTGTTCTCAGGTTCTTCTCTCTCTTCCAGAAACGCACAGTCTTCGTCTGCATGGTCAATCCCTCGCCTTGCTGAATGGCCTGCTGGGAGCGGAGCACGATCTAGGGAAGAATACACTGGGGTCCAGTGATTGGGTTTCTGGGTCAGCACGTCCAAGATTTAGTGTAACTGTACAAGGGGAACAAGTACACAGGCTCCACCCGTAGTATACAGTTAGGGCCTTAAAGTTTGGGAATAAAAGGGTGTGCTTGGTGCACTTAAGTATTGGGGTTTAGTGCCTCTGACATGGACGTAAGGTTATACTCAGAGACACATTGGCTTGTGATCTCATGCACAAGGACGGACAGGTGATGTTTATGTATCCACTGACAGGGCTCGCAGGAGGGCATCACTTTAATAGTGTAACTGGTGGAATTGTCTATGAAGCTATGCTGGGTTTTGAGCAACCATTGTGGAACCCTTTTCACTTGATGTACAATAATACACCGGTACTCACTAAAGTATAACTATGTTATGCTTCCTGTCATAGCAAGTCACCTCCGTCTAAAGGGGGGGGGTGCCCTTTTCTAATTCCCTCGCCACTTAGTCACGGGGTACTCACTGGTCATACTGGTAAATGTCTAACCCAGCTAGGTGAGAAAGTTTAGGCTGGTAAGTAGCACTGCTGGGCTGTCGGATTGTCCACTACAACAGGCACGGAGTAAGTCAAGACCATGGGTGACCTTTGCCGTTGGAAATAGCGTGTTTTGATTGCCGGGGCCCAGTATAATTCGACTCTTGCTGGCACGTTTCTGGCCAGATAGGGTTATGTCTCGACAGGAGGACCTGCATTTCTCTTGGCAGGAGTTGCTGGGGGCCCAGAGGTGGGCAAGTAGCAACAATAGTCTATTGAACGGCAAGGGTTTACACGGGCTCGAGGGCCCTCGGTTAGGTACTCTGGTGAGCGCTCGATCAGAGACAGTATTTATATGGTTGTTCAGGTGGACCAGTGTAGCTCTGAAAAATGGTGGCCAGTTCATGAGGGACGATGCGAGAAAGCTTTATTGTGGCCTCTTAAGCTTGTGCACTAAGCAGCATTGACCATGTCAACAGATGGGCTGTTGGGAGTATAGTGCCCTTTTTGTAAGAAATTTAGGGAGGCTATGGCGTAACGGCTTTTCCAGGCAATGTTCAGCACATCACCTGAATAGATGGTTAGCCCTACATTTTAGATGGGCCTGCATGAGCCACACAGATAACCCATACTTCCTGGCCCACGCCAAGACACTCACTTAGTTGGACCACAGCATTGCCAGTTTGCGATTCTCCGGCTAATTGGCACTTGGTTGATGCATTGTCTATTTGCTCAGAATTTTGGGCCTGCATTAGTCACACATACCTCCCCCAGTCTGATCCCACGAAGACCTATCAGCTCTGACTCCACTGTAGTTCAAGCTGATACTTTTAGACTCCACTTGTTCATTTCGTGGGACACTTGGTGGTCCACATGCGGCCAGGTAGGCGATTGCTTTAGCTGTTTTTCGTGTCCGCAAGGGGCAGGCAATTTCCACAGTCTATAGTGCCACAACAGGGGTTGGCTCGCATTGGAGGGCCCTTGGCTAGGTGCTTGGGTAAGCGTTCTACCCAGACCGTATCTATTTAGTTGTCTTCAGGTACGAAAGTTGGGATTCCTCGTGCAGCGTTCACATACCAGAGAGTACAAGGAGGAAGTTGCACAGCATGTATATACAGTTGCATAGGCTGCCTGTTAGCGCATCATAGGGGCCAACTGAGGCCAAACACAGGGGGACGACTTGCGCAAATGTCAAACCTTGCCAGGGCATGGGTAGCCATCTTTAGCTAGAGCCTGTGGGGGTGATAGTGTTCGATCCCAGTCTGGGGGTTTTGGGCCAGTTTTCCTCGCCATGCGGTGCGGGGGCAGCAGGCTCTAGGGGCCTCTGAAGATCAGGCAAGGGTGTTTTGGACTGAGGTGCGTGTAACTGTATTTACACTTTCTCAGACGGGTTCCAGCGGATACTCCTACCCACAAATGGGGAACCTTGTGACACGCCTTCATTATTCGACTTCATCCCGGTGTGTATATAAAAGGGCCTCAAGTCGTTAGCAGGGTCCATGTTCCTGTGAACAGGCGCTTGTTCAGCAAGCAGTATAGGTTGACCCGTTGCAAAGCCTGCAGTGGATCATGTCAGGACTCTTCGCGCTCAATCCCCCTTATGCTGGCCGTGACACCTGGTGTGTGCACCTAGGTCCTTTACTAGGGATTGCGCTGGTCACTGCAGTGTTCTATGGCACTGGATTGAACAACCACAACTTTATAGCCCTACACCGTTCCGGTGGAAGTATCAAGGCTCACACAGGTGGTTAGCAGGGACTGGGATTCTGTGTCCGGTCTTAGGGTCAGCAAGCAGGGTAGGCCGCACCAGTTGGCCCTTCATGGAGGTTTTCAGTACCATCCACAGGCAACACACCTCTTTCCCTCCACCTTGTTGTGACACCATGCGGTGTCGCCGGGGAGCTATGGAGAAGTATTGTTTATTGTCTGGGCTCTGGGGCTAGCATGCACCCTAGAGGTAGAACACAAGGGGAATTGGCCACACGTTGGTAACAGGGGAGCTCTGTGGTCCGATTTCTTATCCCGAGCTCCCGTGGCATGATGCCATATCTGGGAGTGCGGCAGTTGGCTCGCATGCGGTGTGCTGCGCCATGCGTAAATATTTGGAGTAGAGTTTTGGCCTTTTTGTAGGTGTGCTACAAGCCAGACTCCCTTGGTGTTGCTGGACTCTTGGGTCAGCGGTCCACGTTGGCATGGACCTGTTTTTTCCGAATAGGAAGAGACCCTAGTTATAACAAGTAAGGAACAGCTAGGAGGAATGCCGGCCTTGGTGGGGGGCCCTGGCTGCGACGGTCGCCACACCCAGGGTTGTGGCGGAGTTACAGGGCGACCCAGAGGCGGAAAGGTACCCGGGAGTACCCTCTTCAGGAGCACAAAGGATGCTGAGGCCTATTATCCCCAGGAAGTCTGTGCGGTGGACCCTGGGGGTACGATGGCGCCCCGCTATCCTACGGGCGGTTGGAAACCTGTACAACCGGGGGTTGCCTGAACGCTCCGCCCCTCGTAGGGGGGGGGGGCGCGAGCAAGAGGGTGGACCAATGGTTCACCGGAATTGGGAGGGGCTATCTCCTCCCATTACCGCTAAGCAACAATTGGCTAAGGCCATGATGCAAATTGGCCCATCAGGTGGTAGGTCGCGAGGGGCGGCTTGCCTTTTGGATCGCCTGTAAGATAACCCACCATGTTGGCATGTGTATATGCTAATAAACCTGCAGCTACTTTTCTCCAACAAAAAAGTTGTCTTGTTATTTCTGCGACATACATGTTACGGGGAGCGGGCTGGTGAGTGGGCCGATATTGGCACTATGCAGGCCGACCGACACGTCCCCGCAGGGGACACAAATAAGAGGGCGGCCACTGTAGTGCCACAAGATGGCACACGGGGCAGCCCAGCTCTTTAGCTCTTTGGGACCCTGGAGGGTCCTCCCACGCGTCACTTCCTTCTGGGGGTGGGCGGGGGAGAGTATATATTCCTCCCCCGCCCACCGAGCGGCCTCTTTGTCCGCTGTCCCCTCACCCTGACGCTGTTTCCCTTCCTTCCGCATACCCGGCGTTTTTAGGGTGGTGGGGGGGAAATGTTTCTAATCTTTTCCTATTTGTGTTGCAGGCGGAGTTACAGGGCGATCCAGAGGCGGAAAGGTACCCGGGAGTACCCTCTTCAGGAGCACAAAGGATGCTGAGGCCTATTATCCCCAGGAAGTCTGTGCGGTGGACCCTGGGGGTACGACGGCGCCCCGCTATCCTACGGGCGGTTGGAAACCTGTACAACCGGGGTTGCCTGAACGCTCCGCCCCTCGTAGGGGGGGGGCGTGAGCAAGAGGGTGGACCAATGGTTCACCGGAATTGGGAGGGGCTATCTCCTCCCATTACCGCTAAGCAACAATTGGCTAAGGCCATGTTGCAAATTGGCCCATCAGGTGGTAGGTCGCGAGGGGCGGCTTGCCTTTTGGATCGCCTGTAAGATAACCCACCATGTTGGCATGTGTATATGCTAATAAACCTGCAGCTACTTTTCTCCAACAAAAAAGTTGTCTTGTTATTTCTGCGACATACATGTTACGGGGAGCGGGCTGGTGAGTGGGCCGATATTGGCACTATGCAGGCCGACCGACACGTCCCCGCAGGGGACACAAATAAGAGGGCGGCCACCGTAGTGCCACAAGATGGCACACGGGGCAGCCCAGCTCTTTAGCTCTTTGGGACCCTGGAGGGTCCTCCCGCGCGTCACTTCCTTCTGGGGGTGGGCGGGGGAGAGTATATATTCCTCCCCCGCCCACCGAGCGGCCTCTTTGTCCGCTGTCCCCTCACCCTGACCCCGTTTCCCTTCCTTCCGCATACCCAGCGTTTTTAGGGTGGTGGGGGGGAAATGTTTCTAATCTTTTCTTATTTGTGTTGCAGGCAGAGTTACAGGGCGATCCAGAGGCGGAAAGGTACCCGGGAGTACCCTCTTCAGGAGCACAAAGGATGCTGAGGCCTATTATCCCCAGGAAGTCTGTGCGGTGGACCCTGGGGGTACGACGGCGCCCCGCTATCCTACGGGCGGTTGGAAACCTGTACAACCGGGGGTTGCCTGAACGCTCCGCCCCTCGTAGGGGGGGGCGTGAGCAAGAGGGTGGACCAACAATTGGCTAAGGCCATGTTGCAAATTGGCCCATCAGGTGGTAGGTCGCGAGGGGCGGCTTGCCTTTTGGATCGCCTGTAAGATAACCCACCATGTTGGCATGTGTATATGCTAATAAACCTGCAGCTACTTTTCTCCAACAAAAAAGTTGTCTTGTCTGGTTATTTCTGCGACATACATGTTACGGGGAGCGGGCTGGTGAGTGGGCCGATATTGGCACTATTCTTACTGGCTGGTTCTTCTCTGATGCCAGTGAGAACGACCAAGGGGGTGGCCCTGCCCTGCCTCTTCCTGGCGATGACGGGCGCAGGACGGGCCTGCCCTTGGCCCGGGCTTTGCCCGGCCCCAGCCCACGTGCGTTAATGGCAGGAGTGGCTTGTGAAGGTCAGCAGCCCCTTCGTGCAGCTACAAACTTCCCTGCTGCACTTTCAACGTCCTGCGCCGCAGGTTGTGAGCGGCGCTTAAAAGACACATGTGAGGCACCCAGTCCAGTCCACTGCGGGGGCGGGGAGCACGCTTAGCACTCTGGGACCTGGAATCCCACCAGAGTGAGTCCGTACAGCAATGGCCCCCACACAAGATCCGGTAGCTGCAAAAATCTCTCCCCCAGTCTTTGTTAATGGCAGGAGGGGCTTTTGAAGGTCAGCAGCCCCCTCGTGCGGCTACAAACTTCCCTGCTGCACTTTCAGCGTCCCGCTCCGCGGGTTGTGAGCAGCACTTAAGAGGCACAGGTGAGAACGCCCAGTCCACTGCAGGGGGCAGGAGCACTCTTAGCACTCTGGGACCTGGAATCCCACCAGAGTGAGTATGTGCAGCCATGGCCCCCACACAAGGTCCGGTAGTAGTGAAATCTCTCCCCCAGTCTTTGTTAATGGCAGGAGGGGCTCGTGAAGGCCGGCAGCCCCTTCATGCAGCTGCAAACTTCCCTGCCGCACTCTCAGCGTCCAACAGACTAGTATTCATGCAAATAAACTGCTACTGCGACTGTTCTCCCTGAGTTAATGGTAACAATATTTATGTTATATATGTTATAATTTCCATCCCTCTGCCTGCGCTCAGCTTAGAAGATTACGTTTATTCATCCTCAATGGAAGGCCAGCAGCAGGTCAAGGGCTGTAGATAGCATGCTACCAAGTCTTTGGCTGACTTTGGGGATGGGAGCAGTCCATTTCTCCAAGCATAAGACTCTCTGCTTGGAGCATCTGACACCTCCTGCCATTCTAGGCCAGTCCATTAGACTAAAGATTAGCAATTGAGCGCTGACATTTTAGAATTAAACATAGATGTTACCGATACAGTGTGAATGCTTCTATAACACTGGAAGATGCACACTATATCTGTTTACAGGATGTGACCTGTTGTCATTTACAGCACCTGTCACATGCACCCTGATGTGTTATATTGCAAAATTTCTATAGCGCGTACTACCCCTATGAGGGGCGGTGAGGGGTTTGCCTACATAGGTAGCATGTTACATTGTGTAGGGTGTGTGGTTTTGTTTTTTCTTTGTTCTGATCCTGTGTTGGAAGTGATATCGTGTCATGCTTGAGGACCAATGATATGCGGTTATCGTTTTATGATACGCAGTGCTTCGGAGTGCGATGGATGAAGAAGTGTAAGAGACAGGCACGCAGTTCAGTTGGGTCCATAAAAGTTCACAAACAACCCTCCTAAATGTATTACATTGTTAATCTTAGCTAATCGAGCTTTTAGTCGAGCACAGAACCCTTGGGTACATTAGGTTATTTCATAGTTATATTTCTAAAGTAGAAGACCATATTGCGCACTGTAGGCCTTACTTAAATTAAAGCACGTTCACAATTTGTATAATGTTGCCAATCATCAAAGAAATTAATAAAGAAGATAACATTTACCTTGAACTAATTACAATGGGCCAGATGTACGTGCCTTTCATTTAGCACCTCGCAATTTGCGACACATTGTGAGTCGCAAATTGCGAAGCACTAAATGAAATGTAAAACTGTGTGTTTGCACTGTTTTGAGATTCCCAATGGGGTTGCAAATTGCTGGGCTTATTAATATTAATGATCCTCGTGCAATTTGCGAACCCGTTGGGAATGCCAGCTCTCCCAGGGATGGTGGCCTGCTGAGCTCAGCAGACCAGCATGGCTGGGAATGCTTTTTAATACAGCAGCTTTTTTTTTTTAAATGCAGCCTGTTTTCCTTAAAGGAAAACAGGATGCATTTAAAAAATAAAAATGTTTTTTGAGGGCAGGCAGTGGTCTCTGGGACCACTGCCTGCTCCTAAAAAATATTTTCTTACATTCTCACAAGGTGAACGGGTCTCAAATGTCAGTGACTCGCAAAATAGCATTGCGGCCGCAAAAGAGGGTCATACATCTGGCCCTTACTGTCTTAAAACATACAAATGTGAGGAACATTGGGCCATATATACAAACATTAGGAATACCCATTTCCTAATTGTAATTCCCTACAAATCGCAAGTAGGAAATCGGTATTCCAAATTGTGAAACTCTTTTGAGTTTCCTTAGTGATCCCTAGTGTGTTGCAAATAGACCTACCTCATGCATATTAATGAGGTAGGTAGCAATTTGCAATCCATTAGGAATCGCAGCCTTCACAGGGATGTTGGCCTACTTAGGTCAGCAGACCTGGAACTCAAAAAGGGGCTCAGAGGAGGTTTAAAGACCTGCAACTCAAAAAAACATCTCTTTAAAGGATTATTTCCCTCACCCACCAGAGGTGGCATACTTCATGTTTGGGAAACCTCCTCGCTAAATGAAGCCTAGTCCTTGTGCAGGCTACACCCCCATCACTGAGAGGGAGGAGCTATGGAATGTTTTGTATATATGCTGTAGGAGGGTAGTTACTAAATACCCAATGTGAGTAGTGGGTTGTGGTGAGGAACGCAGTGCAGGTGAAAATGTGAAAATAAAACTAGCCACAGGATGTGCCACATATCCTTATTTAGGCCATCCTATGCTAGGATTAAAACTAAGCAACACGATGGGCGGCATTAAACCCAATCATGTTATGCATGGATCAACATGTTTCAGCCGGTGACCTAATCAGTGTTGTGGCCTTCTTCAGGATTTATTATATGCTACTGCTGTGAAACATCGGAAGGAAGGAGCAGACTCATCTAGGCTAAGGGACGCACCGTGACGAAAGTGTGATTACAGGAGTCCCTGTGCCCTTCTTCCATGGTGAGTGGAAAACCCATCATTGGGTACTACCAGTGAACCCACCATTGCAAAAACCCATGGACCACTAGTTTTGTATACAAGGAACGTGCAATTTGTATGGATAAGATATTCTTATTTTTAGTTTACACTTATCACTTTCACATTCTTTTTGAGTTGGCATTTTCCCTTATAGCCTAAACACTTTATTTTTTAGACCCAAGGGCTCTAGTGAGTTGTGTAGTTGTGTAGTTCAGCAGACCACCATGTCTGGATTTTCTTTTAAATAAAGCCATCTTTCCTTTTTTCAAATGCATTCTGTTTTCCAGGAGGCGTTTGAAATAAAAATATTAAACTTTGCACTTTCATTTTTTAAGAGTAGGCGGTGGTCCGTGGGTCCACAGTCTGCTATTGAAAACATTTTTTTTAACATTCCTAAAGGGTAACGGGGTCCACAAGGGACCCCTTCCCCTTTCCAAATGGGTTACCACGGAAAGTAGTATTACTAATTTGCGACTGGAATTGTCGCAGAACAATAATACATACCATTCTGATTTGGCATTTGGAAGGGAGGCCCTTTTTCTAAATACCAAATCAGTATTTAGTGGCAAATGCAAATTGCGATTGGGTAACAAGCTGCCAAAGCGCAATTTGCTTTTGGTGCATTGTAAAAAACTTTTATTGCGGGTGCATATGGCCCAATGGCCCTTAATTAAAATGCTTAGGAGCCTAAACCCCAAATATTTGAAATAAACTTTTGTGAGGATTGAAGAAGACATCTACCAGAATATTACATTACAGATCCAGACCTAAAGGTCTTTGCTAGGCAACGGCAACAGCAGGCACATTTGATAAAAATAAAGGTCCTTCAGCTCTGCCTCGGATTTACAGTTTTCCGGCTGAAGATTTAAACAAAGAAAGCGTATTGGATTGGAAGGTGAATGGTTCAGGGAACGCTGCAAAAAGAGAGTACAAAAATAAAAGAGTTCAAAATAAAAGCTTTCCTCAGCTCACAATTCCTACCTATGAGATTCGAAGGTGACTTACTGAAAAGCTATGCAGTTTTCAGGCCAGAGGCATGCAAGGCTGCCGTGGTGCATTTGAAAAATTGAGTATGCCAGTGCACACATCTTGGCGGAGCTTTCTACAGATGCTAAAGCGATTCTTTAATCCACATTGTGCTACTGCTTTGAAAACATGTCTTACTTGAAGTAAGCATTTAAAATAAATTTGCTCACTTTCAACTTGCTTTTCACCAAGAGCCACAAACCAGAGACTCCGAACGAAACAGGTCACCCACCCCCTTTCTTTGTTACCAAATATCTGACTGTGCTGGACCCAATCCGATTTGCAGGATGACTTAAAACCTTTTTTTCAAGAGTGCTTACATTGGGCAAAGAACTGGAAACGAACTCACTGGATGGACCTCAGCAGAACTTAAACAAGCATTTGCAATGCAATAGGTCTCGCAGCATTAAAGTTTGAGTTACTGGCATTGTAAATGACAATGCTTTGCATAAAAAAAATTTGGTGTCCGTGTGTGCATGGCAGTGGTGGTGTCTATGTGTGCATGCCACTGGTGGTGTCTATGTGTGCATGGCAGTGGTGGTGTCTGTGTGTGCATGGCAGTGGTGGTTTCCGTGTGTGCATGGCAGTGGTGGTGTCTGTGTGTGCATGCCAGTGGTGGTGTCCGTGTGTGCATGCCAGTGGTGGTGTCTGTGTGTGCATGCCAGTGGTGGTGTCCGTGTGTGCATGGCAGTGGTGATGTCCGTGTGTGCATGGCAGTGGTGGTGTCCGTGTGTGCATGGCAGTGGTGGTGTCCGTGTGTGCATGGCAGTAGTGGTGTCCGTGTGTGCATGCCAGTGGTGTTGTCCGTGTGTGCATGCCAGTGGTGGTGTCTGTGTGTGCATGCCAGTGGTGGTGTGTTTGTGTGCATGCCAGTGGTGGTGTCTATGTGTGCATGGCAGTGGTGGTGTCTGTGTGTGCATGGCAGTGGTGGTGTCTGTGTGTGCATGGCAGTGGTGGTGTCCGTGTGTGCATGCCAGTGGTGGTGCCCGTGTGTGCATGGCAGTGGTGATGTCCGTGTGTGCATGGCAGTAGTGGTGTCAGTGTGTGCATGGCAGTGGTGGTGTCCGTGTGTGCATGGCAGTGGTGGTGTCCGTGTGTGCATGGCAGTGGTGGTGTCTGTGTGTGCATGCCAGTGGTGGTGTCTGTGTGTGCATGCCAGTGGTGGTGTCTGTGTGTGCATGCCAGTGGTGGTGTCCGTGTGTGCATGGCAGTGGTGGTGTACGTGTGTGCATGGCAGTAGTGGTGTCCGTGTGTGCATGGCAGTGGTGTTGTCCGTGTGTGCATGGCAGTGGTGGTGTCCGTGTGTGCATGCCAGTGGTGGTGTCTGTGTGTGCATGCCAGTGGTGGTGTCTGTGTGTGCATGCCAGTGGTGGTGTCTGTGTGTGCATGCCAGTGGTGGTGTCTGTGTCTGCATGGCAGTGGTGGTGTCTGTGTGTGCATGGCAGTGGTGTTGTCTGTGTGTGCATGCCAGTGGTGGTGTCTGTGTGTGCATGGCAGTGGTGGTGTCGAATGAACTATAGCTGCAGTGGTTTTTAAACAGAGAGGGGCTGTCCCCCCCCTCGAGCCCTGTTAAAGTCGGATGAGAAAAATAAGTGCTGGTTCACATAAATGAGTGTAGGTGGGCACCACCTGCAACCGCCGTGTCAAAGTAAGCCCTGCCTGTAGCACAGATCATCCAGTTGGATCTCACCTCTTCCTCAGTCCTCAGGGCAGCCTTTCACTCCATTTAGAGTGTGTGTGGACATGCCCATTGAAGCCAACTGTGACAGACTGTTCTAAAGAGAGTAGGCATGCTTAGCCATAGTATATATGTGAGCAGGCTGAAGGCATGGTGGAGCCTGTACACGGCAGGATGGGCAACTTTACCTGGAGTGTCTCTGAGCACACTGAACTCACTGGAGACAGACTGCTCTCAGAAGGGTGGGCAGCCTTATTCATTGTCTATGTGAGCAGACCAAAGTCATTGAGACAAGCGGAATTAAGAAGTGTGAGCATTTTCACTGAGCGTGTCTTCGTGCAGTCTTACGTCATGGAAGACAGACTGCTCTCGGAAGGCCGCACAGCTTCACTTGGAGTGTTTCTGACAGACTGCAGTCAGTGGAGACAGGCTGCTCTCAAAAGGGTTGGCATGCCACGAGACAGACAGGCCCTTCCTGTGGGATTCTCATCAAAGAGGGACTCTTTGGGGTGGGTTGGATGGGGGAGAGATCCTTTGGGGGAGTATCGTGCAGGCGAGGGGCACACGATGGTTGTAAAGACGCGCAGTGAAAAAATATCGCGCAGCAAAATAATTAAATAAAAAATCCGGTACCCAGTGAGAATATCGCGCAGCTACATAATTAAATAAACAAGCAGAGAGGCAGAAAGAGACATACGAGGCATCCGGACACGGAGACCGAGAGACTGACACAGCGAGACAGACGGCGAGAAAAACAAGGTTTACAATCCCGGGCGGAAGTCAGGCAGGCCAGAGGCGGGACGTCAAGACACACCGGAAGCCCGGGCGGGCTCCCGTGAGGTGAGAGAGCCTCGCACGCACAGAAGGAAGAGACCGCCGCCGCCTGCAACGAGCCCTCGCCTGGAGACGAGTACCGGTGAGTGTGGGCCTTTGCTGAGCTGCGAGGGTGGGGGGCATGTGTGTGTGCGTGGGGCGGCGGGGGGCTCTGTATGTGTGTGAGCGTGCGTGTGTGTATGTGTCTTGGAGTCTGTGTGTATGCGTGTGTGTGTTTAAAAGAGCCCGATGACTGGGGGGGGGGAGTGTGTGTGTGAGCGAGCGAGTGTCTGTCAGTGTGTATGCGCACGCATGTGTGTATGTGTGGGGATGTGCACGGCGCGGGAATTTCTGCGAATGTGGACGGAGCCGACATGCGCGTGCACGAGGTCAAATCCACAGGAAAAGCGCGTGGCACCCTCTTGTCCCTAATCCCCCCGAAGTTGATAACTATAGTTGTCGAACTGGACTGACTGGAGCATCCTACGGATGCTTACTCCAGCTCGACCTAAAAAGGAGTTACTGGTATTCATATGTGTCTCTCATCTCGCATCGTTCTTTCCCCATCTGCAGTGCTCCCCTGTTTTGCCCATACAGTCTCTCAACTCTTCTGCCTCCAATCCTGGTCTCCCATTCCCAACTCATCACAGAGTGGGTTTGGGGTTGTCGTGTCCTCTTGCCCCAAGGACCACAGGAGATTGCGGTCGATATAAGGTATCTCTTTATTGTATTAGCTTCAGCAGCGTTACATGCACACGTCCTACCCTATGCCCTGGTCATCGGGAAAAAAGGCGGACGAGAAAGACTGAAAACCCATCATCAAGGTAGAAAGCAAGAACCTGTTAGAGTGAGATAAAGAGGCCAGGAGTGTCTGGCAGTGGATTAAGGAGGCTTGAGGTTGATTCAGGACTACTTAGCCTTGGTATTTGACTCACTGACATGTAGAAGTGCCTGCCACAGGCTTCTCAGCAGCTCTTTAGGTACCAGCACTCATTTTTTAAACAAATTAAGCACTGGTCACCACTCCAACTTCAATGGTTTGCAACCGATTTTCGGTCCTAAACCGCTGCTAAATATGGATACCAATCTCTATTTGGAAAAGACACCTACAGCACGCCCCTTCCAAACAGCGGTTCCTTCTCCATTTCTAAACCCATTTCATGAGTCCTAATGTAAACTTTGACCAGTATACTATCGAACCCCAGTTTCATTGTAGCTGGCCTGAAAACATATCTACGCTCTGTTTAATTGCACACATTGAGTGAGACTTAGAGGCCTATTTATGATTTGGTGGATGGAATACTCTGTTAAAACATGGTGGATATCTATTCCGCCTCACTACAAGTGCCATAGGCTATAATGCATTTATAATATGGCTAACTGGACATCTTCCACATTCATGACTAGGTATCCCATCCGTCAAACTCTAAAGGAGGCCCTTTGTGTTTTCTTGGCACTTTTTGCTTTACAACTTTATAGAACCATCTCTCTTTTACCCTTTCATGTTTCTAACTATTTTATGTCTTCTTGGTGAAATTTTGTCATCAATATTCTCAAATAAATTGGGAATTTGTTTGTGTTGTGTTCTTAATTTTGATTGTTTGTTACTGCTCGATGCTAACACACATTTCCCTGAGGCACTTTCTGCTGCTTGTGTCACAACTACAGAATTTATGGTGAGATTTAAGTAAAAGTGTATTGTGGCCGAACCACTTTGCTTTTCTTACGTTGGTAAGAGTACCTCCCTCCCAAAGTAATCACCCATTTCTGATGACAGCCATCAGCAATGACAATATTTGTCCAGAATTATTCCCTCGTGATGAACAACACAAATGGTCGTCTTAACCTGGTATTTCTCACAATTTAGATGTTAATGTCATATGCTCTGAGACAGACTCTTCTGTACCCATTACTTACTTTCCATAAGCCCCCGCTGTCGGAATGGTGTGTTTTAGCAATATTGCCAACAGCGTAGACGTGGTTTTGTTTCTTTTTGACAAACATTTCCAAAGCAAAAGAGCTTAATAACAATCACGCTCATCCCCTTAGCCATTCCTCGGCTTCTCTGACTTTCTAACAGAAATCTATTTCCTTAGCACCAAGACTGAGGAAACTCTCATTTGGCCAGCCTAATTACTGATTTAGCTGTAGCTATTGTGAAATAAGAGTTGTCAGCCTTGCTGAAAGCATGGTTAATCAGTGTCAAATGGTTCACATTTAAAATAATTTCATTAGTTTCTGCTGGAAGCCAGAATAGACTTTGAGATGTAGAAACATAGAATCTGATGGCACAGAAGGACTGCCAGCCTCACCCATGCTAGCCAATCCCTCTTGGTTCTTGACAGTTTCTGATTTGAAAAAATCCTTGCTGCATACAGAGAAAGAGGTTTTACCTCCACTATCTGACAAAGTTGCACAGCATAATTCACATGTCATGGGATGGCCAGACCGTGGCACAAGTGAAGGTACATGCCTGACCACACTCAACACTTATTTATTCATTCATTCTTACCACCCGCATGTGTGGAGAGTCGACCGTACTAATATCGACCTGCCTCTTTCCCGCCATCAACATGGATGATAGGATTGCATCTTGGAAGGCAGGAATTTAAGGACTGTAAGGACTGATCCTCTATAATGTTCTGTCCTCTTTTGCATTCCAAACAAGGGGGCGGAAAATGAGAAGTGTGAAATGGGGTTCAACCTACTACCCCTCCCCCCCACCCCCACTTTCCTGGGGTGATGATACATCAGAAATGGCGACCAGAACCCTCCCCTCCCCCTTTTTCTTTGTTCTGACTCAACTGCACAATTCTACTTGTTAGTTGGTGGTCAGTACTATTGAGCCTGGAGACTGACTTCTTTGGCTAGACCAACGTATATGCTTCGACCTGTTCCACCAACCCCAGACTCTGTCTGTGGGAGGATTGTGCAAGGAATGACCAGCAAGTTGATAATTTGTGAGTCGTGATCACTGATTGAACACTTGCACATTATCTCCATTTATTATGTTTTGCAACGCTTTTCATTTGTGTACCTGTATGTATTCACTACTTTGTGATAACAGTACATTGATATCATTATACTGAACTACTACTATGGTAATAAAGCTTTCAAACTTAAAAAAGTGTGAAAACTGTATGCAGCAGTCTGCACATCCATTGTTGAATTAAAGATATGTGCGCCCACCCACACACGTACACACACACATGTGCGTCACTTTTAACATGGGAAAAAGTGACAGACAAGCGATTCAATGGGCTTGGAAATAAGCCCCTAGAAATGCATGAGCCTTAGGCTGAATAAGGGTCCCCTGCCCCACAGGAGCTGCAGAGGCCTGTTTTATGCCCCTGACACAAAGCCTAGTGACTAACCAACTCACCCACTAATGCATTAACTGTGACCTTTTGGTCTTTCGTGAACTCGTGGTGATCGCAAGTGTCCCTATAGGGCATGCTCAAGCTTGCACAAATCAAAAAATAAGTTTTAGTTAATGACCCCCACAGATCCTACTGTGAAGTATTGTCACATAACGTACATCATAGCACGTAGCAACCAATTCCAAGCGTGGCAGGAGTTGGGATGCGAGGGTTCTACAGCATCCCTAAAATAACCCTGCTGGAGTAACGAAGGTAACTGAGCATTAAAGAGTATTTTAAATGTTGTTTTTATCTGGTCACATTTACTGTGAAGGGCTGGGCCCATAAGTTCTAGACTTTTTCTAGAATCACAGTCCGATGGTTCTTTTAGCAGCATGGAAACCTAGAGGGGAGAAAATGTGTTTTTTAGCCAATCAATTAAACAAGAACCCTCTTGGACACACAGTAAAGTAAAGTTAGTTTAATTCATTACAAGTCCCAAAATAATTGAACATAGAGACTCCTCAATATAAGGGTATAGAAGTACATCAGAATTAGCATAAAGACAAATCTGTGAATCTAATTGAGATGATGTAACATAAACAAAACAATTAGTTCAAGAAAGAGGATGCAGAGGATCAGAAAGCATGAGTCCAAATGTTCCTGCATCGAGGGCTGATGAATAAAAAGCATTAATGTATTCCTGCACTAAAACTAAAGTAACATCCCTACTTATGCATCCCCAAGAGGAAGGGTAAAAGGTGTCAGCAAGTGGAGACTTCCTTAAGAAGTCTCTCTACCATCGATGAGTCATTTAGCATAAAGCTAGCAAAACAGAACTTGTTTTCAGATGCTCTCTCTCCGAAGGCAATAGAAGAAGTGGGCCTTTTCCCTACTCCCAACACCACATGTTTGCAGGTATCTTTGCCAGCATTAATTTTTGGTCACTCCTTCTGCTCTGGGTACAGTGCTGAAGGTAGTTTTCCAAGGCACAACGGTGTTCTTCTCTTGCAATAATTTGTATTAGATTTCCAGGCGTTTTCCTGTGTGAAGCATAACGACTGTGCTTTATGAACTGAAGTCATGCAATTGCATCTTCTTCCCTCCTTGACTAACTAGTAGAACAAAGACATTATTCTAGCTAACAAGAGTGTTTCTTCCACCACACCTGAAATTCAACTTGTTAATTCTAAAGCGAGACTTTCAGGGAACTGTATTTCAGGCCACATAACCATAGCTGTCCGAAGTCATGAACCACACTGAAACTGTACTGGCTATCATTGTAGATGGTGACTCGGATCTTGTTCAGAGACAAGACATGCACAGGTCAAGGCGATGATTTCAACTACTTGTGCGGAGTGTACTCCCTGTAAGCAAGCAGTTTCCACCACTCCAAAAATGGTAAATACAGCAAACGCTGCTCTCAAATTACCTTCATTGTCTCTTCAACATGAACCATCAACAAAAATGACTTGATCAGGATCAGACAATGGTTCATCAACAATGTCAGGTCTTGACTTGGTGCAAAGCTCAGTTACATCCCGACCGTCATAAACTTCACAATCTTCGCCATCAGCATTTGGAACAGGTAAAAAGGAAGTAGAATTCTATACAGAAAATCGCTTCAGAGTCACGTTTTCTGCATTGAGCAACACCTGCTCATATCTTGTCAACCTGTTATTTGTCAAATGCTGTTTTTTGGTCCGCGTCATCAGGAGCTCAACTGAATGCAGTAATATACAGTAAGTGGATGTCCCGTTACAATGCTCTCACATGGTTCAATACTGAGACCTGTTGCGGCAACGGATTTGAGAATTCCGGGCAACGCTGAAGCTACAGGATCAAATGTAGATGAGCAATAGGCCACTGGTCCATGGGCACCTCCATGTGTCTGGGTGAGTACAGAAAGAGCACAACCTTCCTGATCTTGAAAGAATAATGAGAATGCTCTGTTGTACTCAGGCATTCATAAAGCTGGAGAAACATAGACACTCTCTGAACTTCGGGAAAGTAAACAGACAATCGTTATTCCAAGGTACTGAATCCCACACGTTCTTATGGGTCAGCTTCTGCAAAGGCTTCTCCATCAAGGAGAAATAAGGAATTCATTGTCTGCAGTAGCAAACCATTCCCAGAAACATCCTGACCTCTTTCTGTGTGCTGTGTCAATTCATTTTAATGATCACTTCCATTCGCTCTGGTGACACCTTCCTCTTGCCTCTTTCGATTTGATGGCCCAAATACTGTACTTCATTCAGACAGTACTGAAATTTACTCAGGGACACCTTATGCCCGTTGTCAGTCAGATGGTTCAGTAAAGCAATAGCAGCTTCCTTACAAGCCTCATGTGTTGCAGACACATTGAGGAGGTCGTCCGTGTACTGGAATAACACTGAGTTTTGGGGCAGATTCAAGCACTCAAGGTTCTTTTTCAAACCTGATTGAAAATGGACGGACTTTCAGTATAACCTTGAGGGATACAACACCACATTAAGACACAATTCGTGAGACAGAAAGCAAATAAAAATTGGCTCTCCTCATTCAATGGAATAAAGAAAAAGGCCTGACAGAGGTCAATCACCATGAACGACTCAGCCTTGTGAGCAATCTGAAACAGGATCACAGATGGATTCAGTAACACGGGACAGCAAAGAATCACAATGTTATTTACCTTTCTAAGGTCCTGAACAATGCGATATTTACCGCTCAGTTTCTGCAATCCCATAATGGGTGAATTGCACAGACTTCCCATGATCTCCTTGCTTCCTGCAGCATGTCAGTGCCGAGTGGGGTCTCTCTTCGGCTCCGTTTTTTCTTTGATTATCCTCCACCCAGTACTCCTGAGAGCTACCAGTGCTGGCTGCTGCTTGACCTAAGCAGGTGCTGCTTGGTAACCGACCTCAGCAGCATGATCCGCACCTCCTTTGGCTTCAGCCTCTACTTACAGGAGTGTCTCCTACCCCCGTAGGAGGCCATCGGAGTGAGTGAAGCTTGAAGAAGTTACTTATGAAGCCTTTGACTCTGGAGACGATGCCATCTGGTCTGCAGGAAAAGCCAGCAAAAGAGCTGCACAGGTGTGGGAAAAGGAAGAAGACTTACATCAAAAGAAGAGAAAACACAATTTTGAAACCTCACCATCAAAGAGTCTACATTGTGAAGGTAGAGAGTTGAAGAAAAAATCAAAGAAAAGGGAAAGTAGCTCTGAAGGAACTCAGGATTCTAGCCCTGAAAAAACCAATGCTAATTTAAATCAGAAGAAAGTGGAAAAGAAAGACCGAAGCAAAGCGATACAGCTAGAAAATAAGAAAACGGATGTGACAAATATCACCATTTGTAAAGAAAAGAAGGTTTTAGATGATTCAGTCAACTCTAAAAAAGTAAACATTTCCCAAAAAAAGGGAAGAGGAGGAGGTGTCCCCATAGATCCCAAAACACGAATAGATATTGCGACCCTAAAAAGAACACTGTTTATGATTTTTATCACAAGGTCAGGCATTGAAAGCATGAGTGTCACTTAAATCCTGTGAATCAAGTGCAGGAAGGAAAACTCTTGCAAGTTGTAGATGTGGTAAATCAGTTACCAACAGTTATTAGACTGAGGTCTGTTAATGCTGGAGGGAATCAGAACCAGTTAGTGCGAATGCCACAACCTCCGAGAATCTCGCAGGGCGATCAAACTTATCATCAGATGCCCCTGATGGAAGCATGAGATGGATTTGACCAGGGCGTGTCCTTATGACAGCATTAATTTCTTTTTTATCCTCCTATTCTTGGAATCCACCTCATCACTGAAATGCCAGGCATACTGAAGAATTTCATCCACAGCCTTACCATCAGATTAAGTGTTGCTGGGTCATGAGGCTGATTACCGGCCTCAATACTATCACAAATTTTGATATGAATTGCCGCATATCTTTAGGGTCGAGTGTATCTAACCCGTTGTGCTGCTTAAAGGTTTACAATAGCCTCTCATAATAAGCATGCACTGACTCTTTAGGTTCCTGGCAAGTTTAATCGATCTTAACCCAATAGATGTCTTGAGGGGCTATTTTGGACTACAATCATGTGATCTCCTGCACGTACTTTTCATAACCACTGGTGAAGCACCATGAATCACTGGATCCCTCTCTGGCTCAGCAGATGTCCACTCCATATTTATTTTGCATGCAGACCACAGATCAGTAGGAACCACAATTTTGAACAAAGTGTTCAAGTCAATCCACAACAGCTTTGAGATCTTAACAAAGCAATCAACCTGCTTGTACCCCTCGGCACGCTTCTCCCTCAACCTGAGAAAATCATTTGTAATTGCAGCAAGGTCACCCCTACTCCAAGGGACATGCACATACCCTCCAGTCGACACTTCCTATAAAGGGTATGCCTCAACTCCTGGTGTGCCCTTTCCTGGAGGTGGTGTATCCCCTGTCATCTTCCTCACATTCTTCTTCTTCGACCATCTTTTCTCCCACTTATCCAGCATACTCCAAGCCCTTATTGCTATAATCAACTCTTGTATATGTGTCTTTAATCCCATCACTCTCTTTTACTCCAGCTCCTGGTCACCGTAGTTTAGCCTATGATTTCCCTGTAACATTTTTGTTCAAGACAAGTCCACTAAGTACCTCTGAGCCAACTCTGATAATTTCTTATGTGCTTTTTTCGCCCTGCTGGTGACATCCTTCACTACAAACAACAGGTCATCTGGCTCATAGGTCTCTATCCTGTCTAAAGGTAAATTCCAACTGATGACCTCGTCTACCTCAGCCTTCAGCCTCGCCACATTCAATTGCTTTGCTTTCAATGCAGCCTTGATGGTACCTTGACTTAATGCACTGCTCTGACCCTACTTGCTGTTACTGTGATCTCTCAACCAGGATTCTAATTCTGAAATATCCAAGACATGCTGATTACCAGCGGCTCCCTGACTTGTACTTGTTTCCAAGGCCACACCAATCAGTCCTCTCACTGGAGTTTCCCACATCTGTAGGTCTGAACTAGTGCTTGCCATAGGTATAGACCGTATAGAACTCGAACCAATGCGTATTCTCGAAGGATCGACAATAGCTGCTAGAGTGGTACTAGACTCTCTACGCACTAGGGCTAGACAATTTCCACTTATGCTCCCTGTTCTTCCCAATCCAGTTCCTTCAACCTGTATGGGCTATTGCTGACTAAGGATTCCCACTGGGTTCGGATCATGCACAGGAACACAGGTCCAATAGTGACCGGTACTGTAAGAGCTTCCAGCAACCGTGAAGCAGCGTTAACTCTGTTCTATTCCATACCTCCTAAGGTGGACACTCCTGTCCCCCCTACTCCTGTTGATATCCTTCCCACAACTCCTGTACCCGGACCCACTTGAGCTGGGGTGCTTCCCACAATTTCTGCACATCCCAAATCTTGCCTCAGTCCCCTGAGTGTGGATTAAAAGCTGGCGGACGCTCAGATACCAACCCATCCAACAAGCTACCGTCAGTGTCACTACTGTTGTTTCCATTTACCTTCCTGCTCCTGTTTTGGGAGTCTGTCTCTTTGACCAGCACTGAATATAACCTTTCCCCTTCTATGGTCAAAGTTGAAGATGGCGGTGGAAGCAGGAGCTGCTTAACGCAAGCTCCAGGGCTCAGGATCCCGTTTTGGGAATATCCCTGCATTAGCCCGGCTTCCCTTGCTTTTCAGTGGCAGGTATTCACACTTACAGTTGGAGAGGCGGCAGAGTTTGAGTAGTGGCATACCTTGGCTGATCCCTCAGCTACGCCTGGTGAAGTGTTTCTGGTGACGCTTCTGACCTCGCAGCCGTGGTTCTAAGCCAGCCTCTGACTTTGAGTGACCGCAGCAGACCCCGGTCAAGGTGCTCAAGGGATTGGCCGCACGCTCCTCCTGTGCTCCAGGAGCTGGTGGGGGACAACCACTTAGCCACATGCCTCACGGCATGCTTCACCTCTGCGCAAGCCCCCGTGGCTGCTGGCTGGCCCCCTGCAAGAGTCCCTGAGTGGGGGGCCCCTGAGAGGCTGGAGAGTGCTAGCGTTCGGTTCTCTCCGCAGCACTTGTTATGTCAGGAGGTGCCACAAGGGGGTCTATACGGGCAGGGGTCTATACAGCCGAGCGCCTGCTGATTTCTTGCATTTCTCCAGTTGGGACTTTTGAAGTAACAGCCCTCCATCTTGTGGGAGCCTTCCCCCCTTTGCCACTTTAGGATCCTTCTTCAAAATGGACCCCCCTGTCCAGGCTTGAAAATAAAAGAGGGACTACCACAAGCCTCCTTACTAGATGGTCTTGTCTTTTCTACTATGATGGTCCGCAAGCTCACCTCTGGAGGCCAATAGAATCTCCTTTTTCTTTGATTAAATTGACTTCTATGTTCCTTGGTTCCCTCTCGCTAATTAGGGTCTCTTTGAGCTGAAAGAGCCTCCCTTCCGGCATTTTGGAAGTGCTTTCTTCGAGGAGCGGTGCCCTTTGCGATCTCTATTTCGGCAATATAATCCCTTGTCTGAATGTTTTAAGATGGACCTTTTTTTGGGCTCTGATGAGTTGAACGAGGTTCCTCTGAATGTTTCCTACTGGGGATTGCTTCCTCTAAGATCCCTATCTTGACAATTGGGGTCCAACACAGCTACATAATGGGTTTTGAGACCGCAGGCATTCTTCCTCCTTCATCCCCCCCTCCACGACTCTACTAAGGTCCACTATCACCCAACTTCATGGCCGCCTCTCACAAATTAGGGTGAGCTGAATAGGTTCCTCGGACGTGTTTTCCACTAGCGACAGCTTCCTCTAAGACCCCTATCTTGGCAATAGGGGTCCTGCACAGCTACTTAGTTGCTCCAGGAGTATCTGAGACTCGCTCATCTTCCCCCTCCACCTCTCTACTTGGGTTCTCTACCATTCAACATCATGGACTCTAACTCATGGATCAAGGTAGTACAATTAGGCCTCAATGCATTTATTATTAAATACCCACCTATTCTATCTGAAAACTAAGCCTGGTCCCAGTTTGCGGAGTTGAACTCAGCGAAGTGCAAAAAAAACTCATCCGCACGACGCGGAGCACCCCAAGCTGTGGAGTGCGTTAGATAAATGCTGTTCGCTGTGATTTTCAGTGCCAGGTGCTTGTCTGCACAGCGCAATCACAGTGAATGGCACCATGCACAGTGCAAGTGGGTGCTGCTTTCGAGTAGATTTTTACAAGGGCAGCAGCTTTCTCAACGCGAACTGACAGTTCCTCGACGCAAACTGGTCGTGAGCGTACATGACCACTTGCAATAAGAAATCTGACCGCCCACGTTGAGAAATCTCGCCGGGGAGGTTGATTTTCCAAGTTCTCGCTCATCAACTTGATGTTGACGATCGCGAACGAGGAAAAATCCCCCCGGGAGGTGGATTTTCCCTGCTCATGCTCGCCAACTTAACATTGATGAACGCGAGCAAGGGAAAAAACTCTGTTCTGCTATGCGGAGCAGAGGTTTTTGGAACTCTGAGAGCTCCGCGTAACGCGGAGTGCAGAAAAGTCTGCAAACTCCACACCCCGGGCAAAGTTCACTGCCCAGACTTACTGAAAACGCATTGAAACGCCCCAAACACAGAATTCCAAATCTCACCCAGGAACTCTAATTTCTGACCTTTACCTCTCCTTGATTAAAGGATCTACTACCTGTCATCTCATCTTCTACATGAAAAGAAGAGTTAAATGGAGGTGTGCTCTCCGTTCTCTATGCCTGATCACTTTCTCCAAAAAATTCACTCTTGGAACTAGGTTAGTGGTAGCCCCTTCATCCACCTTCAAAGCTGATGTTACAATCACCATGTATAATAACGGGATAATACTTATTCAAGCGGCAGACCGCCATCTAGGGTCGTTTGATTAAATGTTTGACATTATCCAAAATTCAATTTCTAACCAGGTTCCTGACACGCCAATGTATGGGCTTTGCGCCACAGCCTCATCAATGACCCTCTGGTAACTCCACCCCCCCAGTCACTTTCCCCCTCTCCCATCCATCTCTTCCATCCCCTCACTTTGCCCCATCTCACCTGCTTTGCGATGGGGTTTGGACTCACTCTGGATGAGTGGTGACACCCTGAATGCGATCATACATAACATTGCTTCCTTCTCCACAACGCCATACCTCCACTTACCCTGCATTAGCCCTGGCCTACCTGAAACTACGGTCTACCCTTCTTGTCCCTTGGCTAGGGAAGGGTCTTCCCTGAAGACTGTCATTAACTACTTCAACACCCTTTCGACTCCAAAGTTCCTAGAAGATTAGCTCACTAGCTCTCCCATGCCCATAAATAACCTTTCCTTCTTGACCAACCCTCATCAGGAACTCTCTGGCCAGCTACTCAGGATCACTTCCATTAGTACTACGTCTCAACCTACGGGATCACTGACACACTCTTTGGAGCCTCATCTACACTCTGTACCCTCTTCTGCCTTGGACAATATCTGTCTTGATATTCAACAACTCAAGGCCGATTTACAAAAGCTCAAACTCATCCCCACTAAACTAGCTAATGACAGATGGACTGAAGGGTCGTCAGGGAATTACAGACACAGTCTTACTCCTGATACTTCCCTCCACACCAAGCTGTCATTTTCCCCTTAATCAATGGTTGTTTTCTGACTTATGTGTCTCTCCATTGAAGAACCATACCCTCCCTGAACGCTCCCACTGGATCTTCTAGATCCTAGAATTCCTTCACAGTGAATGATATCAAAATTCTCCTGCGCTCATGTAATATCTTTTACTTGGACAAGCTAGATCACCAGGAACACATTCAAGCCATTCTTCTGAACCCTCTTAGAAGACCCAGTCACAACACTAATGCTTTACATTTATCTTACCTCAAACAAGTTCCCATCACACAGCCCACATCCTCTGGTACCACTCCACATCTGAAGTGCATGCTCATCAAATGTAAATCAGCTTTGAAACGTGCCACAGACATTGCTGAACTCATCCTGGCTTATACTTACAGAAACCTGACTAAAGGATTCTTCTGGTCTGCTCCTTGACATAATATTCCCCCTGAACCATAACATCATCAGGCTGGACAAAGCAGACAGGCTTGGGGAGGGATCACTTATATATTCCAGAATAGTCTCATTAATAAACAATCCGACATAGATGCAGTCTCCTCCTGTGAATACCTGTGCATTGACATCACCAGCAACAGCAGGACATTATGCAAATTACACATGTTTTACCATCCGCCGGGTGATAACCTCCCCTTCATTGAACATATCATGGAAATCATTTCTTCCAATGTGGGGCAACATTGTCCTCAAATCTTCCTTGGAGACTTCAACCAACGCTGGAATGACTTGAAAGGTCCGGCAGCGACCTCTCTCAAAACCTTCCTTGTGGACCTTAGCCTTGTTTAAATAAGTGATAGTCCCACCTATATTCTGGGCTCGATCCTGGACCTTATTGTAGCTAAACCCAATGCTATTCAATTGTCCTCAATTGCCCTGTGTGACTGGTCAGATCATCATTATATTTCCTTTCACATCATTGAATCTTGGTCCAAGAAAAAATCACAAGACAAGAATCCCAGGCTCTGGAAACGATCCCTTCAAAACTCAAACATGACTGACCTGATTTTCCTCAGCAAGAACATCTTGTTGCCTCCAATTGACATGTGTGAAGTACAGGACCGCATAGAACATTACAAGATCTCTATATTGAGTATTTTAGACTCCTTGGTCCCATTACAACTAGAAAAGAACGTCCTCTAAAGATTCCAAACCTTGGTTCAAAGATAGTTTAAATTGAGAGAGGCAATCTGAGACTTGCTGAATGACCTGGAGAGGATCCCCACCCCCTGAATAGAAGAAGCTCTTCAAACAAACATATCAGGAGGGTGAAATCAAACTTCTTCAGAAGCCAACTTGATAATGCCAGAAACAGGCCTAAAAGCTTTTTGAATTGATCAGACTCCAATCCAACTACCTCCCCACTCTCCCACAATCACAGGCCATTACACAGCCAACCTGTGAAGTGCTTGCCTCTTTCTTCCTTGAAAAGACTATTAAGATTGAAAATGATCTACGAACACTGCAATGCAACCAACTTACTGTCCTATTTCCAATTAACCATACATGCCCTCCTCCACTTCATCCTGTGCCTGCTATAGGTCTCTCGCCCAAAAATAACTCTTGCTGGAGCCGACTTCGTCCAACCTCAGCCTCTGCCTGCTATAGGTCTCTCACCCAAAAATAACACCTGCTGAAGCCAATTCACTCCCTTTGATGAATTCTCTATACTCAACCTGCTTACTACTTTGAAACCCTCAAAACACTTTAGTGACCCTTTACCCTCACGTTTCTTCAACCGAAATGGTCCTTAGTCCCTCTCTGGACCAAAATAGTAAATGCCTCATTACGTCAAGGTATGATTCCTGATTGTCTAAAGTCAGGGCAGGTTACGCCCATTCTCAAAAAACCCACAGCGGACCAAAAGGACCTTATTATCTTTCATCCTATCACTACCATTCCAACTCTAGCAAAGCTACTAGAGAAATGTGTATTTGTCCAACCATGTAACCACATTAATCAATTCCAGCTTTTAGATTAATTCCAATTTGGGTTTCACTTGGGCCTTAGTAATGAAATGACTATTACACACATAGTCGATGACACCCTAAAAATGCTCGATCGTAATGAAGCCTGCCTTCTAATCCTCCTTGACTTAGCTCCAGCATTTGAAACGGTCAAACATGACAACCTCCTGCATTTACTGGACCAAAGGATGGGTCTCTCAGGTGCAGTATTAAACTGGTTTGCCTCCTTCCTTAATGACAGAATCCAAAGATTTGAAGTCAATCAATCGCTTACTAATTCTATGCCATCCACTCTTGGGGACCCTCGGGGATCTCCACTCTCTCTCACGCTCTTTAACTTGTTCATGGAGTCTCTAACGGAATTACTCAATTCATCCAACATTCACTATCACAAGTATGCCAATAACACCCAACTGTACCTGAAAATCTCCTCCCCAGATGACATCAGATCACTCAACTCAACCCTATTCAAAACACAACACAGGCTGACTTCCCAACATCTCAAGCTCAACTCCTCCAAAACTGAATTCCTCCTGATTGAGTCAATCAAACAGACTACTATCATCGCTGAGTAGTTAAAACACCTAACAGTTCTCAATTGTACCCCACACATCAGCCACTCTGGAAGGTCTCTTGGAATTATACTTCACAATACACTGAGCATGCAGGAACACATTAGCTCAGCCACCAAAGGTGCCAACATCCACATGAGTATTCCTAGAAAGATAAATCCCTTCCTGCCCCCGGATAATTTCAAGTCTGCTGTTCAAGCTCTAGTAATTTCCAGGATAGATTATGTTAACCCAACACCCTGTGGGCTATCCAGCTACAAGTTGGCACCGCTCAGGGCTTCTCTGAATTCAGGGGCAAGGCTCATTGCTGGTTCCAGAAGAAATAATCACATCACACCGGACCTGAAATCCTTAAACTGACTGCCTTTGGAGGCTAGGATTTATCTTACTATTGTGTGCATGATACACAGGACCCTTCACTTTAACACCCCTCTGCACGGAGCCCAAAAGCTTGAGCTTTCTGGTGGGAGCCGGTCTTCTAGGAGTTCCAGCACCCTGCTGCTAGAACCTCAAAAATTCCAACAAAAAAAAAACCTATAATCAGTCGTTCTTGGGTATCACCCAGAGAATCTGGAACTCCCTGCTTCTGCAAATCCGAGTGATTACCTCTACGGTATCTCTAAAAAAAGAAGTGAAAGCTCTATTGATGAACGCCCGTGATTAACTGCACTTACCCCCACCAGGTACCACTCGTTGTTGGTTCCGCTACATGCAAGTTTATCTCCTCTTCCATGGACTCGTCCTGAGTAATGCTACTACAATGTTTTTCACATGTGTTCCTATGCCTGTCACTATGTCTGTGACTTTTGACTGTGCTCAACCTCTATATTTGTCTGTTGCTCATATATGCTCTTCTATTTTCTTTTGCGTTGGCATAATATCTTGTTCCTCTTTCTACTCCTGTATCTTCCTTATCACTGTTGTTGTTACTGACCTGCGGGCCCAACTCTGTTTGTCTCTTGATCGTCTGTAAAGCGCTCTCATTCCCGCTTGGGTCATATCCGCGCTATATAAAACTTTATGTAAATAAATAAATATGGTCCCCACTCTCCATTTCTTCAGCTGTGCGTCCCACTGTGCATTTTGATATGACCTCACAGTTTTCTTCATTCTCCCTTCATATCTCTCCCTGTGTTTAGCATGTGCTGTAGACATCTAAGCATCTAATGTTTCAAACAGTGTTGGTGTAGGCAAGGATCACAATGCAAACATTGCTCCTCTTAACTGATGCAATGCATCTAGCCGAAATGAACCAAAGCATGGAAATGACAATTCCCCCTCCTTTTCAGTGATCTTTATTCCAATTTTGAAGCCAAATTATAGTATAGAGCCCAACTTTTGTGCCCATGTAATGTGCTGGAGTATCCTCGGGTGGCGCCTCTTTGCTCACTCGAGTCACAACCCCTGTGTCACCCCTAAATACATCTCGCAACACTCACTATTTCAAGTGCAATTTTTTGTTCAAAATATTACGACGGAACAATCTCTTCAATCGCAGTTTCCCGAGGACTACTAACCAATCCCAATGCAACATTACACCAACGACCTATCACAGTGCGACACTATCTGACTTCACCTTCACTCCTCGCACAAGCTCACCATCCTTCACAATGTCTCCATATACATTCACTCACACAGTCCTCTTAAATTCCGTAAATGGCTGCCATCTAAAAGATTGATAGAATACAATCATCCAAGAACATTCACACACAGTGACCGTGGACCTGCGCTGGTCACTTAAATCAATATAGCTCACCTCTGTACACAAGGTTTACCAAATAATGCCTATGTGTCCAATTCACACAAAGTTCCCTGTCTTAGGTGGAGTTGCTGATGATGTCTCATGATAACTCCTCAGTTCTTCAGTCAGACAATCACAATTTCAATCTCGGTGTCTTCTACACCTTTAATATATCCCAGGATCTTAGACCACTTCGGGACCTGAAACTCAAATCTCAATCCTTGGACTGCATCCGGCCCGAAATCACATTCACTCGACTCTCACACCAACTCCGCAAGACATCACACAATCAAATCATTCCCTTATTCTAACACACACCATCACCCTATTAATACTCACTCCTCCGTTCACTTCGGATCTCGCCACACCATCAAACTCTGTCAGTCCACGCGGTATTCTGGCGCCTTCCATTTTCTGTCACTGGGCTCTAATTTGGGACTTTGGAGTGCTAGATTCAATGTTCTAGGCTAATTCTGGATCCTCCCCTCGCTTCACGTGCTAACCATCCTACATTGCTACCAACTGAAAGGGCTGGGCCCATAAGTTCTGGACCTATTCTAGAATCACAATCCTATGGTTCTTTTTAGCAGCATGGAAGCGTAAAGGGGAGAACATGTGTTACTTAATAAATTAATTAAAGAAGAACCCTCTTAGACACATAGTAACCACAGATGACTACGTGAAGTTAGTTTGATTTAATACAAAACCAAAAATAATTTAACATAGAGCCACCTCAATATAAGGGTATAGAAATACATCGGAAATAGCATAAGGCCAAATCTGAAAATCCAATTGAGATGATGTAACATAAACAAAACATTTAGTTCAAGAAACAGGATGCAGAGGATCAGAAAGCATGAGTCCAAATTTCCCTGCATCAAGGGCTGATGAATAAAAAAACATTAATCTATCTCTACACTAACACTAAAGTGACATCCCTACTTATACATCCTCAGGACGAATTGTAAAAGGCGTCAGCATGTGGAGTCTTCCTTAAGAAGTCTCTCCAACATCGATGGATCATGTAGCATAAAACTTCTAAGACAGAGTTTGTTCTCAGACACTCTCTCTCCGAAGGTAGAAGAAGAAATGGGCACTTTCCTTTCTCCCAACATCACATTATTGCAGGTAACTTTCCCAGGATTCATTTCGGGTTATGCCATCTGCTCTGAGTACAGTCCTGAAGGTAGCTTTTCATGGGACAACAGTGTTCTTCTCTTGCAAAAATCTGTCCTTGATTCCCAGGCCTTCTCCTGTGTGATGCACAATGACCTTCCTTGATAGACTCAAGCCACGCAATTGCAACTTCTACCATCCTTGCCTGACTAGTAGAACAAAGACATTATTTTATCTAACAAGAGCATTTCTTTCACTTACCACACAAAATGTGAGAAAGAGCAAATCCACATCATACATGAAATTTAGCTTCTTAATTGTAAAGCGATAGTTTCAGGGAACTGCATTTCAGGCTTATAAAGTTTAGCTAACATAAGAAAACATCACAGGAATTTTTCGGAATTACATTAAAAATAAGGCACTTTCAATTCATTTTTTTTGGTTGTTACATTGACTTTTTACGATAATTCTCCATGTTACTTTTCAAGGGTCTAGAATACATCATGCTTCAGGTTAATACATTTCACAATTCTAACACTTCATGTTAATACAACAACGGAGTATATACGGGTGCGCTCTACACATGTGATTATAATGCACCCCTACAATTAAAATTGAGCTTTCAGAGCAGAAGTCAAATGTTAGGCTAATCTGCAAACAAATTGCTGCTTATTCTTTTAAAATGGAAAGTGGTATTTGCTTTTCTTTTCCTGACTGCACAATAAGAGTATTTTTTAAAGTGTGCTATGTGACAATGATGCTGGTATGAAAGGAAAGGCTTTAGGAAGTTGTTTTGCCTAACACACAGCAATGCGTGTAATTGACGTTACAAGTATTTCGAAATAAACAAGCAGATAGGAAACCACAAATGAAGTGCTTTGTGTAATTCTGGAGTGTGATAGAAACACATATCTTAACAGGATCGAAAGAAACCAATACACATTACTTGGTGATGTGCAAATGACTAATATTCACTGAAACCCGATGTTGATGCGTTATTGTTTGTGCGCCGTACTGTTTACTAGTTAAACTGTATGTCTGTGGTCATTTCAATGAACAATGTGCTGTTTGTAAACGATGTGCTACTACACTATGCCCTTCCCACTTTCCTACTGAATGGACATGGGACACTTATTCTATGTGGGGTGCTTGGAACGTTCAGGATCCCTATGAGTTAGTCATGCAGCATTAGTGTCAGCCTCCGCAGTCTGAAAATTGTTCAGCACCACTGTTTCCAAGTGGCCCGCTAAATCTGTTAGTTGCCAAATAAATCACTTTTCGGTTGACATAGGATTACAAGTGTGAGACCTTTTCTGGCAAATATCAGTTATCTACCTGCAAAAAGCACTTTCCCCACGTAAATTACATTTCCAGAATTGGAAATGGGAATAGGCAAACAAATTATACAAACAGAGCTGATTTTGAGCTGGTGGTGGCAGGTGGGGCCCACCGGCACCCATTTCTGGGGATTGACTCCTATTTTAACCCCTTCGGTGCTGATGACGGTCCCCAGCCATCATGCATTACGGTGCTCGTGTGCTGATGATGGCTGGGGGCTGCCATGAACCCGCCCACTCGCGATTCTGCCGCACAGGCACAGAATCGCGGCCGCACCCAAGGGGTTAACATCTTCAAACTTTCACTCGGAGCAAAAGAAACAAAAACACAAAAGGTAGAAAGTAAGGAGACGAGAAAGATTAAAGAAACAGTGCCAAAGAATGAAACCAGGGTTGAAAATGAAGCTGAAACAGAGAGATAAAATAGACAGGGAGGGTCTGGTGGGGAATGAAAGTGGCACAAGATGGAGTCAAGACCATCCAGCTTTGGTATCGGTCCATCAACATTCAATAGCACCACCCGCAGGCTTCTGGGAAAATCGTTGGACACCGGCACTGAGGGCCTGATTGAGAGTTTGGCAGACAGGTTACTCCATCAGAAACGTCACTGATATCCCACCCATCGTATTACGAGTGCCACAGGATGTAATGTACTTGCAATAGCAGGCAGCATATCGGTCACATGAAGGAGCAACCCCTCGCCAAACTCTAGACCAGGCCCTGAATCTTTTAATAACTAAGCATTTTGTACAAGTACATTTAAAGTACCTGGAATTTGTCCTTTTGAGCAGGGCATTGCAAGCAGAGAAAATAAGCTGACAATTGAGTCTAGATCTGCAGTCAGATAACTTACACTGTAACTGCCTCCTGCTCAGCGTGTCTGCCATTATGTCAGCTTGCCTCCCTTCTACATCAACAATTATTTTTCACAAACGACACTTGAAAGAGAATAACAGCAGTTGGGCTAGCCCATACTTCTTCTTGTAGTTGCTGATCCAATGTATACAAAGGTTATCCATCAGAAACATTTCACTGCTTCATTAGCAGAAGCTGACAGACTAAAACAACAACTTGAAGATGACTAATTCAGTTTTGTTGAGTCATCTGCTTGCACTGCCAATAGTCAAATCTCCTAAATGAAAAATCTTCTGAGTGATAATAAACATACTTTCTTTTGAAATTTTGGCACATTAATTTTTGGATTGTGCAGAACACATAAAAACAGCAAAACGCCATGCATGATTGTTCATGTACTAGATGGTGTCCCTTCCTGCACATAAACAACCATTTTAAAAATGACGAGTTGTAACTACTATGTGTGCAGCAAAAAGAAGCACACATAGAAGTAGCAAATCACCATTAAAGATTGTTTATGTCCAGGAAAGGAGACACTCCTGCACATAAACAATCATTCCCAACAACGCAGGGATCCTTGCACTATAGTGCAAGGGTGCCTGTGTTGGCGCTAGGCAGCTGAAATTAGCCCAGCGCAGGGAGAGATGCAGGGTTGCACCATATTTTTATAAATACGGTGCAGCCCTGCATTTCAGAAGTGGCGGAGCTTGGCATTAAGCCAAAAAGGCTCACGGCGCGCTCCATCACTTCTTTGTACATATGCCTCAAAGTTCCGGGTTCAGGTTAGAGGTGTTTACTCTGATGAAACTTTCTGCCCCATGGCCAGATACACCTCTCATCCAATATACATACTTAAACAAAGCAAACCCACATTCCAGCTCACATTTCCTGTTTTTACTAGATATGGTCAACTGCAGACACTGTTTTGTGCTGGTGGTTGTAGGGCATGTGCGTCATCAATAAATTCTGGGACCTATGTTCCTTCTTCAGATTTTGACCCAAAGCAAGGGGAAGAAAGACAGAAAGAAGGGGAAAGACAATGATAAGAAAATACTGACAAAGGGAGAAATCAGGAGTGAAAAACATGCTGCAAAAGAGAGATAAAGGGACCAAAAGGTAAACAGTCATAATATCGATTCCAAAATATAGAATGGACATAATATCAAAGTAAAAATATAGAATGGACAAAATATCGAATGGACACAATATAGTGGTTAAAAATATCGAATTTAAGGTAAGTAATATCGATTTTCAAAATATAGAAGTCAAAATATCGAAGTATACAATATAGGCATTAAATATATCGATTTTTTAATAATATCATTTTTTTTAAAGTGTTTTGTATGTTAGTATATGTGTGAAAAGTGTATATTAATTTTTGTAATGTATGTTTAATGTATTTTAAGTAATGAATTTTATGTTATTTAATTTTTGCGTAGTTTAATTCTGTAGCGGGTTGTGGGTTTATATGGGAATAGGGTGGGAAGTAATTTAATTGTAATTAATTAAATATTTTTATTTATTTATTGGTATTCATTTTGAATTAATTGTTATTTTTTAATTGGTAATTCATTTTTATTAATTGCCAATTAATTTGTATTAATTGATTAATTGTTAATTATGTTAATTTTCTAAATTTATTTTCTGTAGCGGGTTGTGGGTTTATAGGGGAATAGGGTGGGAAGTAATTTAATTGTAATTAAGTAAATAATTTTTTTCATTCATTGGTATTGATTTTAAATTTATTGTTAATTGGTAATTAATTTCTATTAATTGGCAATTAATTTTTATTAATTGGTAATTATTTTGTATTAATTAAATATTTGATAATTATGATAATTGTATTAATGTATTTTCTGTAGTGGGATGTGGGTTTATAGCGGAATAGGGTGGGAAGTAATGTAATTGTAATTAATTACATGTTAAAAATACTTTTTGATAATTCATTTACTGTTAATTTTTAATTGGTATTAATTTGTATTATTAATTAGTTTTTGTTATTGAAAATTAATTAGTTGTTAAATAATTATGAATAGGTTATTAATTTTTGATAACTAATATGTAGTTGTATTTCTAATTAATTATTACATAATATTAAATTGGTTATTAATTTCAATTAATGTTTTATTGGGATTGATATTTAATTTATTTTTAATAATATATTAAATCATTACTTTCCCTACTGTTAAACTCACTGGAGTGGGAATAGTAATTTTCACCCTCCCGCTATCCAACACTTTCCCTACTGGTGCACTTTCTGGAGTGGGAATAGTATTTTTTACCCCTACGCTATCCAACGCTTTCCCTACTGTTGCACTCTCTGGAGTGGAAATAGTAATTTTTACCCCTACGCTATCCAAAGCTTTCCCTACTGTTGCACTATCTGGAGTGGGAATAGTAATTTTCACACTCCCGCTATCCAACGCTTTCCCTACTGCTGCACTCTCTGGAGTGGGAATAGTATTTTTTACCCCTACGCTATCCAACGCTTTCCCTACTGTTGCACTCTCTGGAGTAGAAATAGTAATTTTTACCCCTACGCTATCCAATGCTTTCCCTACTGTTGTACTCTCTGGAGGGGAAATAGTAATTTTTACCCTACGCTATCCAACGCTTTCCCTACTGTTGCACGCTCTGGAGTTGGAATAGTAATTTTTACCCTCCCGCTATCCAACGCTTTCCCTACTGTTGCACTCTCTGGAGTGGGAATAGTAATTTTTACCCTTATGATATCCAACGCTTTCCCTACTGTTGCACTCACTGGAGTGGGAATAGTATTTTTTACCCCTACGCTATCCAACGCTTTCCCTACTGTTGCACTCTCTGGAGTGGGAATAGTATTTTTTACCCCTACGCTATCCAACGCTTTCCCTACTGTTGCACTCTCTTGAGTGGGAATAGTAATTTTTACCCCTACGCTATCCAACGCTTTCCCTACTGTTGCACTCTCTGGAGTGGGAATAGTATTTTTTATCCCTACGCTATCCAACGCTTTCCCTACTGTTGCACTCACTGGAGTGGGAATAGTATTTTTTACCCCTATGCTATCCAACGCTTTCCCTACTGTTGCACTCACTGGAGTGGTAATATTAAATGTTACCGTCCTGCTATCCTACGGTAAAATATTGTACATTTTTTATTAATAACTTAAATTAATTATATCTTAATTTTAAGGTTATTTGAGTATTTTTAAGTATGTTTTAGTTAATTATATTTATTATTTCATTAATTTAAAAAAATCAATATTTTGACTGACTATACTTTTTTACAGACTATATTTTGGATTCGATATTTTAGTACTTACCTGTTTGTAGATAGGAATTCGATATTTTGGCATTCTATATTTTGGTGACTATATTTTGGTAAGTCTATATTTTGTCATTCTATATTATGTCAGTGATCCGGACCAAAAGTGTAGGGTGGTGAAAGAAAGAGGCATGAGGTGTAATCAAGAATAGGCAACTGTAGTATCTGGCAAATTCAACAATTGGCATCAATGACAGTGGCCTTCTAAAAAAAACCTTAGGCCTCTGCACTTTTTTCATAGTAATCACTGTTCAGAGACGTTCTTGGATAATCTCACCTGGTTCACAAACTATTCAGATAAAAAGTGGGTCTCAGTTGCGGCCAGCATGGCTCGCAGAGGGGTCACGCATACTAAAAAAAATTAAAAAAAGAAACTTACGTTTGCGCGGGGTCTGCGTCTCCGCTCCTACTCTCCTCCATCTCGGACGGAAGCACAGCTAGGCCCCATTGACCAATCACAACGCTGCAATGCATTGTTGTGATAGGTAGGCACCCAGGCTACCCTGACCAATCACAACGCTGCAATACAGCATTGTGATTAGTTTTGAGCTCCCTGGTTCAACGCTCAATCAGGAAATGGGGGCCCGTGCTTGTTCTCCACGCAGGCTGTAATGCAGCCTGTATGGAGAACAGGGAAAGTGCGCATGACTGGTTTGGGCAGTCCAAGGGGGCCGACCAAACAGTCATTGCGCACTTAGGAGTGGGCAAACCACTCCTCACCTGCCCTGCTCCGAAAGCAGAGAAGCCCCGCCGACCCACCTGCCTGCAAAGCAACACAAAGCATAAAATCATAATAACCTAAAGTTGTTAGCATTTTATGTTTCTTCTACGCAGTTCTTAAAAGCAGTGGGGTGATGCTCCTCCGCCATAGCAGAGCAGCCGCCACTGGTGGGTCTGCTGGAAAAGTAGATAGTGCATTTAGAACAGCAGCATTGTCCATAGAGAAAGTACAGAAAAACAAAGCTTATCTTTATTATTCTGACTTTACAAAGTGATATTATCAGTGTAGACAACACCTTCTGACTCAGTCCTTTTATTTAAATCTCCGGAGAAAAATGGATTTCAATTCTTTCTTTTTAAAAGAGACCCTACTGCTTTCGGAAACTGAAACTGCACAGTGTCTTCCAGAGGGCGGCCATGGGATGTGATGGGGGTGGGTTTTGGGGACCAAAGTTGAAAAATGCATCTTATTTGTAGCTTTGACTGTGTTTTTAACAGCATTTCAGGTAATCCTTATTTATAGCAATTTACACCTTTAAGCAGGACAGAACATTATTATTTGAGCATTTGAGTGTTAAGTTCCCAATCCCACCAAAGACCTCAGGTCGCATCCCTAATGAGTGCGTTCTGGCTTCCTTCACTAGTAAATGAATGAGCAAGCTTTGTTCAATAGCAGCAGAAAGAGAAACTAACAAACCTAGACACAATTGTCCAACCAATCCAAAATTCGGATCAATGCAACCTCGTCTTCCGCACTGCAAAATGATCACAACTTTCTTGGTTCACATGTAAAGGAGGTACACATGCTGATGTTTCACAACATCCAAAGCCTCCAGCAGAAATGTGGGAACTATAGAATGACCTGGGAGCATCATCAGCCAACATGAGAGCACATAACATATTTGAGTGCCTTCAGGATACAGCGAATCAGATGACAAACCTTAATGATCATTAACAGAGAGACAGAAGTAAGGGCACTGAGCTCGAAAAGGTGCACATGTACATATATACTGCAGCTTTATAGAGTTCGAACTGGGCCCAAGGGTATTGGATCACTTTACACAAACGTCAGATTATATTATAAAAGGTCAGATTCATTTTTGTGCTTTTTTTTCACATGGATGCTACTTGATTTGTCCAGGACCACAAGATGTTGAGCTGATGCCAAGACTCCAACCTGACTCCCCAGTTTCACATTCTGCAGTTCCTGCCGTTAGGCCACACCATCTACCATAGGGACCTACACTGTGAAAATAGTATTGGTAAATTATGTAATTAACAGCAGCAGGTTTACTTGAAAATATAGCTTTTCATTTACTGGCACGATGGAATGAGAACAGTGTAGTAGCCAGCGTGTCATGAGCCCTAGTGCAAGATAGGAAATGGGCCCCTTGGCTGCTGTTTGAATTATAAAATACAGCAATAATCAGAGTTCAGTATGCCCATCTGGCCTCTAGGCCCTCGGTGCCAATACACTAATGGAAGTCGCCCCTGAATGAGAGGGATTGCTAGCCTAGCCAATAGCCGAAAGCCTACTAAAACTCTCTTCATTCCAACCTGCATTAGAATTTGTTTAAGACGCTGCACTATGGTTACCGATAATCTTCCTAACTGAAGCTAACGGTGTTCACGAACAGAAATGTCTACAGCCCGGGAAGGGATGAGTCAGCTCTGGTAGCGGTGGTCCTTATGTGGAAATCACCACCTGAATTTTTCTTTTGATTAATTCAATAAGATTTGTTTTTTTTTTTTAGTAAGTGAAGATGCTTGCCACATCGGTTCTTATACGAGCACCCATAAATTCCTAGACTAAATTAAACTCTTTATGATACTTGTTATCAGATTCATTTAGTGCCACGTTTACAAAATGTAATGCCTTCGAAAGTGTGCAGCGTTGTAGAATTTTTCATCTAACCATACTTTCAAGCATGCTATGCTGAGAAACTTAAGGCATCAAAAAACAGCGTGTCGCCTTAAGTGGGACGGGTATGCCCAGACAAGGGTCCCGTGCACACTGTGCAGCAGGGCCGGACTGGCCTTAGCTGGCACCGGGCGTTTCCCTGGTGGGACACTAGGGTGGGGGCCGATTTTGGGCCTATGGGGCCTTTTTTGTTATAGGGGTCGAAACCGGCCCTGGCAAACAGCTCGGCCGCTCCCAGGGGGCTGGCTGAGCTCTTTGCCAGGGCCAGTTTTGCAGGCCGTAGCGGGCACCGGGTAATCTCCTGGTGCGCCGCACGGGTGGGGGGCCAGTTTGGGGTTGCTGGGGGCTGTTTCTTTTACAGGGCCGTTTTTGCATAGCTACATAATCGGCCCTGTAACAAAATCGGCCGAAAACTGGCCCTGGCAAAGAGCTCGGCAGGGGAGGGGAAGGGCGGCCGAGCACTTTGCCAGGGCCGGTTTTGGTTCCCAGTCCGGCCCTGCAGTTTTGGTTCCCTGTCCAGGCCTGTGTCACAGTAACCAAGCTGCACCCGGCTGCTTGGACCATAATTAGGACAAAACCTGTCATGGGTTGCTTGTGTTCTGGTTCAGGGAGGACCTGGCTGGGTTCACACTGAGTTGACATGGTGTGCAAAATAACGCTGGATTGGGATGTGCTACCGAGCAATTACCAGTGACTTTATTTGAAGCAGTCCATCCTTCACTTTTTTTGTATACTTTAATGTTGAGAAACTAGCTATGGTAGGTTATCCAAGGTGTGCACTGGCATGCAAAATACTTGCAAGTTAGTGATGTGATAAGGTTTTAGAGTACTCTCAAGGGAGTGGTAAGCAAGGACTGCATTCGCATACAGATGCCCGTGAGTTAGTAGAGGCAACAAGCACATACACAAGGAAAGTACACAAGTACGTAGGCATAAAAAAGGAAGCTGAAAATAACCAGGAACTTCACTAAACTATGCACAGTGCTAATACACCACTCAAAGGGTCAGCTAATACATGTTTCGCCCCTTTTCTGCACCAGGCCTGGGGCTATTCCAAGGCTTACAATCGCTGCAAGGGCACGTTCTAATACAATTGTTTGTGTGCTTGGTCCTGCATGGAATAAGTCACATTGGCCAAATGGTGTGGTCCTTTGATGCTAGAATTTCGAAAAATATGTCCAATGTTCTTAGTATTTTGGCGATACAGAGCTCTATAGGAAAAGTTCATTCCTGAAAGTCAATTGTAGTCCCAAAAAGTATGAGCAGATTCCCTATGGCCTTTATCAATTGCAACCTGATATGGTATTTCATCGAGTTGGGGCTGCTAGAATGCAAATCCAAGCATTGGAGAATTTGAAAATTTTCAGGGACCATTTAATGTACGACATAAAAAGTAAACCCACTTCAGGTGAGCAGTTTCCTGCTACATTCACGCATTACCTGAAAGGACACTTAAGATTTCTGGTACCTCAGGTGCCTCTTAAAAAACTAGTAATAGGTAATCTTACTAATGCGAGAACATTAGCCACTAAGCCAACAATCACTTTTAACAGCTCAATGCAACTCTATTGTCCGTGGCGGAGTGCCCTGCTGCTCATTTTGGTCTGGCTTGACAGAAATGCTGTCCCCAGTCAACAAATTGAGCATCACTGGAGAGGGGCTTAGGCCCTGCCCACATGATTTGATTGAGCAGAAGCTGCGTGCTTCCACACAAAAAGTGCTTGCCCTCCACCTAGCTGTGATCATTATGTTCATTTACCCAGCTGCCTAAGCTTGAACTTTCGGGGAAGCGCACAATGCATTGGAATGCTATTAAAGTGTCTTAATTAACTAGATAGTCTGTTGTTTTTCTCCAGCAACAGCACAGATGGGAAGAGAGCAGTAATTAATGCACATAGATTTTTAGGTCTGGCTTGACGGTGCAACTGTCACCTGACCTTTTACTCCACGCCACTAATGTTTTACTGTTGTACTGTTCACATCTATTCCCATGCTATTTACTTATGATGCTTCACATTACCATACAACATTCCTTTAAAGCTAAACCTATTGGCATTGCCAATTCTTGTTTTACTATTCTCACCAAAACAGGAAGTGTTTCTGTGCATGAGACTGGTGTGTGGTGTCACGTGTCCCCTGAGAAGTCTTCTACTTGTTTTTGCATATTGCTCACTTATAAAGTGGTATGGTCTGGTCTATTAGGCAATAAAGTGCTGCTTCTTTTGTCCTGATGAATATTGTCTCCTTGACAATGACATGACTAAATATTGGTGGCAACTATCCTATAACCAAGGAGTACAGGCCTTTTTATCTGTACCTCAATGAGGATGCTGCCTAGCATGTCCATGTAAATCCATGTAGTCCAGCCGCAGCCCGTGCAGGTAAGAGCGGTGGGGTTGGGTGGAGGGGGGGATTTTGATGGACAATGACAAGGGCAAATTAATTTTTATAGTTTTTATTTTTATTTTTCCGTGTTTTATATAGATTGAACTTGACCCGAAGGTATCGGGTATCGGAACCCTTTACATAGCACCAGCTGCGTTGCATGAGGACACATACATTTTTGTTAGGCACGGGGAGATTAAGAGATTTGCCCAGGGTCTTCAGCGTTATTGCCGAGACTCCAACCCGATTTTCCATATTCGAGGTCAACCACTCTAGCCGTTAGGCCCACTCCTCTCCCCATTATTTATTAAATTGTCCCTCATCGTCATCCATCAAAACCACCCCCCCACTATACCCCACCGCTCTTACCTGCATGGGACACGGCTGTTGTAGTTTGTCATGTCTAGACCCTGATTGCATGAACACTCCATGTGAACACAAAGTGTTGGTACCCAACGTTCAAGATCCTCTAAATCTTTGCACCCCATAAGATTGTCAACTGCTCCATAACGTTAAATGCCAGTCAGAGCTTGTATCTCTCGTTCCTCTCACCCTCTCCATGCACTACTTTTCTTTCCCACCTCCCTGCTGAACGAAACCATTGTACGCCCAAATTGTACATGTCTGAGTTTCATCCACATACCTTTGAATGTAACCCAAATGTCTCTTTGTGCAACCCTTCCCTGACAAAAGACAATTACTACAATTTAGTCTATGGCCTGAGAGGTGCATGTCAAAGCTACACACAGAAGGAAAACAGCTCTCTCTCCACCACATTACATTTCATGAGCTGTTGGCATGCCAGAGCCCAACAATTGCCTCTAGTTGGCCGACATTTAAAAAGAAACGACTTGGCGGATCCTGTTTCGCATACCTTGCCCCGAAAATCTGGAACTCATTGCCCTTGTCTATTCGGAACTGTACCAAGCTGACAGAGTTCAGGAGAGCGTTGAAGACCTGGCTATTCAAACAAGCGCACGGCTAGAGCACTGCTCCATCTGTCTCTTCATTTACCATCTACCATCTGTTTCTTCAGCGCCATGAAACCCCTGGGTGACCGTGCGCTTAACAAATTCCGCATAAGATAAGATAAGATAAGTTAGCCAGGGGTCTATTTAATCATAATCTGCAAAATACAGGGGACATTATGGATTGCTTTTTATTTCCAAGAGAGGAGAGTGAAAGTACATCTTTAGTGGCTGGTTATGATCTGTACAAAACCTAGAGGAAGATGCACTTTAAATGATTGATTCACTCCTAAACTTTGTGGACAACTATAAATCTGAGTGACCTGGCAAAAACTTCAACTGTTTCTGAAAATGAGCTGATCTCTTTGGAATATTCAGAGTCCTCGCCTTTTGATGGAAGAGCTCTGTTCACTTGTACAACGACAGGCTGATATCTGAGGCAGAATAACTCCATAATAGAATAAGGAATATACTTCACAACTTAGAGGTGGACTTTGCTGTGGCAGCAACTTGAAAGAGAGCAGAGCAGAAGCGTGAAAAGGGTCAGAACCCAGCTATGATGCAAGCAGGATCTATTGGGTGCAGCCGTGTAGTTGAGGACTTTTACTCCTGATGTCCTAGGGTCCAGTCTACTATGGGCTCTGAGCAACTGTGCCTAGTACTGCTTCTGCACTTGACTCTCGGTAGTAGTGTGCGTCAAGCAGCCCAACGCTCCTCAGGAAGGTGGTAGGTGCAGGCTGAACACAGTCTTACGGCTCAAAAAAGGCATCAAGTAACACCAATAAAGGATTACTCAGACAAATATTTGCTTTTATGGCAGAGATAGTATTCATATGTAATCAAAGAGTATAACACCGCACACCACAATTAATATACACAGGGAAGATATACTAAGGGCTTGGTTTGCCCTTTCGTGATGCAAGTCGTTACAAGGCAATGCAGGTACTTTAACAAGATTTTCTAAGCAACACAAAGCCACTTCGTGTGGCTTTGCATGGTTAAGCAAATACAAAGTAATGGATGTCACTGTATAGCGCTGTCTTGAGTTACTTTGCATCAGGTAGGCATTACTTGGGTGAGAAATGGATCCACCCATGTATTTTGAAGCAAACCTAGATTTACAAAGACTTGTATACCTAGGTTTGTGCCAAAATTGTGCTCCTATCCGACTGGGGTGTATAGAGCAGAGATAGCTTTATTTCCCCTTGTTAATTCGTCTTTCCACGTGTACTGCATTCCCAAGCACACATGGAAAGAGGAGAAGGCCTTTAAGGGTTGTTTTTGTGCACTGAGTTGTCCCCCTGTAGCACACGCTCCCTTGCATCATGGTGCAAGGGTGCCTGTGTTGGCTCTAGGAGCCAGTGCAAGGAGAGAGCAGAAAAGCTCCATATCATCATAAATATGTAGCATTTCTGCCCTCTCCATTTCAGTCAATGCAGCGCTGCAAGATTGTTGTTCCATTTTCAAGTTCTCAGGAATCAAGGAAGGGGATTCTCTGCAGAGTATCCAGAGAATGCTGTGTAACCAGAGCTGGTGTCTGCCTAACAGTGTACTTCCCAAATGTGAAAGGACATCACCTGACTATTTCTGCAACAGCTGGTCCCCTGTCCTGAAGCACCTGGATGCCAGCCTGCCTCCTGAGAGATGCAAAGAGCATGCCATCCTGGCATGAGGAATAGCTGTCCAGGAAGAGTGAGTCGTATTGTGACCCTGTGTAGTGGGTCTGGAGAAATGAGAACCATGGTGAGAGATATGCATGCCCTGCTTTCACGAGCCCCAGTATCTCCCCTGTGATTCCAACAGGGAAGTGTGGAATGAAGAAGTGCAGAGTGTCCTGAGCTGCCATGCTGAAATGCAAGGCTACAGTGTATCCCTGGCAGATGTGCATCAAGTTTGAAGCAGCAGGACCTCAGTCGATGTGCCCAAATTGTGGTGTGGCAACATGGCCTGAGTCACTTTGTCAGAAGTGTACAACTGCAGCATGACCTGAGCAAATGTACCCCTTAGTGAAGCAGTGGTGTGACCCGACCCTTCGCTCCACCTATGAATATGCCATGGCCTGAGCTGTGATCTCCCACACACACGGTAAGGCCTGTCTGATGATGGTTCTATTTTTCGGGTAACACAATTCTTAGCCAAAAGAATTGGGAGATGTTGAGCAATTCAACATCTATGTTAAGGGGTACAATATGATTACCCTTATTTGCAATAAAAAGGGCTGTTCCTTAGTTTCCCCCTACCATCAAATGAGAAAACCCCCACCTCACCTAAAGAAAAAACACTACCAAACACACAAAAATCTTGTGATATTTATGCGTATTCGGGATCATATACCAATTTTTTATATCTGACAAATCATTCTTTTCTTAATTTATATACGTTTATTTTTTATATTGCTGTCCAAAACAGATGCAAAACATCAATCCTCATAGTGATGGCCAGGGACAGCTTTAGTGCTGGTGGGGCACAATTGGATTGCAGCTAAAGGCAGTGTGAGTTTCTCTCAGTGGGCCAGTATAGTGTTCAGTGGGGAAGAGGGTGTGGCACTCTGCCGATGACAGAAACTGCAAGGCTCTGAGACAAATGGCTTGTGATAGCACTTTTAAGCATATTTGGGACATTTGGCAAATGGCAAAGTTTTCAGATGAATGTATAGTGTTGACCAATAACTGAGCACATGTGTGCATTGTCAATTTAAATAAATGTGGAAAAATAGTAGCTGTTGCGTCGTCTTTTGCTTGTGGCAAAAATAAATGTGGATAAATACAGAAAAAATGCTTGAAAAATAAATATGGGTAAATGCAGACAGAAATGACAACAAAAAAATACCTTAAAACCGGGAGCCCTAATAATAATTAAAGGAACATAAATGTCTGTTCACCCACATACTCGAGTTTCAACCTATCCTTTCCCTTTAAGTTTCCTAGGATGGTTGATGGAGGATAAAAAGCAAAATGCAATGTAGTTCAGGAGGCAGAGAGGAACTACTGTTTCATGCTCAGGAGGAGGGGAGAGGCTGAGCAGGGGGAAAGGATGGTGGCTGCTAAGATAGAAACACTTTGGGCCCGATTCACAGAACTAACTTAAGACAAAATCCTAAACTTACTACCATTTTGGTATTCACAGAAGGTACTTACTCATTGTGGTATTCAGAGAAAGCACTTACTCATTTCGGTATTCACAGAAGTTAGGAGTCCTAACTTTAGGACTCCTAAATGCCTTCTGTGAATACCGAAAGTCTTAAAGTTGAGATTTTTCTCAGTTTAGGAGTAGTAAAGTTAGGACTCCTAAATTTAGGACTCTTAAATGCCTTCTGTAAATACCGAAAGTCCTAAAGTTAGGATTTTTCTCAGTTTAGGAGTAGTATAGATAGGACTCCTAACTTTAGGACTCCTAAATGCCTTCTGTGAATACCGAAAGACTTAAAGTTAGGATTTTTCTCAGTTTAGGAGTTGTAAAGTTAGGACTCCTAACTTTAGGACTCCTAACTGCCTTCTGTGAACACCAAAAGTCTTAAAGTTAGGATTTTTCTCAGTTTAGGAGTCCTAAAGTTAGGAGTTAGGAGATGCGTTACAATGCCGAGATGTGACAGGGCTGTTGTGCAAGGTCCTGATGTGTCGACCTTGAGGATCTGGTTGACGGGCTTACAATGTGAAATCCGGTGTCAAAGATGCGAGGTACAGCAGAGGCGATGCATCAATTGAGCAGGAAAGCTGCGTTGTGGAGTTTTTGCCTCATTGTCGCGGATGCCGTTGATGAGGGTTGCGAGGAGCTTGCGCGGAGAAAAGCATCATGCAGCAGCGGTCCCGAAGGTGATGGATCAGTCCTGGATGTGAAACGCGGGGTGCGATGCAAGGCTTTTGTGATGGGTCCTTTGCAAGGAACATCGGTGACACCGCAGTTCTGCTCAGGGATTTGCCAGGAACATCTGTTGGTTCTGCTCGGGGATGGGTCACTCAGCAGAGAAGATGCGTTGGTCCCGCTGGCAAGCACCTTAGGCCCACTTCCAAGAGTCTGGGACTGGGGTGGCACCACTTGGAAGTGTAGACTCACAGATGGTAGAGTCCATGTGCATGGGTTTGAAGCATGTTATGATTGAAAATACAGTAAATTAGGAACTGGTTAATTTATGGACTGAGACTGACATCGGGCAAAAGTGAATGTATCTTAATCAAGATTTTGGTACAAAAAGATGTTTATTCTTTATTAAATCATATTTGTTTTTTTTTTAACAAGGAGCAATAATTTTTGGTTGCTTCAAATATATGACAAACTTTCTACATATATGACATACTGTAAATTCTAATTCATGTGTATTTATGGTACATTACAGTAGTTATTTAAAACATGGCTATAAATTACAGTGTACTACGCGCGTTTCGTCTGTGAGCCTTCATCAGGAAGCCATGAGTATTTCCAGAGAACCTATATAGAAAAATATATATACAAAAATACAAAAATACATATCAGTGTCAATTTATACATGTCACAATGTCAGTCTAGTATCCTACACAAAAACTTTAAAAACGGGACCTTAACAGTGTCTATCTATATATATATACACAATATTTACAAATGGTTTGTCTGCAAACGTGGGGCACAGAACTACCTCACTATCCTTATTTACATGTCTACAAATCTACAACTATATATACATACAAAAAGTGATATCATACAAGAATACAGAAATACATTTCCTGCAAATTTGTAGGCTTTTTGGCTTACCCATTACGGAAAAGGGGGGAAGAAGGGGGGGGGGGAAGAAAGGAAGGGGGAGGTGGATGGGGGAAGGGGGGGGGGAAGGAGGAGGAGGATGGTGCAAAGTAGGTTGGTGGATGAAGGGGTGGTGGGCAAGGGGGGGGGTTTTGAAGCATGATGAATAGGAAAACAAAGATACCTGACAATGGATTAGGATTATCAAAGGCAGCTTTAAAAGGGATATGCTGGTGTTAGGCAATGAAGTCTGCAAAAGGGGAAATGAAAATAGATATCAGTGAGGAAAAACGGAAATTATTGACATTTCAGGGGCTCGAATGTACTGAAGGGGTGGGGGGTTTGAAATACCTTGTGTATGGAAAGTAGAGCTTGCCTGGGCCATTCACATAGGTGTGATTTTTGCTGGTACTGAAATGGAGATGGAAAAAAGGTTTGATATTTCAAAATTGGCCGGGTAGAATGGTTACTCACAAATACGGCCTATGTAGAAAATAGGTACCTGCGCATCGACTGTGTCGCGATGTCCAATAGTGGAATCTGGTGAGGTGGTGAAGCTGAATAGACAGTCTATAGGAGTGTAGAGAGGCTTTTATGATTGTGGGTATCTGTAGGCAAAGGGATCGTAATTATATAATGCTGATTATCTGCCTTAGAACATATACCTAATAGACTATAGATTATGATAGGGTGGAACACCTATAGTAGTACCTGGATCGGCAGTCTTGTTGTTGCTATGCGGGGTTCTAAAGGTCTGGAATCGCAGCATGTGCGAAGGTCGGAATCCGTTGTAGCGTAATCTGGGGGAAGGACGGACAAAGTAAAGTTAAGTGTGCGGTGCACCTACATAGGGGGTAGGCTAGACTATGAAGCACAGTGGCGTTGTGGATAGATAAATACCTCTTCAGACGGTCCCGCAGGCGATCCTATGGCGGGGTCTGTCTGGCGCCTCGGATATGTGTCCCGATGAGCCAAGAGCATTATCGGAGGGGACGGTGTTTTTAAATGCACATTTGGCGCGCATTGTGACTGAAGAGGGGAAGTCCCTCATGGGAGTAGTAAAACGAAAAAAGGGACTAAGTTCGAGATGTCAGATTGTTGTGGGTTTGATGTCGGACATCTTAGAACTGGTGGAGAGTGTTTTACGTACAGTTGGCGATAGCGTATTTCATGAAATTATTTGCACAGTTAGTGATAAATTACTTAACCAATTGTTTGTTATGGACAATTTATTTTTTATGTATCTAACAGTTTAATTTGCAAAAATGTCGGTATAATATACCGCCTGTGCTTATTGAACCCGAGCAATTAGAGGCAGAATTTTGGGGGAACGATGGTATGCATGACATCATGGGTCTGCAGACGAATGAAAATGTATGATATCAATGGCAGGGGGGGTAGAACAATCCGAAAAGGTGTGGAAAAGGGGGGGGGGGGGGGTGGAGGGGCGGATGGGGAAAGTGAGGGGAGCCTAATCGGAGAGGATGGAACAAGGAGTACTGATCAGATGAAGTTACTATTGCATGCAAAGAACCTTTTGCAGGAGATGCAAACTAACAGGAGTTTACAGAGAGAAAGGAAAGAAAGAACCATGGAAGATGGTTCAACCATAATTGTATTTTATAACCTGGTCCCAGGGAATCTCATTGTTTAGTCCTCTGGTGTATGTATCCAGAGTGAAAATCCAATAGAATTCTCTGCATTTTCGCACTTGTGTACTGAGAGTTCCTGATGACTTGCGTATTTTTTCCAGGATGTACCAGCGTATGTCATTTGGATTATGTTTTGCCTCAATGTAATGTTTAACTAGTGGGGCTTGCAGTTTGCCCGTACGTATGGCTGATCTGTGCTCAGATAGGCGGGTGGACATCATGCGAGCAGTTTCACCTACGTATCCCATGTCACAAGGGCATAACAACAAATATACTATATTTGTGGTTTTACAGTTTGTTAGTGTTTGGGATCGCAAGGTTTTTTTGTTAAACATCCACTCTTTGGTCTCTATAGCGAAGTCACAGGCAGTACAGGAAAGGCATTTGAAATTGCCTACTACTGGAGTCATGCTAGTGAGAGAACGTTGGGTGGAAGGATTGTGTGTTGGTTCCATTCTTGATCGTACCACTAGGTCTTTGAGATTTTTGTTTTTTCTATAGGCAAAGACTGGTTTGGGCAGTTGATTGTCCTTGGTTTTCGTGGCATTCAGAATGTGCCAATTGGCAAAGATTATTTGTTGGAGTTTAGCATTCATTGTTGAATGTCTCGTCACAAAGACTAGTTTAGGGATTTGTTCTTCGATGCGTGGTATCAATAGATGTTGTCTATCAAAGAACCTAGCTCTTTTATATGCATCACGAACTAGTCTTTTCGGGTATCCTCGAGATATAAATTTGTTTTGCATCTCGGCTGCTCTCTTGTCAAAGTCCATTAATGAGTCTTGTATGATATCACTTTTTGTATGTATATATAGTTGTAGATTTGTAGACATGTAAATAAGGATAGTGAGGTAGTTCTGTGCCCCACGTTTGCAGACAAGCCATTTGTAAATATTGTGTATATATATAGATAGACACTGTTAAGGTCCCGTTTTTAAAGTTTTTTGTGTAGGATACTAGACTGACATTGTGACATGTATAAATTGACACTGATATGTATTTTTGTATTTTTGTATATATATTTTTCTATATAGGTTCTCTGGAAATACTCATGGCTTCCTGATGAAGGCTCACAGCCGAAACGCGCGTAGTACACTGTAATTTATAGCCATGTTTTAAATAACTACTGTAATGTACCATAAATACACATGAATTAGAATTTACAGTATGTCATATATGTAGAAAGTTTGTCATATATTTGAAGCAACCAAAAATTATTGCTCCTTGTTAAAAAAAAACAAATATGATTTAATAAAGAATAAACATCTTTTTGTACCAAAATCTTGATTAAGATACATTCACTTTTGTCCGATGTCAGTCTCAGTCCATAAATTAACCAGTTCCTAATTTACTGTATTTTCAATTGTTTGATTTATCCCGAATTAGGAACTCTAGTCGGGGGTACCCTCTTGTCTTTGCACACTTTGAAGCATGTTATGTCCCCGAGGCATCAGATTAGGGGGCCAGCCATCTGGCCCTTGGAGTTACTCTAGGTAATAAACTCTGGCATATGGCAGAAGGGAGTTAAGTATATAAATACATAAATAAAACAAATTACATTGCGCACGCTGCATCCCCATTTGGCGCAATGTAATCCGATCCAAACTGTCAAAGGTCATGCGTAGCACCATTTTATCACCTGGCATGCGTTGGGCACAGGGCAGGATAGAGGCCAGGCCGTGTGACCAATTGCCCTTTTGCACAGCCAAAGGCCATAACCTGCATGCATTAGACAACTTCAGGGTGTTGGCTCCAGGGCCTGGCTGGAGGCCAAAGGCGGTGCGCAGTGGGTGTTGGCCACCTGTGGAGGATTAGGCACAAGTCTTGCCAGAGATAATGCCCAGGGGTGAACTCCTAGCTTATTGCAATAGGTTCCGCCCAACCCAATTATGCATGATCGAAGGTCGTGTGTCATGGGGGATGGCTTCCTGTAGAGGGTTAGGTGTAGGGAACTCTTGGATGTGCTATATGATTATCAAAACAAACATTCACTGCAAGAAAGGTTCAAGTGAAGCTATGGCTATGGTTCAACATATTTTTTTAAACTTCAGAAATTCACTTAAAAACACACTTCAAATGTAGTTATTGTTACACTTTACAACCGAAAGCCCACTGAAATCCATATGTAAGTTTAGGAGCAGAACCTATACCAGCTATGAAAACTATAACTTCCATAACAAATGGATGGCCATGACCTCACCCTTAATGATACTGCTTCAATTATACAAGTTTTAAACCATCTCATAGGTGAGATTAAATATCACATTACCTTTACTAATTGGAATGTGATACCTTTTATTGACTTAAGTTTTGAAATTAACTGTATTTGTAGAAAAATACTGCAATTATTACAACTGATGCACCAGTTCTGAGTGGCTGGATGGGCTCACCCAAATTGGCATAGTTTGCAAATCTGTGATTGTCATGTGCAGAAGGCTTTCATATTCCCATTTGGCTTCAAGTAGAAGTTCTGCACACCAGCCAGAGGAAGGATATGGGATGAACTCAGAAAATGGATTGTTGTTCAAGTGATCTCAAGCAGAAGGAGGTAACGTGCCCTCAGTCAGAGAACATATCTTAAATAAGCTTTTGAATCCTGAGGTCTAGCTGCTTCAAGTAGTATTATAAGTACTGCTGCCAAGGAAAGGCATATTACAATAACAGAAACCGATTGAAACAACCCAGCCAGCACCCAACAGCTACATCACTTATCTCTCCAATCATCAAGAGAGAGAGAAAAGTAGAGCCATTTGTTGCCACCAGGAGCAAGAAGGTAGCCCTTTACAAACCTGTGCAAAGAACAGCCATTGATGCTTATATTGGCTAAGTCACTTTTCCATTACTTACATTTTCTGCACATTTATTTATGTATTTATTTAGGGAGTTTTCTGTAGCGCTTCATCATTCAGGAGTCTGGGTGGGAGTGGGGGTTAAAAAAACAGATTGCATGTAGCAATCATATTGAAACAGTAAATTTAGGGGATAACATAGAATCTATAGATTACCACAGAGGTTTAACAATTACTCAGATGAAAAATTAACAACCTTCTGCGGAACAGAATGGGGCAAGTCAAAAGCGATAACAGAAGGCACAGGACTGTAGACAACTACAAACTTGAAAGGTACATTCTGAAAAGGTGAGGTTTTTATTGTCTTTAGGAATTTGAGGCTCATCTTAGTTTGCTCAGAAGTGAATTCCAGACTGCAGTGGCCACTCCTGAGAACAAGAACTGTGTGGAAGAGGTGATGAAACAAGGACTTTACATGAGAAGTGTATTCTTGCTATGCAGAACTCTTTTGCCATCCGAAATTTTAAGAGTGTCCAAAAGGAGAGAACAGGTTTATGGTGCCTTTTGTCCATGAGACAAGCTAGCTGAATTCGCTACAATAGGAAGCCAATGTAAAGTGTAGAAGATGGAGGATCATATTTTCTTAAGGTTAATAACAGTCTGACCACATCACAGAGGATGGCTTTCAGAGGGTTGAGTGATGATTAGGGTATACCTTATGAGGAAAGTGCCCCCTCAAACAGAGGGCACAGCCACCCATCTCCTCACATGATCTTATCAGCAATGGGAAGCAAGTCTCCAACAACCACAGGAAAGCAAACACAACATGCTCCATACTAGTGGAAATCTTGCTAACAACACTACAAACGTCAATCGAAGTCTAAATTTTCCAGTCAGACAAATTGGAAGTACATATCGACTAAATTAACCTGATGGCTGTAAACATCTCAGGCATTAACCTAAAACTGGAATCCTTAGCATCTTTAATTTCAAGAGTACAAGACATCCAGTCACTATTGCCACTGAACAGGACATGTGATCCGATAATAGACAAATTGTCCTCTCTCCCAGAAGTTTTGTCAATTATTTTACCTTCAGAAAGGATGGTCACCAAAAGTGATCCAATTACCACTAATCAGACCCAGGAAACAATTTGTGTCAACTCAGAACCACTGGAAGTACAACATGATTGGCCAAAAACTGCCTATCTAAAAGACCAAAAGGGGGCAAAGTCACCGTAAACAATCCAGGGGCAAACTCACACTATGATCAGCAAAAGTCTTGCACTCTTCAAACTCACCAAAAGGCAGCGGAAATGAGCGAGAAAGGCAAAATATAGACATACAGTATAAGGAAACAGCCCCTAAACTATGTGTGCCAGGGCTAGTAATGCAAATGCTACTAGTGGGCCTGCAGCACTAATTGTGCCACCCACACAAGTAGCCTTAAAAAGAGAACTCAGGCCTGGCTCTGCAGTGCCTGCATGCAGTTTGGTAAACTGCCATGTTGTTCTGACAAGTGCACCTACTTCCCAGACCTTACCCTTCCTTTTCTATGCCCATCAGACGCCCTATGGTAGGTCCAAGGTACCCCCTGGGAATGGTGCAGTGTATGTGAAAGGTAGGACATGTACTGAGTTGTGTACCATGTCCTGACAGTGAAATACTCTCCATTTCGTTTTTCACTGTTGAAAGGCCATCTTGCCCATAGGACAGAATGGGGAGGCTGTGTAATATGTTTTCCAGCCTATCTTCCCAAAGGTTTAAGATGGAGAGGTGAAGTTTAGTATGCCTGAACTCACAATGTGATCATAAAACACATATTTTTAAGAAGGTGGTTTTTGCATTGTATGATGAGAAACCACTCTTTTGTAAGTGGCTGGGTTTTTGTGTGTCTCTGCCTGGTTGTGGATTGACTGTCTGGATTTGAAAGTGATAGGATCTGAGGAATGTCTGACCCAGCGGAGGAGGTGCGCCAGCAAAAGGTTGACCTGCATCTGGAGTGTAGGAGGGAGGAGTAGCCCCTAGAGGTGAAGAGACCTGGGCTGCGGCCATAAAACAATGGCTCCATCCCCTGCTGAGTGATTAAGGAGCCAGACCCCCACTATCAAAGGAATAAGGTGTCACTGGCAGGGAGACACCCAGAACTGGTTTAGAAACGGGTCAGTGCCCCCCTGAACACAAAGACTCCAAAGACATTTAGGGGTATAACTATGAGAGCTGAATCCCCTGAACGGGGGAGAAATGGATTGTTCAAGAGTGAAAAGGATTGTGGTCAAGAGGAACCTCTACCAAGGAATAAACAGCTGAATAGACTAAAGTAAAGGACTGAACCTTGCTGTGTGTTCTGAGGCTGGCCTGAAGTTTGTTGTTTTAACCAAGGAAGAGGCTAAAGGGACTTTGCTGTGTGCTGTGTCCCCCTGCTTAAAGGACTTTGCTGTGCTGTGTCCTTAAGTAACTGAACCCCAAGGGCCCAAGTGAGCTGGCTCCCTGTTGTGGAAACTCAGGAATACAAACGTTTCCAGAACAGTCTCAGCGACGCTGTGTCCGTGTGCTTTTTGCAGCCTGAGCCCTTCACGAGGATTGTCCTGTGATAGTGTGCACCTATTATCCAAGTGAGTCTCAGCGACGCTGTGTGCGTGTGCTTCGTTCAGCGTGAGATCTTCGTGAGGATCGCCCTGTGACCATGCACACCTGAAGTTCAAGTGTGTCTCAGCGACACTGTGTGCTTTTTGCAGCCTGAGACCCTCGGAAGAATTGCCCAGTGATTGTGGGCAACAGAGGTTCAAGTGAGTCTCAGCGATGCTGTGTGCGTGTGGTTTTTGCAACCTGAGACCCGCAAAAGAATTGCCCTGTGATCGGGGGTGCCAGGAGTCCAAGTGAGTCTCAGTGACCCTGTGTGAGTGTGCTTCGTGCAGCCTGAGACCTTCGTGGGGAATTGTCCTGTGACCATGCACACCCGAGGCTCAAGGGAGTCTCAGCAACGCTGTGTGTGTGTGCCCTGTTGCAGCCTGAGCTCTTTGTTATAGTCATCGGCCCGGAATCAACCAAGTCGCATCGGAGGCCCAAGTCACGAGAGGCGGAGAGGAGAGCGAGGTCGCACCCCCCAGGTAACGTGTGTCGGCGCCTGGGGCGGGATGCAGGCTCGGAGAGAGATGCTCTCGGCCTCTCCCCTTCTGATAGCGCAAGCCTCTATCCCAGCTCGTGTTGCAGCCCATAAGTGCCAAGGAGTGGCAGTACCGGAGCGAGGAGCTGCACTGTGGTTTACACCAGATCTGTGTTGGGGGCATATGGTGATGGAAACTGACCGTGAGTTAGTAAGAGGAGCAGAGAGACCATCTGAAGCACCGTGATCGGTGCTGGAGTGTATTACACATTGCATTCATTCTGCATTACGAACTACCTGATTGTTGCATTACGCATTGCATTAATTCTGCATTACGAACTACCTGATAGTTGCATTACGCATTGCATTATTTCTGCATAACGAACTGCCTGATGGTTGCATTACGCATTGTATTAGTTTGCATCACGAACTGCATTATTCTTACGATGTAAAGTGCCTGATTCTAGCATTGCGAACTGCATAGCATTGCATTAGAACTGCATGGGATCACCCAGAAGTGCTCATTAATACCGCCAGAACTTACAAGAGCAGGCTGACCTAATAACTGCCCAGGAGGTATATTACAAATATTCATATGCTGGATTTTTATTGTGTGGTCTCATCGTATATCTTATACTTGTGGTTATATGAAACTCGTGTTGAGTCCTTTTGTGGTGTCACCGTTGGGTCACTGGGAGCGTGGTTGCAAATACTTTACACATTTTCCTTGAAGATAAGTCTGGCTGCTTGTGCCAAGCTACCAAGGGGATGCGCATGGGTTATTTGAGAAGGTGTTCTCTTTTCCCTGATGTCGAAGCGAGGGTCCCTACTTGGCCTAAGGTACCTACCTCAGCCAGCTATGGAATCCCTGTTCTAACAGAGACCAACACTACCACAGGGCAAAACAACATGAGACATTTGTGCCCGGACACATGCATCATCAGTCGGGGAAGTAAATCATTGTGAAAAATTAGCATGAGACCACACAAAACAGGGTGAAATGGCACAAAACAGCTCACCAAATCAAGACCCAAGTTTACATCGCCCCTCCCACTCAACCAGAGGACCAGTCAGGGGGGTCAGTGAAATCTCCCCCTCAAATAGGAGATAACACGCACTATTGGGAACGCAACAACTAAAGCACACACACAACAAATCTACATCTAATGTCCTTCCTCGCTAATGGCCATGATCAATCCATCTCACTAAAAAACGCAGTGCTGTTGAGGGACAAACCAAGCCCCCCAAAAGGTGTTTACCTTGCTGGGAAAACAGGTCCATCAAAAGAGAGGAAAAATGACAACACCACAGGAATTCAAAATAGCTAATCACTGACCTCAGATGCGGCTAGACAAGACAAATCATTCATGAGTTACACCACAAACATCTTTTCCCAACAGAAACTAGTGATTAAAACTGAGAGCAGGCAAAACTCATTTTTATTTAAACCAGAATATGCCACCCAAGGTCAACAGGATATCCTCAATAGAGGAAACATCATAAGGCTACTTGGAGAGATCCCTGACAGACATATTGGCTGTAGAATTCCTAGCTAAGGACAACTTCCCCCAACCAGAACCCACATTAACAACCTGGAGATCAAACGAAATAATAGATTTGCTTCTTACTTTTGCAAAGGTCTTCTAATGTTGGGGGAGTTAAAAAGATACCATCCTCCTAGGTACCCATTTCCACTTCTGCAAAAAAAAACTTGTTGCAGCCCCAAACAGCAACAACCACCCAATCGGTATTGAGGGGTGAAAGAAGCACCTCTATTGACCAATCCAAAGACCAAAGTCTAAAGAAAGTGCCCACCAACCTAACTTGGTCCAAATTGGATTGGATCCTCACAACCCTAAATGTACTGTGCCCCACATGAATCTCTCACTCAAATGTACCAACACCTGAGAGTACAGTCCTGTGCCATCTAGCCAGGAATATTGCTGGGGCAAACCTGTTGCTCCAAGACGGATCCCCTCCGAAGAACTGATCAAACATAGACATAATTGCTCTCCAAAAAGCTTGGTCAGTGGTGGATCTCCCAGTAGAAGGCTTAATGTCATATCAAACCAGGGACACAAAATCCATACTCTACAGAAGACCCAAAGGGGGCCTTGGAGTATAAATATTGCTGAGTATGAAAATCCTTATGGAAGAGCTACCCCACGTACACCCCAGCTTCCAAATCATCGCACTCAGTCACTGCATGCTGGACAACAGACCTCCTGTTCCATTGTTCAACGTCTACATTCATCCCAATGCATCCAAGATAAAAGCCTCAAGAGAAAAAATTATATCCACAATATCTCCAGTTACAAGCAACCCCAACCTACATGGGACATAATATTGATGGGTGGCTTTAATTCAAATCTATTTCACAACATAGAGGATGACGATACACTCAACATTGATAATATATGCTAGAATGCACTGGCCCTGGCTAACTCGAAAGCCAAGAGTGGACGAGTCCTTACTGGAGAAAAACCTGTCATGATGCTGGAATTTCTCAGAATGAGGGCCCTAAATGGAAGATTCCCAGATGGCACATGTACTGACCCTAGCAGAAACCAGTGTGACTACCACTATGAACCTGAAGCGAATGCAATGGTTAAATGAAACCATAGCAGACCTTGCATCACTGACCAAATAGTTAATGATACATAGTATAAACACCACAGATCATCAAATTGGCTCTTGGTTAGGCTTTGGTACTGCTTTACTAGCACGATTTCCACGATCAGCACAAAGAAAGATTTATATTCCACCAGTCAGGACAAGAATGAAACCACCTCTTTCAAAGCACTGCATTTGACTTAAAATGGAATAAAAGAAAGTCTCTAGGGAACTGAAAGTGTATCCCCAAAAGTCTTCTCTATGGACACATTCTAAAAGCTTCAATAAAGAGTACAAAAAGCCACTATGGGAAGGCAAGAAAGTTGCTGGAGTAATTAATATTGAATGCCAGGCAGAGTAATGCAAAAAACTTCTGGGAAACCATAAATAACCTCAACTCGAAATGAAAACGAATGAATAACTCAAAAATTACAGAATTAACATGGGTGACCTACTTTGCCAGTTATTTTTCTATGAATCATTAACCCTCTAATGCTGAACACCCTACATGCAATCAATTGGGAGGGCGGCCAGCAATTGTATCTTTAGTTCCAACTAGAGACAAAACGATATACATCCCAGCCCAGGTCTGAAACATTCTCCTTAAGGGGCATCAAGAAGGTGCACAAGGGCCAAATGGACTACCACAGTCATCTTCAAAGAAGGTGTAGAATTTTGGTCAGGGGTACTGGCCTCACTATTTAAGAAGGTTCAGCTGAGTGGAGGCATTCCAGAAGGTTGGCGTGAAACCATCATGAATCCAATATTCAAAGGAGATGAAGGGCAAACCCAGCCAATTACAGGCTCATAGCCCTCCTATCCTCAGAGGCTAAACACTGTGCATCTTTGTTACTCACATATGTAATGGCTTGGTCACATAAAAGCAACAGTATACCACCAAATCAGACTGGTTTTTGAAAAGGTGTGGGTACCACTACAAACATATTAGCTATTGCCTTCCTGATCAATTAATTTAAGCAGTTCAAGAAAAAGCTGCACTATGCTTTACAGTTTTTAAAGCCGTTTTTGACTGTGTAAACAGGCAGTTATTGTGGAATAAACTGAAGGTAGGTCTAACAGACATTCTGCTAAGGGCGATCCACTCACTGCATTTAGAAATCTGGTTCCCCAAAAAAATTTGAGATGACTAGAGTGTATCCAGAAAGATTCCAACTTGCCAAGGACTAAAGTGGGGGTGCGTGTTATTGCTCCACCTTTTTAATCATTTTATGGCAGACATTTCACCTGCTCTGGAGCAGGAAAATTCTGATCCCCCCACCTGGGCCCCCTTTGCCTTACTCACCTGTCATAGACAGACAACATTGTGCTATTTAGTCTATCCAAAGTAGGCCTACGAAGATCACTGAACTTCCTTGCACACCATACAAGAATCAACCTTTGTAGATAAACGTGAGCAAAACCAAATCAATGTATGTCTACAAATGACCTGGACACCGACCTCGATGGCTCTAAACGATGTCCATCTGGAGTCAGTGACTAACTATAAATATCTGGGGCTATACCTCAATTCAAGAGGAAGCTTTTCACAGCAAAACACATACATTGAGAAGAAGGAGTCCGCACTAATCTACACCTTTATCACCTTGGCAAAAGAATTGGATGAGCTTTCTTTTCAACAACTCTTAAAAGCTATTGCCTACAAGTTATTACTAACCATCACTTATGCTAGTGTGATGATGAGAGGGCTGGATGCGGTAATAGTGGATAAAATGCAGATCAACACCTTCAGACGAGTGTTCAGTCTACCTCAGAGTTCATCTCCAGCACATATCCGCCTCAGGTTCAGTCTTACAAAGCTATAGCTAGCCAGAAGAGCGCGATATGTTGGCTTCCAAAAGGGAATCAACTGGGCCACAAAACCAACATCTTCCATTGAAAACAAAATCAAATTCAGTTCCCGCTCGAATGCATGAATAGTAAAGAAATCTTATGACGTGCTGTCCATTTCAACAGTGGTGGCTAGGGACATTTGAAAGTGGTGAGGCATAAAACAATTGTCGCACTGCTCTGCGGCGAGCAAGCATAGCGAGCGAGCATGTACCACGAGAACATTTTAAAAGAAAAGTTGGCAAACTGTGCATTTTCAAGCACATTTGAGAAAGAGGTGACAACCAAGAGACAATGCCCATGATGGTGTTGGGCTCAGATGTATAATGACAGGTCTGATACTCTGCTCGCTCTGCCTCTTACGCGTTAACATGTGTTTGCATGAATTAATTCAGCAGCTCTGTGCGGACTGCATTCACAATGGAATTATATCGCGTGTGTGCAGTGCAGGTGCAACAAAGCGCAGCCTTCAAGGGAGATGGCTGTTGCAAAAAGTACAGCAATGCAGCATGCAAATAGCACCTTATGTGTGCAGTGTTAATGTGAGTGCCGCATGCACACCTCACCCTATGTTGACAGTGATCTGAGGTCTGTAAAAACGTCCCAGGTTTTACCGGATACAGATCTTCACCCAGTAAAACTGCAGCTGAAGAGGGCCAGAAGCTATGGGCAGAAGCAAAGCCCTGTGCCCACCTGTCCTCCCCAGCAATGCCCCATCCTCCTCACATGCCTCTGCAGCCCCAGGTCGCCTAACCAACTCCTCGCCCCCATTCCCCTGACCTGCATCAATTGATTCATTTTTGTAGATGGCCATGCAAGGGTAGTCTCATTTATCACTTAAAAAGAAAGTAAAGTGTTTGAAGTCTGCTTCCCATGAGGCACAGGGTCAGAGCTGATTTGCATATAGCCAGTGTCTAACCCAGGGTGGTGTGGAGTGCAAAACAAACGATGGATTTAGGCCCAGATCCTTGTACTGGGGTGAATGTATGACATTGTTCTACATTCTGTCCATCAAGTGTGTTTTTTGCAATTTTCACCCACGAGTGTGCTGGGTATCCTCAGACGTGAGTCCCAGGCTTTCCACACCACTGGAGTCAAGCTATCCAGGCTGATGAAGGCTGATAGCCAGAAACCGGTCCTTGGATGCTTGATTCCGGTCTGGGAAAGACATGGCTTGGTAGTTCGGACTGGACTGTTCCCATGAGGCACAGGGTCAGAGCTGATTTGCATATAGCCAGTGTCTAACCCAGGGTGGTGTGGAGTGCAAACAAACGATGGATTTAGGCCCAGATCCTTGTACTGGGGTGAATGTATGACATTGTTCTACATTCTGTCCATCAACTGTGTTTTTTGCAATTTTCACAATGCAGAGCAGCACTTTAATTTTAACTGGCACCCTGCCATATTCTCAGGGTAGGAAGTGTTAATACCAGCTAACTTTGTATTTTCATGCCTCTTGACTATGATCTCTGAGCCCTGCCGCCAATTGCATTTGGGTGGGGGGCAACCATTATTAAGGTGGTGCCTGGCCAATCAAGATCCTGTCTCCGCCATCCAGGGCTTCTGGGCTCAGGGCAGTTATTGCGCAGTTCATAAGGAGGTTATGTTATGTGCACAAATGTTATTCAAGCCAGTAACTGGAGTGCCACTCTCTCAGCCCTGTGACCCCTTTCTCCGCCCCCAGGCCAGCTCAGCTCGCCAAGTGAGGTAAATCTAGCTGCACAAATCCTTTCCAGGGCGCCTGCACTTCCACCTGTAACTTTATCAGTGATTTTGCTTTCAAGCGGGGATCCCGTTAGGACTGCACAGCAGCTCTTTATGGGGTAATCTACCATTACTTTGCGGCCACTACAACTTACCATTAGTATGCAATTTTTACTTGGAAGAATCTTTTACTTTGCATGCTTTAAGTTTGCATGCTTCCCTTCATCCACTTTGCTCTGTCCGACTCATCTCGCTTCCAGGATCTCATTTCCAGAACATTCTCTTCAAACCTCTAGCACAACCATTTCTCTGCCTTGTGACTCTCTCTCACCATCTCATTTCCTTTCACACCCACTTTCCTTTCTAGTCCTATTTGCCACCGTCGCCTTCTTTACCTTCCTTCCTAGCTCCTTTTAGGTTACCAATCTCTACTCTCTGTCTCTCAAACTTGTATCATGCTGTGCTTAGAGGCGCTTCCATTCTATGCAGTGAGCTATCTGCTTTCCACTTCCTTCCTCTGTTCTTTTCAAAGCTTCATTGTCCTGTCTCATTCCTGAGTAACCGTAATGAACAACTTTAACACCGGTGGTGGCTGGTGACATTTGAAAGTGGTGAGGCGTAAACTTTGTTGGAGTGCACCAGGGTGAGCCAGGTCAGCGAGCGAGTCCGAACATCTTAAGGTGGGTAAATGGTGCATTTTCAAGAAAATTTGAGAAGCAAGAGGTTAATAAAGCAATTGTGAAAGTGCAGGTATTACATTAATAAAGGGATGTCATATAACATGTAGATAGAAATGTTTCTAAAACTAGGCCCTGCCAGTGCCACACACCACTGAGAAATATACACGCTGTGTGCCAGCAGGGCCTAGCATCAGAAACATTTCTATTTTTATGTTTTTGAAGCTAGGCCCAGTGCTGGCACTCAGTTGTCTATGCGTCTCAGACGAAATTAAGTACCAACAATTCTGAATAAAAAGTGACTCGTAAAAACATGTTGCCAAGGACATTAACAATGCGCTATTGATGTTTTAAAATCTTTACACCTTTGCAGCGTGGGCCCTGAAACGGGTTATTGAGCTTCCAGCGTTAAATTAGTGTTACCCAAGTGTTACAACAAGAAAAGCTGCTTACGAAACAAAGAAGAAATATAGCTGTCCAATTTTTTACCCTCCCGCTTATCAAAAATAGAATGTGAGGGAAATGGTGACATGCAGCACATTACAAAGCACTTAAATAGGCAAAAGGTGTCACTGTGCCAACATGCACGTATTGAGCAAGGCACACAGCAATGAACATGCTGTCCTTGGAGGTTGCATCTATGAATGTGCTGGGTGGTTTGTTCCTTGTTTACGTCCCAGCGGCACGGGCCATCCCGCAGGCCAAGTGACAGCATCCAGAATCATTTCTGCCAGCAGCTGAGGGACAAACAACCTTTCAAACACTCCCTCAAACACACAGTTGCCTTGCTAAGGTGAGGGAGGGACCACAGGAGCAGGCTCTGAAAAGACACTCTAAGCGGTGCAGGGTTCTTTTTGACTTAATATAAATTATATAGTAATGAAAATGTGATTACAAATTAATCTGTGTCTGTTGTTCTGCTGTGTGGCACACATCCACCGCATAGCGTGATTGTAAAGAAAGAATCGGGTGGAGGGTGTGCTGGGTAGCCCCATGTCATTCGAATTGATGATAAGCCCAAGTTTTATATTTAAGCCACTACCAATCAGAAAGCCATACTCTGCTATAGACCATCAGACTCACGGGCACCCACCGTGTCCCACGTGCTTATGCAGCAGTGTCGTGTTTATTATGAATCTGCGCTTCTGCTTACTTTGCAGAGAAAAATGCTTTTTTTGAGATTTGAACCCGATCTGGAGGTGAGTAGAGAGGGGTCTAATCCATTGAGCTGTCCAATCAGTGCTCACTCACACAAACCTTGGGCTATATTAGCAAGAATCAGGACATCTAACCTGGGATTGTACCAGTGATATCAAAACCTACGGAATGATGACATCACCACTAAGCTGCCACAAGGCATTGGATGCCACTGAGTGTTTGATTTCACATGCAGGGGTAGCGGTGTACCGCAAATCTCGGGAAGAACTGAATATTTAGTTCAGCATTGGGCCGCCACAAGGCACCGAGTGCCACTGAGTGAGTGAGCTCACACCAGGGAGAGGTAGCACTAACATCAAGATGCTATCGGGTGGTTTCGCTCACAAACATTAGGGGTGCCACTGGCAGCAGGAAGTAATTGAGTTCAAACTAGGGGGCGGGGGCTCTTTTAAGTTCATAAAGAAAATTTATTTATCAGATAAAAGGTGTCAGTACAATAGAAAAAAGCAATACAGAAGAAACATAATACAAAAAAACAATAAAGCAGTGCAACAAATAGGAGATAAGAGCAAATCCAGAAAAACACATGGGTTATAACAGTTCAAAAGCAACAAATAACAGCAGCAATGTATTACAGTGATAAATGAAGAAAAAGGAACGTGTGAGGTAATCAAGGGGGTTTAGCGACTTCTTGTTGAGTTGGATACAGTTGGAATGAACGTTTAGCACACACATCAAGGTATAAACTAATAGGAAGCCATAAGTCTAAACGTTTAGTTGCCAAATGAATAGGAAATACAAAAGCAGTATCCAGTATGTGATTATGGCACACATTATACCACCATGCTCTGAAAGAAATGTTAGAAAAATTCTTCCAATTGGCTGTGATCTGTTGGAAAGCAACAGCTAGTAATAAATCAACAATCTTAACGTTGAGATCAGTATCATCCCTGCATGGGGAAAGACTCCCCAGAAAAATATGAGTAAAAGAGAAAGGAATGTGAGTATGAAAGATTGCATTGATTTGAGACCAAATGCTCTTCCAAAAAGCATGAACAATCTCACAAGAAAACAACATATGAATTAAAGTAGCTTGTGGGGAGGAACAGGACCAACAAAGGCCTGTAACAGCGGAAAACTCATTGCTTAGAGTGTGTAGGGTAAAGAGCAATCTATTGTATATAAAGAAAAAAGTTTGAGTTATGGTAGCTGCTCTAGATGATTTGCCAAGTTTAGTACATAGTTTATCCCATAAAGAAATGGACCAGGAAGTGGCAAAATCGGATTCCCATTGTTCTTCCACCTTGGATTTTGGTGTAATAGAATCTACAGCATGGAGGTACTTATAAATGGCAGATGCTTTAGAAGTGGTGCGCAAAAAAGAATGAAGCTGTGAGGTAGGAGTGATATGAGGAGGGTGAACTGGAGATTGTGTGAGAAGGGTATATTGTGTCATTACCGCCTTGGGAAGCAAAATGTATTTGTGAGCAAAAGACGCAGGAAGATTGAAAGAATGACTGACAGTCAAGAAGGGTAGGAAAGTGGAATTGGAGAAAAGCTGAGAGATCAAAATTAAACCTCTCATCCGCCAGGATTTCCAATAAAAGGGTTTGTTGTTGATTAACAGGGATTTATTGTGCCAGATAGTGGAATTAAGAAAATCAGTGATTGTGGTAAAGGCGCAGGCGTAGAAGATAAAAGCAATCTGGTAGTGAATTTATGTATGGGGGTAGATAGTGTTAGTGGTTTGCGTGAAAAAGATAGGTATTCAGCAAAGGAGAAAGGGAAGAGGGAGAGACGTTCAAGCACCACCCATAAAGGAGAGATGTCATCAGGGTCTCGTAACCAAAAAGAAGCTTGTTGTAATAGGAAAGCTTTATGATAAGTAGGAAAGTCTGGGAAGTTCACACCCCCTTCTGATTTGGGACGAATTAATCTAAGGGTGGACATCCTGGGTTTCTTTCCACTCCAGAGAAAGGTAGAGAGAATTGAAGTGATTTTCTTAAAAAATTGCGCAGGGATGGGAACTGGAATGTTAGAGATTGGATAAAGTACTATGGGGGACAACATCATCTTGATGGTATCGAGGCGACCACACCAGGACAAATAAAGGGGAGGCCGCTTAGTGGTTAAAGCAATGAGTTTTTGAATACACTTATTAAGGCAAAGTGAAACTGTATCTGCAACTGAGGGGGTAAAATGCAAACCCAACTATTTGATGTGAGAAGGACTCCAGGTAAAGTGAGAAGCATCAAAATCAGGTTTAAAAGTGAATTTTGTTAAGGGTAAAATTTCGTATTTATCATTGTTCAATTTATAGCCAGAGATTAAAGAGTAATTGTGGACCTCCTGAAGGAAAGCAGGTACGGAATCAGTGGGATTAGACATGAAAAGTAAGATGTCATCTGCATACGCAGCAAGTTTGACATGACAGTGAGGAGCCTGGAAGCCAGATATGTTCGGGTTTTGACGAAGTTTGGAAGAAAGGGTTCTAAAGCCAAGTTGAAAAGAAACGGGAAAAGAGGACAACCTTGACGAACTCCCCTGCCCAGATTGAAAAAGGAGGAGATTAAATCGTTAGCGCAAACTGCAGCCCCCGGGTTGGAATTAACTAAGGAGATTAATGAAATCAATTTAGGGCCAAAACCAAACCATTTGAGGGTGTAAAACAGGTAAGGCCATTGAACCCTATCAAATACTTTTCCATCGTCTAGTGCAATTGCTGCCAGAGGATGTTGAAGGCGTGAGGATTTGGATAAGACATTAAATAAATGTTTAGTGTTATCAGATATAAAACGTCCTCTGACAAAACCAGATTGTTCTGGGCCTAATAGATCTGGCGTAAGGGGGTCTAATCTCACAGCGATTGCCTTAGCGAATAATTTATAATCTATGTTAACCCACGATATGGGTCTATAGTTTTTGCAGTGTCTTGTATCCTTCCCTTCTTTAGGTATAACGCATATATAAGCATCGGAAAAAGTACCAGACTAGCTACCCATGGTGACAAAGGAGTCTATGAGGGAGTGTAGTTTAGGCAATAGGAGGTTAGAGAATTTAAGGTAAAATTCAACTGTGAAACCGTCTGGTCCAGGATCCTTGTCTCTTTTAAGGTGTTGGAGAGCTATGAGCAGTTCACGTTGAGAAATATCTGATTCTAAAGAGGTCAAATCCAGAGGAAAATTGTGAGGTGTGTGTATGACAGAAAAAAAATTGGGCAGTAGGATGGGTGTCGGAGGCATAAAGATTAGCATAGAAGTGAGAAAATTCAGTCAAAATGTCATCATCCTTATGTTGGAGAACAGAGTCCTTATCGAAAACAGCTTCAATGTTTAACTTATTATGTTTAACTTTTAGGTAATTAGCCAAAATTTTCCCTGCTTTATTTTTACCCCCATAAAATTTTGCACTTGATTTCAACAAATATAGAGAAACGTCTTCCGTGGATTGCTTATTAAATTTCATTTTAGCATCAACAATGGCTGTCAAACTTTCTCGTGAGTGAGAAGTATAGTAGGAGTGTTCCAATCTCTTAATATTTTGAAGAAGATCCCCGGTGTATTTGCGAGCAAGTTTCCGTTTCTTAGCCACAGAGCTTATTATGAAATCCCTTGCCGCAGCTTTAAAGGTGTCCCAAATGGTGTGTTTGGGGAGATCAGGTGTATCATTAATCCAAAAAAATTCTGTGAGAAAAGTGGAGAAAGAGGCGTTAAATTTCGGAACCAAAGAGAAGTGAATTATTAAAGAGCCATCTCTTGGGTCCCACAAATTTTGGTAAAATATCAATATTAATCAAGACGGGAGCGTGGTCAGATAACAAAATAGGCCCAATTTCCCGCTTTAGTGAGGGTTTGTGAAATGTGATGAGAAACTAAAATATATTCAATCCGGGATTGTGAATGGTGGGAGGGTGAGTAAAAAGTGAACTACTTAGTAACCGGATTACACAAATGCCAGGCGTCAATGACTTTATGCTGTGAAATCACCTGGGCAAAAAGCTTATGCGGTTTGTTAGGAACAAAAGGAACTTTGGATAACCTGTCCATAAAGGGGTCAAGAGACTGATTACAGTCACCAGCCATGATGAAATTATCATCCAAGTACCTGGAGATAGAAGAGGCCATCCTATGCCAAAAAGTGGGATCACCTCCTGTGGGAGCGTATACATTAAAACATTGAGATTGGAACACCCCTTAAAGAGAGTTTGACATATACCCATCTACCATCAGGGTCTGATTCTGTATCAACTAGGGAGAAAGAAAGAGACTTGCGGCACAAAATTACAACACCATTTTGTTTACCATCTCCCGGAGCATAAAAAATCTCATCCACCCAACCTCTTTTAAGTTTAAGAGATTCAACCTGAGACAAATGGGTTTCCTGTAAAAAAGCAAAATCCACATTCAATTTAGCAAGATGTGTTCAAATTCTTTGTCGCTTAATAGGAGAGTGAAGACCTTTAACGTTCCAAGAAACAACCTTAACAGACATTAAGCATAATTAACCATAGAGCAAACACCAAGAAAAAGACCAAATGGGAAGAGGATAAAGAGGACGAAAACCGGAATCGAGAAAATAGATAGTAAAGCAACAATACAAGAAGAAGGAAATATGCGAAAAAGCACACTGCAAATTGAGAGATAAAATGAGAAATTCTAAGAAAAAAAAAAGAAGAGATGTCAGAATTATAAGATAACATGAGAGAAGGTGGGAGCAACATGAATAGAATAAAAAGTAAGTGACTAAGTAGAGAAAACATTGGGAAGGCAAGAGGAAAAGAACAGAGGATGACACCAGATAAGAAAAATAAATGAAGAGAAGAAAATGAAGGAGCGATGACAAACAATGAAAGAAAGGTGAAGATCAATGAAAAAAGATTATACCTACAAACTGGAGTAGGCATAGGAAAAGGACCAGGAACAAGACTGGGGACCAAGGGAAGGAGGGGTGGAAACACATCGAACAGGCATGACCTCCAAGGTCAACGAGACGCACAACCGGGGGAATCCACAGAACAAGGTGTTAGGTCTGCGGAAAACATGAGGAGAAAAATGTGTTAGAATGTCAACCAGTAAAAAGAGAAAAATCAACAAAGTGTAAACCAAGTATAACATCAAGAAGTAACAATAAAAACTACAGAAACATCAGCATGTATAAGAATCAGGCAAGGGGAATGCAGGAGAGAAAGTGATAATGGAAAAAAGAAGTAAAGACAGAAGATTCAGGGAGGAAAGGAGGAAGAGGGTTCAGAAAGATCCATAGCAGTTGCTCTGCAAGAATTCAGAACGCTGCAAAGGCGAACTGGATCCTCCTAGGTCGTCGTTTTATTAATATATGTGACCTTAAAAAGGCACGGGTGAAAGAGACCGTATCTGGCCCCAGTGGATCGAAGATCAGGTCTCATGTCCAGAAAGGTCATGCGTCGAGCTGCTGTGGCTTTGGCGTAGTCCTGCGCAAAAACTTAGGAAGAACCAGACCAGGTGAGCCGAGGAGAGGCTTTAGCTGCAGAAAGAACCTTCAAAAGGTCCGTGTATTCTAAAAAATACATAATGACTCCCCTCGGTCGTGAAGTAGGTGAAGAAGAAGGCTGAGGTCTGCCAAGTCTATGCGCACGCTGGATATTAAGCGAAGTACCTTCTGACAAATGCAATAGCTTTGGTAGAAAAGACTTGAAAAAGGTGATGGGATCGTTCCCCTCGCAACTTTCCACTAGGCGTAGATACGCAGATTATTGCGCCGATTACGATTTTCAAGCTCCTCCACCTGTCGTTGAAGGGATGAGACCTGTGAAGATAAGTGCGAAGTTTTGGCGGAGGATTCTTGCAGTGAAGAAACACTTTGCTCCACTGAGGTGACCCTTGCCTCCATTTGCGACCAGTTATCCGTGAGCAGTTGTAACTTGGCATTGGTATCCTCCATGAATGGGCGAAGAGCCCTAATCTCCTCTAGCAATAGTTCCACAGAAACAGAGGATAAGGGCTTAGACAGAGAGGGGGGTCCTTTTTTAGTCGTTTAGAGGTGGCTTTGCCTGGGGCTGGTGTAGCAGACTCCATTATGGGATTAACGTACTGGAGAGGAGACAATAGGGAAGCCTCAAATTTAGCAAACTGTGAAAATATCATGGAGTTTTTAAGCCGAACGCGCTTTGGCGTAGTGGAAACTAGATGCAGCCTAATTCTGCCCATAAAAGGGGATAAAAATAATAGAGCAGAAAGAACAAAGGCTAGAAGGCAAGATGAAAAGGGGTTGAGATCGGCAGGTCGTGAGGCAAGGAAAAGAACTGTGATCCACAGAACTGTATAAAAATGCTGGCAAATTGTGAGAGGCTAATTGTGAAGAAATGCCCTCCTCAGTAATCAAGAGGCATAGTCCAGAGGCAGTTGACGAAGAAAAACAGGAAAATTGTGAGGAGAACTAAAATGGCCGCTAAACATTCGTGACAAGAATTCTGTGCTTGTAAATAGGCACTCAGTATCACTATTATAGACAAAATGCCGAGAAAAATGCCCAGTAAGGGAACAAATGTAGTGAAAACATTCTAGGCATCATGCAAGAAGATTTAGGCATGGAGAGGAGAAAGGCATCGATGCATCGTATCTCCTCGTAAAAAAAAAATAAAAAAAAAAGGCGGTCGCGGCCGTTGGAGAGCCGCGACCGGAGTTGATCCCGCAGAAACAATGTGATAAAGAGCCTCAAAAATGTCGGAAGGGAGCCAAAAGCATGCTCACCACCTTCCGAAAGCAAAATCCGATGTTGGAAACGGCGAGGCTCACCGAAGAGATACAGGTTCCAACGGCTGTGGCGAAGCGCTTAACCAAAAGCCGCCATGTTCCCCGGGCTCCAAGCCACGCCCCGGGGGCGGGGGCTCTAATAATGAAAAGCTTCTGAGTGTTGTAACCCAAGTTATAAGTGCACCAACTAATCAGTATTATGTAAAGCTAATTGTCTGCTTGCACGCCAGCCCCCAGTGCTAGTTACTGAGTGGTTAATCTCACACGAGCGTTACCCGTATCTAACCCTGTCCTATTTGCGCCGAATGACCACACACACTGACAGTGAAACCGAAGTCACTCACAGGGGACACTGATACACACCTCCATCTGCGTGAGTGCTCCCTCCTGCACAGAGGCAGTCAGGGGTCACGGAAGGGTGTTGCGCGGTGGGGTAGTGTAAAATTAAAAGAAAACGTACCTGTCTGCACCGCCTCTGCGCCCCGGGGTCCTGCGTTCTGAAGAGGAAGTTCAGGAACATGCAAGCTGCAGCTCCCTCCCCTCCTGGAAGCCAATCACAATGCTGCAATGGCAGCGTTGTGATTGGTAAGGAGTCCCGGATGGCGCCCAGCCAGGCACCAGTAGGGACGCCATTTTCTCTTTGTAGGCTGCATGCAGCCTACATAGATAAAATATAGAAAGCGCATGACTGCTTTGGTCGGCCCCAGGGCCCCAAGCATTCAGGGCACGCAGAATGGTGGAAGCCACTCCTCCTCCACCCGCCCACTCTCCTGTCCCCAATCAGGCATAGGCTCCCGCCCGCCCTCAACCAGGCATACTCCCAGGGCCGGACTGGCCATAGCGGGCAGCGGGCAATCCCCCGGTGGGCTGCACTGGTGGGGGCCGGTTTTGGGCCCCATGTTGCCGTTTTTGTTACTGGGCCGTTTTTGCAGCATAGCTGCAAAATTGGCCCTGTACCAAAATCGGTCGAAAACCGTCCCGGGCAAAGAGCTCGGCGGCACCTCCAATCCCCCCCTAAGTGGGGAGGGGGGGGGGGGGCGGGAGAGCACTTTGCCAGGGCCGGTTGTGGTTCCCATTCCGGCCCTGCATACCCCTGCCGTCTGCTTTCTCACAGCGTGAGAAGCAAAAAGTAAAATGGTATTTTAAATACCATTTTATTTTCTGCTTCTCGCGCTTCGAGAAGGCAGTGGAGCGGCCACCACTGCATTTCAATATGCATCAAATGCAGCTTTATGTCCCTACACTTGGACAACGTACCGACCCTAGCAATTAAACCAGCATGGAAAAACTCTGGTCTAACAATATGCAGGCTCTGCAAAGAGAAAGAAGAGGACTTCATTCACCTGATCTGCATCTGTCCTCGGCTGTATAAGCTTCGTTTGCAACTACTAAATAGAAGCTTCAATGACAGAGGGGAAACAACACTTACAACACAACTTTTACAACGCACTACCTTTACAATGAAACTTTTACAACGCAACATCCATTACAACGCATGCCATTACAATGCAACCATTACAACGAATGTCACTAAAACGCATACCACTACAACGCATGTCATTACAACGCAGTCATTACAACGCATACCATTACAACGCATACCTACACTATCCAACACTTACCCTACTGTTGCACCCCCTGGAGTTAGAATAGTAATTTTTACCCCTACACTATCCAACACTTACCCTACTGTTGCACCCCCTGGAGTTAGAATAGTAAATTTTACCCCTATACTATCCAATACTTACCATACATGCAATGTAATGGTATGCGTTGTAATGGTATGCGTTGTAAATGTAGTATGCGTTGTAGTGGAATGTGTTGTAAAGGTAGTTTCAACGAATTCATTGTAATGGCATGCATTGAAATGGAATGCATTGTAATGGATGTTGCGGTGTAAAAAATGCGTTGTAAAGGTATGCGTTGTAAAAGTATGCATTGTAACGACATACATCCATGACAGAGGCATCCGTTCAATCCATTATAGCGCGCCTTAACCCCAGCGACCCACAGGTAAACTGCAAATTCGTTAAATTCTTGGCAATGACCTTTGCAAGAAGCCCGGGGTCACTCAAATTCCATAAAACTGGCCCAATCATATTCTTGGCGAAAAGAAGTCCACATCGGTCCTGCTTCTTTTTTATAAACTTAGTGAATAGCCTGGGGTCACTCAAACTTTATATAACTGGCCTGAGTTGTATCTACGGCAAAAAGAAGCCCATAGCGGTCCGGCTTATTTTTCACAAACATTACTCCACTTTGTCGAACTCGGCCCAGGTCCTCCTGTACTACTAATAGCTAATGGTTATGATGATTCATTACAATGAAATGACTGCCCACAGAGTCACCTCGCGAATCGACATTGACCCCCATGCAGCCACCTGTATCTGTAAATGTTTAAATTCTGAGAATGGTTTATATATCCCACCTGCTCTTAACTATGTATTCATTTTAAGATTGTCAGTGGCAGGAAGCTTGTAAAGGTCAAAGTTGAACGATTTTTGACATCGTCCCTGGATGTACCATTTTAATGTCTACCTATTTTGCACAAACACATGATACATTTTAATCTATTAATTCTCTCAAAATGTATGATAGCAGAAAACACGCTGAATGACCTGTTGCATTTTCTTTTTAGCTGCACCTTTTATGATGTATATCAATAGTAATGAATTGAAATGGTTATGGTTTAAATTAACTAAAACAATAAACTTGAACTTGTGATGAAGGCATACCCATCAAAACTGTATTGTCAAATTGTGACATAATCAATAGCCTTTTAATTTTCTTTTGTGCATGGATGGCAAGTGTTCTGCTTTGGTAACTTCATATAATGTTTGATACCATTAAATGTGCTGTTTCAAACTTGAATCCTAAAGAGATCGCAGCTAGTGATAGAGAAGGTGGGAAATCTAAAATCATTAGCACTTTGATTATATTAGGGTAGAAACCTTTTTTGAATTTCATGGAGAACAGAATAAACCACATGGTTTTAGGGTTGAGGTTTAGGATTGTATTTGCAATCCATGCTTGTAACTTGCAGCTTTGTGTGCAGGCTCGAACAGATGATTTTGCCCTGTTTTCAGTTTGGCTGTATGGCACTACTCACTCCAGCCAACTCTGCTCTATCACCTTCTAAGCCACATACTTCACTCATCTCGACTTCTCACACCTCTCGTTGATGGAGCTCTGAATTGCTGTCTGCCTCCAACAAATTAAGACTGTGGCAGTGTGTGTATCCAAGTGACTGGCATGCTTCATTGCCAAGTACGATCTTTCACATCCATCAGCTGCAGGTCTGCAACTGTGTTTTATCAGCCATGCAGGGGACAACAGGGGCCCTATTACAGAAGTGCCATGGGGCGCAATGGGGTTTGCGCCCGCTGTGCCCGGCCCCGGGGCACTTTGGTATTACGGAAGAGGCGGCAGACGCTTATGCGTCCCCTTTTGTAATGCCGATAGCACTAGCGCGCATAAAGCTCTAGCGCTATCATCAGAGGACGTGCACTCCTTTGTATTGAGGTGTGGCCTCATGCAAATGAGGGAATTCCTTTGCCTCTGCGCACCGGACGTATTACAGACACAGGCTTAGAGGCAAGGAAGCTGTCAGGAGGGGCACTGTCAGTGTGCTCCCTAAAAGGTGCCATCTGATGAAAGCCTTCTGGAGGGGAGAAAGGGGTTCCATGGGCCCCCCCAGACACCCCCATGCAGGTGGGTGCAGTCACTCACTACAAGCGCCTGCAAGAGGATCTCCAATCTGCCTTAAAATTGGAGGCAGGTTGCTGCTTGCACTGTGAAATACGGTGCAGCTTCAAAGGAGCAACTCCGTTTTTCACTTGAATGCCCTGCCCTGAGAGCAGCGCGAGTTTGCGGCTGCCCTGGGGGGAGAGCATTTTTCCTAATATGGAACAATTTTTCTTATCTGTGCTGGGTTCACCTTTTAAAAGATGTGCCCAGCGCCAACAAGGAAAATGTGCCATATGTATGATATGGTCCATGGTCTCAGAATTTTACAAGAACAGAAGACTTTTCTCAAATTTCACAAACACAACTTTCTAGTTTTTTCTCAAAGGTTAGACACAGCATTGCGATGCACTGTCAGTACTCTTGGGGTAGATGCCTACAGGAGTTTCTAATGCACAAAGTGTCTCAAAGAATATCCAGAACAGCCAGAATGAATTGATCACCTGCATTGAAAAAAAAAAACTATAAGGCTACTGAGATAGCAGTTTTCTAAAATAATGGGACTGTTAATATTATTTCTCACAGTTGTAACATTGCCTGCAAAATACATTTATTGTGTGCTGTTGCAGTGTTACATGTATCTAAGTTTCCATCTACATCACCATTTTGGATTACATCTGCTTGGACTCGCTCCCCTTCCAGCCCTCCATCACTCCATCATAAGTGATGCAGTAATACCTCATTGGGTAGCATATTACTGGGATGTGGTATTACCCTGTTATTATAACATGCAGACTTAGCTGATATTCCTGATTGTTGTTCATTGTTCTTGCTCTCTAGGCCATAGTAGACCCCACCAGCACCAATGAGTCCCAACAAGGCTGAAAGTCTGGACTCTTCCTGTTGGAGTAGGACCAGGGCTGATTTGCATATGGTTTGTGCCAGTCAGAAGTGGCATCCCATCTTTCTCTCTCTCCTTCTTCTTCTCCTTTCTCTCTTTTGCTCTGGATCAAAGTTCGATAATGAAAAACAAGTTTCAGCCCCCAAAAATGAGTTCCAAAGCCCACCATCTGCGACTACTGGCCCAAACTAAGCATCCCATGTCTGTAAGTCATTGGTGTATTACTAGGTAAGACTGAAGTGATATTTTATCGGAATGTACCAGTATTGCCGTTACAAACGTTAGTGGGGAGGATATCTTGTGCTCGTTGCATTGTGAACTAATGTAGTATAGTCGCCATAACATATCAAGTAGATTTGAAGAGCGCAATCTAAAGATTTTGCATAAATCACGTCGCCAGTTGGAAGCCTTGCGTTATCCGTAAACACCAGGAAGAATTAGAAATCTTTTACACTGTTATTTCAAATTACTGCTGCACATGTGCTCGATTTCTCCAGGCGGATTCAAAAGATGTCGGATTCTGAGGTCAACAGCAGTAATTATCCGTAATCATAGTGTGCGGTTCTGAGCTCGAAATGTAAATATTGCCCATTGAGTAAGAGATGGCAGCGGAGAGATGGGTTTGCTCCTAGGCGTTCGGCGTAATGAGGAAAATACATGTGTTGGTTGAGAATTAAAAAGAGGAAGAACGCAGGCTTTGTTTCCCTGTGTCTGCATGCATCCGAAAACATGGCCGGGCTGCTCGCAGCGTCTCGTGCACTGCACTGCTAAGTCGACAGCGGCGGCACCAATCGCAGCCCCCCGCGCGAGGCCCATCGACAGCGGCGGCACCAATCGCAGCCCCCCGCGCGAGGCCCATCGTTGCCTCCTGATAGGGTCCTACGAGCGCGCTAAGGTAGGTCACCGTAGGTGCCATGCAAAAAGGCCACATCAGGGTGGCAATCTGCTTTTCAAAGGGATAAAATAGTGACATCAGCATCGAGCTTTATTAAGTATGTGAAAGGTGGTGGCAGAAAATATTAACAGTTACCACCACATTTAGTTGCTAATGTTGCATCTACAGTTTTCTTAGCACATGTAGATAACTAAATTAAATTCACTGCAAGTATTTTTTTATTGATAAGTACCCAAATTAAGTATACAAACGATTACATGTATTTGCAATTTGAGTGTGAACAGTGGCATAGTTGGTGTGTCATGGGCCATATAGTGCAGGGAATGAAATGGATCCCCTGTCCACTGTTTGAACTGTGAACATTTCCAAGGTCGTACCCAGAAAAGGGGGGGGGGGGCTGGAAGTAGGGGGGTTCATTTGAGTGCCGGGCCAGTCCATATTAATGATTACCCCCCACCGCCCCCTCCAAATGATCCAGGCTGCTGGCACAGTATTTATTGAAAACTGAGGTGTGGTGGTAGTTCAGATGGTGAACCTTTTTCTTTCCGATCTCCCTCCATACTCCCTTCCTTTTAGTTACTTCCTCGCCTTTCTTAGTCCATTCTTCTTCTCCCCTACTCACTCCTAACCACCCTCTACCCTCCTACCTTCCAGCCTTCCTCTATCTCTCGTTACTGTTAAATAATTCGAGTATCTCTATCCATTTTATTTATGTAGATAGTTCTTTCTTGCCACTCTGACATATGTAAAATGACTTTCACTATTTGTTCTCTGTATTATATCATGTTTGAATCCTACGTTATGAAACTCCTGTGCTATATCCATACACGTGTAAAGCGCCGTGATAGCCCTGGGCTGAGCAAGCGCTATATAAAACCTTAAAATAAATAAATAAATAATAAAAAGTAAAAATGCCTTTAGGTCTTTGTTTTATCTTGTCACATTCTGTGTGCATTCAAACATGGAGGACTAACGTCAGGCTATGTGTTGTGGCAAATTTTTGCTTCTTCTTCTAACATGCAGATGTTTTTTACTTCTCTTTCTCTCACTGCAAAGTGAGAGAATTTTGTAAGGTGAACTTTGTGACATTCTTAACCTAATGGGGTACCGGAAGTGTGAAAGAATGATTGTAATGAGTGTAATTTGCTTCAAATATAGAACACAATTTAAATACCTTTAAATGAACTGTACAAATATTTCCAAATAAACTGGCAGTCATGAAAGCACAAATGAAGCACATGTGGTTGTGTAATGCTGAATTTTGATGGAATTTTTTTTTTCGAGAGGATCAAAGCAAATGTTGGTAATTCACAAATGATAAATGTTGTATTCTATTGCAACATTTGTATGGTGCTTACTGCTCCTATTAGGGCACTGAAGCGCTTACCCACATGGGCAGCAAGGTACGCCATATAGGGTGTGTGGTTGGAATAATTTTTAAAACATTTTTGTTTGTGATCCTATGTGGGAAGTGTTTCCATGTAACGTTTGTTGATCACCAAGGTGCAGGGATCGTGTTATGGGATGCAGCATGTAGCAGTGTGGTAGATGATGAGGTGTGAGGGACACAGATGCACAGGTTATGATTTTTAGGAATGCTGGCAGCTTTGAACAGCTCTGCAGGTCACTTTATGGTATTTCGTATGTTTATAGTCTGCATTGCTGGTTACCGTACTGGATCGTCCAATCAGAAATTCTGCGTGTAGTTGTGGGCCTGATCAGGCATGGTTGGAGGGAGTGAGAAGTGGAAATATCTGCTAGGGTGGGCTTTATTACTTTCATCCCATATCTGAGTGTCATTGTGAGATGTGAGATGTAGAGTAGCGGCTATCGTTTTATAGATATTTGTGACCTACATTGATGGACTAGACTAAAGTCCTGCGATTAATCAGAAGTGTGCAACAGATTTCGTTCATTATTCCATGCCTGTTCATTTGGTGATTGCAAAAATAATGGATTTAGGCCCAGATCTCTGTACTGGGGTGAATGTATGACATTGTTCTGCATTCTGTCCATCAACTGTGATTTTTGCATTTGTCACCCCGAGTGGGATGGGTATGCTCAGACGTGAGTCCCATGCACTCCACACCACTGGATTCAAGCAAGCCGGGCTGAAGACGGCTGGAATGCCAGAAACCGGTCCTCGGAAGCTTGTTTCTGGTCCAGGAAAGGCATGGCTTGGCAGTTCGGGCTGGACTGTTCCCATGAGGCACAGGGTCAGACTGATTTGCACATGGCCATGTCTGAACTGGGGTGGTGTGGAGTACAAAAAAACGATAGATTTAGTCCCAGATCTCTGTACTAGGGTGAATGTATGACATTGTTCTGCATTCTGTCCATCAACTGTGGTTTTTGCATTTGTCACCCCGAGTGGGATGGGTATGCTCAGACGTGAGTCCCATGCACTCCACACCACTGGATTCAAGCAAGCCGGGCTGAAGACTGCTGGAATGCCAGAAACCGGTCCTCGGAAGCTTGTTTCCGGTCCAGGGAAGGCATGTCTTGGCAGTTCGGGCTGGACTGTTCCCATGAGGCACAGGGTCAGACTGATTTGCACATGGCCATGTCTGAACTGTGGTGGTGTGGAGTACAAAAAAACGATAGATGTAGGCCCAGATCTCTGTACTAGGGTGAATGTATGACATTGTTCTGCATTCTGTCCATCAATTGTGGTTTTTGCATTTGTCACCCCGAGTGGGATGGGTATGCTCAGACGTGAGTCCCATGCACTCCACACAACTGGATTCAAGCAAGCCGGGCTGAAGACGGCTGGAATGCCAGAAACCGGTCCTCGGAAGCTTGTTTCCGGTCCAGGGAAGGCATGGCTTGGCAGTTCCGGCTGGACTGTTCCCATGAGGCACAGGGTCAGACTGATTTGCATATGGCCATGTCTGAACTGGGGTGGTGTGGAGTGCAAAAAACTATGGATTTAGGCCCAGATCTCTGTACTGGGGTGAATGTATGACATTGTTCTGCATTCTGTCCATCAACTGTGGTTTTTGCATTTGTCACCCCGAGTGGGATGGGTATGCTCAGACCTGAGTCCCATGCACTCCACACCACTGGATTCAAGCAAGCCGGGCTGAAGACAGCTGGAATGCCAGAAACCAGTCCTCTGAAGCTTGTTTCCGGTCCAGGGAAGGCATGGCTTGGCAGTTCGGGCTGGACTGTTCCCATGAGGCACAGGGTCAGACTGATTTGCATATGGCCATGTCTGAATTGGGGTGGTGTGGAGTGCAAAAAAACGAGGGATTTAGGCCCAGATCTCTGTACTGGGGTGAATGTATGACATTGTTCTGCATTCTGTCCATCAACTGTGGTTTTTGTATTTGTCACCCCGAGTGGGATGGGTGTGCTCAGACGTGAGTCCCATGCACTCCACATCACTGGATTCAAGCAAGCAGGGCTGAAGACGGTCGGAATGCCAGAAACCGGTCCTCGGAAGCTTGTTTCCGGTCCAGGGAAGGCATGGCTTGGCAGTTCGGGCTGGACTGTTCCCAAGAGGCACAGGGTCAGACTGATTTGCATATGGCCATGTTTGAACTGGGGTTGTGTGAAGTGCAAAAAAACGATGGATTTAGGCCCAGATCTTTGTACTGGGGTGAATGTATGACATTGTTCTGCATTCTGTCCATCAACTGTGGTTTTTGCATTGTTCATTTGGTGATGGCTGGTTTATTGACTGCACATTACTGATAATAGACAAACCTCATAGCAGATGTGTCTCATGTGACTGTGATGGCTGCTTTATTGGCTGTTCATTACTGGTGATGAGCAAACCTCATAGCAGATATGTCTTATGTGAAAGTAAGAGGTGTAAGCTGCAGTTGGCTTATGACGAATATGACTCACTACCCTGCCCTGCCCTGAACCCTAATTTAGTACCCCTGCACGACCCTCCCTGACCCCAGTACTCTCCCTATATTAAGACGACCCAGCACGACCCCCTGACACTACCCTAAACCCAACAGCACTACCCTGCACTACACACACACCACAGCACTACCCTAAACCCTTAAACACTACCTCCAGCACGACCCTCCCCCGACCCCTAGTCTGCTCCATACACTTAAACATTACCCTGCACAACCCCAACACTACCCTAATCCCTAAAACACTACCCTGCACTACACACACACCACTGCACTACCCTAAACCCTAAAACACTACCACCTGCACAACCCTCTCCCAACCCCCAGTCCGCTCCCTACACTTAAACAGTACTCTGCACACCCCAACACTACCCTAAACCCAACAACACTATCCTGCACTACACACACACCACTGCACTACCCTAAACCCTAAAACACTACTACCAGCACAACCCTCCCACAACCCCCAGTCTGCTTCCTACACTTAAACAATACCCTGTACACCCCCAACCCTACCCTAAACCCTAAAACAATATCCTGCACTAAACACACATCACTCCTCTAAACCCTAAAACACTACCTCAAGCACGACCCTCCCTGACCTCAGTCCGCTCCCTACACTTAGACACTACCCTGCACAACCCCAGACACTACCCTAAACCCTAAAACACTACCCTGCACTACACACACACCACAGCACTACCATAAACCCTAAAACACTAACTCCAGCACAACCCTCTCCCGAACCCCTGTCCGCTCCCTACACTTAAACACTACTCTGCATGACCCCTAACACTACCTGAAACCCAACAACACTACCCTGCACTACACAAACACCACGGCACTACCCTAAACCCTAAAATACTACCTCCAGCACGACCCTCCCCCAATCCCCAGTCCGCTTCCTACACTTAAACACTGCCTTGCACAACCCCCAACACTACCCTAAACCCTAAAACACTACCCTGCACTACACACACACCACAGCAATACCCTAAACTCTAAAACACTACCTACAGCATGACCTTCCCACAACCCCCAGTCCGCTCCCTACGCTAAAACACTACTCTGCACAACCCTGACATTACCCTAAACCCTAAAACACTACCCTGAACTACACACACACCACAGCACAACCCTAAAACACTACCCCCAGCACGACCCTCCCCCGCCCCAGTCCGATCCCTACACTGAAACACTACCCCCAGCACGACCCTCCCCCTACCCCCAATCCCCCTTACCTCCCTCTCTTCCTGGTTCCTCTCTCCTGGTTCAAGCGACGTCTGAGGGGTGGTGGACGTCGTTGTGTGGAAACTGAAGAGCCTCAGCTTCCTCGCAACGATGTGGATAGCCATTACATCGCATGCGTTTTAACACTTTTGATGTAATGGTATGCAGTGTTAAAGCCATGTTGTAATGGCTGTTTACCCTTATGACTGCTGAGTGTTATGGTATTATAATATTTGGGCCAAAAATGTTATATTTGAATTTACTTAATGTATAATACCTGAGAAACCATAGATCAGCCCTCCTTAACTTACCTGCTTATAAAAAGTAATTTACGGGGAGGTTGTTTCCACTATAAGCTGAAGACTGAGAATGAGGCTGCAACTGTCTTTTCAGGTTCTCTTGCTGGGAGGTGAGGGGATGTAGTTGTCTTGGAAATAGACATGTCTTCAACTGTCGTCAGAAGTATATATCCTGCTAGATGCTTATGATGGTGACTTGTGGTGAATTTCAGAGTTTGGCAGCTTATATTAAGAAAGCCGTATTGTGTTGAAATGATGACTCTGTGTTTCCAACTTCAATAAAAAAAATTTAACAAAAAAAAAAGCTGTGCCCTCCCACGGATTTCTTATGGTAGGGTGGCATGAGAATAAGTGGTCAAGCCTGAAGCACAGTTTCCTGTTTTGTTTGATTGCTTGAACTCAACTCTGGAGGTATAGTAGCCCTTTTACTTTGAAGGCTCTGTGGAAAATGCAGCGAGCCTTGAACATTGCCCTTCTAGCTAGTGGTAGCGAGTGAAGTTATTGCAAGATTGAAAGCATGTGTTCTCTTGAGTGAAGACGGAGAAGAAGTCATGCAGCAGCATTTTGAATGAGCTTTATTTTGCATATGATTAATACAGGTTCACCAATTATAGGCTGTCAGCATGATCAAGTTAGGAGATTATGAGTGTGAGGATGGCTTGCAGTTTCTTTTGGTATCCGAAAAATGGGAAGATGCGACATTGTTTTGCAGCATGTAGAAGGCACTCTGTGACGTTGTTAAGCTGTAGTATCAGGTATAGGTCTGAATACTTAGTTACCCTTAGGTTTCTGACTTCTCTTGATATTGTTGGAGGGGCCTCATTTTCCTTAGTCCATTCTGGTCTACAGGCCTGTAGCCAGATGTACATTTCCAGGGGGCAAGGCCCTTGTAGGAGAGTAGGATCTGCTTACTAGGGTTACCTCCACTTTTTACTGGTGTTTCACTGTTTCTCAACTCTAGTCTGGCTGGGGTCCTGCTATCCAGGACCCCAGCCTAGCTGCTTCCTCTCTAAAATGATTGCATGTCCTTTAGGTACACTGGGGTACTCTTGTGAGTCCTTAGTATATGGTACCTTAGGTACTAAGGGCATAGGTACCCCAGAGGCCTATCAGGGGCTGAAGCATGTATTATGCCACCCCTAGGAAGCCTTCCAAAATGGCAACACAGGTCTGCTCCTGCAGCCTGGGTAAGGTGGTGCATGCACCCCTTACTAAGATATAGGTTACCTATATCTACCTTTAATCACTGACCCATCTAAACCTATAAGTCAATCCTATGGCAGGCCTCATCAATCCAGAAGGCAGAGTACTTGGTTTTGTGTGAGAGGGTGCCCATGCATGAGCAGAGCCCCTCTGCAGCTTTTGGAGCCTATTCTCTGAGGCTGTTCTGTGACGCAGCCAGAGCGTATACATTTAAGTGCATTATAACCTCGTGGTTAATGCTAACTTTGGAATGGCGATAGAGATAAAGGGGGAACAAGGGAACGCAGTAGGTAGTTAAGGATCTTGGGTAGTAATTTTGTACAACAACAGTGGTCCTTACAAAAAGAACTATAGGAGCGTTCAGATAAATTATAGTCTTCAATAAGCACTATAAACATTGGTGTCCAGCCAGACACATTTAATCAATCAAGAAGAATGTTTTGGGTAATCGTAATGTGGACAAACAATACAGTTGGACACAATCCTGCATCCAATTTACATGGAAACAACCGATAAGAGGACGAGGCACAATCCTGTGTCAGGTCTACACAAAAGTTTACACAAACAAGAACAGTGTTTCAAATATAAACAAAGGGCATTTTCAGGCAACAGTTCGGCGGCAGCTCAAGGTAGAATGGAGAAATAGACAAGCTATCCACAATAGTTATCACACAAAATAAGACACAATGGTTAACTGCATGAAACTATACAAAAGGTCGACGGCGTTTCGATCCCATAAAGCGTATGGTGGGATCATCATCAGGACTTGTTGTAATTCACATGCCTGAAATATGTAACTGCCTGGTAGAGAAAGGGATAGAAAGGGCAGACATAAACGTGAGAATAGACAGGAAGAACAGCTAGTGACAAACAAACGGAATTTTGCGAGGACCATGCACTAATCGTGTGAGCGCCATGCAATCGGTGCGATCACTTAGAGATAGTGTGACACTAGATGGAATTATACGACACAGTGAAGGTAACGTCCGACGGTTGATATGGAATTCAAAGGAGTGTACAGTAGGCGGAGTAGTGGGGCCGCAATGAGAAAATGAGAACAAGCACCGTTCTATGCGGCCGATGGTGATTGCTGCACACAAGTTCGAAGTCAGTGCTCGTGTGAAGGACTGGAATGAGTGAGGCGCACTAGAACTTTCTTAAAGGGTAGGCGCGAGGATTCCGGAGGGTTCCAGTGAGTTAGGTGTCAGATTGAGGCACAATGAGACAATGACCGTACGAGCCTCAGCAATTGTGGGGGAGAGTGCCGGCACGCGAACCGCTGCCGTGAGACTGCTGTGGTTGAGTGATAGTGCCAATAATTTACATCGATGAAATACTAACCAACGGTGGAGGCATTACTTCCGATCACTTGAATTCGGGGAAGATCAGCCAAGGGTGGCGTCTGAGTAGAAAGGGAACTCTGTGAGGGAACAGAGACTGTAAGCGGGTGAACGTGTCAAAGGGGGAGCAGGATGCTAGCCATTACCTTGAGTAGGTTGATGGGGTATCCGGCGTGTCAGTACGATAACTGAGGGTTGAAGTAGTAGGTGCCCAGCCGAGGATGACAATGCCTGAAAGAGTAACAGGGCATGTAAGGTCCATGTAAGCAAAAGTTATACGCGGGGCGAGGGGTATGGAAACCAACTGTCCTTACCTTACAGGACTGCGAGATCGCTCCTGAACGCTTCTGCAATATGGCGGGCAACCACGTCTAGAGTGGGGGAGTGGCTGCGTGTTTAAAGTAATGGGGAGTGTGGTGCGCGTAACCGTGGCTGCATGGAAACATGATGTAATGTTTGGTGTCAAACACTTTGGAATCCTACCCCCCACCCCCACCAGTCCTGGCAGCGGGGGTAGAATTCCACCCATCTAGAGGGTGAGACATGTACGCACTGATCTAACCGGTAATAGTTTGAAAGAACCCTAGCTTCACAAAATGGATGCTGCAGCCACAGACACAGGTCTGAGCTCCTGCTGCTGGATGAAACTCCAGCAGGGGGAGCCTGGACAATAGGTTTCCTGTCACAGGGAGGTGTAACCACCTCCCAGACAGACAGGCTTTAGAGTATTGGGGCTGTCTCGGTCATTCAGAGAATGCTTTTCAGACAGTGCTGGGGGCACACTTGGGGGCAGATTTACAATAACTGGCGCATCCCCAGGGATGCGCCAGTTATTGTGCGCCGCAGCTCCGCCACCCATGGTGGGCCGCATTTACAATTGAACATTGATCCACATTCGGTCCATCACCTGTTTTGTTTGCAAATTCCGCCCTAGGTGCGCTGGGGATGCTCAGACGTGGGTCCCAGGCACTCCACACCACTGGAGTCAAGCTAGCCGGGCTGATGAGAGGTGTTACCTCGAAACCGGTCCGGTCCTCGGATGCTTGATTCCGTTCTGGGAAGGACATGGCTTTTGTAGTTCGGACTGGACTGTTCCCATGGGGCACAGGGTCAGAGCTGATTTGCATATCGCCATTGTCTAACCCAGGGTGGTGTGGAGTGCAAAAAAATGATGGATTTGGGCCGAGATCTTCGGACTGGGGTGAATGTGTGACATTGATCCACATTCGGTCCATCACCTGTTTTGTTTGCATTTACAATGCGGCGCACCATGGGGCATCTGTGCCGTAAAGGTGGCGCATTGCTGGAGTTGCGTCGCAAGCGCGACGCAGCTCCAGCAAGGCTCGGGGGTGCCCTATCAGTCCAATGCTGCGTCAAGCCTTACGCCTGCTTCAAGCAGGCGCAGGGTTTTGACGCAGCATTGGCCTAAAAGTGACTGAGTGAAATCTTGTAGATTTCACTCAGCCACTTTTGCAAGGCGCACCTGTCCCAGAACGCCCACCCTGCGCCGGAATGCCCACATGTGGCGCAGGGCTTTACAACGTGACGCATCTGCCTAGATGCGTCACGTTATAAATAGGTCACAGGGATGCGCCACATTTACGCCGCCGTTGCGTGACGCAAACGTGGCGCAAGTCCAACATAAATCTGCCCCTTGGTGTCCCTGTGCATACCCCAGTTCAAACTGGTTGCAGAGGCGCTCAGCCCCTACTCTGGCGCAAAACTGGACAAAGAGAAAGGCGTATAACCACCCCTCCCCCCAGACCCTCCTAAAGGTGGGTCCCAAGAGTATGTCCAACCCCTTTCTTCAATATAAGTAAGAGGCCCCTGGCAACAGGACTTTGGATTACACCTGGACGAAACTCTGATACATATATCCTGGAACTTTGACATTCTACACGGCTAGAAGATGGATGAATCACCCTTGGGGTCAAGGAGTGACTCCCCTGTTCAAACAGGCACCAAAGAAGCATCTTGCCGATCTGCATTTCTGAAGCTCCCGCCGGACTCCGAAGTATTTGCAACTCAGGACAGGGACTTTCAGACTTCTCAGAGGCCGACACGAGATACCAGCAAAGCTGAGACGCAGCCCTCACAAGTGACTTGGGACCGGAACTCCTGGACACCGTGCCCAGTTGCTAGTGCATCAATTTCCTGAGCTTTCCCAAAGTTGTACATTGGGCTACTTGTAGTCCAAGCCCCAAGCACCATCTGCACTGAAGATTGTGGGCCTACACTCCACAAGTGTTCAGTGAGCCCGCTCCTAGCATTTCTGCTTGAGGCCCCTTCGCGATCCCTGGTCTGTCGACTGGTAGGTCCCCTCGAAGGTAACTCTACTTTTCTGTGGGCTTCCCTGGTTGCTCCAGATGTGCCCTGACTCCCCACCAAAGGGTGAGTCCCACAGATCTTGCTGGTCTGCACCAAAGCCAATCTCTGCTTTCTGTGTGGGTTGCTGTTCCCAAGGCTTCTCGGGTCCAATCCAGAAACCGACACTGAAGCACTCGATAATCCTTTGTTGGACAGCTCGAATCCAGTGCCTGGTTGTCGTCGACACCATCTGGTTCTCGTGGCTGAAGAGTCAAGCTTCGCCTTCTTCACCTGCAAGCACCCGACATCGGTGGGCATCCGCTCATCGCCTTCATGGGCATTAGCAAGTGACCCAGACTCTGTCCCCTCTGCTTTCAGGTTCTTCACATTTCTGATCCAGCCTTGGATCCACCCGGACACTTTCCACTTCGAAGCCAGCAGCACTTTGCAGTAGATCGCCATTGAAATCGACAACGAAACCCGACACAAAAAGACACCTATGCACCCGGCGTCCCTGGGTGAGGTAATCGAGTACTTTGCTGCTCCCGTTGGTGTTGACTCTAGAACCTCCTAGTTCTAAAGGGTTTTGCTCCAAGTACACTTATAATTGTCCTTTATCTCTAAAATTCCAACCGCGACTTTCCCCATAGAAGTTAATGGTGATTTGCGGCTGTGTTCAGACACTGCACGTGTCAACCATGGGTCTCCTGTGTCACTACCTTGGGTGGTTCCTGGTGGCCCCAGCGGTTCTACATGCTCTAGACCTGGTCTCTATGTCAGTCGTGGTTCGTATACCACTTTCTTAATATATGGTTTGGTATGCCCCTAGGGCTCAACGTATATTGTGCTAATTTACTGTGCGCTAATTAAGTTTACTGAATGTACTTTTGCCTCTAGTCCCATAAAGAGACTAGAGGGATTTGTTTAGAATAAATACATATATTTTATATATATACCTGGTGTGGTTCTCCTTTCATTTGGTCATTCACAAGATTATAGACTGGTAAAACAAGCTGCTTTACATTCCTCCAAGACTTAGCCTGAAGGCTGCTCTCCACAGCTATCACTAGGATAGCTTTCTATAAAGGTTTGGACGGGTGCAAGGTGCCCACTAGAATAGTGGACAGCATATGCCAGGCCAACTTCTCACAGCCCTCAGCTATGACCAGTGCCCTGTAGGTGCATTATTACCTAAAAAATAACAGGCTGGCCGCAGCTCAGAGCCCTCCATCCCACATGTCTTTCCTGAGGTGGTAGATGTCCAGCATTCACACTCAACATTTGTTTGCTGGAGGATGTCCTACATGGGAGATTATGCATCATGAAATCATCATACCTGGAAGGTCCGAAGGGATAAACCTTACCTCAAGTAAAGTTATGAAACTTCATCTGCTTCGTAAAGTGTGGAGTTTTCGAATTTCACCCAACTTCTTAAGGGAAGTTTTAATTTAAATTGTCACTGATTTAAAATAATTTTACAGAGTGCTTTAAGGACAGTTTGGGAAATTAGTAGTAAATAGTGTATTTTAAAATGTTTAGAGCTGTAATAATGGTCAACGCTGAATTTAATTTAAATGTAATTGTACAGGGGAAGTTGTGAAGGTCCCATAATGAATTTCAATATAAGATTGTGACAAAAGATGGATAGTTCAATGACATTTGATCAAAAGCACCAGTCAAAGCTGCATGGACTTGAGGTAGGTTCCAACATTGGCATAGACACCCTCATAATTACAGGCAAATTATGTAAAAGGTACTGTACAAAAGAAGACCTTCCTCAGTCACCAACAAGCAAGACAGGTAGGTGTGGTGAGGGACAGGTGATTGTGTGTGTCTGGAATGGCTCCATTTGAGGCCTGTGGGCTGGCAGAGCACACTAGTTCCATCTCCAGTTATAGGAGTCACAGATGCCAAACAGCAGCACTGTCTCTAAGGCTCTGAGTCGTGGTTCACGGTTTGCATCTAGGATCCTGCTCTATGATCCACTCTCTCTTTGATGCTGCTTGCATGGCACCTTCCATTTGACTAATACAGAGTCCCTCACTTCAGGAATTATGGGCGTTCTCCTCTCATTCCACATTGGTATTACTTACCCGAGTAATGGGCACAAAAAAGGTGGCACCTTTTTTGTGCCCATTACTTGAGTGAGCATGCATTTTCCTATGTGGTGAACATAGAAAGCAGGGAGCCTGTCATGTGTATTAGTAATGGACCAAATTTACTTGCATATGGATTGTTCGGTATTACTACAGGTGCAGATAAAAGTCAAGCTTCATGTTATGAACAATTAAGAGGCTGCCTTATTTAAATGTACACTAAATTGCCAAGTCACCTCCATAACTGAAACGAGAGCTAGATACACATTGAAGAAAAGGTGATTAAGGATTTGAAGAGAAGCATGGTGGTCTTTGAAATTCTACAAAAGCCTAACCATTATTAGTTGATCCACATTGCTTTTTAAAAATTGCTTAACAATGGCACCGCCTTTCTATTTGTTACTACATGCTCTCGGTGAGAAGTGCTGAACTGTTCCCTCTTCATCTATATCAGAAATGTCTACATTTGCTGGTATAGTTGGTGGAAATCACAGCCTACATGCATGAAAGTCCGAGTTCTATTATGGATGTGACTTGGCTATCTAGTGACCTTGTAAGTCCAATAGAGACGGTAATTCTAGAATTACCGGACCACCCATTATAAAGTCCTTTGGGGCTGATTCCGAGTTTGAAGGAGAGGGTACTGCTTCGCAACAGCAACGGAAGTTGACACTGGGTTGTTTGGGACAACAATAATCAGTGTCTGGAAACGAAGGTCTAGGGACCACGCCCAGGAGTGGCACAGCTCTATATCAGACATGTCAAAGCTTTTATCCCTGCAAGAGCAGGGAAGCCATCCCCATGCCTGCAGTTCCCCGTCCAGGATATGGAAGGATGCCGCTGGTCGGCAGAGGCCATCCCCATGCCTGCAGTTCCCCGTCCAGGATATGGAAGGATGCCGCTGGTCGGCAGAGGCCATCCCCATGCCTGCAGTTCCCCGTCCAGGATACGGAAGGATGCCTCTGGTCGGCAGAGGGCATGGAAGACCCCATGCAGCATAAAGACAGCTTTGTCTCATCCTATTGCCTTGAAAAAGGGATCTGGATGGCGCAGCGGTACTTCTCTCCCTCACCAATAGCTATATGGGGCAAGGTGAGAATTCTTTCTTGTAATATGGGTACCAGGGTCTGAGTGGGGGAATCCAACCTTATGGAGCCTTATGACTTCCAGGGCTTCCCAGAATTATTCTGAACTCGTAGTCCCAGCCACAAATAATGTGTGCTTCTTGTATACAAATCATCACCAGTGACATTGAGATAAATGTCCCACACGCCTAAGCAGGCGCGCAACACCCATTGGACTCCCCGGGCTTCAGACAACCCCCTCCCCCCCCCCCCCGTCGTGTGCGGCAGCCCATTTGAATGTTAATTAGGCCTTGTAGTTGTTTCACCCCTTCTATGAGCCCCTGCAGCTCCACTCTGCCTACTGATTAAAGGTTCAGCCCCCCCCCCGAAATTTCTTCTTAGCCCCCCCCGAAATTCGGCTCTAGTTGCGCCTCTGCGCCTAAGTTTCACACAGAAGGGTCGGACTGGGAACCCAAAGCCGCCATGGTAATTTTCTGCGGTCCAGCCCCCGAGTTGGGGGTTGGGGTGGTTCAAATGTGAAGCACTGCTGCTTTTGTTACTGGGTTACTGGGGGCCAACATTGCAGCACTGCTGCAAAACCACCCCCACCATTGCAAAACCGGCCCCCACCCTTTCAGCCTCCTGGGAAAACGCCCAATGGCCGTTAGGGCCCGTCCGGCCCTTACACACAGGTGTATTTCTCACACTCCTACTCTTAAGTTGCTTTAAGCTGTTTGTGAGGTTAATATGGTTAGGTGTTATTTCAGTTAGCGCCTGTGATTATTACTCATAACCCTGACGGCCTTAGTACAGAGCTCAAGGAAGAGCATTATTACAAATGAGGCTGTGGGCAGTGAATCAAGGATATCCTTTTCTGCTCTCCGATCACACATTTGATTTCATTCGCTATTCGTTTCACTCTCGTTCAATGATTGGTTCAAAGGTAACCTTCTTAAATATGTATGGATGGCCCCTGTAAGAGAACAAACCACAGAAATCAATGCTAGCATGTGTAATCCCGCCTCTAACAAACAATGTTATCATTAATGGCCGCCCACCGCGTGCTTCCTCACAGCATGCGTTTGCCTCCACTGCTTTATGATGTGCAATATTTACTGTATGGATCGCCATTGTTTCTCTTCAGTTGCAGTTTGACCCCAGAGCTGATTAAAAACATTTAATGTATGTTCAATCACGCCATAGCTCAGCCTCGACGTTCAAGTGATTGCTTCTGTCTCATTAAAGGATTTTCTTCTATTGATTGCAGAGCTGTTGGCTCTTCAAAAATGCTGCCCATGCACATCTGACTGCAGGATTAAAACCTCCGATATCTGTTCGTCTGCAGCACTTGCAGATTGATCCGCTCACGTGCCGTTGCTTGTTGTTGTTGCTCCTAAACGCCCGCTCTTTTTCTCTTCTCCCCCCTAGCTCAAGTCTCCGGTTCTTAACAATGAATTAGTCTGATCCGTTCCTAACGGATTCTGCCATTCTGTGGGAAAGCCTCAACCTGGCAGGCGCTCATTACCAATCACAGAGGAGATATTTTACCTTGAAGAACACGTGAGCCCAGAGTTACTAGGCACTTATGGCTGTCCTTGCATCACACAAGTCGATGTAAAGCAACGCAAGTGCTTAAGTAACATTTACTAAAGCCATTCAAATTGAGATTTGAGTGATTCGCTTTCAGCCACAGAGAAACGCAGGGCCTTATTTATGAAGGACTTGCGCCGCCGGTGCGTCACTTTTAACATGGGAAAAAGTGACTCATCGGCGGCGCAAGTCCTTCATAAATAAGGCTCGCAGTGCCTTGCGCTGGCTGCCTTGCGTTACCCTGTGTCGGATAGGCGTTACATGGGGAGCATTGGTATTCCTATGCATCCACCAATCTGGAGAGGATGTAGCCTTATGGCTAGAGCTGACGACTTTGGAGCGTCTGAACCGGGTTTAACACCTTCCATGCTAATGACCTCAGCTCGTCATGAGCCATGGTACTCGTGTGCTCATGACGAGCTGAGCTCAAGATGAACATTAGAACGCTCGCAAATTCCCCTGTTGTGCCAGCGTTCTAAAGAAACCAGTGTGGTCATGACGAGCTCATGAGCACTGGGGCGCTGCGCGCGCCCCCCTCGCCCCAGGACAGCGGGGGAATATGCCCCGCAGGGAATTCGGCTCAGCATCCTGTGATTCTGGGCAAATCACTTAATCTCTCTGGGCCTCATTTATGAGGCCCCTTGCGCCATCGGAACTTCACTTTTCATGAAGTTCCGTGGCGCAGAAGCCTGCGTGGTATTTATCAGGCAGCAGTACGGCAGTTTTTGTGGCGTACTGCTGCCTGATAAATATCAGTCCCTTTAACGCAGTGTTCTGCGTTAAAGGGGCGTGCAATGGGTGTTGCTGGGGGCGTTCCCAGCAACATCCATGGCCTTTTGACACTGCCCCAGATTTACGAGAAATCGTAACTCTGAAGCAGTGCCAAAAGCTTACGCCTCCCCAGGGGATGCGTAAGGGAGGCGCAACAGGGAGAAATGTCTTTATTTCTCTTCGTATTTCCTTTTTCTATGTGTGCTGCATTCTGCAGCACACATAGAAAGAGGAAAAGCCTCTTGTGATTATTTTTGTACAGAAAGGTTTCCCTTCCTGTACAAAAATAATCTTCCCCGCAACGCAGGCACCCTTGCACCATGGTGCAAGGGTGCCTGCGCTGGCGCAGGCAGCCCATTGTGCGCTGGCGCAGGGGAAAAGGACAGGAATGCGCCGTATCTTATAGATACGGCGCATTTCTGCCCTTTTCTTTTGCCGTAGGGAAGCGCAGCAGGAAGGCCTGCTGCGCTTCCCTACGGCAAAAAGTCATAAATGAGGCCCTCTGTACCTAACAAATAATGAATGTGTCCTTGTGTAACGTAACTGGCGCTCATGTAAAGCGCTCCAATACCTTCGAGTCAAGTTTCCACTATATAAATCTGCAAAAAAATATATATTATTCTCACGCTAAGCTATATTGTTAAAGTGGTAAAACTATGTTTTTTGCAAAATGGGGTTCCTTCCAGAGGGGGCGAAATGAAAAGAAATATTGTTATCTGAATAGGTTTCTAAGGATTGTTTTTGTGCAGGAAGTCACAAAAACAATACTGCCTGTAACGCAGACTCACTTGCACCATGGTACAAGGGTGCTGGAGTTGGTGCTAGGCTGCCTGAGGTGCACCAGCACTATGAGAGAGAAAAAATCCATCGTATCTGGGCGATAATGTGAAGACAAGCGTCTTCCTCCTAGGTTTAAACAAGCATTTACAATGCAATGGTCTCTGCAATATTATAGGTAGAGCTATTGGAATTGCTCATTTTTTTAACATCTTTTTTGTATCCCTAAATAAATGGCATTGTCATTTGTATTGGCATTAGCTTTGTATTTTGCATATGTGATACCTATTGCATTAGCAGAGAGAGAGTGAGGTAGTGAGATAGAGAGAGTGAGTGAGGTATTGAAATAGAGAGAGTGAGGTAGTGAGAGAGAGTGAGGTAGATAGAGAGTGAGGTAGTAAAGAGTGAGGTAGAGGGATGTTGTGAGGTAGTGAGATAAGCATAGAGTGATGTTGTGATGTAGTGAGATAGAGAAAGAGGTAGTGAAAGAGAGTGAAAGTGAGTTAGTGAGATAGAAAGAGTGAGGTAGTGAGATAGAGTGATTAGTGATTGAGGTAGTGAGTTAGAGAAAGAAAGTGACGTTGTGAGGTTGTGAGCTAGAGAGTGAGGTAGTGAGAGAGTGAGGTAGTGATGTTTTGAGAGAGAGAAGTTGTGAGATAGTGAGATAGAGTGGAATAGTGAGGTAGAGAGTTATGTAGTGAGAGATGGGTAGATAGAGAGTGAGGTAGTGAGAGACAGAGAAAGTGAGGTAGTGAAAGAGTGAGGTAGAGGGATGTTCTGAGGTAGTGAGATAGAAACAGTGAGTTTGTGAGGTAGTGAGATAGAGTGAGGTAGTGAAAGAGAGTGAAAGTGACTTAGTGAGATAGAAAGAGAGAGAGTGAGGTAGTGAGAGAGTGAGGTAGATAGAGTGAGGTAGTGAAAGAGTGAGTTAGTGATGGAGAGTGATTTTTGGTGGTAGGGAGATAAAAACAATGAGTGATGTTGTGACGTAGTGAGATAGAGAAGGATTGAGGTAGTGTAAGAGAGAGTGAAAGTGACTTAGTGAGATAGAAAGAGAGTTAGTGAGATAGAGAGTGACGTAGTGAATTGGAGAGAGAGAGTGAACTTGTGAGCTAGTGAGCTAGAGAGTGAGTCAGCGAGAGAGTGTTGTAGTTATTTTTTGAGTGAGTGACTTGTGTTATAGTTAGGTAGTGAGAGTGATATCGAAATAGAGTGATGTTATGGAGAGAGTTAGTGAGAGAGAGAGTGAGATAGTTTTATAGATATAATTCGAGTAGTGATGTAGTTATTTTTGTTTTGTGGGAGAGTGAAGTAGATATAGAGTGAGGTAGTGAGAGAGAGAGAGAGAGAGAGAGTAAGGTAGTGAAAGAATGAGGTAGTGAGGGTGAGAGTTGTTGTGCTGTATTGAGATAGAAACAGAGCGATGTTGTGAAGTAGTGAGCTAGAGAGAGAGTGAGGTAGTGTATGAGAGAGTGAAAGTGAGTTAGTGTATTTGAGAGAGAGAGAGTGCAGTAGTGAGATAGAGAGAGTGAAGTAGTGAGTTAGAGAGAGAGTGAAGTTGTGGGGTAGTGAGAGAGTGATGTAGTGAACTTTAGAGAGAGTGTGTCGTGATATAGTGAGAGAGAGATAGTGAGATAGAAATAGAGTGAGGTAGTATATAGAGAGAGTGTGAGGTAGTGAGAGAGTGTTGTAGTGAATTTGAGAGCCCTCTCTCCTCCTCCCTTCGAGGGCTTTATTGCCATGGAGATGCCTTATTCTAGCTGTAACATCCACCACTACCTCAGATATAACAGGAACACAGACAATATAAGTTATGCACAACCCTCCTGGACGCAGGCTGGCGAGCAATTCTTGGAAATCGAAAAACCAAAACCCTTTTAAAATGGCATAAAATATTAAGTGGTAAGTGCTATCAAGCCAACAATTCAAACAATGCCACAAAAGGCAAAACATGAACAGAAAAAAACACACATAGAACAGCGGCCTCTTATCGGTGTTATTTATGGGCGTGGTATAGCCATATTTTTTTTTCTGCCAGTCACCTTCTAAAAAGAAAATAGTTTTCACTAGCTTCTCTTATGTCAATTCTAACATCTCTTCCTTGTTACGCTGAAAGCAGTGTGCTCAGACTTGCACTACCAACACTGTGGGCCTGATGCAGGACCTGTCAGCATGTGAAGTGCCTTCCTTCATAAAGAGACATAGCACGGAAGTGTACTATTGGGAGGGTGGCGTCTTCTGTGCAACCATTCTAGAGCACAGCCCACAAATGCCAGGATTATTAGCGCTGGCAACTGACTCAGGATATAAGAATACTACCATATAGAGAGGGCACAAAATACCCAAGAGTAAACAGTGGCTTGGTACACGTTTGTTAGCGTTAATTTTCTTATAGAAGCACAGCATATGACTTATGCCAAAGGGCGATTGCATTTCCAGGTTGGATGTTTAGTGCACCCACTTGGGAGCAAATGATTGCAATAAGCCCTTAATTGGCTTGAGGAGTATTGAAGTCTAGAAGCTCTATTTGAGCCTGGGGTCATGGCCTCCTGATTTCTATCTTTAAGCTGAGATTCTATATTCCTGACTTCTTGTATGTGGTAAGGTGCCCTGGAATCCTGTGCAAATGGCATTTTAAAACCGCATGGGCAGGCTAGGCTATTTCCAAAAGCCGCTAAACGGACACAATGAGGGTCAGCTCCCTTTCGGTTAAGGTTAAGCAGATCCTCTTTAGAGTTGTGCTGATGGCAAATGGGGAGAGGACCAGGGATTCTGGCCCTAGGCCTGGGCCAGGCACAGACGGGCTTGACTTAGGCGCGCCAGCGGCGCGTCAGCTGCTCGTCCGTGGCATCGGCCTCTAAATAGTCCCCGCCTGCCGCCATGCGTGTGATGAAGCAGGGGGTGTGTTGCGCTATGCAGGTCCACCCTCCACACAAACAGCAACCGCTGTGGTGGACCAGGTTTGGAGCATGCAAGCGCGTAAGTGGAGCTACCTAGAGCCCCAGAATTGCAAATTATAAATTAGAATCAGGACGTAACAGAATAAAAATAAACGTAGGTTTTTAAAAGCACTGCCCAATTTGCTGAGCAAGACTTACAGGCATCCGCTGCGCGTCAGTGGCATCGGCCTCTAAATAGTCCTCGGTTTCATGGGTGAGTTATCTTTAAGGGTTGGATCACCCATCATTGTATTTTGTGTCCTGGCTTTCCTGAGTTCATAGAGACCCTAGGACCGTGTTCTTGAAAACCACAGATCTGACTCCAATTTAACCAAACACAAGTTTAGAATTGAATGGCTAACCTAGACTGATGTACTATGTGTCACGCTCATTCTTGATCAGTGAACTGAAACTCTCTTCCAGCATGACACAGGTCTGCGCATGGCCAGCAAGCCGAATAGATTCTGGTGTTTGCTGAATTCAAGTCAAAGGACAATGACTAGAAGTCAAAGGACAATGACTTGAAGTCAAAGGACAATGACTTGAAGTCAAAGGACAATGACTTGAAGTCAAAGGACAATGTCTTGAAGTCAAAGGACAATGACTTGTAATTTTAGTACTACAGATTTCGAAGTGCCAGAGCGTTTGTATATCTTATCTTGGCACCCCTATGACATATTTCTCCTGCCAAAAACGTGTTTCTCTAGCTGCTCGTCCGTGGTATCGGCCTCTAAATAGTCCCCGCCTGCCGCCATGCGTGTGATGAAGCAGGGGGTGTGTTGCGCTATGCAGGTCCACCCTCCACACAAACAGCAACAGCTGTGGTGGACCAGGTTTGGAGCATGCAAGCGCGTAAGTGGAGCTACCTAGAGCCCCAGAATTGCAAATTATAAATTAGAATCAGGACGTAACAGAATAAAAATAAACGTAGGTTTTTAAAAGCACTGCCCAATTTGCTGAGCAAGACTTACAGGCATCCGCTGCGCGTCAGTGGCATCGGCCTCTAAATAGTCCTCGGTTTCATGGGTGAGTTATCTTTAAGGGTTGGATCACCCATCATTGTATTTTGTGTCCTGGCTTTCCTGAGTTCATAGAGACCCTAGGACCGTGTTCTTGAAAACCACAGATCTGACTCCAATTTAACCAAACACAAGTTTAGAATTGAATGGCTACCCTAGACTGATGTACTATGTGTCACGCTCATTCTTGATCAGTGAACTGAAACTCTCTTCCAGCATGACACAGGTCTGCCCATGGTCAGCAAGCCGAATAGATTCTGGTGTTTGCTGAATTCAAGTCAAAGGACAATGACTTGAAGTCAAAGGACAATGACTTGAAGTCAAAGGACAATGACTTGAAGTCAAAGGACAATGACTTGAAGTCAAAGGACAATGACTTGTAATTTTAGTACTACAGATTTCGAAGTGCCAGAGTGTTTGTATATCTTATCTTGGCACCCCTATGACATATTTCTCCTGCCAAAAACGTGTTTCTCTCCTATGCCCCAGTACATACTGATCTGGGCCTTGCAAGTGCAAGCCTGCCCTGTGAGAAGTGTAACATGCACTGTTGCAACACACAACAGACAAGCCAGGGAAATTGCAAAATGTATTAATCATATCCGCTCACTTTTTACAGTTCTCATCAAATTGAATGCACTTCTACTTTTAATAACTGGATGACACTCAATGCCTTCACATCTGTGATCATACAATGGAAGAGATACTCCAAATCATGCATGTTCTGCTAGTTTAAACTTTTATCACGTGTCCTATTTTTCCTCAGTTATCAACTCGACATCCAGTTAATGTTAAGTGACCCACTTTACTCCTATTTAGATTATAATTCTTTCCCCGAACAGAGAATTTGCCAGGGGGACTGGTTTATTCAAGCTCAAGTGCTCCAGTCCTTGCAGATGGCATGCTATTAGGATGCGGTGCAATGTGGATTCGGCACTTGTGCTAGTAAGGGGCTTTAAGTTTTGGAACTGGGCCCCTATTGCATACAAAGCACATGAATTACCATGAAGCAGTGCTTAGTTTGTAAAATAATAAATGCTAGGGCCCTGGCCAGGAGGCCACTGCAGGTTGCCCCACCCACTGCCCCTGTCATCACTGCCAATGACGGTACCAAAACAAATACTAACCTTTTCTTTCACCTGCAAGTGTGACCTTTCAGATTATTTCAGGTCCCCAAAGCTGAAGGAATGACTGGGGAGGCAGGTATTAATAATGTTTTATGTATATTGCATTCATAAACTACAGTTGTATTGCTCATCTCTAAATGAGAAGAGCCGCGCCGCCATGTGGCAGATTATCATAAATGCAGTGTTGACAATTAAATGCCAGTGCTGTGCACCAAACCCACAGGCTCAAATTAAGCACTGCCAAGAAGTACATAAAAACAAAGCGCAATGGCACTGGCAATGTTGGTTGCGCCATAGAACTTTGTTTTTATTTATTTTGAGACATGTTGCGCAACAGCCCGCGCTGCAGTGCGACATCTAACATTTACAATGCATAGTTTTGCATAGGCAAAACCTGTTACCTTTGACAATGGTTATTTTATTTCCCCCACCACTCATGCGCTATCCGCGACTGGAACAGAAATTTGTATACGGTTTCATTGGTCTAGCTGCAGACCTGCATATCTACAGCAGGAAGAAAAGCTCTATTGGCCAATGGTATATCTTTATTTCTTACATGATGTGATGTAAATATTTCTCACATTATACGGTCCTTCTTCGAAAGGAAATGGTGCTGCCGAAGTATATTTCAGAGGTTTCTTTGCTTTGAAATACTTCATAAGTTCATAGAAGGACAGTAATTCATTTGCAAGGCCGGAAGGCGTCATGTGACGTTCCAAAAGCAAGGCCTTAAATCCGGGATCTGACCCAGTCACCTCTTAAGCCACGTGTCTTATCTTTGATGACAGCTCGCAGTGTGTGCTGCAACATGTTTGAGACACAAGCAGGATTTTGCCGCGCTGCTCAGAAAATGTGTCTCCAAAGATAAAGTAGAGCAGCACAAGGGCATTAAATAGAAAAAGAGATGATTTCCTTTCATCTCGTCCTCCCTTCCACAAGATTCTTCAATAACCCGGGACAGTTCCCACCCGCAGGTAATCTTCGGGCCGCGTCTTCTCTGGGATCAGGGGGCCTCGGGCCCGTTTCGTTCTGGCCATTCTGGAGCAAAGCACCTCCGACCCCCCCTGTGAGTGGACAGACTGCAGCACTCACCCTCATCACTGCTCCGCTCAGCCCCCGCTCTCCCGCTCCCTCTGGAGTCTCCTGGGGGCACATATTTACCGTCATTATCCCCGTCTCTCCTGAGAGCTTTATTAATGGGCTGCTTGACAGACAGTAATTGAGTGTTGTAAAATACTTGTTTAAGTGAGTCTGGGAGCGAAAGAGTCTGCGAATTCGGTGGATATGTAATTCTGCTGATTCGGAGGCACAGCTCAAAACGATGCCCCTCCCCAACCCCCCTGCAAATTGTTACGCCCGAGTCTCCCATACCTAGGGTGACCAGATATGGAGAAGCAAAAACCGGGACAGGTTAGACATAAAGGTAGGACTAAAGTATTTCATGTTACTTTTATGTCGGGCCTGTCACGGAGTTTGCTCGTCATACCCATGTAAATGTAAATGCGAGCGCGCGTGTGTAAATAATAGAAACTCCAACCTGAGACCCCCACCCTCTCCCCTACTCCGTCTTTCCTCTGCTGGGAGCAGGCAGATGAGATGACCGCTTCCTGTGTCACCTGAAAGAGGCAGATAATAAATTAAATATCTTTCGAGGCGTCTTGAAAGGAAAACTTCCATTTCTGCTTTATAGGAAGGCTTTATCTTATTCCTAAAACCCGGGACGTTTCTTGAAAAATTGGAAAAGAGTCTGGACACCGGATCACTCCTCCCAAAACTGGGACTGCCTGCCGATATCCAGGAGGTCTGCGTATTATTAAGATGCAATCTTACAAATAAGGAGGAGCAGCCAAGGCGCCCAAATACACGGAGAGCGGGAAACAGACAGGGGGAAGAAGGCACAAACACACACAAACAGCGAAAATACACGGAGAGCGGGAGGGGGGCGGGAAACAGACAGGGGGCGGGAAACAGACAGGGGGAAGAAGGCAAGGAGGGAAACAAACACGGGCTTACCTTCACTGCGAAGGATAGAAAATGGCGGACACAAGCTTCCGGATTTGAGGATTTGGGGGCGTGGTTTTGCTGTCCTGAGTGACGGGCAACGTCACAGGGCTAAAGAATGCAAAAAATCACGCCCCCAAATCCGAAAAAGACGGGGCTTGTTTGAAGTGATGCATCTCTCCTCCAATGGCTGGCCTCCGTTTAGGAAGCCAGCCAATGAAGGAGAGAGAGGGCAGGGAGGCGGGACCTACAGCGCACTAAGAGTCATTAAATCTCCAGCCTAAGTCTGCGCAAGCGCAGCCTTTTAGGCCTCCGACCTAAAAAAGGACGGTTAGCCAAAAATGCACAAAAAAACAGTATATCACTGAAGAAAGAACGTCAGTGTCAAAGGGACAGCCAGTACTGCAAGGAGGTCTTGGAAACCTCGGAGGACATCTCATTGTATAGAATTCATTACTTGCTCTTCTTGCCTTGGGCACCTGAACACAGCACAAATGTTTTCTTTGTGCGTACTAGCAAACCTTGAACCTGTGCCACCAGAGGTAAACATTGCCATGAAAGGGGAATGAATTACAATGAATAATAAGGTTGTACAGCGTGTGTGCCCCCTCAATACGGCGGTGTCCACCGTGGAGCATTCACATATAAATACATAAGATGAACGTGATGTGCAACCAAATTGCAAACATGAGACCCACACACTCAAGGGGTCGAGTTATGAAATGGCGTCCTTAGCATTTCAAAACCTCTCTTAAGTGAGTCAGAGGTGGTATAGAAGTGGGCCCCTTCTCAATGAAGTACACCCCGGTGTGAAGGTTGGGGTTTGGATGCATGCATAACATAACGTGAGGTTTTATGCAATCTTCTTCAATGTTTGTGACATTTTCAATTGTAGACATTTATAACTGGCATAGCAACACACATCAAGACAAAAAAAACACCACAATGGTCAACTCGCTGACCCTGCTACGAATTTGCCTTTACAACTGGATGTGCCCGATATGCAGCTCTTGTAGCAATCTTTTATTGAAGCTTAATTTATGCAGATTGGAAGCGACACAGTTCTAATCATTTTCTTTATAGAAAATTATTTTTCCCTGACAATAAGTGGGAGCTTAGAAAAGAAGGCGTTGGGCACTTCGAGTCAGCAATAAAAGTAATCCATGTGTGAAGAAGGAAAAACAAGCCACAACAATGTTCAGTGTCTCTTGCGTTTAGTTAATGACTTCTTTGTAGATTCTTCAGAGAGAAAACTTGATAAGGTCTTACTTTTAAAAGTGAATATAATATTGCTTCATTGGTATGCCTTAGGAGTTTACATATGCTGTCACTTTGCAAATTCACTGAGAATGATGCAATATGTTTATTTATTGAGGTTTGTGTAGGAGAGTGGGATCTGCTTCCTATGGTTACCCCCACTTTTTGCTGTGTTTCACTGGTTTATCGACATTAGTCTGGCTGTGGCCCTGCTAATCAGGACCACAGCCTAGCTGTTCTCTCTCTAAATTGGTTACCTGTACATTAGGTACACTCCAGATTGGTTACTGGGTTACCCTTGTGAGTCCCTGATATATGGTACCTTAGGTACCAAGGGAATAGGTACCCCAGAGGCCTACCAGGGGCTGAATCATGTATTATGCCACCCCTGGGAAGCCTTCCAAAATGGCACCACAGGTCTGCACTTGCAGCCTAGGTAAGGTGGTATAAGCACCCCTTACTTAGATATAGTATACCTATATCTACCTATATATATATATAGACACATATTAACCTATAAGTCACTCCTATGGCAGGCCTTGACAATCCTGAAGGCAGAGTGCTTGGTTTTGTGTGAGAGGGTGCCCTAGCATGAGCTGAGCCCCTCTGCAGCTTTTGGAATCCCTTCCTTGTAGCTGGTCTATGATATAGCCATACCATATACTCTTAAATGCATTATAATCCTTGCGGTTAATGCTAACTTTGGTTTGCCTTTATCAAAACATGTCGTGTTTGGCGTCAAACACTTTGGAATACAAAACATGTCGTGTTTGGCGTCAAACACTTTGGAATACAAAGCATTACACCCTTCAAGAGGGAGAAGACATGTACACATTGGTATACCCGGTAGAAGTTTAAAAGAGCCTCAGCATCACAAAATGGATGCTGCTGCCACAGATGTGAGTCTTACCTCCCGCTGCTGGACAAAACTCTGGCAGGGAAGGCCTGGACAATAGGTTTCCCGTCCAGGGAGGTCCCAGCACCTCCCCAGACAAGCTTTAGTGTATTGGGGCAGGGTGGGCTGCATTCAGTGAATGCTTTTCAGACACTGCCTGGGGCACACAAGGTGCTCCATGGATTTTCCAGTTCAAACCAGTTGCTGGGGCACTCATTCCCAGCTCTGGTGCAAAACTGGACAAAGGGGAAGGGGTGTAACCACCCCCTCCCCAGGTCCTCTCATAGGTGGGACCCTAAAGTTAATCCAACCCCTAAACTTAGTATAAGTATAGGAACCCAGTCACTAGGACTTTAGATTACCCTGGAAGAAACTCTGAAGAAGAAATCTTGGACCTTCGACATTCCATATCGACTGGAAGACGGAAGAAATCTCCCTTGGCCTTGGGGTCAAGGAGTGACTCCCCTGTTCAAACAGGCGCCAAAGAAGCATCTTACCGGTCTGTATTTTCAAGGCTCCTGATGGATCCAGAAGAATCTGCGATACAGGACACAGACTTCCAGACATCGTCGAGGCTGACACTAGCCCCCAGTGAAGCTGAGACCTGTTGCTATCAAGAGAGACGTGGGACCAGAACTCCCGGACATCCTGCAGTTTTGTAAGTGCACCTACTTCCCGAAGTTTCCCGAAGTTGTGCATTGGGCTATTTGTTGCCCTCACCCGAGCACCTTTTTCACTGAAGTTTAGAGGCCTGCACTCCACAAGTGTTCCGTGGGCCCGCTTGCTGCATCGCAGCTTGAGGCTCCTTCGCGATCCTTAGTCTGTCAACTGGTGGGTCCTCACAAAGGAAAATCCTTTGTTTCTTGGGTTTTCCTGGTTGCTCCAGACGTGCCATTACTCCCTTCCAAAGGGTGAGTCCTTCAGACCTTGCTGGTCTGCACCGACGCCAATCTTGTCATCTTGCGTGGGTTGCTGTTGCCAAGGCTTGTTGGGTCCAATCCGGATACCGACACTGCAGCACTCAACATCCAATGTGGGACAGCTCAAATTCAGCTTCTGGTTGTCGTGGACACCTCCTGGACCTCGTGGCTGAAGAGTCAAGCTTCACCTACTTCACCTTAAAGCACCCAACATCGGCTGGCATCTTCCTGTCGCCATCCTGGTCACTGGCTAGTGACCCATACTCTGTCCCCTCTGCTTTCAGGTTCTTCAGATCTCTGATCCACCCTTGGATTCATCTGGACACTCTTCTCCTGGACGCCTGCAGCACTTCTTTGCAGCTCTCCATTGGAATCGACGACGAAACCCGACACGAAAAGACACCTATGCACCAGGCTTCCCTGGGTGAGGTAACCCGAGTACTTCGGTGCTTGACTCTCAAAGTGTCCAGTACTGAAGTGTCCTAAACTTTAACTTTGTACCTTTAACTTTCACCATGGAAGTCAATGGTGATTCGCGGCTGCGTTTAGACACTGCACGCGTCCCCCGTGGGTGTCCTGCGTCCCTACCTTGGGTGGTTCCTGGTTGCCCCAGCGGTTCTACAGGCCCTAGGCCTAACTTCTATCCCTCACGTGGTTCTTATACCACTTTCTTAGTATACGGTTTGTGAGGCCCCTAGGGCAAAACATATACTCGGCTAATTTACTGTGTGCTATTTAAGTTAATGTATTGTACTTTTGCCTCTAGCCTCATGAACCGACTAGAGGGATTATGTTTAGAATAAATACATATATTTTATATATATATACCTGGTGTGGTGCTCTTTCATTTGATCATTCAAGAGATTATAGACCTGTAAAACATGCTGCTTTACATTCCTTCAAGACTTACCCTGAAGGCTGCTCTCCACAGCTACCACTAGGATAGCTCTCTTTAAAGGTTGTCTTAAACCTCCCATCAATAAGGGTCGTTTGGACTGGTGCAAGGTGCCCACTAGAATAGTGGACATCCTATGCCAGTACAAGAGAGAAGAGACCCTGCCGTGGATAAAGAGGCCCTATACAAGGGTCCTGGAAGTTTGATTAACTTAATGGACCAGAAGGCAAAGCCAAAAATTATAATCACAACATGGAAATGAAGTCCATTTTTCTTTTTCTTTTTTCATTTTCTTTTATATCTTTATAGATTTATACAGTGATAGAAAACATTTTTTTATATATATATATATATATAGATTTTTGGTAAACATATTCGACAATTAATTCCAACAAAATAACAATTCATAAAATACTTCTCATAAATCAATGTGAAGTCCCACACAGTACCACTCATACCTCATCATTCTTCACTCATGACACAGTCATACAACAACATTCATACTAGATAGCTCTAATTAAAAATCAAATCAATTCAAGGTACACAAGTGCCTGAATGGAAGGTCAGACGGAAATACGCTTTAAATATAGACAAGCTATATTGGCTAGAGAAACAAGGGGGGGCCGATCCAAGAGATGACTAGGGATCACTGTCTTCAACACCATAGACGCCTAGGCGCGTTTCGGTGAAGCGGCCAGGTCAGGCCACACCTTCATCAGGGCCAAGAGGTACCGAGGGACAGGGGAACAACACTATGAAACCAAGAATCAAGGTCTCAGTAATAAACGAGTCGTGTAGAATGGGCTATAGTTAATAACAATATCTTCGACCTAGCATCCTTTATAGGTCGGTCCAGACGGGCTAACAGCGTTCTTTCATCATTCAAAGGAGTTTCTGTTTTCTATTTGATGGACGTGAGAAATTCTCCGGAATTCCGAAAAAACAGGGTCCGTAGTCTCGGTATTTAGATGGGAATAATATCCTATATCCTAATAGGTGCTGTTAGATTCTCTCCAATTGGATATGCGGGCCAGTGCGTGATAAGTCAACGTGGGTCATCAATGCGTCTGATAGCGGGACGGGGTCCGTTCTCATACGGTCATCATGCCGGGTCATACGATCCTATGCCAGGCCAACTTCTCACATTTTGTATTGTGACAACTTGACCTGAAGGCATCAGAGCGCTTCACAGAGTTGGCATAGCAGCAATTACATGAGTTACATTTGGAGTATTTATAAATACATAGTGACAGTATGTGAACTAAATATACAGAAGACATTAGGATATGTTGACGATATCATTTGGACGTATATACTGGATATATGTATAAAGTGCTTTATAAAGTTAGCACAGGACCAAGTGCGCAAATTACATGTGGAGTATATACAAATACATAACAATATGTAAAGGACATATGATAGATGGTAGTATTGATGGACGGTATTTGAAGTAGATAAGATATACGTATCAAAAAAAGGGGGGAGAAGAAGGATATACTGGGTTCATCCTCCAAGAAGTTGCTAAACAAACACAACAAAAAACCCAGCAGTACCGGGGAAAAACAAACCCTCCACTGGAGAAAAACAAAGTGTTCCGGTAAACCCTTACCCATCAGGGTTACCCCTTGGTGGCATGCTACATCCTCAGGTCTATCCCACTCCACTGCAGAGTGAGGCGTGCTGCAACCTACGGAATACGAGGGAGCACTTAAGTGACTATATTTTGGCAAAGGAGATGATGTAAAAAAATAGGAGTGGGTGGGGTTTATGTGTTGGAATGGATCTTAAAAATACCTTCCTGTTGGGTTATTTCTGTTCATTCTGACCCCTTAGTCCACATGGTTAAAAACAAGGGAGGGGTTTAGGAAAGTAGGGTGTCATGTACCCAGTTTCCTAAAGGGTAAGCAGGTTTCAAGCCGTACCCCTATTGGCTTGATAATGTAATTTATAGTAAATCCCTGGTACCACTCCTAGCTGAATATGTACTTACTGCATGCAACTAAAAGGTCTATGTACTTATACCACCTGACTGAATAGTGTTGTCTTTGTTTATTTAAATCACTTAGCTAATGCCCTATGATTCATCTGGGGGGGGGGAATGTAGCCTGTATTCACACTCACATCAAGGCTGCAACTCTGCCGTTCTTCCTACGGGGTATTTATCACCAGGGAGCGCAAATGTTGACCCTTTAGGAAAACGAGTACATGACACCCTACTTTCCTAAAACACCCCCTGTTTTTACCCATACCAACTAGGGGTCAGAATAAATAAAAATAACCCAATAGGAGGTATTTTTAAGATCCCTTTAACCACATAAACCCCCCACTCCGATTTTATACATCATCTCCTTAGCCAATATATAGTCCCTTAAGTGATCCCACGTATTCCGTAGGTTGCAGCACGCCTCACTCTGCAATAGAACGTGATGGTCCCAATGATGAAGCATGCCACCAAGGGGTAACCCTGGTGGGTGAGGGTTTTACAAGAAAGCACTGTTTTTCTCCAGTGGAAGGTTCGTTTTTCCTTGTCATTGCTGGTTTTTTTGTTATGTTTGTCTAAATAAGATATATACATATATAGGACAGTATTTGCGGTAGATACAGTATACATATATATATGGTGCTTTACAGAGTTAGCACAGTGGCAAGTGTACGAGGTACATGTGGAGTAGATAAAGTAATGATAGCAATATAGAAAGGAAATTTACAGTGGACAGTAGTATGGAAGAATTATATAGATTCTGAGGTAGCTAAGGTAGGATGATAAGGTGAGGAGAGTAGAGGCACAGTTTTCCCCAAGGTATTGATCCTCTGATTTATTTAGAAGGTGTGGATGGGAGCAGACAGGCCAGTCTGGTGATTTAAGGGGTAGGGTTTAGAGCTTTGTAGAAGAGAAGACATTTCAGTTTCTTATTGAAGTGAGGGAATGATTGATTGTCTCGTAAATCTTGAGACAGTGCGTTCCAGATTCTGGGAGCATTCCCAGAGAAGGAGCACGATTTCTCTTTTTTCAATTTGGGCAGAATCCAGAGTAGACTGTTGGAGCTTTGAAGAGATCTCTTTTGACTGGCTTTTAATAGTTTATTTGTGAGGTACACAGGTTTTTCTGTGTGGTGAGGATTGTGAGTTATGAAAGCAGTTTTGAGTATAGCTCTAGCCTCTATTGGTTGCCCGCTGAGTTTCCTGAGAGTGGAAGTGAGGAGGTTGTAGCGACTCTGCCCTGACAATAGTCTAGCTGCTGCGTGGAGTGTGGCTTTCAAAGGGTCTAGGTGTATTTTTTAGGGCACCTGTAATTATTGTGTTACTGTAGTCTAGCTTGGGAAGAACTAAGGATTGCACCACAGTCTTTAGGTTTTCGATGGGGACGAAGGGTTTGACTTTTTTAAGCTGATTCAGCATGAAGAAGGCACTTTTAGCAGATGTATTATTATGCTCTTTCATGCTCAGATGTCTGTCAAGTGTAATCCATAGGTATGTGACAGAGTTGGAGAGGGATAGTTTGCAGTTTAATGCAGTGAGGTTGTTGAGCCAGATATCAATGGGAAAAGATTTTTCTTTGGGTTGGATGAAAAGTAATTTGGTTTTGTTGGGTTTGAGCTTAAGATGTTTGCTGGTCAGCCAGGACTGAACAATGGAGGGAGAGAGTGCTATTCAATACTGGATGTCTTTGACTGACGAGATTTTCATGTAGAGTTGTATGTCATCTGCTTAGCGATGATAGGCACTTCAGGCTAGTTTCAGAATCAATGATCAATGCAAGGGGTTCTCTATAGAGGTTGCATAGGGCAAGAGACAAGATGGACCCTTGAGGGACTCCTAGTGAGGCTGCTGTTGCTTTTGAGGTTGAGTTGTTTAGTTTGAATAGCTCAAAGCTTTGGTTCACGAAAGCGTTGAACCACTGAAGGACTGTTCCATTGATGCCTGCACACCGCAAGAGGGTGTTTAGGAGGATGGCATGGTTGACAGTATCAAAGGCCGCTGAGAGGTCCAGGGGGACTAGGATGCAGGCCTAGCCACCATCAAGAGATCTGTGTAGGTTGTCTAAGATGTTCAGTATTGCAGTCTCTTTACTGCAGTCTTTCCTGAACCCAGATTGGAAGGTGTTGTGGAAGTTGTGTTTTTCAATTTGGTTGTTGAGTGATGATTTTGGCAATGAGAGTGAGGTTAGATAGGTCTGTAGTTGTTAAGGGTGTTCTGGTCGGCGTCTGTTTATTTGATGAGGGGTGTGACTGGACCGAGTTTGAGGAGGCAAGCTTGGAGCCACTCAACAGGGAGGAGTTAATGATTTTGGCCTTCATAGGAGAGCTGATGTGACTGAGATTTTTCACGAGTGCCACCAGGAGGGAGTCGGAGATGTGCAATGTCGGCTTCATGCTAGTGAGTAATTGGAGGATTTTTTCTTCAGGGATGTGGTGGAATTCAGACCAAGTTGAATTATTTTTCAATTGCAAGGGGTTGAGGTTGGTGAACTGTGTTGCTGAGAAGGGGCGGCAGCCATCATTTAGATGTATAACTTAGGGTGTTTCTGAGTGATGAGACAGCCACCAGTTGGAGGCAGGGCTTTGGGTGGACCCTTTATGCATGGAAGGCACCCTTGGTGTCGGCTAGAGAGGTGAGTGGTTTAAGAGAAGGTTTGATGTTAGATATTTTTTCTGTCAAAAATGTATTTGAGTTTCTGATGGGTACACAAGATAAGTATTCTGCTGAAATGTTATGGTATCTCATGTCATCTTATGTTGTACATACTCTTCAAGTTATTCGCAAAATGTACTGCCCTTCATTTTAAAGCGAGTACTGCTAAAAGCCAGGTTCGGACTGACCAATAGGCTAATCAGGCAGTACCCAACAGCGTGGTCTGAGAAAGCAATGTGTGGATCGCTTTTTTGGGCTGTTTACTGGCAGTTTTATGGTTTGCCGGGCTTGTTTCTACTATATCTTTTTGTTGATTTAGCTGATATTAAAACAAACGCTGCCTGCATCAAGCTTAACTTTGTGCAGTTTTCATTATCTTGCAAAACACTTATATAGCATGTTTCTACAAGATCTAACCTGTCTCTGCTTGCAAAGATGGGCCACTAGTTTAGCTTTCTAATTGGAGCACCTTGATTTTTGTGTCCCAGACCCACCCTGCTAAAAGCCTCTGAGCATCTGAAGGCAAGAGTGGAAAGATGCTGTAGGGTTGTACGCTTGAGTATTGCCAGCTCTTAGTCCTATTGCAGAATGCACATCCTGTTTTCATCTTTAAGTTTGGAGCTACAGATCCTGTGTTGGAAGACCGCATACTTTAGGTTCCTAGTTTTGAGGCACGGTATGGGGAAGAGTATCTGATTTTATATGATACCCAGTTCAGACTGTTGACACTGATGGTCTTGCTCTGCTCTCCAATTCTGTGCCACCCTCTTTTGATCTCCGCTCTGTGATTGCTAGTCCTGCGTTTGGTCATCAGTTGCCGCTTTAGTATTGTGCTGTATTAGCATTTATTTTGCACATTGCCACCACTGATCAATCTCGCCTAGTACACTTGGTTGGAAGAATTAAAATGTATAGTGTAACCTAAGAGTGAAGCCCAGAGGAGAGATCCAGTGTTATCATTATGGACTTGGAGCTGCGCTTTCAGTTATGCACAAGTTTGCCCCATTGATATGACGGTTCTTATTAATCCATATCTTCTAAAATGGAACTTGAGGTAAGGTTCAGTTTGTCAGATATTGTAGAATTAATTGTATATTTTTGAAACTGTGAGTAGATAGCCTGTTAGACTGTTGTTCATGCTTAGGACCTGACTACAAGCATAGAGCATTTTGCACCCGGCAAATAATAATACCACAGGGTTCATTATTTATAGAGTGCGATACATAACACCTTTGGGAGTGGAGGAGGAATAACATGATGATTTTGGTGTTTAACAAACTAAAATCTGCATGATACAGTAATTACCGTATTGTTTTCTCCTGTTAAATATCAGCACATTAACAAATTTAACGAAGGTTAACGAAGGTTAACAAAGGTTAAAGTATTTAACATATCCGATGTTAATCGGATGCGTTCAATAACGTTCAACTCGTAATTCTGACCCATGCGTAAACAGGGGTATATGCATAGGTCGGTATTAACGGACCCACTCGAAATCAGGCCCTATGTAGTTTGCAACATTTACATTTGGAATCACTTTATAGCAAATTTAACTAGTATTTGCTAGCGTTTTATGTCATTATTCCAGAAGGTCGGGCTCTTAGTCACTGGCATGTGCAGCTCTTCAGCTACCACACAAATAATCTTGCGTTTTTAGGTCGCGTCTATTCCATCCCCTAGGGATGGTGGGCGAGATTTATAGTAAGGCTTCCGAAAAGTCTACCCAACTGCACAGCGCGTACAGTTCATGTGAGCCAGGCACGGGCACAGTAATAGGCTCCCCCTACCCCTACCACAAAGCAAGACAAGACAAGAACATCAAAACGACCGCTCTGATTCCATTTGCCGCCAGCCACTTTACGCACTCCGCAGGTCATAAACAGGACCATCTGCTCGTGAATCGGAATGCTGGCATGGTTGCCCAGCCCCCCTCCCAGCGCTGCCTTTCCTCTGCCATTCTATGGTTTCCAATACGTCTTACTAAAACCTAGTTATCTATGCTGAAGGTTTTTTTTTTTAGGGAACTTGTTTGCATGTTTTGACGTGGCTGAGTGGGAAACAAATCATTTCTCTTTTATTGCAGAAGCAACCTTTCAAATATGTGTTCCCGCTATCCACGTGAGTTGGAAATTATGTAAAACATGCTATTTCTGTGAGACGGGTGGTGGTTATGCTTCAACTCTAGATTTCTTCTCCATGGTTTCTTACAACATTTAACAGTTCAACAGTAGCACTCCACCGCCCTCACTCTACTGCCCTCACTCTACCACTCTACCACCCTCACTCTACCACCCTCACTCTACCACTCTACCACCCTCACTCTACCACTCTACCGCCCTCACTCTACCACTCTACCGCCCTCACTCTACCGCTCTACCCCATCACTCTACCTCCCTCACTTTACCACCCTTACTCTACCGCTCTACCGCCCTCACTCTACCGCCATCACTCTACCACCCTCACTCTACCACTCTACCGCCCTCACTCTACCGCCCTCACTCTACCATTCTACCGCCCTCACTCTACGGCCCTCACTCTACCACTCTACCGCCCTCACACCCTCACTCTACCGCCCTCACTCTGCCACTCTACCGCCCTCACTCTACCGCCCTCACTCTACCACTCTACCGCCCTCACTCCACCACTCTAACGCCCTCACTCTACCGCCCTCACTCTACCACTCTACAGCCCTCAGGCCCTCACTCTACTGCCCTCACTTTACCACTCTACTGCCCTCACGCCCTCACTCTACCGCCCTCACTCTACCACTCTACCGCCATCACGCCCTCACTCTACCTGCCTCACTCTACCACTCTACCGCCCTCACTCTACCACTCTACTGCCCTCATGCTACCACCCTCACTCTACCGCCCTCACTCTACCACTATACCGCCCTCACGCCCTCACTCTACTGCCCTCACTCTACCACTCTACCGCCCTCACGACCTCGCTCTACCGCCAATACTCTACCACTCTACCGCCCTCATGCTACCGCCCTCATTCTACCGCCCTCACTCTACCACTCGACCGCTCTCACTCTACCACTCTACTGCCCTCACTCTACCACTCTACTGCCCGCACTCTACCACCCTCACTCTACCGCTCTACCGCCCTCACTCTACTGCCCTCACTCTACCGCCCTCACTCTACTGCCCTCACTCTACCACTCTACCGCCCTCACTCTACCACTCTACCGCCCTCACTGTACCGCCCTCACTGTACCGCCCTCACTGTACCGCCCTCACTCTACCGCCTCACTCTACTGCCCTCACTCTAACACCCTCACTCTCTCTATCGCCCTCACTCACTCTATCGCCCTCAATCACTCTATCGCCCTCACTCACTCTATCGCCATCAATCACTATATCGCCCTCACTCTATCTATCGCCCTCACTCTATCTATCTATCTATCTATCTATCTATCTATCTATCTATCTATCTATCTATCTATCTATCTATCTATCTATCTATCTATCTATCTATCTATCTATCTATCTATCTAACTATCGCCCTCCCTCACTCTATCTATCTATCGCCCTCCCTCACTCTATCTATCTATCGCCCTCCCTCACTCTATCGTCCTCCCTCACTCTATCTATTGCCCTCCCTCTATCTATCTATCGCCTTCCTTCACTCTATATATCGCCCTCCCTCTATCTATCTATTGCCCTCCCTCTATCTATCTATCACCCTCCCTCCATCTATCCATCACCCTCACTCTATCGCCCTCCCTCTATCGCCCTCCCTCGCGCTATCTATCACCCTCCCTCTATCTATCTATCTATTACCCTCCCTCTATCTATCTATCGCCCTCCCTCTATCTATCTATCTCACTCACTCTATCGCATCACCACAGCATCACTCAGCACCACCACAGCATCACTCAGGGGCTCAACAACATCACTATGCGCTAACACAGCATCACTGAACGTCACAGAATCACTTGTCTCCACCACAACATCACTCAGCACCACCACAGCATCAATCTGTGCAACCATTCAACAACAACTGGTTCAAATATGTTCTCTCAATGTTTCAAGCTTTATTACAAATGTTACAAAAAAAGTTAATATTTCACTTCTGTTCTTGGATTTTTGTCACAATTAAATATACTGAACATATGCCTAGATGCATCAAACTGAATTGCATTAGCAAACGGTGCGAATCGCAATTTTCGGCCGTTTGCGAATGCAATTGACTAATTTGGAATGCATCATGCATTTCGCAATTTTAGGAATCGCAACCATGTTGCGATTTCTAAAATTGCGATTGCATTTAAGAAATCGCAATTTGAGATTTCTTAAATGCAATGCATGATTATTTTTAAATTGCGAATTCGCAATTTGGAAGGGGTAAATTAGCATGAAGTTAAACTTCATGCTAATTTACCAAAAACTTTGAAACATGCACAAGTTACATATTTGAAACTTTTAATTTACACACAGACATGTCCTTGGGGCATGTGTGTGTGTAAATGGATCTTAAAGACAAATTTCAGGGGGGCAGGGAGGGGTTCTTTGGACCCCCCCTGCAGCCTTGAAATTGCATTCACATTTTGCGATTCGCAAAATGAAATCCGCAAAATGTGAATGCCTTCCCATTCATTCTTATGGGCCTTTTGGCCCATAGGAATCGATGGGAAGGGTTTCCTTAATTGCGATTCGCAAATTGTGAATCGCAATTAAGGAAAAATACCGAATCGCAAAAAAAAATGTGATTTTTTCATGCATTGCCATTTGCGATTTCTAAATTGCGATTCCTTAATTTTCGCAATTTAGGAATCGCAAACGGCAACAATGATGCATCTACCTGTTAATCTTCACAAAAGTTATTTACAAAAGCTTAAGCTATTGCCATTATAAATTACAATAACTTTTATTTAAGTATTATTATTTAAAAAAATTAAAAGCCATCGTTATTTGTAATATCAATACATCCAAGTCACGTAAATACAACACATATTGCATTACAAATGCTATAGGTGCCACATTTGCGAAAGTTAAAACTATTGGAATTGTAAATGACAAAGCCATCAATTTAGCTATTTTCAAAACCAACACATAAATACAAAATTTGTCATTTGCAATACCAATAGCTCAAACTTTCCTAATGCGAGACCTATCGCATTGCAAATGCTTGTTTGGTTTGTAGGGTTTTGAACTGGAGAGTACTGATGATGCTTTTTCTTAGGTGAATTCAGAAATGTGTTGTCGATTTTAATGTTCAGTAGTACATGGTGTCCCAAGATCAGTCAACAAACATATTTGAGGGCATTCCTCATTTCTTTGTAGAACAGGAGCATCATTCATTTCAATGTTATCCCACTCAGCATAGTGATTAGCACAGACAGGCCCCTAGATTATGCTACTATCGAGGAGTATTTGCTGAACTACTCCACTGAATTGTCAATCAATTTATCAAATTCCCTCATTCGGCACATCCCAGAAAAGCATACATATACAGCGACAAATAGGAGGACTAGAAAACACAAAACATATTATTTAAAATATGTTACACAAGCTGAAACAGTAATATAATTCATTGTTGAGCCTGAAACAAATTAGCAGGTTAAACTTTGGGGAAGTAAAAGATCATTTATTTGCAACGTGAATTAAAAATGGATTAATAGACAATCACACTAAGTATATAATGTAATTGATGGCCCAGTTCACAAAGCAGTCAATACACATTTTTGTTTCCTGATACTTATGGCTCCTTAGATGTAAATAATTACAGCATAAAAAAATTCAGGGGACACTAGCTGTTGTAAAAAGAAAAAGCTGATCTTGTGCTGTCGAATGTTATTACCTTTAAAAAAAAAAAAGGAACAAAGAAGTACCTATGGGGTGTTCTGTAAAGCTTGCAAAAAAGCTTACAGAGACTTGTGCTTTGGGAGGTTCACAAACCCAGGGGCATATTATCAAGACAGGCGATAATTGTATCGCCCATCTTGATAATATGCCCCCAAGTACCTTGTAAAGGGAAAGTGAACAAAAAGCGTGCAGCGCCTAATCTAAAACGAGTAAGGTACAACTTATAATGGGGATTGTGTATAATAATTAGATATGGTTCCAAGGGGCATATTATCAAATACCAGTATAGCCGCTTTTGCAGCCGTTTTCGTCCGAAAAGCGGCGAAAATGGAATTGCTGTATTGGCAAGGACATGCTAGCACGTGTTTCATTGTCCTAGCACTGCTTTTGCTAACACCCTGCATCGCATCTCCAATGAGATGCAAAGTAGGCGTTCCTGTGGAATACAACATGGAAAAAGTCTCTAACTGCACATCAGGGTATTTACAAGTCTCTGCCCTGACACCTATGGCAATATTAAAACCCGCTCTAAGCGCAGTTATCGCCGTAAGCTTATGTCTGCTTAAATTGAGACTTAGCTATATTTGTAATGGGGGGTGGATTGGCAGGCTAAAACCACCAGGGGCTATCATCAAGCTTTCCCCAATCGCTGCGGGAATATTGCTGGATTTCCTGAGATATTACCGCATATTGCTGCTTTTGCTGGATTTTTTATGGCCCTGGAGAAACGTGTTGTTGATAACGCGTTATCCGGGCGATAACATCCAGTGATAGCCGGCGATAACTGAAGTAGCGCTAAATGAGCTTAGCGATATTTATTGCCGTTGCTTGTTGATATGCCCCCAAATTCGATAAAGTGATAGAAGAATGCAGAGTAACCGTCCACATAATTTATGCCCTAACATTATGTTTCTATGAACTATAGTTAAAGAAAAGCTTTTTTACTCATCTAAAGAATCCAGGTTGGAAAAATAATCCAGTACATCCAACTTAATAAAGATCTGCTTCAGGTAGGTAAGCCATGGAATCTCTGCCAAGTTATCTATGGCTAAACAATCCCTAAGAATGAATCTGGAAATCCTATTTTGGGTGTACAGCATGTCTTATACTACAACATCAAGGGAGCCACTCTTGTAGCATCCTCTAGGTAACTCATCCCAGCCTCACCATGGCAGATAAGGGTGGCTGTACTCTGGGGGGCTGAAAGTCACCTACCTGTGAAACTTTTCAAGCCTCTGAAGGGATTCAGAATTGATATAACCCCGAACGCCTGCCCCATAAAGCCCAACTGGGATGCACTGACTCATCTAAATGTGTATAAGTTCCTTCACTGGTTCGTGATGAAGCTTTGAGGCAAATCTAAAAACAGCTTTAATTATTGCAAAGATTTAAAATGATATGTGTCCCCAATTTAACGTCAGCAAAAGGGAGTTCTAAATAATTAAAGTTTCTTGCCCTATCAACTATACCCCCCTCTGAATGACACTTAGACTTTGCAGAATTAACTTTTAAGTTCAAGTTATCAATGAATTATGCAAAGCCATGCAGCAAGGTTTGCACCCCATTTACTGCATTGCCGCACAGGAGAACTGGAATAGGTGACTTCTCTATTTGCAGCATATCTTTTTCTTTTCAGGGCTAGGTAGTGTCCAGGCCATACATGTAAATAAGAAATTAACAAGGGGCCAAGATATAACCATGGCAAGCTCCTCTTTCTGAGCTATTTAGGGGAGTACACTCTCTATACTGGCCTTAGCAAATCTTAACAAACGAGGCCCAATGCAAGCGGCTGAGCAAGTTGACGAAAGTTTATTCTACCCCAATGTTCCACATCATGGTCCTGAGATTTGCACTATTAACAGTGTAAAAAGCACAGGAGAGGTCCATGAATGCCACATGAAAGGCCCCTTCACTTGCTTTGACGTACTTCTCTGTTGTGACTTGAATTGTTACTATGCATCCTTTCCCTCAATTACCTGTTCCCTGCTGCTCAGCCAGTATGGATGTGATGGTGTGGAATGCTGGAGTACTTGGTGTAGTTGAGAACATTTCAGTTAGAGTGTGTGGGCGGAGCAGCAAGGAGGCTTCTCCTGGTGGGGCTATATGCTGTAAGCCAGGTGTCTCCAAACCGGTCCTGGAGGGCCGGATCCATTCCAGATTTTTTGGATATCCCCATTGAGATACATGTAGTAATTTTAAAAATCTGGCATGAATCCGGCCCTCCCGGACCGGTTTGAAGACCCCTGCTGTAAGCTATATATGCCATCTGCTACTTACCATCGTAACCCTTTCGATGCTTATGACGAGCTCAGCTCGTCATGAGGCACAGTGGAGATGTGCTCATGGTGAGCTGAGCTCGTCATAACTGCCGCGGCCCTCCCATGCGCGGCGAATTCCCCACCTGTGCGGGCGTTCTGAAGTAGTGGGCGGAGTCATGACGAGACCAGCTCGTCATGAGCACAGCTCCACTGTGCAGCATGACTCGTCATGAGTACCGCGGCGTCGCGCCCCCCTCCCCCACGCAGCAGAGGAATTAGACCCGCGTGGAAGGGGTTAATAATCCTGTAACTAAGTCTTAATAAACCTTATTCTACAATCTACCCTACAGCTACCTGGGCTTCCTTTTGTTACAACATTCCCCAAAATAAGACACAAGTTAAGGCATTATTCAACTGTGCCTATGCTTTGGTGACACTTGGGTGTTTAACAAGATATTTCTTAGTCCCAAGCCTCCAATTTAGGAAGAAGTATGCAACCCAGAATTTTAGTAATTTAGTTCACTAATAAGATGAGCTGATAGCAACTTACCTGGTTCCTGTCTCTTTTTCTGAAAATCGGAATTATGACATCCTCCTTCCTGGACCCTATAACTGGGCTAACAATAGCTGCACACAAAAGATTTGTTATTATTGGTGCACTAAAATGTCGCATTCATAATATCACTGGGGGTTATACAATGTAGCATTGCCAGCACATTCAAAAAATCATAGGTGAGTTATACAATAGGGCTCTGTCGTCACATCCGGAGAATCAACAGAGAATGATAAAATAGAGTATTGACTTCATATCTAGAGTATCACTGGAGGTCTATACTTTGGAGCATCACTTGCACATCCAGAGTGTCACCGAGGGGTTCTACTGTGGAGCATTGTCGCCATAGGCAGAGTATCACTGGAGAATTATTCAATGGAGCATTGCCACTATACCCGGAGTATCAACAGGGGTTTACACATTGGAACTTTTTCATCCTCATGATCGTTTGCTATCATATCCAAAGTATCATTGGTGGGTTATGCATTGGAGCCTTGACGTGTACAGAATATCACTGTGCGTTTATTTAAAGGAGCATTGCCGCCGTGTCAATAGTATCGCAAATATATTATACAATGGAGCACCGCCGTCATATCCAGAGAATCAAAGGGGTTTATACATTGGAACTTTCCCACCGTATGCAGAGTGTCACTGGGGTTTTATACAATGGAGCTTTGCCATCATATCCAGAGTAGCATTAGTGGGCTATAAATTGGAGGGATGTACGTTATTACAACGCATGCTTTTACCACGCATGCCTTTACAACGCAGGTTTTTCCACGCAAGTCGTTACAACGACTTGCGTTTGGGGGAGCTGGATAGTGAATAGTTTAATTTACTATTCCAACTCCAGTCCCCGTTGACAGTAGGGAAGGTGTTGGATAGTAAATTAAACTATTACCTATCCTACAGCGCCCCACAGCGCAATTCGTTGTAATGACTTGCGCTGAAAAACCTGTGTTGTAAAGGCACTGCGTGGTAAAAGTTGCGTCGTAAAGGATGTTTCCCAATTGGAGCCTTGCCATTATATTCAGAGTTTATATAACAGAACGTTGAAATGACTTACGGTGTATTCATGACAAGATATACAATGGAACATTGCTGTCATAACCAGGTAAACACCAAGGTTTTATACAATGGAGCATTGTCCTAATACGCAAAATGTATCTGAGAGTTTATATAGTGGAACATTGCACTCAAATCCAGAGTATCTCCAGGGGGTGTGTGGGGGCTATAGAATCAAGTATATGTTTATGAAATAGAATGTTTCATTGGATTTCACTTTTAGGCACTCCATTGCACAGGCAATTTGTCCTGAAGTGCAGAATGTTAAATCAATAACGGTCAAATTTACCTGTGTGGTCAAGTAAAGCGCTCTGATATCCTTCGGGATCTGGTTCGCGCTATATAAAACTTTATAAATAACAATAAAATAAAATAGCCTTCATATCTCATTCCCTCATAATCTCATTCTGATATGGGTTGGTTCATTTAATTTTTTTTCTCTAACATCTTGCTTTTGTTTTTTGTTTGGTTTAAGTTTTGTCTGGGAGGATTACGCAAGTTTTGCAGTTAGACAATGTTCTGTGGAAGGTCTTCATCTGCTGGAGACATGGGAGCCATATCCTGTATGCATTAGGCAGGGTGGATGAAGCTGAATCTGCTGTTAGTTGCCCAAGGACTGGTGATTCCTGTAGGGTGACTATCATAAAGGAATAGATTTTGGCTAAGATCACATCTTGCTTTAAGACTCTATTCTTGTGAAAAGAACCTGTGTAGTAAAGTGGGGTTCTGTTGCAGTAAACCCCCCACTTTTTGCCACATTTCTGATGCAATTTGACTGAAGGCGCCTTGGTTCCCTGGCGACCAGGTGCCCAGGACCTGTGTTCTTTCCTAAACACCGTAACTTTTCACAATTGGCATCCCTCTGGCCCACATATAAGTCCCTTCTAAAAGGTATCACTGGTACCAAGGGCCTTGTGACCGGAGAGGGCCTCTGACGGCTGTAGCATGTATTTTGCCACCCTCAGAGACTCCTCATCCTAACACATACACCCTACCATTGCAAACTGTCTTTTTTGGTGTAGCTAAACTAAAAGAGTGGACCTGGCTGATGCCAGTGTTGGATTTATTATAAAATACACTCAGAGGGCATCTTAGAGATGCCCCTTGAAAAATTACTAGCTTCTGGCATTGGCTGACTGATGGCTGCCTCACACCGGCTTCACACCTCCTCCTTGCAGGAACTACAGCAGTTATCAGTGAGCCTCTAAGGCTCTCCCTTTGTGTTATGCTGATTTGGGCAGCTCCAAATAGTGGAGGTGCCCACCCCCCTGCTGAGCCCCACTTTTTGGTGGTAGGACAGGTGGAATAATTAGTAGGCAGGGTAGGAGTGTCGACCTTGGCTTTCAGACCCCTGGTGTGGTCAGGAACTGAGGGGAACCTTTCTCCTCAGAATTCTGAGAGACTGGACCTGAAAGCCATGTACTTACCTGTAAGTTGCTTACCTGTCTTTCCCTCCCATATGATTGCATTGTTATTTCTCTGTATTGCACTAAGTGTTGATCCTAAGAACAGTGCAAAGTATCTTCTTGATATTGAAAAGTATTTCATACACTTGTAAGGTATTTCTAATGCTTCTGCAAACATTTGTCAACTGTATATACAAAGTATTGCATTCTACTTACCTGTAACTGAGTTCCACTTGGTTCCTGAAATAGAAGTAACTAAAGTAATATTTTGTAAACATTGGCCTGGAGTTAGTCATTGAGTGTGTGTGCTTGACTTGTAAGAATGCGTAAAACAAATGCATTCACACTACCCACTGATAAGCCTAACTTGCCAGCCCAGCTACCACTAAGTTGAGAGTAAGGTATTATCTACTTTATCCTCTGCTATACCTTTGGGGACTTCCTGGATTCTGTGCACTCTATACCTCTTTTTAGTTTAGTATACACAGAGCCAGATTCCTACAACTGTTTCATTTTTATTTTTATTTCCCCCCTGCATTCTCTTTGTATCCTGAGCTGAGGGATGGATAGCTCTGTTGTAAATGTCAAATCAAAACATGATCGTAGACCTGAAAATTATGCAGGAGGAATGAGGGTTACTGAGGTATGTACTGCAAAACAATGGAAGTATTTGAAAGAGTGCTTGTGCACCTGGGCGGTCACACCTATGTGCAGTCACTCTTGCAATGAAGAACAGCTTACCTGTGAAGCCAAACAACATGATTTTTTACTTAGAGAAAGCCAGTGCACTCGCAAAGAGGTCGAAGAGCCAATCTTGTTCTCACAGAGTGTTATGCATAGCGAAACGATAATGCCCGTCGACTGTACATAGTGGTTCAGGTCAACTGCCGTTAGAGTGGCCACGTTACTTAATATCATTATGGACACTGTTTCCTGTCCTGGCCTTTTCAACTTTTCAACACCTAGAATGCATTTGGTTATCACACAATTGTCCAGAACGTCAAACTATGAACCATATTTACGAAAAATTGTCGGAGTACAATGCTACGATAAATTTGGCAACACCGCACTCCAACATTTTTTAAAAACAGGGAGGTACCGTATTGACAAGAATATGGCAAACCCCTGTGTTTCCTCTAGCGCTGGCAGAAAAAAAAGCTCCCTAGCACCAGCGCAGGCACCCTGCCGCTATATTGCAAGATACCTACGCTGTAGGGGTGATTGTTGATGTGCAGGAAGAGACACCTTCCTGCACATAAGCAATCAGGATTGGCGATTTGCTCTTTCTGTTTGTGCTACAGAATTCTGCACACATTGAAGAAGCAAAAAACAAAGAGAAATTATACATTTCCCCTCATATCGCAATGCTGAGACAAGGTATCCTGTGGCGTTTATTTTTGGCACTGCCCCAGCCTTGTAAATCTTGGGCAGCGTAAAAAAGCAATGGGTGTTGCGGTGAAACGCCCCCTGCAAAATCCAATGCAAGCTCCTTTGCCGCAGAGGACTGCAGTACGAAGAGGCATATTTACAAGGTGGCATTAAGCAACATTAAGTGGCTTAGCGCCAACTTGTAAATATAGGAAATGGCGAAATAATTGATGCTCCGGTGGCAAATGGGCCTTGTAAATATGCCCCAATTACTGTAATGGCCCGGAGGGGGGAGGTGGTTAAACTATCTGCAGGTGCAAGCTGTCAGAGTGACAGCAAGCAACATTTTGCATAGCCTGGTATTTCCAGGTAAGAAAATGACAAGAAACAACCCTACAAAGCCTCTTACACATTGTCAAATAGCCCTTTGTCGGATCTATATCACTAGAGAAGTTTCCAAACCTTTTAAAGAGAGTTCTCGGAAATGTTTTGCCAAAATAGACAAGATCAGTTTCCGTTCAGTAACATAACATGACATAACAATGGTCTCCATTGTAGGACACTGAGGACGATTCTTATGAAAATGCAGAAGTGCAAATCGCTTCCATGAATTGAACATTGATGTCAGCACAGGATATATTTAGATTCGCTGGCTACATTTGAATACTGTGGACATGGTTCCAAGGCAGGCTTTCAATATTGCCACTTATACAAACAAGGACACCCATCATGTAAACCCAAATATTATAGTTATGTAACCAGCAATTCTTTCAAGAATTTCAATTTATAAACAAAGATCAACTTTTCCAGTTAACTCACTACTGCTACCAGGAAGTGCACTAATATTGCAATAAGGGAGTTGGGAGGAAATTATCACACCCCTCCGCTTGCTTTGAGTGCAAAGGCCAAATTATTTACAACTGGCAAGCAAAGTACCTAGCCCTTTGGATGAGCCGCACAAGCTACCCGGTCAACTGGACTATCAAAGGCATCTAAACCTGCCTGCCTCCCCTAAGTAATTTCCGCCACCTCACATCCCACCCCCCTCAAAAACTGCACACCACCTTAAAATGCTATGAGTCCTTGTGGTCCTAACATACAAAGCCTATTTACCTGCAAATCATAGGCTTAGAAACACATGGTGAGAGGTTTTTGGCACTGGAATAATGCAAAAGAAATGTTTGTCAAATGTATGGTGAAGTAGATGTGCAGCCACTGAGGTAGGACATTATACATTGAGGATATAGCTAGTGACAGGAAAATACAGTATTTAGTACTGTAGCACTTTAATGTTGTTTCACTTTTTGATTGGCATGAAAACTATACTGATCCAGGTTTTAGTAATATAGCCAGAAAACAAACACATGAATAGCCAATTGATAAGGTTGCTAATGGATTGCTAATGTTTTTCACTCTAAATGCTATCTATATCTATACTATTATTATAAAGGAAGAACTTTGAACCTTTGAGGCGGGTAAACTTGGGAACCACAGCGCCAAGCCAAACACCTGATACATCGTTGTAATTGGCAGGGTCTGTAGATGGACATAGGCTATATAAAATAAAAAAATATACGTTATTTAAAATATTTACCTAAAAAAAAGTAGTCCCTTGGAAGTAGCCCCGGCCGGCCGCGAGGTGCGTGCTGACATCAGGAGCCAGGGAGGAGCGGCGGACATCAGCATGGGGAGGAGCGGCGGACAGGCGAGGAGGAGCGGCGAGGAGCAGCGGACAGGCGGGGAGGAGCGGTGAGCGGCGGATGAGGTAGGTGAAATACAAAAGCTACAGGCGGGGAGGAGCGGTGAGTGTAGGTGAAATACAGGTGGGGAGTAGTGGTGAGCGTAGGTGAAATACAGGCGGGGAGGAGCGGTGAGCGTAGGTGAAATACAGGCGGGGAGGAGCGGTGAGCATTAAATGAAGCAAAAGAGGTAGCAAACGGCAAAAGTGAGTGCATTACAAAAGTTAGAATCGTGAGCCAAAAACATACAAGAGCTAGCAAATGGTGCATTACATGAGGATAAAGTGACACGTGCAGGTTACAAAAGCATACAAAGGAAACATAGAGGTATAATACTGCAATATATGAAGGAAGGCTCCGGGGGACCCACGGACATTACAAAAGTGAGTGCATTACAAAAGTGAGAATCGTACAAAAGTTAGAATCGTGAGCCAACAACATACAAGAGGTAACAAACGGTGCATTACATGAGGAAAAAGTGTCAGGGAGGAGCGGTGAGCGTAGGTGAAATACAGGCGGGGAGGAGCAGTGAGCATTAAATGAAGCAAAAGAGGTAGCAAACCGTGCATTACAAAAGTGAGTGCATTACAAAAGTGAGAATCTTTAGCCAACAAAATACAAGAGCTAGCAAACGGTGCATTACATGAGCAAAATGTGACGTATGCAGGTTACAAAAGCGTACAAAGGAAACATAGAGGTATAATACTGCAATATATGAAGGAAGGATCCGGGGTACCCACGGACAACGTCGGGGCGGGCGGGGGTCCTGAAGCATGATTGCTCCCGGACAAGGTTGGGACGGGCTGCTAGTCCATCTAATATGGGGGGCACATCATAATTCCTTTCTCTGATTTACATAACTTCTATGCCACGGTAAGATTGCGAGTTAGTGGTTTACCCATACTAGGCCTGTAACTCTAATCTGGACTTTCTGCACTCTCTCTTGAGCACCAAAGTAGCGAAACACGTTTCGGATGATGGTATATTTCGGTAGGCATAAAGCACATGTTCTATGGACATATACTCAGATCTGCCCAAAATCAGAATAGGGCAGAGGGCGAGGCTGCTACACCTCAATTTAGAATAAAGTAATTTAGCAATGCTGGGCACTTACGCACCTTGAATGTATCTTCAGTTATAGAGTACTCACAGCATGGACCCAAGGTGCACATGCACCAACCTCACTGTTGTACATTTTCACTTCAAAGTGAAGGTGTGCACATTTTTAACATGGTTACAGGTTCACCTACAAAACCTGCACAAATTGTTATTTAATTTTCGCGTGTGCTCGAAAGGCAGTTTAGTGCCATACGTGTCAATCTAGACCTCTGCCAAAGAGAAACGGAGGTCTAGTGGTTTCAGCAGTCCACGTTCCTAAGTGGAGAGACAATCAATCAATCAATCAAACAATCAATCAATCATCGGGGTTGTAAAGTGCAGCTACTCACCCAAGAAGGGTCTCAAGGTACTGAGGGGGGAGGGGGCAGTGCTGCGCCTGGGTGTTCATGGGGCTCTGTCGAAGAGCTAGGTCTTGAGGTCCTTCAAGAAGTTGGGGCGTGATGGTGTCTTTCAGAGGCAGAGCGGGCGGGAGTTCCATGTCTTGGCAGCGCGGAAAGAGAAGGAGCATCTTCCTGATCTGGTCTTCTTGATGCGTGGTACCATCGCAAGGGAGAGCTGGGCCGAGCGTAGGGATCTTTGGGGTGCATGGAGAGACAATGGACTTGCCAGAACCACCCTCACCACTTTCTTGCACATTTCACGAGGGCTCTCCCCACACTCTTGCCTGGGGCAACCCTCTGCAAATAGCAAGTTTATTCTGTGATTTGCATGTTTTGCATTTGGATTGGTTGTTGGAAAATGCATTAAAAACAACTTGTTATTCTCCAGGTCGGCACTAATCAAAGTAAATATAGTACTTGGAATTAAGTAGTATTAGTTATTGGTTTTCATTTGTGTGAATCAAGAATGATTGGTCTTGAAGCGTTGTGTTTGAAGAGCTGGCATGTCCCTCATCTAGTTTTTAACCTCTAGCATCTGCATCAGGGAAAGGGTGAGGAAGCTGCACTACATTCAGAGATCCAACAGCTCAACATACACCAGTTTCTCTCCAGGGCCAGTTGATAGATATTGTATTAATTACAGGGGCACTCTTTCTCCCCCCCGTCCACCCAGGCAGACCATGGGGCATATTACTGCTAATAAATTAGTCTGTTTTTGCGCAAGTTGGTGCAATGTTATATGTTACATGTTATGTATGTCAAAAGGTATGTCCAGTGAAGTGAGTGTATTCACAATGTATTTTTAATATGTTTTAAAGTTCCTTTGAACAGGAACAGCAAGTGTGAATTCAACACAAAATCTGAGCAACTGTTTATTTTTAGGAGCACCAGAGCACTTATTGTCTAAATTTTAGAGCCACCAACAATGTTGATCAGGCGCTGCGTAAAACCATAACCAACCTACTAGGGCAGGCAGCATATATTAATTTGCAATGTATTTTTCTTCCTCAATACAGATACTACGGGTACAGCGCTAACCGTATGTATCACAAAAGTGCGCATACCATAGGTGTGCATTCTATATTCCAATTTTCCACCTTAATTTAGGTTTTGCACAGAGTTGTACACATGGGGCTGGCCCCCATGCTGTCTTGAAGAAGAGGTGTAGGGTACACCTCGAAACATGTCGACGAAATATTAGGGATCATAGCCACATAACAGTTGTTTTTCCTTTTATTTACCTCCTTTTTATCCTACCAACTAGGAGCAGGAATAAAGTTTTAGCTCACTAGTTAGGTACTTTTAACTAGCACAAACACCACTCCCCCCCCCCCACACATTGCACTACACATAGATTCACACAACCAGTGCTCCTACGTAACTTTCGCAAATCCCAGCATGCCCCAAGCAGTAGATGCTTGGGATGGCCCATTGATGAATCATGTCACCTAGGGGCAACCCTGGGTGAGTGAGGGGACTCAAGAAAAGAAATGTTTCTTTTCTCAACAGTTGAGGCACACCCAAATTGGGTAAACCCACAAATTCTCCCTGGCTAGGTTCTTATGATCCATCATCTATGGATTTTTGCGTTGTACTTTTTTATATTCACACCATGCGTACCCCGTGACCCTCCAGCTCCTGCCTCACCACCTGCGAGCCAAGCCGACCGCCATGGTGATGAGTACACCCCACACCTCCACCCAGTTCCTTTCCCAGCCTTTGAGAGGCAGCAGGCTACTCTCACATCACAGCACAACATCTCCCAGGTTCTGCTGTTCCATGATTGACCTATAACACATTGGGCGGGAGGTGGCCGCCATCTTTGCTCTCCCTATGTGATGGGTAATATGATTACAGACAGCAGGATTTCGAGGTCAGTGACATTGCAGCTCTATTTCCATGTGGTTTGCCCTCTTTTCTGGTGGCCTCTAGGTATCCCACAGGTGATTATTTCAGGGCAAATGAAAAGACTGTCAGGCAGAGGGGAGCCACCTTCGCTCATGCTATCATTAGCCATGCTCCCCATGTTCCCAACTATTTTCTCACCCAATGCTACACTTAGCTGTAGTGCCAAAAAAAGAGACTTCAATAATTGTCGGCATAGGTCTGAAAAAAGCACAGTCCCTATTTTCTAGGGGTGCAGTGGAGGTGTTTTCTTCAACATGGAAACAATTTTTTTGTGAACAGAGGAAAGAAGCAAAGTAAATGTATTTATGCCCCTCAACATCCAGCTACAGATCGGTTATTTTTCCCACAGAAGCATACCTGTTGGTTTAAAGCTGGTTTATGGACAGAAATATTTGTTGTTTACAGATTTCTGTATACATGCACAGGATTTGTTGTGAATCATATCAAATGAATGCTTACTAAGAGAATCGATGGCAAATAAGCACTGGGCTCATAAGATTTCTGTTTTTGGGACTTGTGCCATTGATTACAAAACATAGTTCTCAGACAGAACAAGTAGAGTATGGGGTCTTCTTTTACTATTAAAAAATATATGTCCCCAGTCATTATTGACTTTCTGTCAACTAATTAAATTCACTTGAACATTCAATTTAACAACTGAAAGGCGCCCGTGACAATGGTTATTATGGTATTTAAATCAGGCCTTGGAATTTTTTTTATGTCAGAGTAATCAGAGTAATTTCCAGTAGTGGCCATTGTCCTAGGAGAATGGTGAGGCGGGGGGAGGGGTGTAAAGGGAACGTAACAAAAAAGGGGGAATAAAAATAACTTATCTGCCGCTTGCAACTTGCCCGTATCACCGGTCTTCTACTCCTCTTGTGGCTCCACTGCAAGCACAGGCTCCCAGACTCCCTTGCGGCCAATCCTAAAGCTGCTTTCATGCATGAGAGCAGCCTCATGGTTGGCCTGAGTGTCCCCTTAATTTGTGCTCCTAGGGAGACTGGGAGCCTGTGCTTTGCTGTCTCTAACTTAGCAATGCAGCTGGGTTGGAGACAGCTTCAATGCAGGTGCTGCCTGAAACGGCCGGCCAAACCGTCATGCGCACAGTTAGCAGCGCGCACCACTCCTAATTGGTGCATGTCACCCCCCTAGCCCCGCCCCCCAGACTCAGGTTTACTATCTTTATATTTTTTTATTTTTTTTTTGCGCTGCCGCTCCATAGCAGAGGTGGCGCTGCTGGTACTCTTGGTAATTATGCATTGCTCTTGTTATGTGAAATTATAGAAATTGTAGAAATTGCGAGATTACTCCATCTTGAGTAGTTAAGAGTAATTTGGGACAAAATTCCTACTGCACGAGCACTGAAACAAACGAACGAGAGTAAGCTGGCCTCTGCGGTTTGTGTTTGTAGCATTTAGTGCTATTTGCTTAGTGCAACATGCATTCTCGGGCCCATTATGTAGATGAGGGTGTATTTTGCACTAAGAAAATACCACTAAATGCTGTATTACACTTATCACACAATTATGTAAAATTGCAAAAAAAATTGTGGCAATTATTAGTAATTGGGCTGTTTAATTGAAACCAAAAAACCGGCTCCTAGTGAACTGCAATGTCTGTCCAGTGAACTCCTCATTTCAATGCACACAACGACATAAACGTGTAAAAACGACCTCTCTGGGTACACGCCAGAAATGTATGTTTAATTCAAAGCCATCGATTTCTCTTTCTGCCCAACATGCAATTAACATATTTCTTCAGTTGCCGTTTGCATGTATCCTTTCACCCTGGCCTGTGCAGAAATCCGGCTAGGCCTTGATGTGCGATTCATTTCTTTCTGTCAAGTCTTTCAATTTACCTTTGACCTCGTTCTGCCATGTATATGACTGCCACAGGCCAGAATATCAATTGCCTCACCAAGCAACCAGTTAGACGTGTTTGCAGCCTTTGGCGCCTCTGAGCTCTTGGACTAATGTGTTAAATGAATACGGGTTTTGCTAATTTATTTTTGTTTAGATATTTTGTACTGTGGTTTGCTCGTGATAACATTCTGCTTTTTTTTAAACCAAGGTGCGCCTGCTTTGCCTAAGCAAGAACCCGAAAGATTAAACTCTAAATAGACAACTGTATAAAGATATTAAAAATATAGACTGTTGTAATGCTTTATATGTTCGGTATTATTACAGGAGACAGGAGGGAATGAATCGGTTCTTACAAGCCCATTTTTGTTGCCATAATATGCTAAAATGATGCAGCACATCTTTGGGACATACATAGCAATTGGTGGCTTCAGATAGAAATTTAGAAGCATTTTTTTATTTTCATTTGTATGGAAAATTAAGCCAATTCTTTTTACAGCTTACTTTCCTACACCCTCCTAAACCCCTCTCTATCTAGTGAAACCAAGCAGCTGGTGGCCTGCCAATCATAGAGTATAGATACAAATCCTTGCCATGGTCTTCAAGGTGGTCAAGACAGTCCATGCCGCCTCTCCTCCATACCTCATTGAAAATCGCCTTCTTTTTGTCGTACCCAAACCAGGCTGTGCCCCGTCCTTCTTCAATCTACTCTGTCCCCACCGTTGATACACTCTCCCTAGTGAAGTGTGCATTACTCCATCCATATCTCTATTTAAAACTTTAGTAAAGGCCCAAGTCCTATATCTTTGAGCAAAAAAGGTTGACAGACTACACCCAACCCTCCTCCATACTTGATCCTAATGACCGTTGATAGCCCAGCCCACAGCACCAAAAGGTTTTGAACTAACAGAATTTCTGAATAGGGAGCCTGTGTAGTTTTCGGAGGTGAGGTGTGATGGGCGTGCGTGCGGCAAGGAAAGTTGAGGTTTAGTTCGGCGGTGGTGTTTTGGATAGTTTGCTGCTTGAGTAGCAGGTGTACAGAGATGCCGTCATAGAGGACGTTGCCGTAGTCCAGTCTGCTTGTGATGAGGACATGGATAACGGTCTTTCTGGTGTCAGGATGGAGCCATTTAATAATTTTTCTGAGAATGCAAAGTATGTGAAAGGAGGTGGAGGTGACAGTATTGATTTAATTTCTCATGGTGATGTTGGTGTCAAGGATGATGCTCAGGTTTCTGGTGAGGTTGGAGGGTGTGGGGTTGGGACCTAGTTCTGTGGGCCACAAGGTGTAGTCCCAGGCTGAGTTATTGTTGCCGAATATCTTGTCAGCATTGAGGTTGAGGAAGTTGTCTCTCATCCAGTTGGCCACGTTGGTCATGCACTTTTCGAAATTACTGTTGGTGATGTTGGTGTCTTCTGAGAGGGATAGGATGAGTTGGGTGTGATCAATGTAATATATGATGTTGAGTGTGTGGGCCTGAATGTTGCTTGCTAGAGGAGTCATGTATACATTGAACTGAGCCGGGATGAGTGAAGAGTCTTGCAGGAGGTCCTTGGATACTGAGTTGAACAGAGGGTGCTTGAACTGTTGCATTCGTCCAGTCAGGAAGGAGGCTGTCCACTTGAGAGCTGGATTGCGGTCTAATGGAGTCTGGAGATGAGTGTGTTGTGGGAGTCGGTGTCGAAGGCAGCAGAGAGGTCCAGGAGGATGAGTGCAGTACTGTGACCTCAATCTTGTATGGTGTGAATGTTGTTTGAAGCTGCGATGAGGGTTGTCTCGGTGCTGTGGTTTCTGCATATAGAGCTGATTGCCAGGTGTTTTGGAGTTCATGGCGTTCAAGGTAGTTAGAGAGCAGATGGTTGGTGCCCTTTTCTAAGACTTCGGCTGGCAAGGTAGTTGCTGAGGACTTTGTGGTCTGCATATGGTTTCTTAAGGAGTGGGGTGACTTTTGAATGTTTTCAGGCATCCAGGATGTGGCTGGAGTGATTAGGTTGTTGATAATGGTTGTGAGTACCCTGCTTATTGTGGGTCTCCCTAGAATAAAGAAGCAGTGGGGACATGAGTCAGTGGAACCCCGAGTGGATGGAAGCCATTATAGGCGCTGCGTCTTTGTTGGTCATTGGAGTCTACTTCATGAATGGGGTGACCTTAATGTTGGAGGTCGGAGGTGAGGCAGGGTGTAGTTGAGGGTCAAGTTCCTGCAGATCAAAGGTCCTGTAGATTTTAAATATCTTGTTGTGGAAGGGTTCAGAGAGTGGTTGCGGAGTCCTTGTGACGGATTGATGGAGTTGGAGGTGGCTGCCGGATGGTTGAATTCCTTAACTATGTTAAAGATTTCTTTATATTTGATGATGCGGTATTCAATCCTCTGGGTCAGAGCTTTCTTCTTGGCCTCTTTCAGTTTGTAGTGGTAGCTCCTGAGCAAGATCCTGTAAGCCTTCCTGGAGGTGAGCTCTTGGGAGTTTCCTAGGTAATTACAAATTGGACATATTCATGCCCCTGCCAAATGCACAGCATAGTGTCGCACTTGCGACCTTCAAATCTATATCAATTTAGTCCAATTGTTCATTTAATTCATTTTAAACACTTCCACTTTCTCCTCTTTTGAAAAATGCTTCGTTTCCGATTTTGAAATCCTCATGTGTCATTAGTTGCCTGTTTTTCAGGTTTCTTATATTTACTCTGTGCCCATCCAGACCTCTTGAATAAATACGATAGATGGCAGGCTCATCTCAAGCAGTGTTTATTCCTTAAAAACCCAATGCATTTCGGGCGACGCAGCGCCCTTCTTCGGGGGTCACTGAAATTAATAAAACATTTGCCAATTACTACTCCAATCTTAAATGCACACATATTTTTTAAAAGAAGAAAGAGTCATCACACCCATTCCTATCAAAATACAACTTTGTGGCCAGGTTATATGTATTACATTGTAACTATTCTGAATAATATCCCAGGGACGCTATTAATTTAATCCATAAGTTATCTCCCCTCCGTTTGCACCAGCCTCAAACACCGGACCATGTGCGTGCATTCCCCACCATTACACGTAAACATCTTCTCCCACTTTTCTCCACCCGTCTAGAGTCAACATCAGAGTTACCGCGTATATAAAGGGACCTACAAGCCCTCTGAATGTTATTTAAAATAGTATCATGAGCGTCTACGGTAATCGGCAGTTTTGAACTCTTGGGAGTTTCGTCATTTTCTTTCTAACTGTTTGCATCACCTCTTGGATTCTCCGAGTGTGTTGGTGAACCAGATCACATGTTTGTTTGTCCTAGCGATAATAAGTCTTTGGAAATTATGGTGCATGGGGTAATGAGGTCAGAGAGGGGGTTGCTGAAGTTGCTCCAGGATCCTGGTGACCGAGATGTGAAGATCCCTCTGAGGGAAGTTTTGCTGTCTGCTTGGAGCTGCAAATATCAGTGTTCTAATAAAGTAGTTTCTGGGTCATTGGTGGCGGTGCATTTGATGGTGACTCTGTGGATTGTGGCGATGCCACAACCTGGTTTCATTGTTTGGTCCTGGTGCAGGATCTTGTATCCTGGCGGGATGGCATTGGTGATGTCAGGGGCAGATGAAGGGTTGAGTCAGGGCATTGGTGAAGAAGGTGAGGTCTGGTGCATAGGACTGAATGAGAGAGTGGGTATTGAGGAGCTGGCTTGCGAGTGGTAGTTGGTGAGCGGGTGAGGCGTTGTCTGAAGTGTGAGTGTGGGTGGTGGAGTCAGGAGTGGTGCTGGACGAGTTGATGTGGCTTAAGGGTGCAAGAGTGCGGCTCAGGTGAAGCGGCATTAAGAATGTGAAAGGACCAATCGTTGAGTGGGGTGCAACGAGGCAGGCACAGTCTTAGTGGTGTCCATGGTTGAGACAAAGGAGTTCCTCAAGGGAATATCTGTGGGCACATGGGGGACCAGGGTTCCTGGTGCTGGGCACGTTCCAGGTAGACAGGCGCACACAGGTTTGCCTTTGGTGCACTTTCAGTGCACTGGTGGCATGGTCGAGCTGCCGCCTGTAATAAGTAGATCCTTGGGTGGACAGGGCTAGGAACCAGCTGGAATGGCGAGGGCGGGAACGGGGCATCAGTGGTGCAGGCATCAAGCAGGTAACCGGCAGAACTAGTCTAAGCTAGCCCAGGAACTAGTCCAGGCAGAGGAACAGGCAAGCTGTGTCTCACTGGGTACCCAGGTGACGACTTCTGCCCAGGTGCCTATGTAATTATGTTATTCAACCTTAATATCAACTTCAGAATATAGCGCTACCACAAAATTGTGGACAAAATAGTGAGAAACTAAATATCGACAAGCTAAGTATATACTTAAGTAGAGGCTTAATTTACTTACTTTTCTTAACTCCACTTCAATGTACCTTGAAGATTTAAATATTGCCAAGGCACAGCAGTGTGGAACTAAGAATATTAAATGTATACATACGTACATGCACTTCATGTCTCAATATGTTGCTACTCTAAATTTTGACATGATATTTTAGTAGCACTATGGTTCTGCAGTCAATATTTTTACTTAAAACCATAAATATGTAACATATGGAATATATTTAATGTTTGCAATGTTACCATCTTTGATTCACTAAAGCCAATAATACCTCTTCCCTGCAATATGCACCTATTTGTAAATGCCCTGCAAATCTTGATTAAGGTGCAAATTCCCCTTTGTGCCTAAATCAGAATTGTAACTTGTGCTGCAAACCTGAGAGAATTCTTGCAGGTAAACAGCTCACATTCTAATGGGATAAAACATGCAGTATTAACATGTTCCTCAATTTGTGTACAGAACTCAGACTGGTGTGGCAACAGTGCCATATTTTGCAGTCCAAAGCGACTCAATTGTTTTGCAGAACTCCTCTTTATTTAATAGCAACGGACTTGCTCATCCAGTCACTCAATGTATTTCTGACACCCCAAGCAGATGGCACTATTAATAAATGTATATATGCCCAATGCCGCGCTATCAGAAACGTCTTCTTATCTTACTTGTCTGCATCTTTCACTGTCTCTTACATATAATTAACCTGCCTTATTACTCTGTCTCTTACATATAATTAACCTGCCTTATTACTCAGCCTACGCTATAGGCCTATAATCTTCATGCTATGGAAATACATGGATATGTTGAGCTTGCGGTTTGGGAGATAAACTTCAGATTTCTTTCCAGTACTATCTTTATTAAGTGGGTGAAACTCAAAAACTTTTCCGTATACAATGTAATAAGAATTTAGACTGATCCTGGACTCGGGTGGCTGGCATGGCTCACGGGTGGGGTGCGGGTGCGGGGGGTGGCAGGGGCCCACGATTGCAGGAGGGAGCTTCACAAAAAAAAATCTTACCTTTCCACCAGGTCCTGCGTCTCTGGTCCTGCTCCTGCTCTCCTGCTTCCGACTTCAGGAACAGGAAGCAGGCAGCCAGGCTCCCTCCCCTAAGCCAATCACAATGCTGCGTGCTATGACATGCCATGACACAGCGCTCAGCCAGGGGCTGTAGGGGTGGCATGTTCTCCATGTAGGGTGTAGTGCAGCCTGCATGGAGAAGAGGAAAGTGTGCATGACTGGTTTGGCCGGCCCGAGGCAGCCGACCAAAACAGTCATTGCGCACTTAGGAGTGGGCAAACCACTCCTCCCCTGTCCTGCTCCGTGAGCAGAGCAGCCCTGCCCACCCGCACAGAAAATATAAAACGATAATAACTTTAAATTATTATCATTTTATATTTCCTTTCCACTGCTCGAAAGCAGTAGGGCAACGCTCCTCCACCATTGTCTCTGGCAATAATATTGTCTTTTTAACACTGCTGTTGTCTTTTCTGTTTTATATCATGCTTTTTATTTTTCTATTTTCCTTATACCAGGTGAAAGCCTCAATACCCTCTTTAAACTGATTTGTCTTTTATTAGGTGTAACTCATAGAAAGCTTTATTTGTGTGCTGTGAAAGTCATGTTGTGAACAATAGAATACACAGAGTGATCATAAGGCTAGCCCCTTTATCATAATCAGATGGCTTTCTTGTATATTTTAATTCTCTTCGCCTCATTTGTTTGCTTTTATCCCAATTTTTATACTTGCTTCACCCAAGAAACATTTTCATTTTTCTGACATCAGAACGAGCACTTCAGTGCATATGAGTAGAGATGGGTGGTAAACTCCGCTCTGCCGACGGAGTTTGCAGCATTTTGTCCACTCTGTGCTCCGCTTGGATTGCGGAGTTTGGCAAAAACTCAGCCCACCCCAATGCTGATATCCATTCTCCTATATTGGTCTTTTAACCCATGACATTTGTCTGTAATTTCAGAGCTTCCGGGTCACACGGCAACCAACCCTGTGTCTGTTAACACATTCTGTGAGTCATTAGAGAGTGAGAGAGCAGTGCACGTGATTTGTAAGGTGAGCTAGGATTGGTATTTTGTACATGGTCAATGCTGCAGCCAACTCCAGAATTCTGATGGGCTCATTAGCTGTGGAGTCCGCACTTGTGCCGATGTCTCTCCGAGTCATGCATGTTACTCTGCATATGGTGCAACAGCTATTAAGATTGGACGGGCTGGTTGTTTGTCAAGTATGTGCTGCACGAGGAAGTTTAGAGGGAAAGGGAGGAAAAGAAGGATAGCATAAAGGGAGAGATGATTGCCTTGCAGAGACTGGATGGCGCTGCTATAGTCTGAAACATACATATTGGAAAGCCTTCAGTACCAGTTCCGCAGCAGGGCCGTTGAATGCAGTAAAGGTAAGCAATAGTTTTATTCAGGGTTAATTCATGCAAAACTAGTAGACCACTGACCACATGATTCCATGTCCTTCTTGATAAGTTTTCACATAAAATGTAATATTTTTAGTATACTTTAATACTTTCTAGTTCAAGAATGCTTAAGCGTTCCTTTATTTGTATTCTTGGCCACACTGGTGCTTTTGTTATTGAACTCTGCCTGTACCCATGAGCACAGGAGCAGGCCTCTGTAATTTTACACTGTACTTCTCGCGTGTACACTGCAAGTTGTTCAGCTCGATGGACCTGAATTCTTCTGCTCGCGGTACTCCTCAGAATCCCTTATAGTTTTTAGGTAACTCCGCGGAATTCCACGTAGAAGAACTCCACGAGTTCTACCCACCCCTACATAAGAAAAACTATTTTCTATTCATTCTATCTTTCCTGATACCCCCTCTTCTTGCCCCATCCACTTCTTTCGCCCCCCAGTGCCTGCTTTCCTAACCCATCTCCATCATGGAATGAGTGGATGCCTCCACAGTATAAGCATGTAAGAAAATTAACCATTTTAAGATGATCAGGTGTGCATTCACATGTGAAATCATGAGCTGCAGGCATCTTTTAATGAACTTTATATGCTTAAAGAAAATTCATATTAAGATGTCTACCTTAGTGGTGCACACTTCCTCAGCAGTCATCGTTATATGGCATGAAAGAGGCCATTGCTGACGACTGTGCATATGTGGTGGCCGTCTTTGAATAGATTGTCATAAAGGATAAGTAATCTATTGAAACACACGCACCACAAACGTACGCTCTTCAGCAACTGCCATCTATGGGAAAAATCAAGCTTTGCGAAGCCAGCAGTTTTCACAGGAGACACCTATTGGCTTTGCCAATGCTTGTTGTTTTATCATATTGTGTTATGACTGCATGGAACATTCTTCTTTTCCTGCCCCTTTCCCATTTTCACACTTATAATGTCGCCATTTTGTCTTCTATACACTGTTGTTTCACACGGTTCATACTTATGTTCTGCATTTTCTCCCAACAAATTATATATCGATTTGTATACCTCCTGCTCCCAGTATAGGGAATTGTACCCTTCATTCAGCCCAGCAATTACTTTGGGAGGAACTAAAGCTGTTGACTTGAGCCATAACTAAGGTAGCAGGGCGTATCATTTTGGGGGTCTACATCTGTGGGCAGAGGATAATAAAGTCCTCTCTGATATGGATTTTGTGAGGGTCTAGGGACCATCAAGCAGAGTCTGAATTTGCTCATCCTTGTAGGGAAATATACAAGAGCAAAGCAGGGGAGATTGTTTCTAGCCTTCGTGGACCCCACCCCAGCCTTCGATTCCGTATGACATGCGAAGCTGTGGGAGATTCTCGGAACGCTGGGGGTGGATGAACAAATCATTTATTTCCTCCAATGTTTTTATGATAACGCACACAGGGGCGTAGCTAGATCTTGTGGCGCCCGGGGCTAGCCCTCAGATTGCCGCCCCTTGGGGGGAGGGGCGTGCTGGGGAAAAATGACGGGGAGCACTTGAAAGATGTCCGAGAGTCACGTAGTATTGCTGCTAATAGTAGTTACCTCGATCATACAAGTTACATGCACATACATGACACGATCGAAGGCTACACAGTTGAATACACCGGTGACTGGCAGTACAAAAGAAAACACACAGACTGCATGATCTATCTGGGGACTCAGAAAAACCGCATGTGACATCCATCAGAGAGCTGTGTGAACAATTACCCCTCAGCACAATGCAAACATGCACATACATGACACTGTTCAGGGATCCATCATCTACAGCGGACATTAAATGACCATACATCATAGTCCCCCCATTAAAGCAGTGGGGACCTGCACAAACATGATGTGCTCTGGGGACCCAAAACCAACTTAACAGTGTCGAAGCCTGTGATTCTTTACCTTTCAAAAACAGCAAATTAATTATTCACAGGGAATAACTCACTGTGTGCCCTTAGAACTAAACACAGCACAAAGGGGTCAGTCAGTCAGCTCCTCCCTTGCCAACACAGGCTGGTTACAGTGACAGCCCACTCTGGTGGCCCAAAGGCAACAACCAGGGATCGCGCCCTGTCATTACTTCTAAGCAGTAGCAACCAACTACCTGGGAATGAAAAGACGTGTGCTCTTGGGACACAAAACCAGCTTGTAATGGTGCATCTCTCCTTCAGAGCAGCCTCAGCACAAACAACACTAAGGTTAATATGACTTTATTGTTAGGTCTGACTTTTAATAATATAATAAATACATCCAAATTCTCCACTGTGCACTAGATGCAGATTCAGAAATGTTTATAATGTCCATCAGAAGTGAGACCAGTTGCATCCCTGGACAGCCAACACTTAAATGTCGCTATAACAGCAGAAATCCTTTCTAAGGATAACATTAAGCCATAGCAGATGTAAATAACCATTAGACACACTGTGCAATAAAAAGTACCTACAATGAACACTGGGCTCAGCTCCCTTTTAAAATAATCCCCTAGAGCAGTGCAAACATTCACCCCCCAGTCACAAGGATCTGGGTTTAATCCATCATTCTTTTGCTCACCGCACCAACCCAGTTTGGACCCAGCCATATGCAAATCTTGAGCCTGTTCATTATGGGAACAGTCCATCCCGAACTGCCAAGACAGGGGGTGAATGTATGACATTGTTCTGCATTTTGTCCATCAATTGTTCTTTTTACATATACAAGGCACTTACTACTGGGGAACTTACTGCATTCCTCCGGGAGTCCCTCCTCATATCCTCCTCATCTCCCTACTCAAACTGGGCAGGGACCCTACCCACCTGCCCTCTTATCGGCCTATAGCCATTCTGGGCACTGACATTACTGTGCTCGTTACAGTTCGTTTTTACACGATAACCCTGGTCAGTGTTGTTTCGATTGTGCTTTAGCACTCTGCGATTCGAGAGAAGCTTCACTCCCACCCTCTGCAGCCTCGCAGTAGAGCTACTACCTTGGAACCGCGGCCTGCAGTGCTAAGTTAATTCCTGGGGCCTTATTTATGAAGGCCTTGCGCCACCGGTGCGTCAATTTTAAAATGGGGAAAAGTGATGCACCGGTGGCGCAAGGCCTTCATAAATAAGGCCCCTGGAGTCTCGCTGTTGCTCGAGGCATGGAGAACAAACCTACTGTCTGCATGCATTTACGCTGTGATACCCCACCATTCAATATTTTTGGGGGCAACTGTCCCCAGGGTATTTGGGTATTTCATTTGCCTGGTTTTCAATGTTTTAGTGCTGTCAGTTGCATAATTTAGCGATGGGCTCCTATCCTATCATAGTGTAGACCCAAGGAGAGGATGTATCTTAACGGTCGGAGCTGCTGACATTTGAATGTAAGAGCTGGGTTCTAAACTATGTGTTGGCTAAGGGGATTCGGGGCAAATAATGCAATCTCTCCATGTATACCGAAAATGAATGTGTCCTTGTGTAATATGACTGCTGCTCATATAAAGCACTCAAATACATTTGGGTCGAGTTCGCGCTATATAAACTTCAAACAAAACCTACGTTTTATCGCCTTCTGTTATTCACTGAGGAGAGGTGTTGGGTTGGGGCTTGTATTCATGTCTTGGCTGCGGCCCCCCCGTTGCTCGCACCGAGGGCTGCCTGGCGGTGCTGCGGGTGAGGGAGGCGGGCTGGCAGCGAAGGAAGGCAGCAGAGGGATAGTATGCCTGCCGGCGTGCCCCCACCAACAGTACGAGGTCGATAGATAGTGGTGCAAGGTTGACGGCAATGTGCAGGGTGCAGGGCAGGATAAAGTCAGGTGCCACTCACAGATACGTCGACCCACAGGGGCCCAAAGGAAACGACCCAACTGTGACAATCTGGTGTGCAGCACCCCAGGGGGCAAAGCTGCAGTTATGTGCGATCAGTAAGCATCCAGATGCACCCTCAATGTACGTAACCTCTCCCGCTGCCAAACCCGGCACCCATTGCCCCTTTTACATGTGTCTTTACTTTGGGGTTTGTTTACCGTGTCTTCGGCGCAGTATTTTATTTTTTATCCCTTCAATGGTACCGCAACAATTTGTGTAGAGCCTCTTCGTCAGTAACGCATTGTATTTTGTTCCATTCACCCTCAAAGGTGGAGGTAATTGTATTCAACTGTCCAATGAAATGATCCCACTTTCTATTGTAAATGTGCATTGTAAAATTATAAACATCAAAAAGAGTCCTATTTCAATTCTTGTAACCTCCAATACAGGTTATTGCGGCCCCAATCTTCTAATGAAGATGTTGTCTCTTACTAAGCAAGCATTCAGAATAAAAGTCACGTCATAGAGTAGACTAATAAACCAGTGTGTGGCAGTATGAGATGAACATGTTAGGGTGTTCGGGCAGCTATATTAGGTGCTTGATGCTCTCAAATAGTAGTGGTATTATTACAATAGGGTTCCGGTTTCCAAATGACCTCTAACGTCACAATGCACTATGTAAGTAGGTAATTAAATTTGCTCACCTCTTCTTTTAATTTAAGACTAAGTATAATTAAAAGCGCTCAGCACTGCCCGCCATTGACTCTCTCCTCCTCACGACAGTGACGACGAGAGCCGGGAGCGTAGTCGTGAGCGCGTAAGGCGTCACCTATCACGATGCGAGGCCCGAGGGCAGGGCTGGTCAAATGTCCATTGCAGGGCTGTCATTTGTAGAGCTAGCGCGCGCCACGCACGATACAACTGATTGACGGCCCTGGCATTGGCTGGACTGTTCGAGGCTGGGACCAGACGGGGGGGTTAGCCTTAAATTACGGACCGTTGCCGACCGTCGGGTTGACATGGGGATAATGCAAATGAAACTGTGGGAGGCAGGGGACAGCTTCACTGACTTTCAGCATCCGTGCTAGAGTGGCAATAAAAACGTGTAACTTAGACCGCGGCGAATAAAGCATGCGCACCACTGCACTGGAGGCCCGTAGCGGCCGCCTCAAAAATGGTGCCGCCTGGGGCGGACCGCCCCCCGCCCCCCCCCCCCCCCCCTAGCTACGCGGCTGAACGCACATGCACGAGTTTGATTCGGCCTGGCGGGTAGTTGTACTGCACCCATCCCTGGAAGGAAGGGGGTTAGACAAGGATGTGTGCTGGCCCCCTTTGTTTTTAACCTTTATATTAAGGGCCTGGGAAATGCTCTGCTCAAAGATAATAAAGATTTCCCTCAGATAGCTGGGCGCCCCATACCCGCTCTTCCCTACGCGGATTATGCAGTTTTCATGTCACAAACGCAAGTAGGATTACAAAGGGTCCTAGATAGCTTTTCTATTTTTATGGGTAACCTTGGACTGAAGGTGAATACTGCAAATACTTTTCTAATGAGGTGTGGCCGTGGCAGTCGGGGATGTAGGGATATGTTTGTGGACGGTCAGAAAATATCCCCAACCAAGAGATTCTCGTACCTTGGAATACTTTTTGAACACAATTATTCATGTATGCAAGCTGTGTTAGCTAAGAAACTAGGGGCAGATTTATGTTAACTGGCGCATCCCGAGGGATGCGCCAGTTAACGTGCGCCACAGTGCGCCACAGCTACGCCACCCATGGTGCGCCGCATTTATAATGCGGCGCACCATGGTGCAAAAACGGCACAGATGCGTGACGCATCTGTGCCGGAAATGTGGCGCATTGCTGGAGTTGCGTCGCAAGCGCAACGCAGCTCCAGCAAGGCTCGGGGGTGCCCCATCTACACAATGCTGAGTCAAGACCTACGCCTGCTTCAAGCAGGCGCAGGGTTTTGACGCAGCATTGGCCAGAAAGTGACTGAGTGAAATCTCATAAATTTCACTCAGCCACTTTCAGGAGACGTTCCTGCGCAGGAACGCCTATGCATGGCGCAGGGTTTTACAACGTGGCGCATCTCCTAGATGCATCACGTTGTAAATAGGGCGCATTGTTTGCGCCGCAGTTGCGTCAAAAAAAGTGACGCAATTGCGGCGCAAGGGCATCATAAATCTGCCCCCTAGTTTCTAGTCTCTAGAACTAATACTGCACTTTTTCATTTTTGTAGAAAACTAGTCAGGAAACCCCCAGTCGAGCTCCTGCAGATTTATAAAGCAAAAAGTGTTTCTGCAGCATTTTATGGAGCTGGACTATGGGTTTACTGATACGCGGTCTCTACAAGTGGAGGAAAACACTTTCTTGAAATATATATTGTCTGTTCCAAGTAGTACATTGACATACGCCTGCCAAGCTGAATTGGGTTTAACGTACCTTTCCGATCTCATAAAGATGGACCCCGTTCTTTTATGGCACTGAATTTGGACAAAAATGGAGCCTCATTTAAACAGGGACTTCCTAACTGATAGCCTAAAGTTGGATGAAGCTTTAAAAATCCCGTGGCTAAGATATGTCCGTGATTTTATGCAAGGCTTGAGACACTTGGAATATTTTACTGAACCTCATACTATAAAAGCACTCCAGAGATAGGATTTAATAAAAAAAGAGGGCTTTTTACTGCTGGACACGCTAAGATTCTAAGGTGAGGTTTTAAAGCCTAGTGTCAGCTAAACAAGATGATTTTAACAACTTTTAGCATTTAACCGTTTTTAACAATCGTACCTGGTGTTTATGATAGGTTCCTCTTGACAAGATTTAGGTTCGTAATATTCCATAGAATTGTACGTTTTCCAAAAATGTATGATTGGACCCGAATACTACAATTGTGTCCATGTGACAATCGCTCACATCAAACTCATGTATCTTTATTTTGTACATTTTATAGTGAACTGAGAAGAACTTGTGTTGTTCCGATTTTAAAATCCATTTATACATGCATCAGTTCGAGCAAGACCATGTCCTCAACCACAGCCACCCCTACCACAACCAGGTGTTGCTGTGGAAGAGGTACATCGACAATGTTTTCGTGATCTGGAGAGGCACCATACCTGAAGTAGAGGAGTTCCATAGTTGGCTCAATTTACAGAACCAATTCCTGAAATTTACGATGGAATACAGTAAAGACAAGCTCCCATCCCTGGACATTTCAATCTTCCCAGGTGAGGGCGGCCTACAATGTGAACTGTATAAGAAGCCTATGGCACAAAACTCTTTACTGTCTTATCACAGCTTCCATCCCCAGTCACTCCGTGACAACCTACCAGTCGGCCAGTTTTTGAGGGTAAGAAGAAACTGTTCTTCTAGTACCTTGTTCCAACGGCATGCTAAGGATCTAACAAGACACCTCAAGGAACGTCACTAGCCCAGCCATCAGGTGCGGCGGGCGTGCAAAAGAGCGTTTAACAACAACCGCGAGGCGCTCATAGAACACAAGCGCATAGCCACACCCAACGATCGTATGACGATGGTACACACGTTCAGTACTTTGTCCAATGGGATTAAGAAAACAGTGCTTAAGCATTGGAAAATACTGAATACGGTTTCAGGAGACATCCCTCGACCTCTTTTTGCATACAAAAGAGGCCCCAGCATTAGAGACAACCTGGTGCATACTAGACCCAAAATTCAACGAAGAGAAATCACCAACATACGAGGGCACTATCCATGCGGAGGATGTACAGCCTGCCCGCAAACACAGAAAACTCTGACAATAGACATTGGAACCACCAGACCATGGCGCTTGGACACTCATACTAACTGTAACTCAGATAAACTAATTTACATGATCACATGCCCCTGCATGTTGAGATATGTTGACTACACCACCAGGAAAATCAAGCTACGCATCAGCAAGCACAAGAGCACCATTCGCTGCAGCAAACAGTCAACTTGCTTAACTAACCACTTTTTGGAACTGAAACACAAGGCGGATGACTTAAAATGGGTAGTACTGGAACAGCCATTTATCCCAGCCCACATCACTGATGTTTCACGTTTCCTTTTCCTTAAAGAACAACGTTGGATTTTCAAACTCAGGACTGACGTCAAGGGGTTGAATGATAATATTCCCTGGGTCTCGATCTGACGTGCATGCTTGCCATGTAGTACTCAGCGGATGACTTCTGCTTACCAGTTTCTATCCATCTTTACTAACACTTGATGAGATACTTCCACACCTATTATACTGTTTTGTCAATTCCATCAAACACATACTTTAACTTCAATCTCTGGTCGTTACTAGACCCTCCATCACTAATCTTTAGAGACTGTATTAATGGGACCATGCGGGTTCAGAATCATCCCCGCCTACAACATTGTGAAAATACTGATGGCACACACAGCGCAGACAGTACTAAGATATAGATATATATTTATACACACCATACCCCGTGTTGCTACTAGACCCGAACATTAATAAATCCACGATGAAGCTCTATTGGATACATGTACGTATTAAGCCCTGACTTCACCATACACTGCTATAGTTTCATATACAGCGAGTCCATAATTACTAACATGACCTCTGAGAAATGAATAATTTTTATTCACTCCCTGAGGGCTACAGTCGCCCGGTATTGTCATGTCTTCTGATGGATATACCTATTCTGCGCATGCGCTAGCCGTCGGTGCGCATAAATGTTGTGTTTCGTCTTTGTCAAACGAGTGATTAACATTTATACAGGAACTCGGCTGTCTGCCACTTAGCACGACATAACCACACAACTAGTATTTATTGTCCTACGATGGTAAACTTGTGACGTTGATTCCTCCACGTCGGTCACATCCACAGCACAGCTGCGAGGGTCACACACTACTCTCGTTGAAGGAGCGGTGTAATTACTTACGCGCATGCGCACCTATATCACAACAATGGTCCGTGATGATGGAGTAGAGTAACTAATAGCGCACATGCGCATTTTGACCACTATAACGGCTCAAGCCGCCCCGCACTTGTACCATCTTGCCAGGTGTGGCTAATTACTACCTAATCAACCAATCAGGGTTGATATTTAAACACCCGCCCTACCTTCCGTCGGTGCTTCCCCTTCGGCTCTGGAACACGCCGTGAGGTACCGACGGATAGGTAAGAGCCCCTTACACTCACTGCTACTTCGTTACTCATAGGGATGCGCTTAAGCAGCAGGACCTTTCCTGTCTCCATACGCTGCTTGAATATCCGCAGCAGTAGTGCCATCACGAGGTGGTTTACCATGGAACCGCCAATCCCTTTTAGTTATTGAGGTATTATTGATCTCTCCATCTCCCTACAGGAGCTTATTGTACCAGCAACATGGGTATTATACATAATGTTTGTTACATAGGTACATATTAATACCCTCTTTACAACCTTAAGATGGGTTCTGCAGTCCTAGGAGTTGAATGTGCACCCCGCTTCAGTCTCCCTTGCGACCCGTGACATTGGGGTTAATTTCACAACCGAGTTTATTTTATCAACAGGTAGAAAATTATTGAACAAGATAGTTATAGCTCCTCTCAATTATCTTTATTTACCTGTTTAGAGCGGGGCCTCCTAATCCGAGTTGTCGCCGGGTGAGGTGAGGCTACCTTCCCACACAGAGCTGGGTAAGTGTTCTATAAATCATCCATCTCAATCTAAACAGATTAACTGTATGCAACCATTTGTGCGCTTCTTTAATATGGATGTCGTCAGAAGTATGACTGGCATGCTGAATTTTGTCGTCTACCACAATGAACACTTACCCTACGTGATTATAAGAATGTATATTGTCACTAGTGTTATGAATTAGTCTTTTTTTCATTTTGATCCGTACAGGAAAGGATTCCTCGACATACACATCAACAACGAGGATACGGTAGGGTGGTCTTATATGACCACACCAATTCTTCCGAGTTATAATTCATTTATTGTAATCACTCCTTAGTTTCAACACCCCTGACGGTGTAGTCTGCAGTAGCTAATTCTGTCAGCTTGGCCCTGAAGAATGCCGGTGCACTGTCACCTGACGGCAGAAACATGTTGGCCTTAACATCTTCCACGCTTACTGTACAGTGATTCTTTCACACTGTTACCACACTGTTTTTAATCTGACGCCTAGGTGAATACCATTAAACATTTTTTTCACCTTGACGGTCATCTTAATCATCACCACCACACTTTTTGTTTTCTGCACTGCACTACATCAGCACCACTTGCGGAGAGGACACATGCAATTTCTGAACCATGGTTTAGTGAAATAAAGCCAATACATCTAGGCTTGAATCACAGACCTGGTTCAAGATGTCCTAAATGACGAAGTTCCGCCATATGGGTGGGCTGATAGGACTTATACAAGTACCTGACTGTGTCTCATCACAATTTGGTAGTTGATCTTTTGCAGTTCATTCTTGGTAGACGCTACTCAGCCCCTTTGAGACCTTCAAGTTTTTTTGTTTTCAAGTATAGTTCGTAGGGGTATGAACTTGAATGGTCGATAAACATAGTCCCTTAGACCCTCGTTTCACAGTTGTTTTCCCTGTACATTGACATACGCCTGCCAAGCTGAATTGGGTTTAACGTACCTTTCCGATCTCATAAAGATGGCGCCCGTTCTTTTATGGCACTGAATTTGGACAAAAATGCAGCCTCATTTAAACAGGGACTTCCTAACTGATAGTCTAAAGTTGGATGAAGCTTTAAAAATCCCGTGGCTAAGATATGTCCGTGATTTTATGCAAGACTTGAGACACTTGGAATATTTTACTGAACCTCATACTATAAAAGCACTCCAGAGAAAGGATTTAATAAAAAAAGAGGGCTTTTTACTGCTGGACACGCTAAGATTCTCAGGTGAGGTTTTAAAGCCTAGTGTCAGCAAAACAAGATGATTTTAACAACTTTTAGCATTTAACCGTTTTTAACAATCGTACCTGGTGTTTATGATAGGTTCCTCTTGACAAGATTTAGGTTCGGAATATTCCATAGAATTGTAAGTTTTCCAAAAATGTATGATTGGACCCGAATACTACAATTGTGTCCATGTGACAATCGCTCACATCAAACTCATGTATCTTTATTTTGTACATTTTATAGTGAACTGAGAAGAACTTGGGTTGTTCCGACTTTAAAATCCATGGGGATCAGGCAGTGGCGCCTGGCATTTATCGCCCTACAATTCCTGGATAATGTACACTCAGTGTAGAGAATATCAATGTTTTTAAAGAAAGTGGGTTATTTTAGGAAAAGTAGTGATATATAAGTTAATAGACTAAGTAGTTCTAAAACAACAGTATCAATTATAAATGCTTAGTTTTTGAATATCATGTGTGTCACAAGCTGCGGAACTATATATTTGATTTTGAATATGCTTTTAATGAGTGTATGAACAAACAGCTCGTTAATAATGTGCTTTTAACTATCACTTTTTGTAATAATTTGTATGTTAAATGCTTTTATGATTGTATCAAATAGCGATCGAGTAAAGCTGTGTTGACTTGACTTGACTCAAGCAAGATGATGTGCATCACAAGACTGACAATAATGAGCCCAGTTCAGTGCATAGATCTAGAGGGATTGTGGGGAACCTACATTGCAGCAAGCATTTACAAACAGACTAGATGCAGTGCAGAAAGGTCTCTGTCCAGACACTGTCATGTTCAACCCAATTTATTACGGTCACACTCGGTAGACCCCTTAGCCCCAAAAGAAAAGATACCTTCGTCAGACAATAGAAGGACCAGCAGGTGTACGTCAATTCTCTCGCTAGTGAGGTATGCTCTGTTAGACAGGGAGTGTTAGGGAGTCCGATGAACTTGTCAGAAAATCTCTTATCTGCAGGTAATGAGGAACGGGGCATCCTTTGGTACCCAAAAATCAATACGCACACACAAGGATTGTTATTTTAATATTTTAATATTTTATGATTATACATTTGTATGTATTAGTTTACAAATCATGCGTAACAGAATGATCATAACTGTTATTAAAAAAACTCAGCAGATAATTTGTAAATGTTGACTGCTTCCTCAGCACACATAACAAATATAGGCGCACAGTGGGGACTCTTTAGGTCTCGCCTAAGCCAACCTGTAGGGATGCTTGGGGAGATTATAGTAAGGCTTTTCAAAAGTGTACCCAAACTGCGGATCGGGTACAGTTCATGTGAGCCGGGCGCGTGCACATCGCACACCATCAGTGTCAGACTTCAAAGGATGCCGCTCCCCCGCCCCCGCCACCCAATGCTGCGCACCCGCCCCCACCACGCAACGCCGAGAGCTTGTTTCTTCTGCTCTAGTTTAGGTCTGATGCTTCACACCATTTGGCAGCCTGTGAGCCTGGGCATCAGACTTCAAAGGAAGCCGCTCCTCTCTGTCTTGCTTCTCCACCACGCCACAGCCCGTCACCGAAATTACAGTGTAACCATGAGCTCAGGCGCTTCAAATCAACGATTAAAGTTTCTACCGAATGCACTACTTGTTTTACTTGCCTTATCTAAGTTTACCTTTGGTACAAAGTCCAAGTCCTAGGCGAATGTGATTTTCTTTCCACCTGTTTTTCTGACTTCACGGAGCCTTGTAGAGTCCTGCCAGTTAATATTATCAGACCGAGGGTTTGCCAATTCACACAAGGGCCTGCCTGACTCCTGGGCCTCAGTCGGCTTCCTCATAGATGAGAGCGGGCTAATCAGTGGCCGTCCGCTCGTGTGGTGGAGGTAGCAGTGGCAGCGCGTGTTTCATTCCTTGCGCATATTTTCGTTGCCCCTCCCCTCTGTGTGAGGCTTCTTTCAAAACATGTTTCATCATGCACTTGCTCATTCGTGCTTGCGGTTGTGTACGCTGCGCTTATTTCCCAGGGGCCTGGATGTTTTACCGCAGGAGTATTGCGTTTGTAAGCTGCATTTCTAGCCTGATTAGGCACAGCATGAGATTTAAAGGGCAGGTTTTATAATCAGGCTGTCTCAACTTTTCTGAAAGGACTGCATTTTGTCACTGTGCCGGGAAAATACAGACGCCCTGGTTTGCTGCTATAATACACAGCAGCTGAATGAGACCACATGTGATGCGCAGTGGTTTGCAGTGATTACTGTACGTCGGGTAATTAGAGGAGTACGCGTTGGCATCCAGCAGTAATAATACTGTGCGGCTCTTGTTCGCAGTTTGTCTTCAGAAAGCCAAGCTTTGCCTCCTTGGCCATCACGTGTAAGTCTGAGGTGTCTCATGAGGCTGACACCCGTAGACCAAGAAATACTCTGAAACTAGTTTTTCCCGTTCATATGTTTGCCCACCTGACTTTACCCCAGGCTTTGGGTGTCAAAGGCGGCATCCCATAGCCAACCTTCTGTATCTTTAATCTCATGACGTGCTATCGCTCCCCTTCAGGAGAGAGTCGTCTGACGACTGTTATTTCTGTAAGATTGCACCTGGCCTAACGAAAGGAAACACGTTTTTCAGGTTGAAGCCAACAAGAAAGAATAACTATCTAGTTGCAAATGCCTATTTGGGGACATGCTGAAAGCTTAGGTAGTATACATTCCTCATTGGTTACCATTGGCTTTGGGGTTTGTCACTCACATTTGCTTGCTTTAGATTTGCGGTGTTAGTATTTGCTACCTTTGTTTTAGTCCATTAGCATGTCTTTGTCCCTCCTATGAAGCATACCCTGTTCCCCACCTCTCTGATAGGCTCTTTCTATTCTTAAACTTTTTACTTTGCTGTAAAGCACTGCATGAGTGTGCATATTTTTTTGGGCTGTTTTCCTGAGGTACTTCTCTGCCTCCCCCCCTACCCGTTCTATCATTAGATGTGAAGTCCACATTGTTTTCTCAGAAGCCTCACCCCATCCCTATGCAGCGCTCCACTTTGATCTCCCCACGTTGATCTCTCTCACACCCTTCTCTTCCCCTTCCCAGTGCTCCACATTGTCCTCTTTCTTGCCTGTGTCGTGCTCTCCCTCTGGCCGGCACTCAACGTTGCGATTTTTCACCCATGCACTTGTCCCCTGCCCACACCCCACGTTGCTTCGCACACCGTCCACTCTCTGCCCCAACCTGCTTCCCCATTCTTTTTTTTTTCTTTTGAGCACCTTTGTGCTAAAAGTAAAAACAAATCACGTTTCGTACTGTTTTTGCCAATCTAACATATCCACCACTCAAAATACTTTCACATTTCACAATACTAATTCACCACTAATCCCTTATGGGTTCCGGATTAGCACTGGCCAAAAAAGCGCTTCAACACCCCAACAGGGGTAGCAAGCGCTATATAAATGCAAACCTTTTTTCCCTCTTCTATCCCTCCACTATCCATTTCAATCCAAATAATTAACTATCATATCCACCACTCAAATTACTTTCAAATTTCACAATACTAATTCATCACTAATCCTTTATGGGTTTCGGAGTAGAGAGCTACTCACCAAAAAAGCGATTCAACGCCTCTCCCTCATCCGGGGTAGTAAGTGCTATATAAAGCAATTACCACACAATAAAATATTGGTAAATAAAAAAAGTACTTTCTGCATTTTGTAGGCATGCATATAGGCATGCTCCTACAAAATGACACAGTTGGCTTCATAATGGTGTTTATATATATATTTATTTTTTAAACAAAAATATAAGTCATGCTGCTCAGCAGCCGCAATGCTGTACAGCTATGATACTCAAAGTAGGGGCCGCTTGTGCCCCTCTTGACCTTTACATGCAGCCTTCTCCTGGTGAACAGCAGTGCGAGCTGCTGAACACTGTTATCCAGAAAAAAAATGTTTAACCTGCAAAGAAATGTTTGTCCTTTTATTCAACATTTTTTAAGACCTCCTCACACAGTCTCTGACCCACCCAGACCCCTACCACCACCCCTCTGGCAGCAGTGCGGGCCTCTGTCACACCACAGACCGTACTTTAATGCCCCCATGCAAATGTTTGTGAGTACCCCTGCTGTACAGCATGACTAAATATCACTATCTTAGAAAGTTGATACCTATTGGCTTTGCCAAAGCTGGTTTTAGATATACCCTTTGCATCGCAATTCCATTTCCTTGTACTCAGTCAGACTGATTTCAGAACTGAACAGTAAGTAACAATAATTTTAGGCTGCCGAAAATCACATTAGTGGTCTGTTTCTATCTACCTTTAAAAAACCTGCGTTAAAGTTCCTTGTTTGTGTATGGCACGTTATGATCCCATGAGCTGAGCAAAATACTGTTGTTGCTGGAGCTCAGCTGTTCCAATACTCAAGCATTGTTTTTGTCACATTTCTTTACCCATTCCTTAGATCCATCTCTTTGTCACACTTCTTTACCCATTCCTCAGATCCATTTCTTTGTCACACTTCTTTACCCATTCCTCAGATCCATGTTTGTCACACTTCTTTACCCATTCTTCAGATCCATCTCTTTGACGCACTTCTTTACCCATTCCTCAGATCCATCTCTCTTTGTCAAACTTCTTTACCCATTCCTCAGAAACAATCTCTTTGTCACACTTCTTTACCCATTCCTCATATCCATCTATATCGCCCTCACTCTATCTATCGCCCTCACTCTACCTATCTATCGCCCTAACTCTATCTATCTATCGCCCTCACTCTATCTATCACCCTCACTCTATCTATACCCCTCACTCTATCTATCACCCTCACTCTATCTATCTATCTATCTATCTATCTATCTATCTATCTATCTATCTATCTATCTATCTATCTATCTATCTATCTATCTATCTATCTATCTATCTATCTATCTATCTATCTATTGCCCTCACTGTATCTATCGCCCTCACTCTTTCGCCCTCACTCTATCTATCGCCCTCAGTTGATCAATCTATCTATCGCCCCTCACTCTATCAATCTATCTATCTATTGCCCTTACTCTATCTATCACCCTCACTCTATCGCCCTCACTCTATCTGTCGCCCTCACTCTATCTATCGTCCTCACTCTATCGCCCTCACTCGATCTATCGCCCTCACTCTATCGCCCTCACTCTATCTATCTATCGCCCTCACTCTATCTATCTATCACCCTCACTCTATCTATCGCCCTCACTCTATTCTATCTATCGCCCTCACTCTATCTATCGCCCCTCACTCTATCAATCTATCTATCACCCTTACTCTATATTTCGCCCTCACTCTGTCTATCGCCCTCACACTATCTATCGCCCTCACTCTATCGCCCTCACTCTATCTATCGCCCTCACTCTATCGCCCTTACTCTATCTATCGCCCTCACTCTATCTATCTATCGCCCTCACTCTATCTATTTATTGCCCTCACTCTATCTATCTATCGCCCTCACTCTATCTATCTATCACCCTTACTCTATCTATCTATCTATCTATCTATCTATCTATCTATCTATCTATCTATCTATCTATCTATCTATCTATCTATCTATCTATCTATCTATCTATCTATCTATCTATCTATCTATCTATCTATCTATCTATCTATCTATCACCCTCACTCTATCAATTGCCCTCACTCTATCTATCTATCGCCCTCACTCTATCTATCTATTGCCCTCACTCTATCTATCTATCGCCCTCACTCTATCTATCTATCGCCCTCACTCTATCTATCTATCACCCTCACTCTATCTATCGCCCTCACTCTATCTATCGCCCTCACTCTATCTGTCTATCCATCGCACTCACTCTATCTATTTATCTATTGATCGCCCTCACTCTATCTATCTATCTATCTATCTATCTATCTATCTATCTATCTATCTATCTATCTATCTATCTATCTATCTATCTATCTATCTATCTATCTGTCTATCTATCTATCTATCTATCTATCTATCTATCTATCTATCTATCGCCCTCACTCTTATCTATCTATCGCCCTCCCTCTATCTATCTATCGCACTCACTCTTCTATCGCACTCACTCTATCTATCTATCGCATCACCACAGCATCACTCAGCACCACCACAGCATCACTCAGGGACACCACAACATCACTCAGCGCCACCACAGCATCAATCTGTGAAACCATTAAACAACAACTGGTTCAAATATGTTCTATCAATGTTTCAAGCTTTATTACAAATGTCACAAAAAATGGTAATATTTGACTTCTGTTCTTGGATTTTTGTCACAATAAAATACATTGAACATAATCTTCACAAAAGTTATTTACAAAAGTTTAAGCTATTGCCATTATAAATTACAATAACTTTTATTCAAGTATTAATTATTAAAAAAAAATAAAAGCCATTGGTATTTGTAATATCAATACATCTAAGTCACGTAAATACAACACATATTGCATTACAAATGCTATAGGTGTCACATTTGCGAAAGTTATAACTATTGGCATTGTAAATGACAAAGCTATTAATATAGCTATTTTCAAAACCAACTCATAAGTAAAAAATGTGTCATTTACAATACCAATAGCTCAAACTTTCCTAATGCAAGACCTATTGCATTGCAAATGCTTGTTGTCCTAGGGGCTGAGTCCCAGACAGGACTCTGAGGCTGGAGGGGCACAACAAATGCACATTCCTTTTATTAGCACAACTACTACCCCCCTCACTGTGCAATAGTGAACTCACAATGGTGGCAGCTATGCTGATCATTGTCAGCAGAGCAGGCTCTGTTACCTGTCGTCTGAAGGAGAATGGGCTAAAGGGCAGCTCCCCTATTTTTAGACTGTATGCCAGTCCTATTGCAACTGGGTCCTTTTCCCATCCATGCCACACATGGATGTGGTATGCATGCACTGTGTGCCAGAGAAAGATGTCTGAGGAGTATATGTCATGTTTGGGAACACGGCCATACATTTTGTGTGATGCATAATACAATATGGAGGGTTGGGGAGAGCCCAGACAGAAGATGTGCAGACCGAAGATGTGAATTACAAGATTCTAATCACACAATACAGAAGGCAGTACAGTGGGTCAGACATGAGAGTGTTTAGTACAGGAGACAAAGGGTCCCTTTAAGGGTAGGGAGGTTGTCTTGTCCTTGTCTGACCAATTGTTCACTGGGATGGCTGGCCCCTACAGTTTAACAGGTTTTTAAATTGTACAGCCTGCATATCTGTTGTGCCGTTGTTATGGGTCTCCCCTCCTGTACACACCCTGCTGCACCCACCCGTACTGGTCACACTTTGTCCAAACGCCATCGCTGGACCAGTTTGTCATGAAAGAGCAAAACTGCTGATCTGCCCCGAGCCTGTCACAGAACTGAACTGCTGGGATACAGAAAGCCGGTCTGCAACTTGGGTATAAAAATCAGGCAGAAACATCCACATAGAGTGCCAAGATTTGCTGACCAGATTTGGGATCCACATCAGTGGCAACCCATAAATTCCACTGAGGACCAGGCTTGGGGTTGCTGACCACTAGCTATTTTTCCATTTCAACAGCTTTATTCGACAGATTAAGTCATAAAAGCATTTACAAAAATACAGATAAAATTAGTTAGGTATAACAGCTACCATAGTTAATCATTTAAACTAGATGAAAGGGCGTACAAGGTTAACCTTTAAAAAATAAGATGTATGCACTTGTTGTAAAAGTCAATAAAATCACATAAATCATATAAACTGGATGGAACGGCATGCAAAGGTAACCTTTGAAAAATAAGCTGTATGCACTTGTTGTAAAAGTTAATAAATCCCCTTACAAGAGACATAATATAAAACATTTAGGATATTTATAATTCGCAACACAATTCCACCTTCTGCAATAATAACTCAATTGGATCTAGTTCATTAATTTCTAACTGATTTATTCTGGCCTATTCATCAGTAAACAATCAATGTCTACTACGGAAAATCAATTGGCTGTATTTAATCGCATCATCATTTATAATTACCTAAGCGTAGGGAGTTGGACCGTAATAACCATGACCACCCTAGGAATTTTGCCGTGGCTATGATAATCGTTACTGAAGTATCAGTCCGCAGGATTCTCTCAGATTCGCCAACCCTTCTTGCAGGAGCTTACAAATTGGGAACAGCCAAACATGACGAAGGAAAACATATCCAGCACAAACAAAGAGTATGTGAGCCAAGGATTCATCGCTAGACTTACATACCAGGCATACATCAACAATAGATTTGTTCCATCTAGCAGTGAATGCTCTTACTGGCAGTGTGCCTACCCTACACTGAAAATACAGTTTCCGGTCAAGCGGTTTCGTAATTTGGTCCCAGCTTCGGGATAACTTTATGTTCCAGAAAAAGGCAAGTTAGGGAAGATTGCTCACTCAATCTAAGTGTGTTATACTGAGTTCATTCCCAGTATTTATCCTTCAGGATCTCCTTTGTGGGGAAATTAGAATTTACAGGATCAGTCCATAGTGAAGTCATACCTATGCAAGACAAGGTGTCTCTAACCACCCATAACCATTTTATGGGGTTATAGGTGTCAGCCCTTATTATATCTAAAAAACCTGTTGCATATCCTGCAAGTTCCAGCGTAGTCCAAAGTCTCCGCCAATAGAGGAGGAGGGGTTGAAGTTTAGCTATAGCTGCAATGGGTTTTCTCCCAAGGTCGTATAATAAAGGACACATTGGGGTACTTTGTGGTAGCCTAGTCATTTTCTTCAGGAACCTATTTTCTGAAGACGTAAGAGTGGATAGGTTCTCACAACCCCAAATTTCAGAACCGTAGAGGGCTGAGCTGATATCTTTCATATTGTAAATTTCTAGAGCCGGGCTAATGGGCTTAGTGTGTGAGGAGTTATGTTCCAGGTGTAGCACCTCCAACAATTGCCTGTGTTTAAGGGATGTATACACAATAGGGTATTGGATAAGTCTCCTCGTACCTAAAGGATTTGAGAGAGTTGAGTTGAGTTGAGAGAGAATTTGTAGAGCGCTACTTTGCCCAAGGGCGCCAAGGCGCTAGAGATGGAATAAAGAGCTGTGTAGTGAGAGACGGGAGGTGTGGTGAGAGGTTTCTCAGTCGGAGTAGGCCTCTCCTAGGCAGAATTTTGATCACAAAAAATACCCCAATGGACCAGCATGTGGTCAGTGGAACCGATTATCTAACTATGCAAAAAAGGGGGGCAAACGCACCTAGGATATTCGAGGTCGACAAAGCAACAGAAGAATACAGTGGGAGGAGGACAGGACTGGAGCAAACACGAGAAACAACAGCAAGGGACAAGCATGATGAGGGACTAGTCGTGAATCTCACTGATACTGCCCTAACCACAGATGAGATTGCCGTGCTGGAGAAGGGTCTTGGATTTGTTCCAACTACCTATCTGGATAAATTCCAATTACGATGCGAATTGGGCACATTTTTCTGAAAAGATTAGGCTGAAGATGTTCTCCTAGACAAAGAGAAACCTCAAGATGATGACAGCTACACCGACTTGAGACTCAAGTCTACCTTCTTTCCTCCATCATCCATGATACCCCAAGAGGTATTAACTTTCGAGGCAGCAGTAGTCAAAGAGGTTGAACAACTCGAACCAAAGAGGAACACATTTAACAACTTGAATAACAAGGAACGAACAGCTCTTGAAAAATTGAAAAACAGGACAGAAATAATCATAAAACCTGCTGATAAGGCCGGAGCAACAGTGGTCCAAAGTATAAATGCTTATAGGACTGCATGACTCACCCTGCTTGCTGACAACAAATTCTACAGAATGATCAACCAAGATCATAAACAACGACTCAAGAAAACTATCTCTACATTAACAGCAGACGCCCCTGAGAAGGAATGGATCACCAAAAAAGAACATGGTTTTCTCAACCAAGAGGATCCACGAATACCTCTGTTTTATACACTACCCAAAATTCACAAGGGAAAAACACCACCTCCCGGCAGACCCATTATCTCAGGTATAGGGTTGTTCCTCGAACCCCTGTTGAAATACACAGACTGGTTTTTACGCCCTCTGGTTACACGTATAACATCATACATACAAGACACAAAACACCTGCTCAACTTCCTGACTAATATTGAATATGACCCAAAGGATAACATCTTGGTGTGTCTAGATGTTGAGACACTGTATACCAGTTTACCTCAGACTGAGAATATTAAAGTGATAGAAGATCTTCTCAAAAAGAAAACTGGCAATGGACAGCACCAGTAGTCTGGGAAATCACCTTGATACGTTTGGCACTCATAGAGAACTTCTTCGAGTTCAAAAACCAACTGTACCTGCAAGTCCATGGCACTTCAATGGGCAGTGCATTTGCTCCTAGCACCGCCTGTCTGTACATGAGCTACTTTGAGGACCAATATATATGGACAACAAACCCGCACACAAATAACATCTATAAATGGTACAGATACATCGATGATGTCCTTTTTAATATGGAAAGGCGATAATCACTAAGCATGGGCGGAAAATCTGTTCCGCTCGCGGATTTTGCGGATTTTCGGTAAATTCGCAATCCGCGAGATTCGCAAATTTCCCGCAAAATCGGCGAGCGGAACGGATTGGGTCAAAAGTTCAAGCTGACTTTTGTAACTCTTTTAGAATGGTGCCGGCAAGCTGCTAGAGCCATTCAAAATAGTTACAAAAGTCAGCTTCAACAGGAAGCTCTAATAGATAAAGTAAAGCAGGTGCTCGAGTTGAAGCTCAAATTCAGTTACACAATCATTAATCATCCCAAACTTGGGGTGATTAATGATTGTGTAACTTAATTTGACCTTCAACTCGAGCACCTGCTTTAATTTATCTATTAGTGCTTCCTGTTGAAGCTCTTTGTAGCTATTTTAGAATGGAGCTGGCAGCTTGCCGGCGCCATTCTAAGTGGCGGTACAAAAGGGGGTGGTGATGGACGGAGCATCTGAATCAATCAAACACTCACACCCAGTCAAAAGATCTGGGTTTAATCCATCACTGTTCTTTAGCCCACTCTGCCACCCCAGTTCAGACATGGCTATATGCAAATCAGTCTGACCCTGTGCCTCATGGGAACAGTCCAGCCCGAACTGCCAAGCCATGTCTTCCCTGGACCAGAAACAAGCTTCAGAGGACCGGTTTCTGGCATTCCAGCCGTCTTCAGCCCAGCTTGCTTGAATCCAGTGGCAAAGTGAGCAAGGGACTCACGTCTGAGCATACCCTGCCACACTTATGGCGGCCAAAAGCGGTACAAAAGGGGGTGGTGATGGACAGAGCATCTGAATAAATCAAACACTCACACCCAGTCAAAAGATCTGGGTTTAATCCATCACCGTTCTTTAGCCCACTCTGCCACCCCAGTTCAGACATGGCTATATGCAAATCAGTCTGACCCTGTGCCTCATGGGAACAGTCTAGCCCGAACTGCCAAGCCATGTCTTCCCCGACCGGAACCAAGCTTCCAAGGACTGGTTTCTGGCATTCCAGCCGTCTTCAGCCCGGCTTGCTTGAATACAGTGGCAAAGTGAGCAAGGGACTCACGTCTGAGCATACCCTGCCACACTTATGGCGGCCAAAAGCGGTACAAAAGGGGGTGGTGATGGACAGAGCATCTAAATCAATCAAACACTCACACCCAGTCAAATGATCTGGGTTTAATCCATCACCGTTCTTTAGCCCACTCTGCCACCCCAGTTCAGACATGGCTATATGCAAATCAGTCTGACCCTGTGCCTCATGGGAACAGTCCAGCCCGAACTGCCAAGCCATGTCTTCCCTGGACCGGAAAAAAGCTTCCGAGGACCGGTTTCTGGCATTCCAGCCGTCTTCAGCCCGGCTTGCTTGAATCCAGTGGCAAAGTGAGCAAGGGACTCACGTCTGAGCATACCCTGCCACACTTATGGCGACCAAAAGCGGTACAAAAGGGGGTGGTGATGGACGGAGCATCTGAATAAATCAAACACTCACACCCAGTCAAAAGATCTGGGTTTAATCCATCACCATTCTTTAGCCCACTCTGCCACCCCAGTTCAGACATGGCTATATGCAAATCAGTCTGACCCTGTGCCTCATGGGAACAGTCCAGCCCGAACTGCCAAGCCATGTCTTCCCTGGACCGGAAACAAGCTTCCGAGGACCGGTTTCTGGCATTCCAGCCATCTTCAGCCCGGCTTGCTTGAATCCAGTGGCAAAGTGAGCAAGGGACTCACGTCTGAGCATACCCTGCCACACTTATGGCAGCCAAAAGCGGTACAAAAGGGGGTGGTGATGGACGGAGCATCTGAATCAATCAAACACTCACACCCAGCCAAAAGATCTGGGTTTAATCCATCACCGTTCTTTAGCCCACTCTGCCACCCCAGTTCAGACATGGCTATATGCAAATCAGTCTGACCCTGTGCCTCATGAGAACAGTCCAGCCCGAACTGCCAAAACAAGCTTCCGAGGACCGGTTTCTGGCATTTCAGCCGTCTTCAGCCCGGCTTGCTTGAATCCAGTGGCAAAGTGAGCAAGGGACTCACGCCTGAGCATACCCTGCCACACTTATGGCGGCCAAAAGCGGTACAAAAGGGGGTGGTGATGGACGGAGCACCTGAATCAATCAAATACTCACACCCAGTCAAAAGATCTGGGTTTAATCCATCACCGTTCTTTAGCCCACTCTGCCACCCCAGTTCAGACATGGCTATATGCAAATCAGTCTGACCCTGTGCCTCATGGGAACAGTCCAGCCCGAACTGCCAAGCCATGTCTTCCCTGGAACGGAAACAGGCTTCCGATGACCGGTTTCTGGCATTTCAGCCGTATTCAGCCCGGCTTGCTTGAATCCAGTGGCAAAGTGAGCAAGAGACTCACGTCTGAGCATACCCTGCCAAAAGATCTTTTGACTGGGTGCGAGTGTTTGATTGATTCAGATGCTCCGTCCATCACCACCCCCTTTTGTACCGCTTTTGGCCACCATAAGTGTGGCAGGGTATGCTCAGACGTGAGTCCCTTGCTCACTTTGCCACTGGATTCAAGCAAGCCGAGCTGAAGACGGCTGGAATGCCAGAAACCGGTCCTCGGAAGCTTGTTTCCGGTCCAGGGAAGACATGGCTTGGCAGTTCGGGCTGGACTGTTCCCATGAGGCACAGGGTCAGACTGATTTGCATATAGCCATGTCTGAACTGGGGTGGCAGAGTGGGCTAAAGAACTGTGATGGATTAAACCCAGATCGTTTGACTGGGTGTGAGTATTTGATTGATTCAGATGCTCCGTCCATCACCACCCCCTTTTGTACTGCTTTTGGCCGCCATAAGTGTGGCAGGGTATGCTCAGACGTGAGTCCCTTGCTCACTTTGCCACTGGATTCAAGCAAGCCGGGCTGAAGACAGCTGAAATGCCAGAAACCGGTCCTCGGAAGCTTGTTTCCGGTCCAGGGAAGACTTGGCTTGGCAGTTCGGGCTGGACTGTTCCCATGAGGCACAGGGTCAGACTGATTTGCATTTAGCCATGTCTGAACTGGGGTGGCAGAGTGGGCTAAAGAACGGTGATGGATTAAACCCATATCTTTAGACTGGGTGTGAGTATTTGATTGATTCAGATGCTCCGTTCATCTCCACCCCCTTTTGTACCGCCATTCTAAGTGGGGCTGAGGGCAGAAGGGCACAAAAGTGGGACAGAGGGCAGAAGGGGACAAAAAATGAGTGGGGTATAGGGCAGAAGATCACAGAAACGAGTGGTACAGAGGGCAGAAGGACATAAAAAACGAGAGGGTGGCAGTGGTTAACCAGGCAAAAAAAAAAAAACGCGAACACGCAAAGCGCCCCGCGAACACCCGCGAACACGCAAAGCGCCCCGCAAACACCCGCGAACATGCAAAAAAATCCGCAAATTCGCACGAATTCGCAAATTATGCGGATCGCAAATTCACAAATCTGCAAATTCGCGGATCGCGAATTCGCAAAATTCGCCCATGCTTAATAATCAGTCTAAATCAATTCACAGACTGGATAAATGGGTTAAACCCACATCTACGCTTTACCATGAACATGAACAGAGAGAAGATTTGTTTTTTAGACATCAATCTAACTGCAAGTGATGGTACACTGACTAGTTCCCTCTGCACTAAACCCACAGACAGGAACAGCTTGTTTAGATTCAACAGTGCACACCCACGTGCCCTCAGGGAGAATCTTCCACTTGGCCAATTTTTACGAATATGGGGAAATTGTTCTGACCTGCAAGATTACAAAAATGAGGCCCATATCCTCACTGAGAAATTGAAATAGAAGGAGTATCCTGTGAAAATTATTGAAAAAGCAAAGAAGAGAGCACACAATACCCAGAGAGTGGCCCTACTTGAAACCCATGAAAGGACACAACCAGAACAAATGATTTGTGTCACAACATATAACTCATCCTCTAATGATGTGAAAAAAATAATCAACAAGAAGTGGCCTATACTTACATCTAATGAACTCTCTTATGAAAAACCAATGTTCTCATTCAGAAGGAATAAAAGCCTGAAGGACACACTGGTCCATACAGACATGTATAAACCTAAAGACAGCAATCAGTTGACATTGTGGAACAACTCCTCAGTAACGGGACATTTTCCATGTTGGACATGTGTGGTGTGCCAATTCACTGAACACACTAAGAGCCTTGATTTAGGCCTGCATTCACCATGGGAACAAAGATCTCACACGAATTGCAATTTTTATTCAGTGGTCTAGCTTATCAAGTGCCCATGCAACCTGTCCTATGTGGGCATGACAAGTCGAAAAGTCAAGATTTGTATCAGCGGGCATAGGAGCACAATTAGACGTGCTATAACGGCAACAAAACTAACAGCACACTATAAAGAGAAACAACATAGAGACACAGATATAAGATGGACAGTGATAGAAAAAGTAAAAGGCATTGGCAACCTGCAGAAGAGACTCTTGGATAGAGAACAACCCTGGGTGTACAGTTTAAAGACTCATGAGAGTGGTTTAAAGTCAACTCAATAAATGAGAGACATTTGATTTCTTTAAATTAATATATTTAGGATAAAAGCTACCTGTAGACCATGGCTGCATAGACCAGTAACAACTGTGCTTACTGACTGCTCATAAGGATTGAGGGAGAATATGGTAGTGAATTGGTCCTGTGCGAAAAACGTTATGACCTACGTGTTGGAACAGAGGTATACACTACCCAAGCTCAATCAGATCTCCATTTTCTATGAGTTACTACAGTTCTCAAGGCTATAATCCCTGTCTTCATAGCCTTGGACTAATATACCCTTTAATCATCTGACTTTTCACTTTAGCCATACCTTTGAGGCCAACTCTGTGCGATCTTGCGACATATGTTGCTGTAGTTCCTAATTTAAGTGGCAATCCTGTAAGGACACGTAACTGCAAGTGTCCCGCAAAAGAACTACAAATCCCAAATCGAACCCACACCTCACGTGACTCACACAATGACACCGCCTGTCTCATTGTTACAATCCGAGCCTCATACCTAAATTTTCCCTCATGTGTCCGTCTTTGACTTCGGTAATACTATTAAGGCCCATAGAGCGCGACTAGGAAACACAACTTGAATGTTACATCAAATCTTAATACAATGTGCAGCCCTACAAGGAACTACAAGAGTCCCGTAAAGAAACTACAAATCCCTAATATCCTACCCACGCTTTGTGTGGCCCATGCAATGACGCCGCAACGTCACTTCCGGGTCACTGACTGGGGGCGTTTTTGTAACTCTTTCCGCGCTACCCTTTAAAATATAAACACTGATCCCCAGAGGCTCTACGCACAAGCCAAGGACTGGTACCAATTAGGTATGAGAAGCGGGGCTAGATCTTGAATAGAAGTAAGTACTAAGCAGTGCGCGCAGACACATTTGGTGTCCGGCTATGTAGGCTAGGTGAAAGATCGTTTCTCTTAGTTTCAAAGTACTGAGATGTCCACATCTTCTCCTCTCCTAAGCTCTAAAAAGACCTGACTTGAACGTGATGATCACCTCAGGACCACCCACAGTATCCTACCGGTCCTGTGTGATACACTCAGCCTCCCCAAGAAGGGTAAGGAATTGTAAGAATGATGAAGAATAAATAGTACAGATGTGTGAATCGTGGGTATACATCTAGTTATTATCACTTGTAATATTCACAGTTGGAAAGATAAGCGTGGTTTGCTGTTCATAGAGACTGGCACATGATAGAAGCACTCTGGAATGTACACATACTAACACACAGATAGTATTAGCATGCGAATAAATTTGCCACTACACAAATACCTGTCATATGGATTATTATGTTACAGATGAAGAGATGAGTGGCACAAATTGGGGATGAGACTGATGAGACAGTCGTACACATGATTATGGCATGCAAATATGTCTGGTCTCTACCATGCAACTAAATGATTATAAGCACAACATTAACACTGAATTGATGTTATTTTAATGCTGTGTGCTGTTTGTCTTTTTCCTTTGTTTATGTTCACAGATGGAGGATCACACATAACAGATAAGTTATCTGTTGTATCCATACGAGGAGTAGCTACTCTGCCCTCGCTTCATTGATAGGGTAGGGACTCTCATCCTTATAATTCCCAGAGGGGGTATCCTTTGCCCTGAAGAAATTCCAGGGCCTACACTGCCACCCAGGACAGAAACATGTCAGCACTAGGGTCTTAGAACCATAACACTCCAACGGACCCGCTTTTAAGATTTTTTAATAACCCAGACAGACCCAAGAATTAAGGGAAACCAGGGGTCTGCCTGAGGTCTTTAAATCTTTAATACCCCTGCTTTTTATTTATCCAAAGAGCTCCCAACACTGTGGTCGAGCCCACCCCGACTTTTTGGAATCGGGGTGACCCGATGATGAAGCATGACACAACTAGGGTTTGTGAGGTTAATTAAACAAAGAGTGTTTTCTTTTCTCCCACTCACGGTTGAGTTGGTACACAGTCTAAATATCGATTCCTAATTGTCGACCTACACAAATATTGAGTTGGAAATATCGAAGGTACAGAATTTCGATGTCAAGTATATCCTTGGACAAAATATCGACCCTTAGGTAAGTAATATCGAATTTATTTATATCGATATAAGTAATATCGAAGTTAGTATTATCGATAGCATATATATTGATGTAACTAATTTCGATGTTACTAATATCGATATTTGTATTCTTTTTATGTATTTAATTATGCATGTGTAATATGTTTTTGTTAAGTATTTTAATTATTTAATTATTTAAAATTATATGTGTATTATTTTTATATTATTATAATGTTATTTTTAAGTACATTTTATGTTTTGGTACCGGATTGGGTTGTGGGTTTATAGGGGAATAGGGTCGGAAGTAATTAAAATATACTTAATTAATTAATTTTTAGGAATTATAAATTCATTTTAATTAATTTTTGTTTTTATTTCTGTACCGGGTTGTGGGTTTATAGGGGAATTGGATGGGAAGTAATTCAATTGTAATTAATAATGATTTATAATTTTTTTTTGTTACGGATAATTATTTTATGTATAATTAATTATTAATTCACAATTGATTATGTAAATTGATAATTTATTTTTTTAATTGGTAATTAATGTTTTTAATTGTTATTTAATTGTTTTAATTGGTAATTCATATTTGTAATTGGGAAATCATTTTTGTAATTGGTAATTAATTATTTAATTGGTAAATAATTTTGTTAATTGGCAATTAATATTTTTAATTGGTAATGATTTCTTATTAATTGGAAAATATTTGTAATTAATTGGTAATCAATGTTTTATAAAAAGTATTATTTGGTATAAAAAATTATTTTATTGTTTAATCATTTTTAATTGTGAATTAATTTTAAATAATATTTTTTTGTAATGCAAAATATTTTATTGTATTTGTTGTACATTTATTGTTAATTAATTATTCAAATGTAATTGCTTTTTTAATTATTAATAATTGTTTGTAAATGATGTAGATTTATTTAAACATTTAATTATACATTATTTTAAATATAAAAATTATTTATAAGTATGTTATATTTAAATTCTACGCTATCCAACGCTTTCCTTACTGTTGCACCCTCTGGAGTTGGAATAGTAATTTTTACCCCTACGCTATCCAACGCTTTCCCTATTGTTGCACCCTTTGGAGTTGAAATAGTAATTTTTACCCCTACACTATCCAACGCTTTCCCTACTGTTGCACTCTCTGGAGTTGGAATAGTAAGTTTTAACCCCTACGCTATCCAACGCTTTCCTTACTGTTACACCCTCTGGAGTTGGAATAGTAATTTTCATCCCTACGCGATCCAATATTTTCCCTACTGTTACACCCTCTGGAGTTGGAATAGAAATTTTTACCCCTACGCTATCCAATGTTTCCCTACTGTTACACCCTCTGGAGTTGGAATAGTCATTTTTACCCCTATGCTATCCAACGCTTTCCGTACTGATGCACCCTTAGGAGTTGGAATAGTAATTTTTACCCCAACGCTATCCAACGCTTTCCTTACTGTTACACCCTCTGGAGGTGGAATAGTAATTTTTATCCCTACGCTATCCAATATTTTCCCTACTGTGACACCCTCTGGAGTTGGAATAGTAAGTTTTACCCCTACGCTATCCAAAGTTTTCCCTACTGTTGCACCCTCTGGAGTTGGAATAGTAATTTTTACCCCTATGCTATCCAACGCTTTCCGTACTGTTGCACTCTCTGGAGTGGAAAAATACATTTTTACCCCTCGCTAGCCAACGCTTTCCCTACTGTTGCACTCTCTGGAGTGGGAATAGTAATTTTTACCCCTAAGCTTTACAACGTTTTCCCTACTGTTTCACTCTATAGAGTGGGAATAGTAATTTTTACCCCTACGCATTCCAATGCTTTCCCTACTGTTGCACTCCCTGGAGTGGGAATAGTAATTTTTACCCCTACGCTATCCAACGTTTTCCCTACTGTTTCACTCTCGAGTTGGAATAGTAATTTTTACACCAACGCTATTCAACACTTTCCCTACTGTTGCACTCTCTGGAGTGGGAACAGTAATTTTTACCCCTACGCTATCCAACGCTTTCCCTACTGTTGCACTCTCTGGAGTGGGAATAGTAATTTTTACCCTTACGCTATCCAATGTTTTCCCTACTGTTTCACTCTCTGGAGTGGGAATAGTAATTTTTACCCGTACGCTATTTAACGCTTTCCCTACTGTTTAATTTTCTGGAGTGGGAATAGTAATTTTACATTCTACGCTATCCAATGTTTTCATTACTGTAGTTTTGTTTGGACTTTAAATAGTAGTTTTATTTATTTATGTATTTAATATTTTTTGTATTATTTTAGATACTGTTGTATTTAATTAAGTTTAAAAATATTGAAAGTATATTTAATTTTTTTAATTTATTAAATATATTTGTTTATTTGTATTCATGTTATTATTTTATGTGTATAGATATTTTTTTAATTCATAGTATACTTTAATAATTTATAAGTAATTAAAATAATTAATAAAATGTATTATTAGGTAAGTATATATTATATGTTTTGTTTATTTTTAATTAGTTTTATTATTCAATATGTATTATTTATTAATTTTAAACATTTTTAAATATGTTTAAATATGTTTTTTTTATTTATAAGTATTATTTACTTTATTTTACTTTTTTTAACAGAAAAAAATACGATATTTTTAATTACATATTTTTAACATCGATATTTTGGTTTCGATATTTTTGTACTTACCATGTTGTAGATAGGGTGTCGATATACTTGCCTTCGATATTCCAGCGTCGATGTTCTGTAGGTTGATATTATGTCCGTCGATATTCTGTCATAGATTCGGTAGAGTTAGGTGCAACCTTTCACTAGAGAGGCCCCCCCCCCTTTTTTGTTTAATGTGTTTAAGGAATGCCAAATCAAACTGGTGATCCCATTTCATGTTTTCCTGAAAGTTAACCCCTAAGTAGGAGAACTCTTTGACCTGATCTAGCGGCCTATCATTCATTCGGATGCCACCCTTATAGGCCCTGTGCATATTAAAGGCCATTAGTTTGGTCTTTGACACATTGTCCTCCAAGCCCCGCTGTAAGCAAAACTCGGCAAAGGTTTTTAAGGCTTTCTGGAGTCTGCTTGGGGTCTTGGATATAATCAATGTGTCGTCTGCAAACATTAGTATTGGTATTTTTTTGCCTGCTAGTACTGGGGCATCCGAAGGGGTAGAACTCATACAGTTCACTTCACTGTTCTATTGATGTATAATGAGAACACCGTTGAGGCCATCATGCATCCTTGGTGCACACCTCTCTCTACAGGGAATGATTCTGTAACTTCCCCCTGTCCGCCCCATCTAATTTTTGCACTATTATCTTCATGTAGTCTAATGATGAGAGAAAGTAATTCAGGTGGCATCCCTGGTTCTTGTAAGGTAAACCATAGATTAGTGCGGTGAACAAGGTTGAATGCCGACGTAAGATCTACGAAGGTGGCATATAACCTACCCATGCCCAAAGTCACTTTCTTCCAATAGATGAGGATAAACCTGAACACCTGATATATGGTGCTAGTAAAAGCTCGAAACCCAGCTTGCAATGGGGATAAGACCTTAAACACCTCAATCCATTCTTGTACTCTGTTGAGCACCAGCCTCCCCATTACCTTTTGCAAACAGTCAATTAGGCTTATTGGCCTATAATTCCCTGGGCATGATTTGTCCCCTTTCTTAATAACAGGAATAATTTCTGCTCCTTTCCAGGAGTCGGGGATTGGGGCTCCTTGGGCGATATCATTGGTCAACAAAAGAATATAACGGCGCCATCGATACTTGTCATATAAAAAAATATCCCCAGGTATACCATCTGGGCCAGGTGCCTTACCAGTCAATAATGATTTAAGTGCTGATTCTACCTCAGCCCTACTGAAGGTGCTAGCATTCATTACCAGGTTTGGGATCAGTAACATGGGGAAAATTTTACAAGTCCTTCAGGAGGAGTAGCCTGCATACTACTTGAGCGAAAAAGCTAACTAACTGCCCAGGAGGGCCATTGGCAGTGCCCTTACACTAAGAAGATGCTACTCAGAAGAAGCTAAGGCTCTGAGTAGGTCAGACAAGGCAAAGCCACATGCGGCACAACCCACACCCAGATATTGTGAATGAGGTCGGGGCCTGCATGTATCTCCTTAGTAGAAATGACATTGACACCTGTCGGTGATGGAGTCCTTGAATTTGACCAGAAGCAAATTCCCTTCAGTAAACTAGCGCCAAGAAGTGGCAAAGTGCTACGATAGCCTTGGTTGGATTCACAAAGAAAATTTTAATGTTACTTGGAGACAAGATTGACCAAATGCGTGTCATAGCTGTGACCTGGGTTGAGAACATGCTTGGATAGGGAATTTACTTGAGGTTGCGAGTATTGGTAAGCAAACATGAAGCACGTCCCTCATTGACTGGGCCGAGGCCATGACTGCAACGTTCCCACTTAGTGGGCCGCTCTAATTGCACACCACTGTTGCTCTCCCTCTGCAGACAATGATCTGCTCTAGTGCTGTTTGTTAGGATTTTAATAAACTCCACAATCGGGACAGAAAGTTGGTGTGACTATGCTCCCCAAAGGGAGGGAAGAATACATATTGAAATGGAACTGAATAACCATTCAGTTGTGACTGTAACCAGAGTGACAAGAGGTATCCTATTAAGGCACACTGAAGTTTCCTCCGCAGGCCCAACATCAATTCCTTAAAGACTGTCCTGCAGTTTACTCTGTGTACTATTCCTATTATTGCCCTTAATTACTGCTCTCTAGTTATTGAGTAGAAGGATTTTCTGTGTATCAGCAAGAATAAAGAACTGGCTGCACAGTGATATACTAGTTCTCATTTGCTCTTTGTTGACTGCTAATTCCATAACTCCACACCACCTCTCTCACTAAGCCTGGGACTGCTCTACTCCGCACCCTTAGGGTCAAGTGATAAATGGGTGTAATTGTAGACCGGTGTTGGGGCCAATATTAAGGTTAGACACTTGGACACAAGTGGTAATGTCCCTGAATTGCATGATTTGGCCCCACTAACTTTTGACGGCCCAAGGACTCCATAAAAGATTTTCACAGGACCGCAATGCGAGACATGGCAGTCTCGGGCACGGAAAACAATTATTGTCACTGATACAATATGAAATTTCCCGTTCTTTGAGGCCATTGGTCTTTATGTATCTCACAAGCAAACCCCGGCTTTGGGAGTCTGATTATGAAATACAAAAAATGAATGCCACTCAGAATGGCATTCACCCTTGCTAAGGGTGTATCTGTGAATGCACTGAAGGAAAGAGAGACCCAAACCAGGCAGGCTTAAATCTTTTGATGCAGTCGATGGTATTCTGCTGAGGGCAAAGATACCTGGTTCTCCTTCAATATGCTGACTAGCAAGCCACCAGGCAGGGTATGGATAGCCAGGTAAGTCCCATTGATATTCTAAGCAAGAATGAGGACTTAATATAGGCTGACGTGAAAGGACTGGAGGCCAGACAGAGGCAGAATTGAGACCTGGTTAAGCATTTTATTTATTTATCAAAAAGTTTTGTATATCGCGAACATGACCCAAGCGGGTATCAGAGTGCTTCACATGGGGTTGAGGCAGATACCGGTTGATAAGGCACTTAGGCAATATACATCAGGATCAACATTGACATGAATACGGGCGAAAGTAAACCATGACAGAGCTCAAGTAGTAGTTACGGCAAATTACATTGGGAATAGCAATAGCACAATAGCAGGCAATACAGGGCTGTAGCATGGGGCAGTTGGTAACACATTACGCTAAAGCATGCCGGGAGGTGAGGGAGAGAGGCTACTAGTTCAGCAAATTGTTCATCAGTAGAGCCTTCACTTCCCTTTTGAATGCAAAAGTTGATTTAATCAGTCTTGTTTCAACAGGCAGGGAGTTACAGATTCTCGGGGCAGAGATGGAGAAAGTGCATTTGCAGGTTTTCAGTTTTGTAAAATTTCTTTGGCTTGAGGAGCAGAGTGCTGGCGCTCCTTGAGGCCCGAGCACTACCAGATAGTATGAGCTTATTTTTCTGGTATAGAGGAGTGTTGTAGTGAAGTGCTCTATGGGTCATATAGGCAATATTTAGCTGTATCCTTGCCTCGAGTGGGAGCCAGTTGAGTTATTTCAGGTCCAGCAAAATATGGTTGGATTTCTTGGAGACAGTGATGTGCATTCAGAGATGCTCTGAGTGGGGCTAGGCTGAGTTTAGGGAGACCGTATAGAGTGGAACTGCCGTATTTGAGTTTTGAAATGACAAGTGCTTGCACCGCCGATTTGAAGTCATCTTGTGGGAGGTAAGGTTTGAGTTTTCTTAGGATGCTAAGATGGTAGTTTGTTCCTTTCGTCGTTGCTCTAATGTGGTCTTGCATGTTTAGATTCTTATCTAAAATAACACCCATTGATTTAGTGGAGTCAATGATGGATGGTGTGCAGTTGAGAGTGGTGAGGTTTGTGAGGAAGTTCACTACAGTGTGGGTTAGCCTAGTGGGTGATATGAGGAGGAATTCAGTTTTAAGTGCATTTAGTTTGAGGAGGTTGGAGGTTAACCAGTCTAAGGTTTTGTGCAAGGTTCCGTTGAGAGACTGGATATCTTCTGGTGAAGAGAGTTTCATGTACAGTTGGGTATCATCCGCATACATGTGGTTTTGGATGTTGGAATTTTTGAGGATTACAGTCAGTGGTTCCATAAAAAGGTTGAAGGGTGTAGGGGAGAGTGAGGAACTTTGTGGAACACGAAGTTTGCAGGGACTGGAGTTGGATAGAATATGACTGGATTTGACTCTTTGTGTTCTGTTGTTAAGGAAGGAGGCAAACCATTTAAGGACAGTGCCTGAGAGTCCCATCCTACATTCCAAGAGGTTAAGTAGGTTGTCATGTTTGACCGTGTCAAAAGTGAAGAGAGATCAAGTAGTATTAGTAGACAAGCTTCATTCTGGTTAAGCATAGAAAGGGCATCATCCACTATATTAGTGATGGCCGTCTGGGTGCTGTGGCCAGAACGGAAGCCCGATTGACATTGGTCGAGGAGATGGCATTGGTCAATGTGTTTGCGCAGTTGATCATGTACACATTTCTCGAGGAGTTTAGCTAGGGTAGGGATGTTTGTGATTGGTCAATAGTTATTAAGCTCATCAGGGTCATCAGTGGGTTTTTTGAGACTAGGGAGAACTAGGCCCGCCTTCAGGCAGTCCGGGATCTCACCTTGGAAAAGCGAAGCATTGATGATCTTAGACCAGAGCGGGACTAGTGTTCTCACCATTTCTTTAAAGAAGTTGGGGGAGGGGGTCATTGAAGTGATTAGAGGGTTTCAGGGTCGATAGAATGCTGAGGATGGCTGTTTTGTTGAGGGGGTGAATTGGCTCCAAGAGGCGCTGTTTTTAAGGGAGAGAAAAGACAGCGTAGGAGGGTAGGCAGGTATGGAGGCATCAGGATAGTCCGGAGAAGGAGCGAGTTTGATGAGAGCCGATTTGAGGTCAAATTCAAACTTATTCACCTTAGCGAGGAAGAAGTCGGCAACAGCCTCACAGTTCGGTTGAGGGCAGGGGGAGATGTGCGGTGATTGTCCAGAAGTGTTAGATTGTGACTTGATCAGCTCAAAGAGTCTTTTAGGACAGTTTTTGGCTTTATCAAGTTGTGTTTTGAAGAAATTTGATTTAGCTGTTCTGATGATTTTATTGTACCTGCTCCTTTTTAGTCTAAAAGATTTTAGTAGCTCAGTTGATGGATCTGATTTCCATGCGCGTTCCGCTAATCGAAGGCTGCGTCTGTCTGAATTAAGGCTGTTATTAAACCATGGTTGGGAGTCTTTGGTGGGTATCCAATTTTACCATTGCCTTCTCTTAAAGACAGAGCCAGAAACTGTTCATTACGGCAATGATGAAGAAATTATATAAACTAACTTCCACACCAGGGTTGAGTGAAGGCCATCGGTGATGTAAAAAAAATAACAGACATCAAAATTACTACAACAAATTGAAGCGGTTCCTACCTACCGGTACACATTTTGTGGGTGTGGGTGTTTTTTACAAAGAGTGGAGATAGCCTCCCAGATTATAAGTAGGTGGGAACATCTAGTGCTGTCTATGCTATATTTTCAAAAAGTGAGATTTGTGTAATGTTTAAGCACCTTTTTTCAATGCATTCCTATTTGATGATTTTGTTTCTACCCTAGACAAACTGGATAAACAGGATGTATATATATGCCGAAATAAATTGGTTTCCTCGCAACGTTCGGCTGGAGGGCTTGTTTTCTGCGCTGCAAGAGGTGCGAAAGTTTTGATATATATATATATATATATATATATATATATATATATATATATATATATTTCAACCCTCATGCTTCACAGCTGTTAAGTTAATGATCACATATTTTCTGGTCGAATTTGTTCTTTGCTTTTGTGCCATTACTTTAGTCATTCTCCCCAGTCACGGTAACTTCACAGCTTAGTTTCCCTCTTACAATGTACTGTATGTCTATATATTGTATCGAACGTGCCTTCAAAACCTATGCTATGGCCAGCAGTATTAAAAATGTGATCAAAATCCTTTGAACTAAAAAATATAATAAAAAAGAATGTCTTGCTTCCGATATTTAATCTGCTCAGAGCTATCCTGAGTCATTAGAAGTATTGCCCACGATTTTTAAAAAGTATAGCAAAATGATTCACATTTTCAGCCCGCCGTTCTTAGATGCATAGATTCTTCAAAGCAGATCATTGAGAGGCATCTTTAGATCTATTTGACCTGCTTGGAACAACCCACACACATCTGTGCCACTCTGGAATATCTTCTGCGAAACTTCGCCAAACTTCAAACTGGTCACTTTGTAAGGATTGTAGAGGTGTCCTTCCGTTCTAAATAAAATATATAATTTTTCTTTACACTATGCAAAACAAAGTCCAAATTGTAAAAACACCAGGAAAAACACCCAAGTACATGAGCAAAATATTTGTTCTAGGTTCGGAATCAGCTCTTAAGCCCTTGCTCAGAGCATGTCTTGGGATCAGTAAATCTATTTAAACAATGCCGATGTATAAACGTCTTGATTGAGTTAGTAGTTCTTGTTTTCCAAAACTGCTAACACTGTATGAGCTGCTAAATAAAAGTGTGTTCCCTGCTAAAATTAAGCTTTTTTACAATTATTCATTTAACAATTGTTGAGTGAGGTATCAGTACAGAGATCAGGAGACATTTCTTTTAGTTTGTGATCTTTGTGAGTGAGGCTCAGATTTTTACTTCACTCTTAAACTGCCTTTTAACTAATCTGGTGTTTACAAATTGATTTCTGAATCGGCGAGTCTGAGGGTCACTTATCAGCTGTGGCAGCCATTTTGAAGTTATATTAGGGTGCCAGTCCATCTCTTGAGCTGTTGCTTGGAGCATGTGTAAGGACCTAAAAACCTATTTAAACCACAACAAGGTGCCAATGTGCCACTGCCATGCCGAAGGCTCACTTAAGACAATCCAGTCAGCGCCTGTTAGTTGTCGGTGGCCATTAGTGCTAAGTCCCCACAGTATGGCAGGAGGTGCTGCTGATTATTGAACTGGCATTAATAGGATAGCCCTCTTTTGATAAATTGGATACATAAACAATCAAGTGTGAGCCCCTTTCTTAAGGCAGCACCGATTAATTTTTGGAAAGATATGTAAGAGTTATATCCCCTGCTACAAGACTTAGATCTTGACTTGCTTTGCACGACAGACACATAGTTGCGTGGTGCCTCAGGGTCGGAAATTACAGAGCACTTCTCAAAGGATCCAAATAATTGCATGGAGATAGGAAAAATTGCAATGGAGATGTGCTAAGAACCACTTTTTAATCTCACCTAAACATAGTCATTGGCCAATGGGCTTGAAATGGATTTGGCCTGCTGACTCACACTATCTGCCTCTTGTGTCATCTTCTAATGGCCTACAGACCCTCATCCACTGCAGCAGAATTTATTGCAGAATTGTCAGTGTGTTTGCTAGCCGCCTAGCTAACAATTTTTCTAAGGTGATTGCACTAGGTGATTGCAACATGTAGGATGATACCCCCTTGACCAGTTCCACCTAAATGATATGCAAACTCCTTGCAAGCCTAGGGCTTAAGCAGGATTTGAGAATGCGACCCATCAGGGGAACGTTATTTTCACCCCCTATAATCAAATTAAGTAAATCTCTTCTCCACCTTGCAATTTGACAGTCAATTTTTAATTCATTTTGAAATAATTAGTGCTAACAAACTGATCATCTATATGGGCCAAACCATTGCAATTGTATCCCGAACACTGGAAAAAAATAAGATGGGAAGAAGCTATCACGTCAAGCACTACTAATCCGGCGAATCTCTTACTAGCCTTTAATAACCATCTATGCATAGTTTTCAAACAAACCCCATCCATTAAAAAAGGCCATCACCACCCCAACAGACCAGCTATTTGCTGGTACACAACAGCACTCGGGGCAGAGAGAGTGATGGCTTGGCAAGTTCAGAGGAGATTGCATATGACCTCTTCTGTCCAGTTATCGGCAAATGATCAACCCTGGTTTCAATTCTAGACAATTTAAGAATTAATTAGTCTAAATGTGGCATGCCCAGCTGGACTCATTGTATTGGACCTTTTTGCAAAATTTGACATGGTCAACCATTCATCTTCATTGCTCTGGAGTGGTTTTCATCATTTTTATCAGGGCACATTCAGTGTACGGTGCTCTCTTTTGAGATCTATCAGGCATGCTCTGGTGCTATTTAGAAATTTAGGAATTTTGTTTGCCTCCTATTTTGGAGCATGGCCTAGATGTGGCACTTTCCAAATGAAATCCTGCATGTGTTCCAGCCCTGCTTTATGGCCATCCAAACTATGATTAGTTCTAACTTGCTCAGTAAAACTTAGGTACAGAGCTGTAGCTCCGATTTTTGTGAAATACTAGTTTCTGGCCAACTTGGCTGGCCGACCCTCCTTGTCTGGTGAGATTGGTGAAGAACCTCAGCTTTTGATTCATAAGGAGCGTTCGTTTATAGAACAAGCCAGTGTCATAGTTTGGCAGCTGTTCACAGCTGGAGCTCCAGGGAAAGATTATTCCTGTTATTTCCCAGGAGTGGGGAGCTCTTGTGGTTGGTGATGCCATCTTGAACAGGCTGGCCTGCACCAATGTATGTTATTTAGGGCTTCCGGGAGTGGGACCGTGCCGCTCCCGCACTGCCAAACCCATGTCTGAAGCGCCCACCAAATTAGTAGTCTTCTCCTGTCTGGGGTGCTATTTTTTGGCATTACCACTGCGGTGCCTATGAAGTAAGCACTGTAATGGGAACGTCAGAATGAGTACCTGAACAGTCCATGCTGTGCAGATACTAGTATGCATTTACACAGGAGGTGCATCCACCTGGCGTGAGGCACCAGGGGGCCCGGTGGGGCCCCCTTTGTTTCTTCATTGTCACACTGTATATGGCGGTCTCACAGCCATGAAACGTGCAGTGGTGAGTAAACTTGTAATATGCTTGGCAGGGTCGCTGCAGCCGTCATGCATATTTCGGCTCTGGACCACCACGCAACCACCAGGGAATGGTCTGTGGACCGCCAAACTCGTAATAAGGCCCTTAGACTTTTTACCTAGAACATGCCTAGCTAGGTTTTTATGATATTGCATTTATACTCTTTTACTGTGTTTGGCCTTGATTGCGGTGTAGTCATTCCTACTTTGTGCTGTCTTTTGATTATTCTGTAATAAAAATTTATTTTGCTGGATTTTTGATGTAGAACTCAATCCTTTAAGTGTTTAATATTTTCATCTCATCCAACTCTCCTAAATAGTGTTTTCCCTGATGAGGAGTGTAGTCTCTTACCACTAGAATAATTGGAGATTCTGGGGCATAATTATTTTGGTAAATATTGGGGTGGTCGAATATTGGAGTTCGGCACCCACACATGCAAGCAGATTTCAGGGTATCTCGTCTCCCATCATATGTTCTTATCTGTTATTATCTTATTTTATGGTAAATGTCCATTACTTTAGGTGATCCCGCCTGGAAAGCAGAATCTTTCTGTTCTGGCACCCAGACTACGGAACCAATTACTGGTATTGCTCCGCTGCATTCCACATCACAACTCTTTTCATATAGCACTGAAAATCGATTTTTTACATTGTTTGTTATCCTCTCAAGATACTATCTAGGTCACAACACCAAGATGTCCAACAGTGAACGTGCTTACAAATATTTTAATTCTTTTATTCTTAGGAAACAATGAAAGTGCTGTCGTGAAACATAGCTGTGATTTCATTGCTGCTGTGCTGGTAAAACATGAATTACATTTTACAACAAAGTGACCCACACTTCAGTATGGCTATCTCATGGACAGTCACTCCTGATTTTTGGACAGATGAGGCTCAGGAGCTTGACGTAAAAGTACCTTTTAATAAGCCAACAGGAACAGCCCCTGGTATGACCGTGATCTTCAGCAACTGTGCTCCTCCATCTTCTCAGAGTCCACACACCATATTTCAGAAGTGGAAGCACACAGGTTGTATGAGACCACATGACCATCACCATAGATGCAATCACCTTATACAATAACATTAAGAATTATAAGGATACAGTGGATGATGAGCATATAGCATTGTCATTCATCCCGAAGCCTTCTTATTAACCTTCTTGTCTTTTTTGGGGAGGAAGAATCCCTAGGTTGCGATCTTTCACTGTGATTTTACTAGAGCTTTTGGAGAGTGCTTCGCTGAGCCTTTCTAGGGTGCATTTAAGCCCAATTTCCTAAGTTTATTGTGCAATGCGATAATGAATCCTACACTTGGTATGTGTGGGTAGATTTCCTTCTTATTGAACCTGGCCTCTTAGGTCTCTGGGAACTGGAGCACTGTGCCAATCTGCATCTTTAAAATCCTTCTCTATAAGATGTGCCACTCTCACAGATACTAGATGGAAATGTGATGTTCAATGAGTTCCCCCCAGGTAGTTTGAGTCCGAGCCCTGTGTTACTAACCTGATGGTTGCAGTCAACCGCCATAGTCCAACACATTTTGGGCCCAAAGTACGAAGATACAAAATAGTGATTTATTAACAGCAGACAATTCTAGACTCACAATTTCTGAATTGCTAATCCATGTAAATTAAAGTACCAAATCATCAAATAGCAATTCCTAACAGCTAATCGGTACAAATTGCACACCACAAATGCTGCATTGGGCACCAAATGATGACATCACAATCAGGATACTCCAAGAAAGGTCACATTGCTGTCTATGATAGCTATTTAGTAGATGTAGAGGAGCAGTGCTACTCAATCCAGCCATAGAAATCCAAAATTCACAAAAAGACAAATGTGCTGAACTGGAAATCCTGGTGAAGGGATGTATAGCAAACAATTTTTGGAAATGGCCCTTTTTGCAGGGTTATCACCAACCGTTTTGCTGCTTCCTCCCTTATTTTTCCTGACCTGTGGTTGTTGGCAATAGAACTCTGGGCACTTTACAACTGCTGATCAGTGCTAAAGTGCATATGCTTTCTGTATAAATTGTTATTGTGATTGCATATTTGTATTACCAGGAAGTCCCTAGTAAAGTGCACTGAGTGTGCCAGGGCTGGTGATTCAAATACTACTAGTGGGCCTGCAGCACTGATTGTGCCACCCACATGAATAGCCCTAAAATGGTGTCTCAGGCCTGCCCCCCCCCCCAGTGCCTGTGTGCAGTCTGTGAACTGCCATGTCAACCTGGCCAGTGTCCCCACTGACCAGGCCTAACCCTTTCCTTTCTTTACACATTGGACACCCCTATGGAAGGCCCAAGGTACCCCCCTGGGCAGGGTGCAGTGTATGTGAAAGGTGGAGCATGTACTAGTGCAGGTGATATGCTCTAGAAGTGAATTACAGCCATTTTCATTTTTTCACTATTGAAAGGCTGTCTTGCCCATAGGCTATAATGGGGAAAGCTGTGTAAAATGGTTACCTGCATATCTTCCCATAGGAGCAAGATAGGACATAAAAGTCTGGTATCCCTGAACTCAGAATTTAATAACACATCTTTTAGGAACAATGTTTTTTAGATACTGTGTTTGAAAACAGCACTTTTCGAAAGTAGCTGCTTTATTGGCTGACCTTTCTGAGTGCCTTGGCCTGTTTCTGAATTGACTATCTGGTTTGTGAGTGGCAGGGGCTGGGTGGCTCCCAGAGGCTGAGTGGGCCATCCCTGGGCTGAATATCTTCATCTGCATCTAGAGTGGTGGGAGGGGGTATTACCTGGGCCTGAATAGGGCTGTGCCTGCCTTCCACAATGCTGGCTCCACCTCCTGCTGGGCGGCTGACGACCCTGCCCCTCTCTCTGAAAAGAAAGGAGAAGCCAGGAAAACAAAGTGCTCAAGGAACACCTAGAACTGGTTCAGACTGGGCTCAGATCCCTCCTGCACAAAGGGAACAAATACTTTTAGGGGTATAAGTATAGGGCCCCAGACTACAGAAAATTAGATTATCCTGGAAGCAAGAAGGAACCTCTGCCAAGGAGTAAGCTGGAAGACTGAAGAAGGAATACTGTCCTGCTGTTGCTTTGCTGGACTGACCTGCAGTTGGTTTGCTGCCAAGGAGAGGGGAAGGACTTTGTTGTTTCTTTCTCCCCTTGCTTGAAGAGATCTCCAAGGGCCTGTTGTGAGCTGGCCTCCTGTTAAGAAGTCCCAGGAACAAAAGGACTTAACCCCCAGCATTCCCTGAACTCTGCTGAGAGAGTTCTGCCCTTCCTGAGTGCTGAATCCAACTGAGGGGCATTGGGATGTTGTAGCCTGCTGTTTGGAGCTGGAGAACAAGAAACTAAGACTATCTGCAAATTTTCACGCATCGCTCGCTTGCGGAGCGCATCCCCGTCAGTGCGAGTAAATCCCTGCTGCCGTGAAGATCGAGATCGTTGCAGCGCATGTTGCCGCTGCAAGAACCAACGCATCCTTCTCTTGCGGAACGCATCGCTCTGGTGCGGGGAAAGTGCCATCGCTGCGAGTATCGTCGCAGAGCCTGTCATCGCTGGTAAAGATCACCCCACCGCTTGCTTCCGGACCGCATCACGTCGCTGCTAGTATCGTTGCAGAGCCATCGCATTAAGGGGCCGCGAGAGGTGAAGATCGAGCTGCGCCGCGCATCGCCGCCGCACCTAAGATCGTCGCTGTCCCGAAGATCGTGCCTTTGCGAGACACTGCCTATGGAACCTACGCACCAGAATCCATACAAGGTATCTCCGCCCTCCCCATACAGACCGGATTCGTCATGACGCCCGCTGCGTCTAGCGGGGTTGTCGCATCGCCTCCCCAGGGTGTCAGGAGTGACGCATGGCTTGTTTTCCACCGCACCAGTTTCTGTGTTTGGAACTTAGTCGCATCTAAAGGTACTGTTGGCTAAACGTGACGCAACTGTGAACTATTTTCACGCAACTGTGGATTATTTTAACGCAACCTTAAGAACTCTTTTGAAACCATAATCTTGAACTGTGTATGTTGGATTTTTGTCATTTTGGTCTTGTATAGTTTAGATTAAATACATTTATTTTTCTAAACTGTTGTGGAGTCGGTTTGTGTTGTTTTCACTGTGTTACTGTGAATGTTGGTACAAATACTTAGCATATTGCCTTTGATAAGCCTGACTGCTCGTGCCAAGCTACCAAGGGGGTGAGCAGGGGTTATCTAAAGAGTTGTTCCTTCTTACCCTGACTAGAAGCAAGGGTCCCTATTTGGACAGTGGTACCTACCTCTGCCAACTAGAGACCCCCAGTTCTAACAACAATGATACAAAGTCACCATCTGTATCTGAAGCCACAAAAAGAAAGAAATTGGCAAGTAATTCAGGAGAAGATAAATGCAATTGGCATGATGTAGCTCAGCGCTGAAAAGAAAATAAAGTGCTGATCTGACCATTAAACACACACCAAACACTAGTGATTTTGGGCCTGCCATTCACAATGCTGGAAAACTGCACTGTGGGGACTGTAGATGGATTTTCCACTTAAACGATCTGGGCAATGTTAAGAACAGTATTTAGTCCAAATAAGAGAACAGGGTTGTGAATAGCTCAATGTATGAACTAAATGAATAATACACAAACAAGTAGTAATGTCATGCCCACCTGATATAATACTAAGCAATGTTTCTTCCTGTTTGGGGCACAGTGCAAGACTAGGAAGAGGAAGGAGGCATGGGACCCCAAGATGAGGGAGCATTGAAGCTCTCATGATCACCCCAATCAGTAGAGCTACAGTACCCTGGCAACAAAGAGCAACAGAGCACAATCTCAATCAGTACATGCAAAAGCAATAGGGACAGTTGATGACATGTCTTGCGCACCAGAGACAGAGGGCTGCCATCAGAGGAAGGGTCGTGAGGGGATTCATGGAGGGCTATCATCCCACAGGAATGTCATCGTTTGGAGGGATCAATGTTGATGATGCACTGCCAGTGGTTGAAGGCCAATTATTTCCTGGAGAAGGGTATTGTGGCCGAGATAGAACGATCAAAGAGGAAATCTTGGCAGTCACTAAAGGGCTCAAGTCACTGGCCACACAAATAGAGGCTATGTAGAGGCAGTGACAGAACAATGTGCATCGATTCATGATGAACCTTAAACCCATAGAAGCAGCAACAGACAACTTGTTGGTTGCTTCAGGAATTTGGGAGGCCAGTGAACTAGTTCGCTAGTGCCTCAGGTGTGTTGTCCTGTTTCATTGTCAACCACAAGTTAAGAAGGGGCCCTTTAGTGTTGATATAGCAAAGGGTTTGGTGCAAGTAACTTCCGCATTGGACGAGCAGCAAACAGCTAATGTAACAACTAGGGAGCACACAAACACACACACTACTGAAAGGAAGGAGGCTGCCACTCTCAGCAGTGTGTAAATGCCAGAAATGAAGTACACTGTACACAAGGAGCTGCCGTAACGAGAGGGAAAGAACAGGCGAAATATCAGGGGCCGGAAGGGGCATAGGGTGTGCTGGAGCCCAAAGGATAGATAAATAAACAATGTCCCAATAGGTAATAGTATAAGACAAATAAGCATGCATGCAACAAGCATTAAAATGACAGAAATAAGGAGACCACTATTCAGTTGATTAAAGATTGTGAATCTTCTTGTATTTAGAAATTATTATTCATGGTCGGGCATATGAAGTTAAAGCAGAACTGTATAGAACAAATTCTGTGACAACCATAATGCACCTGGTGCTCAATAACGTGTTTCTGAAGAATGTGGCGAGGCAAGTGATAGGGTGAACAGCATGGACGGCGCACAGTGAACAATGGTGCAAATAATATACAGTGGGTGGCTCAAGTATAGTGACAAACTGACATCACTGTATATGGTAATTTTGTAATTTTTATTGAGCCACAATGAGAAGTGCGCCTAGTATTGCGCTGTCGAGTCGACGGCGTTTTGATCCTTTTGAATTGGGATCGTCATCAGGACAAGGTTGTCTTGTTTATGAAGTGCTGAGAAGAAGAGGGGACAATTCAGGGGGAGGCTGGGATCAGGGAACGCATACGAATGGCTTGGTGCCGTGCGGGGTGACCAGGGTCAGTGGGCAGGTAGGAAAACAGCCTGAGAGGTTGAGCGTGAATGACCTGTGCTGGTTCGGAGAGGCTGTGGATGGCAAGTAGGTAGTGAAATAATCATGTGGGCATGTAGAGACTGAACTGCCGGATGACTCGGCCTTGCAAGCAGTTGTGTGACCCGGTGCTTTACTTTGGGATACGAAGGGAAATGAGGAATCTGGGAGGCCTACCGGGTTAAACCATTGTGTGCCAGTAAGGGGCCTGGACTGTGCGGGTGTGGCGGCGCACTGGGGTGAATGACCACAGGGGGAGCGTTAGGGAAACCGTTAGGGAACGCGGGGATTCGTTAAGCTTGCGGGTATTGTAGAAGCTGCTGAGTGGACGGGGTACGTAGCATGCGTGGATGGCGGGCAAAAAGACAGGCGGAAGCTAGTGCTGATGGGAGAAAAGCATACCTGTTGGACCAGCGGGATCAATAAATTAATCCGTGAGAAAATCCGTATACGGCGGATCGCGCCGTGTCTGCCCAAGGGCACTGGGGGTGAAAAAAGGAAACGGTGAGAGCCGTGTGGGAGGGAAATGGAAAATCGAGGTGGAGGGAAAACACAAAATTAATACTGACGGGTCTTTGAAGAGTCGAGGCCGTCAAAGTTTCGGCCAGTTGCGGGGCACAGGTCCTGTTAATAAATAAGGAGTAATGTAAGTGACAGAATGCCTCAAGAAGAGAGAATTAGTTATCGAAGGGTGAAGGCAGTGGGAGAGGAGATCGTACCTGAATCGATCGGCGGGCCTGCAGTGGAGTAAATCCGGGAGCTGGTGAAAGGCAGTGGCAACTGAGGAGTTGCTGTACTTCCGTGTATGGAGCAGGGGCGGGGTCACGTGATTGATGGCAGGTCGTGGGGGGGGCATGTGCCGGATCGCGCGAGGGAGGGCGGGGACTAGGTGCAAAAGGGGAGGGGCAATAGACTGTCAATGCGTAAAGTTATCGACAACCAGGGGAGGCATAGAGCCACAATGTGAAACCTCTGAGGGACCGGAATTGTCAGTGATGGATGTGCACACGCTAGTAAAAGCTGCATAAGGAATACAAGTAAAACATGAGCGATATTCAAGGTTGAAGCATCAAAACATAGTTGTGATCCCAAATTACGGTGCCAAGTTGATGACTAACAGTCTGGAGTTAAAAAGTGAGAGCCACATATTTAGCAAGCGTAATGATAAACTAAGAAGGGAGACAACAAATGCATGGCATATATCACCGATTACACACTCGTGGCGAGGCTGTTAAATGGGAGTGTATATCTAAGCTGGTAAAACGGGTGGGAGGAAATCAATACCACTTAAATAAAAACAGTCAACATTTTTTAACAAGCATAATTAATAAATCAGAACAGAGACAGCATGTGAGCGGTATATAACACAGATTCAACAAAATAGCTAAGTATCGGAATATATGCTCACTGGTAAGGCAGGTGGGGGGAAAAAGGGAACAAAGGCACATGTGGGATGGATTGGGGGGGACTAGGCAATGGGACCCAGGGGGCGGTGGATAGAATTCAGAATGGTCAAATGGTAAGGAAGCGTTCAATTACTGGGAGGTTGGCAGAGGGCAGTAAGGCAGTCTAAGTAGTCACAGTGCTATTCCACTCATCAATGGTGTTGAGGCCATGGTTAACAGTAACAGAGGTCATCCATTTGCATTCAGCTTTATTGAGGAGGAATTTGATGTCGCCTCCACAGATGGGGAGGGTGGGTTTCTCGACGACTTGCCATTTGATCTCAGTGTCAAGATGTTTCAATTCAGGAAGTGTGCGACCAGTGGTGCCATCAAAGTTTTGCAGTTGATTCTGCTTTTGTGCTGAATAATCCGCTGTTTTATCATCTGCGTAGTTCCACCAATGTAAATGAGATCACAAGGGCATTTAATCGCATAGATCACGTTCTGTGATCTGCAGTTCGTGTGGCTCCTTAGTTTGTGAGTGCGACCGTTAAAAGTGAAGTCTTTAGTGTTGGAGGTCAGGGCGCAGACGCTACAGTTCTGGCATCTGTAATGTCCCACAATGGGATCTAGTCCCCAAGCTGCTGTTATGGTGTGTTTGTCCGTGGGAGGTTGTGTCCATGTGATCGCATGTATTAGGTGGCTGGCAAGGTTATTGCCACGTTGGTACGAAAACAGTGGTTCATCTCGGAATTGTTCATGGGAGCGTAAAAGGGACCAGTTTTTCTTGATGATTTTGCTGATCTTGTGGCTGTTCGGGCTGAATTTGGAGACGGAGGGTATCCTCATCATGGGCTTCTTGGGTTGGGGAGTGAGGAGGTGATCTCGGTGGCAATACCACGCTCTTTTTCTAGCTCTGGTAACCAAGCGTCGGGATAACCTCTGTGTAGTAACTTCTTTGAAAGGACTTCTGCTTCTCGGAAATAGTCTTTGTGCCAATTACAATTGCGGCGGATTCGCAGAAACTGGCCGTAAGGGAGTCCGTTGCGTAGTCCCCGTGGGTGGTAGCTGGAATATAACAGTAGGGTGTTTTTCTCTGTCGGCTTGAGGTACAGTGCAGTTCCAAGCTTGCCATCTTCAGCATGAATGGTGACGTCCAAAAATCGGAGATCGTTATTTTTGCAGTCACTAGTGACTTTTAAATGTTCTTATGAAATGTTTAACCAGTTGATGAACGGGTCCAATGTTGCAGTGGTGCCATTCCAGATGAGTAGCACGTCGTCGATATATTGACGCCATCGGTTTATGTTGGAGAAGAAGCGGTTTAAGGGTGTGAGGATGAGTGTTTTTTCCAGGTGATGTACAAAGAGGATGGCAAAATTTGGGGCAAAACATGCGCCCATGGATACACCTTTCACTTGTAGGTAGAGGTATCACGGTATAGGAAGTAGTTGTCTTGAAGTGCTAAGCGTAATAGGTTCATGATGAATTCTGTGGGGACCCGCACAGGTAGGGGTCTAGACAAAAGAATTGTCTTGATGACTTGCAGCCCTTCATCATGGGGGATGTTGGTGTAAAGTGATTCTATATCCATCCCTACCATGACTTGGGTGCTGGTGTCAAAGGGTTGATCTTCAATGGTGTTAATTAGATCCATCGTGTCGCGGATGTAGGTGTCTGTTTCTGGGACGAATTGCTTGATAATGGCGTCAATATATTTACCTAGAGGCTCCAAATTAGATCCTCAACCAGAAACAATTGGTCAGCTGGGTGGGTTTTCTTTGTCCTTGTGAACTTTGGGTAGGACATAAAGGACCTGTGTTCGTGGGCTTGGGTTATTCAAAAAGTCAAATTCTTTCTTGGTGATGATGTTTAAATCTTTGGCTTCTTCGGTAATTTCTTGTATTTTGCATCTGATGTCGTCAAGGGGGTCTTTGGAAAGTGGACGGTAATGTGCACGGTTGGCAAGTTGACGTTGTATTTCTTGGTCATATTTGGTAATATTTGGTAAGCCCAAAGGGGACTCACCATGATGGTTCAGACCTTTACCTACACCCACTCACAAATATCACCATGGGAATTCTTAAGGCTTCGTAGAGGTCAATGGACCTTTTCCACCTAATAGAGAAGTGGAGATCACCCTGAAAAAGTCATTAAAACATCAAGAAAATGTATAATTTACGATAGGTCAACGACAAGAGATTAAGATAATTTTACAGACTTTGGGGCTGATTAGGATGGAGGATTTTCTGCATCCTCCGGGCCGGCGGAAGCCACCGCCGGCCCGGAGGATGCAGAAAATCCTCTGCGGACCCACCAAAGACCCACCGCCACATTAGGATGGCTGGTGGGTCCTGGTTTCAGTCCGCCGCTTTTCCGCCGCGGTTGACTTACAACCGCAGCGGAAAAGCTGTAACATGGCTGGCGGTGTCTATCAGACACCGTCAGCCATATTAGGATAGAGTAAAAGAGATGCTTTTCCATGGCGGCTTTTCCGCCGTGGAAAAGCATATGGATTTTGACTTCGGGGGCCCGTTGCGGGCCCCCTGGGTGAAGGGGGTGTGGGGGGTGCACATGGGGGGTACCCATGGTAACCCCCTGCATTTGTATGCAGAAATCGGCAGGCACCGCGCGGTGCCTGCCGCTTTCTGCATACAAATGCAATGTATGCATTTTTAACATTGCGGCGGGTGCAGCTTGAAGCTGCACCCGCCGCAATGTTAAAGATAGAGGATGTGACCGCCACCCTGGCGGTCACATCCTAATCTGCACAGAGGGAACGCCGCTGCCCATGCGGACGTGCCCTCCTACTCTGGGGTCGCGGACGGACTCAAGTCCGTCCGCGATCCTAATGAGCCCCTAAATTTTTATCTTTAAAGATAGACCCTCAAATATATTTATTCAGTTTAGTAATTTATATAAATAAAAGAAGGTTCCATAACAAAAACCAGTAAACTAGGTAAGGGAACCATATTAAATAAGAACCCATAAAGAGTTCAATTTGGAAAAGAAGCGGGAAATATGGAACAAACTTCTCACGGAGAGTAGGTCTGGAAAACTCCACTGAGTTTTCCTGCAATTGCAGTAGCAACTGTATTTAGAATAGCAATCTGTTCGGCAGCATCAATCACAAATTAGTAAAGGCAGAATCACCTCTAGAATAGCTAAAAGGAATCAACTCTCCATAAAGAAGAGTCTCAGGGAGAGGGGAAATCCAGCAGCAAGTCCACCTGAAGGGTAACGGGAATGTAGAGGTGTGTCTAACTAGCTAGGAACACACATTATAATAGTTTTCTCATACAAGTAAAAGTTCCCGAAGACGTCTTCTCTCGATTTTCAGTCAGAATAGTTTGTAAGGTGGTGTTGTCAGTCATACAATGCATCTTCTTCCAATATCCACAGTCTGCACTCTCGTCATCTGGATTGAGACAGTATTCTAGTATAATTGTTACATGAGAACGCTCTTGCCTAAGCTAAAAGGCCCACTATAAGCTTAAATATAGAAACAAAAGCTAGTCAGCAAATATGAAGACATATATCAAGTCATTTGGAAGCAACATTTATAAGTCTGTTTCACCATTTATTCTTTCACAATTTCAATACGTTTATTATTCCAGTGAAATGATCTAACACATGAGCTGAGAGGAACCAAATGAACATGATATTAAAGTCATCACATTTCTAAGATGACATCAATACTAGGCTGTTTCAAAGAATACTTTACTATGAGCAAAGGTCGAAAAAGAAAACATATGGGCCGAGTCGCTGCACATGCTAAATTATAGTTGCTTGGTGCAACATTTCGAAGAACACACAATCATAAATGAAGCATTTGTAAAAACATCTTTTACTTCTACATTTGTCATAATGCGATGTATATATTTTTTTATTTTTTTATTCTACCAAGGTGTATTCACTCATTTTTTGTAAATCATTTCTAAAACTGGCATTGCATTAGCATTTAAACATTTTATAAATTGCAATTCTGACATGATAAAATGTGTTGATTTCTAAATATGTGGTCATTTTTCCCAGGTAAAAGGAAAAGAGGATGTGAAATATAAACCCATTCTTTTTGGGTTTATTTATTAAACTTTCTGTACTGATCATCATAGAGTACAATGCAGGATTGGTTTAAGTTTTTTTTCTCCAAAATAACCTGTGAATTTACAGAGAGTACTTGATACACATTCACACTGTGCCTGTGATATTTATGACTGATTGAAGTGTGTAGCACTTACCGTATAAGTTGTTGTTGGTTATATCTTTTCTGTGCTACTCTAGTGTAATTTCTGACATGTTACTACTTGAAGAGGTGGCAATGCTTCATTCTCAGAATCTTAGAGGCATCATTGCCTGATTCTGTGGGGGCGGTCTCCTTGTTGCAATGCTACGCTAAATTGCACTCCATGGGATCATTCTGCAGCAGGTATCAGGCTCATATTATAATGCTCCCTCCTATTTGCAACAGCACAGAAACCCCAGAATCTGCCTTTGAAGAGGCGAATGTTGTGCCACACAACAGTATGTGACTTCTTCTGTCCAGTGTTGTACCTCATCTCCCTCAGTGACATTGGATGCAGGTACGGTGCCAGGCACCATGGCCAAATGACATATGCACTGTAACCAGAAGAGTTATTCTGTTGTTGGACATGGGTGAGATGTGGAAATAAATAATTTTAATTGAGTACTTCATGTTAACCTACCCAACAAACAGCCATCTCCAGGTGATCTTCCGCCAAAAATGGTTGTACAAACTATAATGACAGAACATGAATGAATAAGTTGTGGGTACTGCCAGAGTATCATGATACAAAATCTGGGATCACGGAGGTGGAATGGCATACCACTCGTGTGTTCATAAAATGTGGATTTTGATGGGTTATGCAGAGTTCAGGAGCTGAATGAAGATATATCGATAAAGGAGTGACATGTAGACAGCCAGTTACTTGTGGCAATTGGCTATTCAGTAAAATTGTACCGTAATGTCCTGCAAATCATCTTGTGTATTGGGAAACGCAATGTGGACATGTATCCTGAAAAGCAAGGATTTCAGGATTCATCTGAAAAGATGGGAGAACACACTTTGTAGAATTCCACTTTCCACTACAACTATGCCCTGTAGTTACCTGTTGTAAAGAGCACAAGACCAGTATATGAATAAGTACCGCCTGACTGCGCTGGGTACCTTAGGCCATACTCAAGCTCATCAATTAACTATAATATAACCCGCCTGCTGAACATATTTTTACCACAAATATTCTCCTCACTTTGCTCAAACAACATGAAACCTGCCCAAATACCCTCTCCTGTCTCCTCCTCCTCTTTGTGGCTCTCTTAAAACACATTCTCTTCATTAGAGCACAGAGAGCTATCATTCTGAAAGAGTGTACTGTATCCTGAGACTGCTTTTATACCTTGCACCTGGTTACCACCTGTTGTCATTTGATGGTAATTTGCATACTCAAATCACCCATTCTGCGACTATTCACACATTGAAAATTGTTCAAACAGACCATTTGAAAAACCCAACTTTGTAATCACATTTTAGGATTTACAATTGTTTTCGAAATCAGTATGGATTTGCTTCACTATAAAATGTCAAAGACCACCCATGCCTTTCGACGTCTCATACATTGCACATCACTTTTTGGAGTTTGCAAATCAACTTCAATCTTGTTTGTCAATCACAAATTATTTGCACAACTGATGATGTGCTTACTCATGTATGATTACTAATTGAGTTTTGCTAGAGGCTGATAATAAAAACAGTAAAGGATCGATGTATTCGGGGTATTCAGTACCCCCATGTGATTAAGCACAAAGTGGCTCTTCTCAATATAGCAAAGAAAGGAGGAGGAAAACGAGCAGCTTACAGATAGAGGAATTTTTAGGAAAATAAACTCACACAGATGCTATACTACTCTGCCAGCTAGACGTAAAGCATGCCAACCCAAATAAGGGAAAAATAATCAGCAAACACCTAAGTACAACGATGGGCAAATAATATTTATATACTGCGAATAGCTTTAATTGTGTAGTTTCTAGTGCATGGATTTTGAAGAATCATTTTTGAGTTACACTGCTGGCAATTATCATTTTTGCAATATGTATATCTAAATGCACCATTAATTCTTTTTTCAAAAATGTGGTGAAGTAAGGAAGTTTAATTTCAATTTCTGCTGCAACAGCACATCACTGTCTAAGAATAGACTTCTCATAACACAGTTAAAGTATTGCAATAATTACAGAGGCAATATCATCTGATACCATAGAATGTCATTATTCTTTGACTTGATGTAACTGCAGATTTCAAGTCAGAGAAATACATGTAATTTTAATCTGTAGTTTTAGCATCTTATTTTCAGACTAAAATCCTCACAAAAGAAATTCTGATTCCTGCTCATACATTAAAGAAAAAATGTTTTGGTTGATGTTGGCTGATATGAGCATACATACCTCATTCTAATTTACACCTCTAATAGTAACTTGTATGAAGAGTGTGCATTGGGATATAGTGCTCAGGTCATTTTATATCCCCTCTGTCTCTTTAAAATTGGGCTTATGTCAATTTCCAGCCAACAATTCTAACATCACACAAAAACTGAATTGTGTGTGCATTATGTTGTTGTACAGAATGAGCCGTACATTGAGTAGAAGAAATCAAACAAAATGTATTGCAGAACTAATTCAATATCTGTTTCCAATGTGCCTAAGTAAGACTGTTTTCTGTCCAACGGCTATGCTGGAAAATCTAACTCTTTGGATGTGACTTGATTGGTCAAGTGTTTCCTCAAGGACCTGTAGCACACCAATCAGCTTTGGCTAAGAACCAGATAGCTTCTTATACATCACAACTCTGCATAAGCTGTTATGAAATAACCACCGTGTTTAAAAAAGGTTTGTTTCTTAAGAGTATCAGGGCTCCTAACTATCTGACATTATATGATAGGGGATGCTCCGATGTAAAGGTATGCTATGGTAATTAGTTTCCAGAGTGTTCTATTCAAAACTCCTCATCAACCCCAGTTCATTAGTTTAATTTTTGGTTCAAATAAATCAGGTGCTTTCAATTTCACACAACCCAGCTTTTTATTATATCAAAAAACCTTATTATATTCTTTTTTTCTTTGCAACATCAAACATGTTTAATCGTTATGTTATGTCATTAGTTTTAACCGTGATTCTTTAAATTATATACGAAGGCAATTACATTTTCATAAAATATCAAAACAATGCATACATGTACATTTTTCTTTGATGAATTTAGAAAACCATCCTTTTGTTCACTTTCTAGTTTTATATTGTTCATATAGAACCGTCATAAATATTCAAAAAGTGTAATAGCAAAGTTTGGATTTGTATGTTACTGTAATGAGTTCCTCAAGATTGATACAATTGACAGTTTCGGTATAAGCTACCTCAACATTGATGCATTTTCATTATCCAATGTGAATAAATATTCCTGTTCCTCTCAATACATTTCCTTCTTTCTGTAGTTCAATTTTGTAAGTGTAGTTTCAATAAGTTTCCAATTTTTAGCGTGCCCTCACATAATGTCCTTGTTGGAAGTGTGACCTTAAATCCAATGTTTTTATGCATTAAAAGTTTTTTCCATGAATGTGTAAAACTTAAATTATGACATCACACATTAAATTGAGAAATCATGTTCAAAAATAGAATTCAGCCTACTCTTTAATGCCTAACAACATGCACAACATGCTCCACACTGCATATTTATTTCATTTATTTGAATCTATGACACACTTTTATCTAAAGCGCCGGCATAAAAACATAAATCAAAAAACATTAGTAAAACAATTATCATCAAGGCACCAAGCTAGGAACAAAAGAAAATAGTAAAAATATAAACATTTGCATTAAGAGAAAACACTGATAAAAGTAGATGACATTTGGGATGTTTTTGTAAACATATACCATGAAAATGATACATGAATACTTCAGGTAATTCATTTCAAGGCCGAAGTTCAAGTAAAGTAAAGTAAAAGGCCTCAGCCTAGAAGGGACACAAAGAAAATGGGGTACACAGGAAAGCTTGACCTGTGGAATTGAGATTATGAGGAGGCTGAACAGGAATAAGTAAACCAAAGATAATTTGTGGTGCGACCGACTTTGTATATTTTATACATAAATAATACATTTGCAATACACAGAAAATCAGTACCTAATGGGAACGAGAAAGAAAGTCATATGAGCTAACTGATTAGGATCAAACAAGATACAAATTACAGAATTAAGGATAGATCGGAAAGGAAGTAGACAATACTGTGTGAGACCTGCATATAAAGGACAACAGTAACTTAACCGAGATAAGGCCAAGAACTGAATGAGAAGGTAGGCAATGGAAAAGGAAAGTAAATATCAAGGGACTGATTTCGAGTTTTGCAGATGGGTGAACCCATTGCAAACCTTACTACAATTGTTCGCGCTGATTATTAGTCCCAGGAGCTTGTTCCATGCTGTCAAATCAGTGTGAACAGCACTACGCGGTGGGGCTGCTTCTTTCTGCTGCTCAAGTAGATTTTGTACTTGAGCTGCAGCTTTCTCAAAGTGAACGGTTGCAACCTGCCACAACTGCTTGCGTTGAAATATCTCACCGGGAGACAGTCTAGTGCCCGAAAACAGAGCTAGGGGATGCAAATTCTCACTCGAGCTCACCAACTTACTGTTGGCGAGCCGTGTGTGAGAAAAAACTCCAGTTGGTGGAGTTTTACCATAACTCCGCATTTCGGCAAGACTTCCTTTCAGGCAAAACTCCTCGAACTCCACCAGTAGAGCAGATTCTATCACCCACCCCTAGCTAAAATCTCCTGCTGGAGAATCAGAAAGGACAAAGGAGGTAGAGAGGTTGATAATTTCCACTCTTGCTCCGCTATCAAAGACCTCATGAGAGGAAACCAATTTGGGCATGCTCAAATTAGTGCAATCAAAATCACGGTTAACCTCTCTCTCTTGACTATCTGAAAAAGCTTGTAAATGAGAGGGAACGGGGAAAGGCATCTGCAGGACAGAGCATCCACCCCCAAGCTTGAACTTCTGTCATCCCGGAGAAGAAACTCTGAACCAGAGCACTGGAAGAAACGGCAAAAAGATCCATTACTGGGGATCCCCACCTCTGTACTATCTGAAAGAACACCCCTGGCTGAAGACAAAAGTTTGTCGAAGAGAGAATTATCCTCCTCAATGAGTCCGCTATCACATTGAGCAACCTCTGAAGGTCAATTGCTGAAATAAACCTCATTCTCGTTTCCGCCCAGTCAAAGATTTTGTCTGCTTGAATCAGAACCCTTTTCCTGAAATCACTTTGAGGATCCAAACAAAGCGAGACAAACAGCCTCCAGCTCCCTTCAGTTGGAGGTTATCCTGCTCTGAGCCAAAGATCATCTTCCCTGGCATCTGTTGTGATTATCATAGGAGGAAACAGACAGAAAGGAACCCTCCCCCCCAGGAGATTGGGGTTTGGAGCCATCACCAAAGATGATGACACACTCCTGAGTCAGTAAAATCCTCCATAAGAAATTGTGAACCAGAGGATTCCATACTGACATAATGAACATCGAGAAGTGGTGAAGATGGAATCTTGCCCATGAACAAGAAAAATTGTGGATTTCAGATCCCCTGCACATGAAGATCCGACAATATTCTGGGAGACTGGAGAAGCAAGGATCAGATGTGGGACTGCATCTTCTTCTGGCTTGAGGTAGAGTTACTATTCTCTGAGCCATAAAAAACTGAGCTCCAATAAAGAGCCTGTCCTGTGAAGGAGTCAATTATGATTTTTCCCAATTTATGAGAAATTTGCGAATGAATGAATAAATTAATGAATGAGGGATTTTATACCGCGCACAGCTACTTGGAGAGTGTTCCAGCGCTATTGTGCGTATGCAAGAGAGGTAGGCTCTAGAAGTTAAAACGGTATGTTTTTGGATGTTTGCTAAAAATATTCTCATCTGATGTATTTCTGAGGTGAACTGGTAGCTGATTCCAGATGGAAGCCACCCGCAAAAGATAAAAGATGAACTACCCACGCTTAGATCTCCTAAAACATGAAAGGGCAATCAATTGGGCCTCCCCAAAATGAAGAGCTCTGCCGGGAGAAAACAGCTGGATTCCTTTTGTCATATATAGAAAACCAACCCTGTTTAAGGCATGGTGAGCAAGCAGTAAAGGTTTAAAAATTATAATATTATTGGCCAGTAGCCAGTGAAGATTTTTTTAGAAGAAGGATGTAGGGGTGTGCATGGAAATATTGAATAGGAAAATGGCTGCTGTCTTCTGCACTATCTGCAGACGTCGTTTCCAAAAAGCTGGGAGGCCAAAGTATAAAACAATGGCAAAGTCCAATCTAGAAAGAATGGATGCTTGAACAACTATTTTCTAGCCTTCCCAGGGAAGTAAATCTAAGAATTTCTTCAGGGCCTTCATTAACCAGAAGCACACCCTTACAACTGAGGAAATTTGGCCTTTGAAGGAGAGGTGATCATAAAATGCAACAACTAAGTTTCTTGCAGTGCCCGTGGGTGTTGGAGGGTAGGGCCACCCATAGGCCAACATCCCAACCAACCAGGAGATGGATTTGGACCAAGGAGGAGGATTTCTGTCTTCTCAGGATTACATTTCAAGTGATTTTCTTTTAACTAGTTGAAGACAGTTTTCATACAGATGGAAAAAGATTTCCTAGCTAAGTCTGAGGCTCCCTCACAAGAAAAGAGGATCTGGGTAGCATTAGAGTAGGAAATTATCTTAATTTCAAATGATTCCACTAGGGGAGAAAGAGGGGAAATGTACACATTAAACAATGTAGGGGTTCATCTGTCTGCAATAGGGTGAGACGCCTCAAGGTATGCTTTTGAAAAAATTCTTTTGAAGGAGCATGAATGAGCCAGTTGTCCGGATAAAAGTTCACGAAAATACTGTGATGAAGAAATAAAGCAACCAGAAAAGCGGGCATCTTCATGAAGGTCACGCATGCCAACTTTAACCTAACAGAAAGGAAGAAACCTGAAAAGTAAGCCCTCCCACAGCAAGCCTCAGGTACAGTTGATGTTCCTGGGCAACCAGGATAGGAAGATAGGCATCTTGCAGATTATGGTATAACATTCCTCATCTTCCAACATCAGAATAATGGATTAGAGAGTCACCACCTTGAAATAAACAATACAAACCCACAAGTTCACCCTTTTTAGACCCATAACCAGCCTAAAAGAACCTGAGGCCTTATGTACGCGAAATAAAAAAGAATAGGATCCTTTTCTTTGCTATGAAGTAGGAACCCTGACTGTAGCCCTCTTTTGAAGATGATGCATAATGCTGAACAGAAGAGCTTCTCACTTGCATTGATCCCTCGGGAGAGGTGTAGAAATAAGACCAGTTTAGGGCAGAAGATCCAGGAAATCAATGTTGTATCCTTCGTGAACTACCATCAGCACCCAATGATCAGTGACATCCTGGTGCCAGTTGTGAAAGAATGCCTAAATCCTGCCACCCATGAGCAGGCCAAGATTTAGAGAGCTGTAATTGTCAGGTCCTTCTCTTGGATGCCCCCTGTTGATTTTTCAAATCCGATTTCTTGCTCTGTCTTCAGGGTTGAAATCTCTTCTTGCACTAAGTAATAGATTTGTAGTCCTTCTTGGGAGAAGAACAAGAAGCACAAACCCAAAGCCGCTGAGGGTAAGAAGAAGAGAAGGTTTTACCCTTATTTGGAAGAGCATGCTTTCTATCCTTGAAAGCTTTGAATGTCATATTGCACAACTTTTTTTCTGTATAACTTCTATCCATCAAATGGGACCTTTAATAGAGCTTTTTCTGATACCTCCACCTTCCAATCACACATCCAAAGATGACGCTGAGCAGCCTCTTTTGCACCAGATGCCACCGAAGCTAGCTTCAGAGCTAGCTTCGGAATTTCTGAAGAAATATCTGCTACAAATTTGGCCTGCTGCTCCATGGCTGCCAAAGTCTTTGAACAATCTGACCCATCCTGGATTGCTGTTGCCACAGCATCAACATCCTTATTGTGCTTAGTATGCTTCATAGGTTGAAGATCTTAATGACAAATTTTGAGCAGAACATACCTTCTTGTATGAGCTGTCCATCTATTTATCATTAACGTCCGATGAAGCACAATAATCTGGGTTGAGGGACATTCTCCCAGTCAGAGTTGCAAGAATAGAATCCACTTTCAAGGATTGTGGTAGAGAGTCATTAGTATCCCCAAGCCCCTGCAACCATTGTAAGAAACAAGGAGTAGCTACTCAATAAGGTTCCTTCCATTCTTGAAAAATTAAATCCCTGAGTTTGGAATGAAGCAGCAGGGAGATGACTGGAGGTTTAACATCCTGGGTCAAAAAAGCGCCTTCATTGTTCTGTCTGGGAAAGGCTAGAAGTCTAAATTATGCTGAATGTGGTCCAGCATCTGAGGCACCTCCTCTCTCCTGACATACTTCCCCGAAGAAGTGGAAGGAGCCTTCTCATCAGAAGAAGTTGTAGACAAAGTAGCTTTACATTTAGAACAACCCTCAGACCCCTTGGACTCACCTCCCTTGGATTTTAGGGCTTTTGATACAGCAGAGTAAATCATATACTGCACCTCTGCTGCAGTCCACAGGCCTTGCTGGTCTGGCTCATGAAGAAGAGCCGACGATGACATTCTGCTGCTGGCAAGAATAGGTCCCTCATCATCTGATGAAGTAGAAGCAATCACCTTACTTTTCCTACTGTGCTTGCACTCCAAAATAGTAAAACGCTCAAACCGCAAAACAGATGCTCTATAAGTAAGGAAAAGTCACGTCCTAAGAAACCAATCATGAGGACGAATGTCCTCTAGAATCAACCAATCAAAATATCCTCCCTTGCTCCCAATACGGAAAGGGAGAGAAAAGCAAGCATTAATCAATGATTAATAAGGGCCCAACCAGGTGACTCAAGTTCCTCACATCGGGAGAGCCTTGGCTACTGCCTCAACCTCCCTGGAACTGCCTGATGCAACTGTGCTGCCTCGAGCACCAGGAAGCTCAACCCCCAGCCTCCAAGGTCCGATCAGATGATGCCACAGCTCAGTAGCGGCTCCTGGAGTGACTGCTGTGGGGTGGTGGGGCGGGCGGGGCAGGTTGGGGGATAGTAAACTCCGGCATACGGCTGAACGGAGGTAAGTACATAAATAAATAAATAAAACAAATTACATTGCGCGCTCTGCATCGCATCGCATCGCCCCGCCCCACCTTCCCACAGCACTCCCTCCAGCTGGCAATGTTATCCTGTAGCTTTGCTGAGCTGCGCTCCTACTGCTTTAAATTGCAAGGAACAGGCTGCTGTATATCTCTGACATGTTTTCCTGCCCACTGGCCTGCATACTGATACCCTGTAATATACTGCTAAGACAAAAGAAGGAACAGGAGGTTGGGAGGAGAGAGAGACCTTTATATTTACAGCTGGCTCCCTTTGGATTGATTGTCTGGTGATCAGGACTGCCTCATTTAGTAATTATGGAAAATGAGGAGGGGACAATGAGGTAATGAGGGATCAGGTGATGGCTTTTTCAGAAAAGTAATGACGTGGATTTAAATGAACAGTAAAAGTGTGCAGAACACAAAGAGAGCTTGAAATTGTAACACTGTGGGGTAAGACTAGTAAAGATACACAACTAGATACACAACTAGCTGGTAATGCAACCAAATGTGAAACATAATATACTGCTCGAAGATGGTGTACAATATTTAGGTAAACAGTCAAGCACGCAAAGCAGAGAGTAGTTTGCACCCCCATCCACTAGCACAGGAATGGTATTTGCAATTGGCTGTTTGATTTATTGATGCGGTTTTTGTCCCTTCTAGGGAATGGAGCATCTGTTGCACACTTGTACACAATTACCTGGTACAGCAGTGGTCCAAGGAGGCCTCTCAACATTCCAAGATAGCTATAAAATTTCCAATAAATATTTACAAGGCTTCCAACCGTGGTGCTGCAATAATAAGCATTTGTGTCCTCAATGTTCTTGTGTCCTGTCAGTAAGCTGTAGGGGCTGCATTCATATGCCATAGGTGCAGCAAGATAAGCCCATTGAGCAGTCATCATGTTCCAAATGTACAAGAAACCAGCCGTGGCCCGTGCAAGTAAGAGCGGTGGGGCCGGGTTAGGGGGAATCGACAGACGACCACGAGGGAAAATGTATTAAATAATTTATCTTCCCTTGTCGTTGTTGAAATTGCCCTCACCTAGCCTCACCACACTTACTTGCACGGGCCACGGCTGCACGCAACATATGCCTAATTTACTGCCATCATATGCGTAGGGTTCAGCAATAATATGCAGGGATTACTGTCATTGTAGGGTTTGAGAACGCCATGGAAGAATTGAACTGTGTCCCATTGGCTTTGAAGGAAACTCTCATGTTGCCCAACATAGCCAATATACCCAGGCAGAATATCTATCAAGTGGGAATTCTTTCAGGGACACACAGGCAAAACACTCATGGGGATACACAGACAAAACACTCATGGGTATTAAGGTGTTGACTCCAGTTTGGGATCCACAGCGATGGCGTGAGATCTATTTTTTCTTTTTTTTTAGTGAATAGTATTGCCGCCTGAACCCATATGATATTTGGTGTTTGGGTTTCTCAGGAGTAAGTACCCATTTGGGATGAAAAGCCTCTCTAATTTTTGGAGCAGAAAAGAGAATTGCAGCATATTCCATGATTAGTTCTGTTACTCTGAATAAATGATTGTTCGGATGTACAGGACCATCCCTTAGAAGATGATTGGACATGTCGACAAATCCGCCTAATTGGGTGCATAAATAACTTTTTGACTATGTCTACTTCCTTGTATGAATTGGATAGGATAGGGATTATAATGTGTATGTATTAACACTCCATATGACACGCTAAACCCTATAGGCATGCATTATGCACATTTAATGATTAGTGCAAAACAATGAGATGACATTAGTATATATACAGTAAATTAATATGAATTCAAGCAATTCCCTTTTTTTAAAAGATATGGTTGTTGAACAAAATAACTTTTGTGATAATAGTGTGTTATAGTTTAAGTTCTGGACCTCATTTAATGCGTAGATATAAGGTTTGCTTCATCATGCAACCATTTACTCCTATGACATACGTGCCTTTCTCTAAAATCTAGAAATAAGTTATGAAATGTTAATAATATTGAATTTTACCTGCTTTGAGGTATAATCAGGGAGCCTTGTTTAGGTGGTACTGCCATTGTATGCTAGGGTACAGTGATATGTAGGGGGCCGCCTTGGAATTTCCCTAATTATGTAATCATAAACCAGGAATGCAGCCATAATATATCAGGAGAACTTCCACCAAGGGTTAATGCCATCATAAGATAAATATACTACTCTCCTACACTAGTGGTACTTAGGCAATATAAAGGCAGACCATCTTATTTAATATAAATGGCTAAACTCAACTAAACTAAAGTAAATGTAACCAATCCAATTAAACGAAATGAAGCTCAATCGAGCTACGTGTGTAATTTAAAAGAGGGTGCATATTTTAGTGGTCAATGCGGGAGAGATATGATTTTCTCAACTTTATTATAAACCTGTCTCGTCTTTATCTTTGCAGTTTGCCAGTCTGGGGAATATCCGACCCTGCTTCACTTTGCAACCAAATTTGGCTTCAAGAACCTAACAAGTCTTTTAACACAGTGTCCTGGGGCAGTTGGTGCTGCCAGGATGATGAACGGGGACGGGGATGATCCAGCAAGCCTTGCTAAGAAACATGGGCATGAAGATCTTCAGCAGCTCCTCCAAAAAGTATCTGTAAGTCAAACTTTTGAACAATACTTGACAGAGTTGCAAAGAAAATGTGACAGTGGCCTTTTCCCTCATTTTAAGAAATACTGTCAGAGAAGTTGAGCGTGGGAAAGTCTAGTAGTCCTGAACTGTACAATAGAAAGGATACATCCAATTCATGGCTTCCATACAGTACTCAAGATGTCTACTTTTGACATAAAGCACTAACTCACATAGTGAGTGCCATCATTCTCTATTGCCCTTCAGATCATACTGTTCATCCCTTTCTTATAAGTTTAGTCCTTCAAAAGATATAGGAATGTGATGATTTTATTTTTTTAAAGGCTCAAAATATAGAAATATTTACAATTGCAGCGCACAAAGTTCAGCGTTGTATGAAATAGAGAGAACGGATATGGCGCGCTTCTTCTCCCTCCTAGTGCTCGCTAACTGTGTGCCTCTTTGCACCATAGTGCACGGGTGTCTGTGCTTCAGGAAGGACTGCTTTTGTGCAGGAAGCGATACCTTCCTGCACAACAACAATCCTTAGAGGCAATTTACTTTTTCAATGCATGATGCAGAATACATCATGCATAGAAAGAGGAAGTAACTAGGATAAGTAAAGCTATTTCTCATTGTTACCTCTGTGGTGCAGGTGTTTGGTACAATCCCAGGTGTACTTCTTTTAGTAAATCTAGACTTGCATCAGACTCCATGGGGAGAGGCACGGGAATGCCCATGCACCACCCAAGGAACTCCTACACGCAAGCCGCTGAGTTGCATTTCTTTCCAAAGTCAGGCAAGGCGGCACAAATCGCCCCTTATGTGAATTTATAAATCCTACTGAAGCCTTTGCGTTGCCCTGCATCACCTTGCACAACACTAGGACAACGCAAAGGCTAAATCAATCTGGGCCATTGTGTGCTGAGCCCCATACTTAAAATGTATTTAAATAAATGAAACTGTTGGGGGGGAATTGTTTACTCCAAGAAGGGTACGGAACAGTTGGGGACTCTTTTGCACATCTCCACGCTCGGCGTCGGATACTAGGGCGGCCTTTCGGGGCTGGGACACTCGAACTATGTTCCTGGGACGCCCCCTGCGTAAGCACTGACTCTTTGTATAATTGTTTTCTTTTGCTGCTGTACCTTTCTAATAAATACTTTAAACCTAAATAAATGAAACAAATGATCTATGATGGTCAGAGAAAGGAGTCAGAACCTACAGGCCAAGCTTGGAATTAATATGGGATGTGTGTCCACACAGGAAGGCGGATATATTGAACTCTAAAGAAGCTTCGCGTGATTAATCCCTCTTTGACAAATGTTTTCTCACAAAAGTACCAATTAAGAAATGCCTATTTTGACAAATTCTTCGTACTTATTTTGTTTATAATAGGAAACTACTCTAAAGCCTATTAAGAGTTTTTACTCTCATAACTTTCCCTTTATTTCTGTTTTCTCATCAGCTCCTACTGCTTGACGGGCCCGATTCACAGAACTAACTTAAGACAAAATCCTAAACTTACTACCATTTTGGTATTCACAGAAGGCACTTACTCATTTTGGTATTCACAGAAGGCACTTACTCATTTCGGTATTCACAAAAGTTAGGAGTCTTAAATTTAGGACTCCTTAATGCCTTCTGTGAATACCAAAAGTCTTAAAGTTAGGATTTTTCTCAGTTTCGGAGTAGTAAAGTTAGGACTCCTAACTTTAGGACTCCTAAATACCATCTGTGAATACAGACAGTCTTAAAGTTAGGATTTTTCTCTGTTTAGGAGTCGTAAAGTTAGGAGTCCTAACTTTACTGCTCCTCAATTGAGAAAAATCCTAGCTTCAAGACTTTCGATATTCACAGTAGGTATTTAGGAGCCCTAAAGTTAGGAGTCCTAACTTTACAACTATTCAACTGAGAAAAATTCTAACTTTAAGACTTTCGGTATTCACAGAAGGCATTTAGGAGTCCTAACGTTAGGAGTCCTAACTTTACTACTCCTAAACTAAGAAAATACCTACGTTTGAGACTTTCGGTATTCACAGAAGGCATTTAGGAGTCCTAAAGTTAGGACTCCTAACTTCTGTGAATACCGAAATGAGTAAGTGCCTTCCGTGAATACCAAAATGAGTAAGTGCCTTTTGTGAATACCAAAATGGTAGTAAGTTTAGGATTTTGTCTTAAGTTAGTTCTGTGAATCAGACCCATCATCTACTGCCACATATATTGCCACTTTGCTGCCAAATGACAGCAAACTGGCTTTCTGGGTACCACAGCTAGTCAAAGCTTTAAAAGAGTAGGAACTGTCACGATTCTGGTTCCAACAGGTATTCTTGAGCCAGGTGCCACTTCTGGATAGGCCCCTGCGAATGGCTCCTCCTGCATGACTGTAAGGTGTGCATTGTCAAAGAAATCCTATGTGCTTTGACACAAGGAACAGCTATGGGATCTTTTCCAGTTTTTTATACCTGCCTTCATGGACAGTCTAATTCCCTTTGTCTAAGGGCCTGATTACGAGTTTTGGTGGTGCCGGAAAAGGTGGCATGGCAACCGAAAGTTCCCGCACCACCAAAACTCACTGCCACCCGCTCACCAGATTACAGCTATTTTTGGGGTCTGGTGAGTGGGTGGCATGGTGGTCCCGCGGCTGTGCCATTTAAAGGCTCATAGTGAGCCTTAAACTGCACTGCCATGAGACTGCCAGTGCATGTTCCTGCATGGGAAGGAATGCACCATGTCGTGCATTCCTTCCAGTGCAGAAACTGGGGATGCAAAACTACAGGGGTGCCCCCCTGCATGCACCTCCATGCAGAGGGGCAAGATTTCTATTCTCTGAGCCCTGCAGGTTGATGGAGGAAGAACCTCCATGAGATTGCCTCAGGGCCCTCAGACCGCCGCACCTCGGTTGCGGCAGTGCACTGGTGGTCTGACCGCCCTAGTTGTAATAGAGCAGTAGGAAGATCGCCACCGCCACACCACCGTGAGTTTGGTGATCTGTAAACTGCCAGACCCAAAATCAGACCTTAAGACATATCTTGGCAGGAAACCACTGTTGGTCACTGCAACAACCAGCAGCCCATCAACTGAATCATAGAATCCCCCTGCAGTGGACATGAATGAGATAAGAGTGTGGTTGTAAAGAATGTTTGATTTTCTCTGGCTCTTGGTCTATGCAAGTAGAGTTATGTTTACTCTCTATAAATAAACTATGCCTTGCTATGTGTCCAAGTACACACTAAAAACCTTTATATAGCACATCATAGAAACTGACGTTTACAGTCACTTACAAAATAAGTGTTTATGACTATCTATTGGGATCCATGTTGTCAAACTTTGAAAAACGAAAGATTGAATTAAAACCTTCAGGGTGTCCAATCTAATCCTTGTAGGTTGCATAGAAGTATTTGAAGTGGACCAAAATGTAAATGACGTGGTCTGTTACGATTGTGACTTGTGACCCTGACATAATAAAAGGTCCACGATAACTACAACTTCAACTGAGATGTCTACATAATACGCTTCTATGGTATGTGTAGCACCAGGCTTTCTGAGTTATTTTGTGATGATTCATAACTGTAACTGGTGAATGACAAGCAAATGCATGTATCACATGAGTTACCTTACCATTCACTCTGATCCTCATGGTGCTGCCCTTCATGTCTCCACCTCTCATGTCTGCACCCACCTTCTGGCACCAAGCTCTGTTTGTGGGCTCCAGCAGTACATCCTCCCCGTTTCCAGCACTGTTACTAGTTCGCTGTCGTTTTCCAAAAGTAATGAGGAACTCACTTCACTCAGATCAGTGTCCTCTCTTTTTAGCTCAATGCTCTCTCAGTAGCATTGATTCCAGTCATCCATGCACGTGCAGCTCTCAAAATCTCTAATGAGAATTGAGTAGAAGGTAGAGAAAGGTATTTCATCATTGTCTTTACTATCATAACAAATGTTTTAGCTAAATTCGGTTTTGTTAAACCTAATAGGGACTGATTCCCAAAGATATGCTTAAGATCACCCGTGAAGCACTCTTGTAAGTTGACTTACATGCCTTTGTGAATCACCCCAAAGTATATCAAATGCAGGTCATATTTATTTACAATTGCCAGAGACAGAATGGACGGTGTCGCCTCTGCAATTTTCCTAATAAGGATTTTTACGTTTCAGGGCAAATTCACAAAGGCGTATAAACCTATGTGAAAGGGTACTCCTGTACTAACATTTGTTGTGAACCCGCCCAAAAGTGCAGGATGACATGTGTAGATTCTAAGCACAGCTGATCAATATTTTTTGCTGATCTAATGAGGCTTAAAAGTTAACCGACAATGTCAAATTAATTATAAGCGCTTGATTTAACTTGACTTGGATGTCAGCAAATTAACATTGTATAAAAGAAGCGAATTATACATATTTAAGCACTTTCCAAAGTCATACGCCATACAGTGACAATGACATCAGTCAATGTGTTATTTTCATATTCCAGTCAAGGACTACACCCTTTTTGCATTTGACAGAATGTCAAGAGTATATTGTAACTGTATCCATATTTTACAATTGCATGCTAATGTATCTCCCTAAATCGATATTTTAGGCTAATAGAGGCTGTCAACAGCGGGAAGTTATGTGGAATCCTTAAAACAGCTTTCTCTGTACTATAACCCCTAATAATTTTAAACCCAATTTTATTAATACTGAATATGTTTATGGGCTTTAGTCAGAGTTAAATTGTGCTTTAGTTTCATAAGGCACGCGCACAATTGGATCTGCAATTGTAGAATAACATTTTTTGACTGTCTATAAAAGAAAGCTTTTGATGTTGATGCTAGCTAAAAATGGATGTATTCTAGAACAGTGGTTCTTAACCTGTTGTCCAAGGACCCTGTGGGCCTACAAGGCCTACTCAGGGGCCGTAAGTGTTTTACAAAATGAAATATTATTAAAATGACTGAATTACAATGAATAAAGTATATACTAATAAAATAGCAACATTGATAATTTTCAATCTTTTTCTATATTTGATTGTAAATCACACAAAATATTTCAATATTTGAGCATTTGCTAGGTCTATATTTATTTCTGTATTTTTGTGTATTGTGAGGTTGAAATAATAGAAATTACTCAGTCAGTGGGTCCTCCACTTCCAGTAATGAATCAGTGGTGGTCCCTGGATTCCAGTACTGGTTCAGTGGGGGGTTCCACAGAAGTAAAAATGTTAAGAACTGCTGCTCTAGAGGGTTTCAGTCTGATCATTGTCTATGTAATAGGGTGGAGACCACCCTGAAACCTGTCTTAGCTGATGTTTTAACCAGGAAAGAGAAAGAGAACCTACTGGTGCTTATTCTAATGGACCGTACTGTGGATTGTTGGATTGATAAATTGAAATGTCTTAACTCGATTACCTTCGATTCTGCCCTGACATGGTTACCTCTTTCTTATTGAAGGCCAAAGCACAGGCAGCTGAGGAACTCCCTTTCTTCCTATAAAGTTTTTGAGGGTGGAGTACCTCCAGATTCTCCCCTCGTACAAATTTCATTCAGCAGCTTCCTCAACTTCATTTTCACTACCAAAACCATAAATATGCATTGCCATACCTCTGTGGACAAAACAGTCATTTATTTGTGAGTTTGTAGCTCAAATAGATCTACAGTAAAATTTGATCAGAATTTGATTGGTTTAATCAGCTGACTTAATAGATAGTGCGCAATTAATTGAAATTGAACACTACCAAAATGGAGGTGAAACTGCTAGGCCAAATCACACTGATAAAACCTTTGCAGTATGTGGTTACCCCTCTATACTGGATCTCTTATGTGAGTAAAGTCCACAACTGAGTGACACATTGGGATGCTAAGCTTCTGTTTGATGGACTGATCATGTCAGTAACCCAAGCTACCTTCTTTTGCCTAATGGACACAAAATGATCCCTCCTTTGTCTTAATAAATAAAGAGCCTTAGTAACCTTTCAGGTACTCCACCCCTAAGGATACCACTACCTGTGGTACCGATAGCTCGCAGGGCTTACAAGTGGGACCCAGAGGGTCCTGTTAGGAATACGGAGTAACTGGGAGAAATTGCAATCAAGACTTAAGTATTTCACGGCTTGACCCTGGGATATTTCGAAAGAAAAGTATGGCATTAGACTTAGTGCGTTTGAGCAGATTCTAATCCCAGTTTTTGTTCCACATCTCCAATTACCAGCAGAGAGTTAACTCGAAATTGTAATTCAGGAGCAAATAGTGTTGAACAACCTGCCTTTCATCTAAGTCCTTTCATGATCTTTGGTCATTGTGGAATCCTGGGCTCTTCATGGTCGCCATTGTTTGATTTCACCATTTCATCTGTTCTTAGTTTTCAATTTTCGTGATTCTCTGAGGTAAGAAGTGGTTAGATTTACCACAAATGGCTAATGCTTGGGAGGCCTGTGAGTTGCTATTGGTTAAAAAATGGAGACATCACAAAATGGTGTTCATGATTTTGAAGTTCAGTTGCAGGTCAGTAGCCAGGTGTGTTACTATCTAATCCTTGTTACTCAAAATCGCCATTTGGTCCCAGATTTGCTGAAGGTTTGTGCGTGCACTTGTGTGATGCAAAGTGATGCTACGTGATGTCAAGCAAGGTAAACCATAGGATCGTTCAAATTATAGGCACAAACAGATTTTTGTGCCTAAAGTTGATATGAGCACAAAGTTAAACGTTACTGCATCCTATAGCACAAAACCCAAGGTAATATAGGCAAAGTAGGCGCAATAGAGCGTAAACGCCCCTATAATTACACACAAAGTCGGATCACTAAAGACATGCAAAAGAGTGTAACATGGCTTTTCTTGAAAAAGCTCATGCCAAATAAAAACAGTAGCAAGCAATGTGCAAATGGAAATGGCGTGATATTTCCACACTTAGTGGCTTATTTATGAGGGGCTTACGCCGCCTGAGTGCCCCTTTTTTTGGCAACACAGCGGCGTAAGCCTCTCAATTATACCTATGAGAAGATACAAACCCACTCAGCGTGGCTTTACATGGCCTCATAGATATGGAGTAAGACACAGCATTACAAGTCAGTGCCTTGCCTTAATCTGCGTCAAGGAGGCATTCCATGGGCGTTGCAGTGGGTTTTCCTACACAACACCTATGGATTTTGACGCTGCCCTAGATTTACTTTATCATGTAAACCTGGGTCAGCACCAAAACCTTATGCCTCCTCAGAGCAGACATAACGAAGAGAAATATGTTTCTTTCTCCTTATTTTTCCCACTTTAATACCTCAGACTTTTTTGTGCAGGAAGGTTCCCCTTCCTGTACAAAAACAATCGCCTTCAACAGAGGCACAATGGCGCTAGGCAGCAAATTGTGTGTGGGGAAAGGACAGGAATGCACCGTATTTCATTAATACTGTGCATTCCTGCCTGTTCCCATTGAAGTAGGGCAGCGCAGCAAGAAGACTTGCGGCGCTGCTCTCAGGGACGGCCAGAACAGGTAAGAGCGACGGGGGGCGGGGGAGTTGACAGACGACTGGATAGGTAAAATAAATCAAAAAAATAATAAAAACACTTACCTTTGGCGATGCAGTAAGCGCAAGGTAAGTGGTTTTAATACGTTTTTTATTTTATTTTACCTATCCTGTCTTCTGGTAACTCCCCCCGCCACACTCTCACCCCCACACCACCACCACCACCCCACCGCTCTTACCTGTGAAGGCAGCGCTTGGCTGCTCCACACTAATTCCTCATATGAGGCATTTATTATGTGTAATTTAAAAAATAAAACACACCAAGAACTTAGGGGCTTATTTATGAGCCCCTGCGTCACTTCTGCGGCACCACTGCATAACTTTTTGTGGAGCAACGGCGGTGTAAAAAAGCCCCATGTTGCACGTTATATACAAAGTGACGCATCTAAGCAAATGTGTCACTTTGTAAAGCCCTGCGCTACATTACACCTGCGTCAGATATAATGTAAGCAGTGTGGGCGTTCCCCGACCAAAAGCCTCATAGAAGTGCGCAGTGAAATCTATGAGATTTCACTGCACCGCTTATAGGATGCTACTGCGTCAATATCTTACGCCTCCCTCACAGCAGGCGTAAGACTAACGCAGGCCCTTTCACATGGGTATTGCCCCAAGTGAAAGGACACATTGCTGGAGTTGCGTCTGTTCTCAGACACACCCCAGCAATGCGTCACTTTTGCGCTGACAGATACATCAGTAATTCTGACATATCTGTCATTCGTTGTGACATGATGCGTCATACAGTAAATATGACGCATACATCATGTCGCAAGGAGGGCGCAATAAAAACTGTTGCATCGCTGTTTTCACGCAACATTGCAACAGTTTTCGTAAATGAGGCCCTTAGTATTTGAAGATGTACCTTTAGTAGACTTCTAATGCAAGACACTGATCATTCGCCTTTTCACTGAGGAGCAAAACCTTGGGATCTAAATGGCCGATCAGCACGGCGCACAGTGTAAACGCAATCAAGCAACAGTATTTTGCCATTCTCTTAATACAGCGCATTCTCCAGATCGGATTCGGATTCTTGGTAAATCTGCCCTCACACCTACCGCCAGGTTACTTGTGTCTGTCAAGAAGTAACCACTTCACAGGAAGGTGCTTTCAAATGTGGGGTTTCGACCTTACTAAAGAGGACACAGTCAACACTTTATTGCAGGCTGGCATTAATGTGGGGCACGTGGCGCTGTCACTCATACAGCTTTCGTTTCTGCCAACTTCTGAATACTTTGTAAGGATATGTGATTCTTCTGCCATTAAATGTGTCTTACAAGATTTTAAACTGTAGCGAAAGATAATTAGGTTTTTGACATGCTCTTGACGGCCGCACTTGCACAAAATGCCTCCTGAGCTGGCAATAGTTTAATGGAGGCTTCTGCCAGTCAAGACGGTGTTTGTTGTTAAAAAACATCCACACATTCCGTAATTGCACAGTGAAGGAAGTGGATAATTGAGCAAAATCTTTATGTTAATTCCTTCTTAGGAGCAGAGGATCACCAGACTGGCACAAATATGCAGTCGAATGCTGTGGTCGCTGAATGCCATGGCTGTCTAGCCTTGATTCCACCTCATGCCTTTCCTTTCAACCCCACTAGGTCCAGGTGTGCCTGAAGCATTTGGAGGCCGGGGTAAAAAAACTTCATGCAGGTCCCCACTCCTATTTTTAGGTAGGAAACATATTTTCTGAAAGAAAAGACAGATTTGATTTACTTAGAAGCTCCAGAATCTGTGGACCCATAGTCGTGTGGATGCCTTTAGCTATCACCATAAAAAATTAACGAATCGTGGCCCATATTAGTCTTAGGGCATACTGCCTTTGTGCTATGGCACACCTTTAAAAAAGTAGAGCGCACCCTATTACAGAGAATGCGCTTCAGGGCAGCAATGAACTCACACTGCCCTGGGGGCAGCACATTGAGTGAAATGTGGAGCAGCTGCTTCAAAGCTCTGGGCATAATTAACAAAGGGCTTCACACTTGTGGCAGAGGGCCCACAGTCGTGGGGAGCCGCCTGCAATTTGAGGAGAGGAGCGCGATCCCCCAGCAAGGGGGTGCAGTCACTCAGTGAGAGATGTCTGGAGTGGCCAGTGGGACCACCTGTCCTCCTACAAGAGGGATGCCCTCAGAGGGTGCACTGACAGTGCAACACCTTTTTGAGTTAGGGCTCATCAGCCAAGTATAGATTCGTTCCAGTGACAATGTGCACAGGACCCACATCTGGACATCCCACTTAGGGCGACACAGTAAAGTATACAAAAAAAGCTGATGAGTCTTAATAATAAATGGTCCTGGGTTGCTTTTTTCCAGTTCATGAAGGAACTGGCCTGGCACTGTATCTATTGGAGCAGGGTCAAAACTGATTTCCATATGGCTGAGTAAAAACTGAGGTGGCACAATGTGTAAAATATTAATGGACTGTGATGTAGCCAGAGTAATTACAAGCGGCTGATATTAATTCAAGCATTATATCCATCGCTTTTTTTGTATACAAAACTAACTATAACTCGTGCCTCTGCCATGCAGAGTGTTGCCAACAATCGGTGTGTGAGTGGATGTCTGAGTACCTGTATGGGTATGTGAGCGGGTGTGTCAGTGGCTTTAATGGTGTATAAGTAGGTGTGTAAGTAGCTGTTGAGTAGCTGCGTTGGTGAGTAAGTGGCTGTATGAGTGACTATATTGGTGAGTGGGTGGGTGTGTCAGTGGCTGTATGGGTGAATACGTGGCTGTATGAGTGGCTGTATAGGTGACATCACTGTTGACATCATTCTTGTACTAGAGTGGCAGACCTCCTCTCACCCGAATATAACCTTTGATACACACATTCTAAAATACAAACAACTATTTTCATAACAATGGACACACCAATACCAGTTACAACATACCCATTCACTAATTCCAAGATCTACACACACATCCACTCATTCACCAAAAGTCGTATACTGTCACTCATACATGATCTCACTCATCATATGTACTCATACACCTGTAGATACAGTTACACACCTCTACTCGTCCATCAAGGTACTCACACACATAGTCCCACATGCAAAGAAAGTGTCAAACATCAATTTATTTGTGTATACAGTTATACACACACCACCGCACTTACTTCTACAGAAACTAACACATACTTACTCTCTGAAACAATCACTTATAGAAACACATACTCATTTATACAGGTACTCTTCCAATCTCTCACTCTCACATATACTCACTTACATACACCATTACTCACATATGTAGTTTCTCGTAAAGACACTGCTGAGACAGTCATTCACTCACCAACACACCCATACACACACTCATCCACCCATACAGTCCTGCACACATGCTGTCTTCAACACATACACACAGTGACTCACTCATTCATGCATCTATGCACTCAGTAATACCCTGCACCGAACCACACACACTCAGACACTCATACTGATTCCCAAAAATCAACTAAAACCCATATAGACACTCATGTAGCTACTCACCAACCCATGCTGCCACTTATACACAAAGTGAGAGACTGATACAGATATTTACATATTTAAAGATTACTCACTAACCCATGTATTCGCTAAGATACACCTAATCAGTCAGTTATACAATCAGTTTCACACAAACAAAATCGTCCATTTGGACACTTAAATACCCACTTATTCTTCCATCGACCTCAACATATACATATATAAAGCATATTTAATTTTCACAAAAACACACATTCACTGGATGATGTCATCAGTGATGTAATGTGAGATGTCATCAGTGGTGTCATGAGTGATGTCACTGGCCTTGTCATGAGTAATGTAATATGTGAAGTCATCAGCAGTGCATTGCGGGGGCGTGAGTTATAGTTAGCAGAACTACCTATAACCAGGGAATTTCTATGATTTTGTACGAGTGAAATGTCCAACTAACTACAACGCCCCTGAAACCTATTGTTTTTTTAGTGAATTTCTAAGGTTTTTTTAAATGCTAATTTCTAACTATAACGTGCCTGAAACCTATGTTTTTTTCTGTGAATATATATATATTCACTAAAAAACCATAGGTTTCAGGCCTTATATAGTTAGGAATTAGCATTTGAAAAACCATTGAAATTGCTCCTATATAGTTAGTTGTACTAACTATATTTCGCGCACCCGCAATCCACTGCTGATGATGTCACATATTACATCATTCATGACATGGTCAGTGACATCACTGATGACATCTCAAATGACATCACTGATGACATCACTGATGACATCTCAAATGACATCACTGATGACATCACTGATGACATCTCATTTGACATCACTGATGACATCACTGATGAAATCATCCAGTGACTGTGTGTTTCTGTAAAGTTTAAATATGTTTTACATATTGAAGAGTGAGTGGATGTATAAGTGTCTGTATGAAGGATTTAGTAGGTGCGTGACTGACTGTATGAGTGAGGGATTAAATGTGTCTTACTAAATGCATGGGTTAGTGACTAAACTGTCTGAATGTGTGCATCAGTGTGTCTGTTGTTGTGTAAGCTGCTGCATGTGTTGATCAGAAGCTATAAGAGTGGCTATATGTGTTTTGATTGGTTGCCCAAGTATTTGAATGGGAGACTGAGTGTGTGTGTGGGTGGCTGGGAGGTGTGTGACTCTGTGCATAGATGTGTGAGCAGTTGATTCACTAGGTGTATGAGTTCAAGAGTGCTTGTGGAAACAGCTATATGGGCGGTTGACTGTGTGCATGGGTGTGTTGGTGAGTGAATGGATATCTCAGTGCTACATGTCCAAGTAAGTACATAAGTAAAACACAGTGCATGTGAGAGTTGACATATATAAATGACTATACATGAGAGCCAGTGAATGTGCGAGTGGCTGTATGGATCATTGTGTACTTGTATAAGTGATTGTATAAGAGAGTAAGTGTGTGTTAGTATATGTTTGAATAAGTAAGGTGTTGTGTGTATAACTGTATACTTGAGGAAATGGAAGTGTGATTGATTCTTTGCATGACTGACTAGGTGTGTGAGTAACTCCATGGATGAGTGGCAGTGTGTGAGTGTCTGTATAGGTGTATGAGTGCATATGATAGTGTTGTATTGATGAGTGACTGTATGTATGAGTGATTCTATGGATGAATGAGTGAATGTGTGTGTAGACCTAGGAATCAATGAGTGTGTATGTAGTAACTGGTATTGTTGTGTCAATGGTTTCAAGAATGGTAGTCTGTATTTAACACTGGGTGTATCAAAGGTTATATTAGAGTGTGAGGAGGTGCATCGTATTATCACATGAAATATATCATCAGTGATGTCAAATGATATGTAATCAGTGATGTCATCAGTGATGTCATTTGAGATGTCATCAGTGATGTCATCAGTGATGTCACTGACCATGTCATGAATGATGTAATATGTGACATCATCAGCAGTGGATTGCGGTTGCGAAAAATATAGTTAGTACAACTAACTATATAGGAGCAATTTCAATGGTTTTTTAAATGCTAATTCCTAACTATATAAGGCCTGAAACCTATGGTTTTTTAAGTAAATTTGCAAGGTTTTTAAAATGCTAATTCCTAACTATATAAGGCCTGAAACCTATGGTTTTTTAAGTGAATTTGCAAGGTTTTTTAAATGCAAATTCCTAACTATAATACTATATAAGGCCTGAAATCTATGGGTTTTTAAATGAATTTGCAAGGTTTTTTAAATGCTTATTCCTAACTATATAAGGCCTGAAACCTATGGTTTTTTCAGTGAATATGCAAGGTTTTTGAAATGCTAAATCCTAACTATATCAGGCGTGAAACCTATATATTTTTTCAATACATTTCAAAGGTTTTGTAAATGCTAATTCTATTAGCGGATAACGTTTATATATGTTATCATCCTTCTGGGACCACCTGAGCAGCCATCTTGTTTCTCAGGAGAAGTGAGGCACAGGAGAGCACAAAACAAGAGTGGAAAACGCGAAAATGGGGGCAGGGTAGAGGTCCCCTGACCCCCTAGCCCTTCTCAGGGGGCTCTCTTGTGCCTCAGTTCTCCTGAAAAACAAGATGGTGGCCAACACTTCCTGGTTTGGACAGTTTGGAATGTTGACAGTCGACTGCCAGCCAATCAGAAACTCGCTCGTGCACGTAAGGGTACGCGCACGTACGCGTATGGTACGCGTACCGTACGCGTACGGTGAGCGAATATAGATATATAATTTGCTCAGATTCAGTTTTCTCAACAACTACTGGAGGGATTTTCACCAAATATAGAAAAGGCACTACTGCATACCTGTCCCTACCATTTTGCCAAGTTTGGTGTAATTCTGTTCAACCGTTCGGGCCGTAGCCGTGTCTAAAGGTCCCATAGAAGATGCCATTTGAAAAATTTCAAATTCAATTTTCTCAAGAACTACTGGAGGGATTTACACCAAACATACAAAAGGCACTGCTGCATACCAGTCCCTACCATTTTGCCAAATCTGATGTAATTCCGTTCAGCCGTTCGAGCTGTAGCCTTGTCAGAATGTCCCTATGGAAATTAACATGGGGAAAACATGTTTTGGGACCCCCCTGTTTTCTCGGCCCCCGCTTGATGAATCCCCCCGAAACTTTCAGGGAAGGAGCGGAGCGCAGCGAGCCAAATTTAAGGGTAATTACAGGCAGATCCCTCAATCGGCGCCAAAGTTATTCCTGATAGAATGTTCGGAATTTCCTATGGTAACTACGCCCTAACTATATATACCTACTGGCGACTGCCAGTAGGATACATATATATATATATATATATATCGAATACACCGTCACTCCTCTCACACTCTGGATCTGCTCCAGCCAGGAAAAAAGCCAACGGACACGGACCAATTGTAGTGCTCCAAGTTTTTATTTAAGGTGCAGTTAAAGTCTCATGACGTTTCGGCTCGCAAGAGCATTGTTCACATGACAATGTTTAAATGAGAGAAACACCATTATATACTGCCAGTGATTGGATGATGATCGTCTCATGAGAGGGTAGTGTTAAATCATAGTAGACATAAAAAACATACTGGAAGGTCTTTATAATGCATGTTCGAAAAATAAAGACATTGATTTGAGAAATGAAATTATGGTAAAATACCAAATTGTTGCCCAAAATAACATCAAATTCAAGTGGAACAGAGGTTATCTAACAATATATAAACATCATCAAATTTACTCATACAATAGGACATATGTTGTCTAATATCAGTAAAATACCAAAGTTATATATATATATATACATACATACAAGAATCCTGTCAGAATAGCCGCCACGTCTTCATTCACGCGCTGCCAGCAAACAGGACACAGATCCGGTATTGGTGCTTCAAATATTTATTCGCCCAAAAGCGTTTCGCAGCGCGAATGCCGCTTGTTCACTCGACAATTGATTTTGACTGAGGAAGCATTTTTAAAGTGACAGTGCAGAATTTTTGTGAATCACGTGAGTTACATTCTCTATGGACATGGAAGACATACTATTTCGCGCGTATTTTCATTGCTGAATGTGCGCTAGTTTCCAACTGTCAGATAATCTTTTATACACAATTATACATGATAAAATATACATGCAAATATATATAAAGTTTCTCATAACTTGATACATATATATCAGTAAAATACTTTAAAATTCATTCTGTACCATTGTTATGTTATCAATTGCGTTTTTTAGATGTTCTTGTAAAATACATACACCTGTTTCTAGTTGGAGGTATTTTTTTGTTGTATAACACCTTCCATAGAGAACACTACTAAATTGTGTCTAATGTGCTAGTGAAATTAAAATTGTGTCCAGTGTATATCATTTGGCCAATTTTCACAAACCTAATGAGCCGATGCAAACTGCTGTTATCTATATCGCCATATTTGTTCACCACTGTTATTTTCTTTCATCTCTTTGTCACCAATTTTTTTATTTCATTTTCTTTGTTACCTGATACTCAATATTTCCATCATAGATGTCCAATCTACAAACATAACAGGTTTCCTATCTCAGAGGATTAGGGGTGCTGCCTTATCCCAACACTTAGATATAAGTTTACCTCAAACACCGATGCATCTCATTTCATTTGATAACATCTATGTCTAATATGTGCAAAGTACAATACCTAAAATATCGTAAAAATGTTCAAAAACATTTAAAAATATTTAAAACATCCAAAGACATTTAAAAATATTTAAAAACACCTATACAAAAAGTAATATGATATTAAATAAATAGACTTAAAATTCATCTATTTACATGATATCAACTTTCTAGAAAGTGCTGAGTTGTAGGCAGTGGTTTGTTTCACCTCTCATTTAAACATTTGGGGACATGCAAACGGAATATCTATTAACCCATTCCAATTTTATGCTTTACTCCAGACAAGTGTACAAGTGCTCTGTTAAGTTCAAGCCCTGAGCATGTTTGGAATCGAGTAACAGGATATATCTGTTTTCCAACTTCCGTAATTTGCTGTCCCTGTCCCCTCCGCGCCTGTTGGGGGAAACTGCATCTATTAAGTAATAGGACAACCCTTTTGTTATTAGATCCGTGGCGTTCCTTAAAATGTCGCGCCACCGGATAAGTGTTGTCCATATTTGTTATTGTGCGGAGGTGTTGGAGTACTCTGACATGAGCCTGTAACTTAGTGCTGCCCACGTAGACAAGTCCACATGGGCATGTTAGGACGCATACTGTATACTCTGTTTTAGAGGTTAGCATTTTATTTATTGTGTACGGTTTGGAAATGAATGGGCTAAAATGAGTTTTAGTATTGACCCCGTGAGTGCATGCATTGCATGTTTTGCATTTTCTGAACCCTTTTAAATTCTGATACCAGGTAGGTTTAGTTATGATTTCAGGATCAGGTACCACCAGACAATCCCTCATTGAGGGAGCTCTGCTATACGTAATGGACGCCCTCTGCGGTAGCAGGGGTCTTAATATGAGGTCATTAAGGAGTATGTGCCACCCTCCCTGGATGATTTTTTGGAGTGCCTTGTGTTGTTTACTATACCCAATTATAAGGCGGAAACTCTTATCTTCCTCTGAATCTCTCGCTTCGCTGTGGCAATGCTCCTGATCCTTTTGGTTGCTTTTAGCCAGCAAATCGTTCCTAACTAGTATCTCTGTTTTGGCAATGGCATGTTCTACTATTTGTCTAGAGTAGCCTCTTTCTACAAATCTTTCTTTGCTAAGTAGTTGGGCCTTTTCTAGTTCATCTCGTGTGCTGCATACCCTCTTGATTCTAAGCATTTCGCCGTAAGGGATGCTATTCACTAGATGGCGCTGGTGAGAACTGGAGGCATGTAGCACAGAATTTCCTGCTGTTTTCTTCCGATACAAAGTCATTTTTAATTTGTTGTTACTTATGTATACTTTGGTATCTAAGAAATTCACACTTGTATCACTAATTTCTGCAGTGAACCTCACTTTTAAATCGTTGTTGTTGATTTGGGCCACAAATCTCTTTGCTTCCTCTCTAGTTCCATACCAGATGACAAAGAGGTCATCAATGAACCTGGGCCACAGTTTTACCTTAGTTGACATAGTATCGCTGTGGTTCCCCATGAGGACTAGCTTCTCCCATTTGCCCATATGGAGGCAGGCATAGCTCGGGGAGAAGCTAGCCCCCATGGCAACTCCTTGAATCTGGCAGTATAGCAAATGATTAAACATAAAGATGTTATTGTAGAGGCAACATTCTATCATTGCTAACAGCATTTCATTGTGTTGTTTGTAGATTGGTTCTCTCTTTCTCAGGTAGTACTCTACAGCCTATATGCCATCCTCATGTACTATACTTGTATATAATGAAGACACATCAAGTGCCATCAGTATATACTCAGAATTCCATTCAAAGTGTTTCACCTTATTTATGAAGTCGCTAGTATCTCTTACGTCGGAGAGTAAGGATTTCACATAGTCCTGCAGGAAATAGTCAACGTATACTGAAGTTTTTTCCAAGATGCTATTTCTAGCGCTGATAATAGGACGTCCTGGTGGTATTTTGTTGTCCTTATGGATTTTTGGTATGAAATATATCGTGGGTACAACCGGATTGTCATTCTTTAGGTATTTGTACTCATTTTCACTTATTAGCAATTTATTTTGCCAGCTATATATATATATATATAAAACATAGGTTTCAGGCACGTTATAATTAGAAATTAGCATTTAAAAAAACCTTAGATTATGTCATCAGTGATGTCATTTGAGATGTCAGCAGTGATGCCATCAGTGATGTCACAGACCATGTCATGAGTGATGTAATATGTGACATCATCAGCAGTGCACTGCAGGGGCGTGAGTTATAGTTAGCAGAACTAACTATAACAGAGGAATTTCTATGGTTTTGTATGAGTGAAATGCCCAGCTAACTATAACACCCCTGAAACCCATGGTTTTTTCAGTCAATTTTAATGTTTTTTAAATGCTAATTTCCAACTATAACGTGCCTGAAACCCATGTTTTTTTCAGTGAAGTTCAAAAGTTTTTTAAATGCTAATTTCTAACAATAACGTGCCTGAAACCTAAGGTTTTTTCAGTGAATTTCAAAGGTTTTTCAAATGCTAGTTTCTAACGATGCCTACAGAGGTAGATCATGTGAAGAAAGAAGAAAAACACACAGAACGAAGCAAAAGAATTGCAGAAAGAAGCAACAAAAGTCCTTAAAGAAAAGTGCAGGAAGAAGCAAGACATGTGCAGAAAGAACCAACAGAGGAGCAGAAAGAGACCTTGTTACACAATCATCCTGTGCCCACACCGTTTTCAGACGGGTACTGTTGGTAACTGACTCTGACTAACCAGTCCTAGAGCCAGTGCTAAGCTAAAAGAGACTTAGAATACAGTGAAAACACCTACATACACTAGGGAACACTATGGGTTAGGGTACCCCTGTTATTAGCATGACCTCCTCTGTAAGCCCCTAGTATATAATAGGGCAGGGGGGTTAAAACGACCTCTTAAAATGCACCACAGGTCGCGTTTGCACGCTGGTGAAGGGAGGGGGGGCTGAGCTGACATGTGCAAACACACCCTGTGGCCATTTTAATTTGGGGGATAAAGTCCCATTGATTCCTGAGTGTCCCTTGGGTACAACTAGCCCATCAGGTATCTCTAGTTAGCCCCACATAGCTGTGTTGCAGAAAATTGGGCACAGCCTGGACCACTTCTCTGCAATGCAGTGCAGTAGTGCTTACTGGAAGCACCTGGTGGACTAGTTGGCCCCATGGGCCCTCAGTATTGAATGGGAATGATTTCCCCAACTTAAAAAGCGCCATAGGGCGTGTTTGCACACATCTCTTCAGGCCCGTCACCTCCCTTCCCTACTGTGTAAACACGCCCTGTGGCTGTTTTAAGTTGGGAGATTAACTCCCCTTGAATCCTGAGGGTCCCTCAGGGCAAATAGCCCACTAGGTACGTCCAGTAAGCACCATTGCAGAGAGGTGTAAAAAGGGGCACAGCCCGCACCACCTCTCTTTAATGCAGAGCAGTGGTGCTTACTGGAAACACCTGGTGGGTTATTTCCCCCCCAGGGTCCCTCAGGATTGAAGGGGAATTATGTCCCCAACCTAATATGTGCCTCAGGGCATGTTTGCACACTTCATCTCAGGCCCTGTCCCCTTCCTTCACCACTGTGTAAAAGCGCCCAGTGGCCATTCTAAGTTGGGAGATTAAGTCCCCTTAAATCTTAAAGGTCCTTAGGGTCAAACTAGCCCACTGGGTACCTCCAGTAAGCGCCAGAGAGCTGTGTTCCAGAGAGGTGTTAAAAGGGGTGTGGCCTCTGAACACGTGTCTGCAAAGCAGCTCCCTGGCGCATACTAGGCCCTCAGGGACCCTCAGTATTGAAAGAGAGTTAATCCCCCAACTTAAAACGCGCCACGGGGCGCGTTTGCGCAGTGGTGAAGGAAGGCGCGTGGCCTGAGGTGACATGTGTGCAAACACACCTTGTGGCGCGGTTTAATTTGGGGAATTAATTTCTCCTCAATCCTGAGGATCCTTGGAGGCCAACTAGCCCACCAGGTACCTCCAGTATGCGCTAGAGAGCTGCGTTGCAGACAGGTGTTCAGAGGCCACGCCCCTTTTCACAACACTCTGCAATGCAGCTCAGTGGTGCTTACTGGAGGTACCTGGTGGGTTAGTTGGCCCCCAGGGACTCTCAGGATTGAAGAGGAATTAATTCCCCAACTTAAAGTGCACCACAGGGTGTGTTTGCACCCATGTCAACTCAGGCCCCACCCCTTCCCTTCACCACTGTGCGGTGGAAAAGGGAAAAAAAACTAGATGTCTATTTTATTCAGTAGGTCCCGGGGGTAAATTCATGGGGCAATTTTTAGAGCTATATTTCTATGACAGTATGTAAAACTTTCTGTTTTTTTTTTCCTGCATTAGTTGTACTCTTTACGTATGCGCTGCCTTGTTTGCAAGTGCACTTTTTTTTCTTTTTCTTCAAGTTCGCCAAGCAAACCTCTCCTGATTTTAGGTGCTAAATTTGCCGCTTTCTTTTCTCGGGTCCTGTGTGTCATCCGGTGCTATACTTTTGTAATATATTAATAAACATATTGTATGTATGTATATTTATTTAAAATGTAGTGTTGAGGCGCCAAACGTTGATTACATACTCCGTTCAACCGCCATTTTAATAGTTTTCCTCCATTATTTTTATCATACCTGTTACTTTCCTTTTACCCTGCGCATATTTTCTCTGTGATCGATGAGATTTCCTGCCATAGACACCACAGTGTTTGTCCTTGGCCTCCAATCTTATCAGACTTGGTCACACGTATACCTAGAAACTAATTTGAAGGATGTAAGCCACAGCCAATACAACGCATGTTTGTCAACAAAAAAACATTATTAGGATTATGCATTTATTATGCGTGGTAAATGCATACTAGTTGTAAAAGCATGTTTGGTAAAGCGATATACGTGCTAATGGTTTTGTGGTGACGATCACGCGTGCTTATGAACCGGGTCTGGGCGTGGTGGAGTCTAGGGCAGCAGGCGGAGGGCCATGCAGCTCCACTCATACAATATAGAAGTAATGTAGGATTTTTAAAAGTTAAAAAAAATTATTTCATAATTATCCTAGCTTAAGTCTTTTGTTAGTATGTCCATTAAATACATGAATATATATTTTTAAACAATTAAAAACATTTGCGTGTTTGCATACGGGGCGCCGTACATGACGTCACACGGAAGCTTTGATGCTACGCGTAACGTCAAAGCCTATTCGTAGCGTATGCTAAGAATGATTAGCAGTATAAACTATGGTGCGATCACTCTCTCACTGTCAAATCAGAGCACAGGGCACGCTATGAGAATGGTTAGAAGTGGTCAGTCATTGGAGATCCAATTCAGGTGTGTGGCTTATGCACAGTATCATAACGTTATTTTTTAACCTTTTTAAGTTTGAGGTTTGCATGAAATACTATGCTATAAGCAAATATGGATGTTTAGGCAGCGCTTATGTCCATGAAGCTTGGTTATTACTATTTACATATAGGTGCCTGAGGGAGGGAAAAGAAGTCTATCTGAATGGCGAGGATTGCACAATAGCAGCAGATCACTCCTTAATTTGTAGACACATACAATTGCATGGGTCTTGTAAACAAGATGCGCCTAATTTGGACTGAGTTTGGAAAGATAGTCCGCCACCTGCTATCATAACAACGTTCAGTTTACTGGAAACGGGAGTTATTTACTTTGAAATAATGGAGATTGTTGTGCAATGTTAGCAGGCATCGCTTACATGATTACGGTAACTGAGCATGTGGTTTGATTAAAAAAAAGTTTTGTTACCTCCTCTGCATGGGAAGCTGGATGTTTCCACCTGGCTGTCGATTTCGACCTTGAAAGCAGAGTCAACCAAATGAGTTGTATAAGAGCGCTATTGTCTCAAAAAGAGGTCGTTGTTATATCTGCTACAGAAACATGTGTCCTTCATGTAGCAAGCACCCGCACAGAAGTGCATGATTTATTAAATACAGACGTGCTCTTGAATTTTGGGGAGTTAATTTAGAGTATCTTTAATGTGTACTTGACTACGGGGTTACCTTACTTTTTTAAAGTTAGAAGCCTGTGGCCTTGTGACTTCTGTAGAAAGTATATTTTGTGTCTTGTCGGGGTTTTTTCATTCAATTTTTTCCAGCATCTTTGGTGGATTCTCCTTTTGCTCGCATTAGTTGTCGGTGTGCTTGTAATAATTTGTATACTTGAAAATGGATGCACATCTTGTAGCCGACGAGAATATGTCCCGGGTGTTGCTGCTCCGCAACCGAATGCTTAGTTATTACGCAGCGCTGCCTCTGGCTACATTGCGTGCAGCTTATGGATTATCGTTTCAATTTTCCTTTTTCACATGCGTTCAACCTGTCTTCTATTGCCTGAGCTGCGATTTCGACTGGGCCCTGGATTTGTGTCTCTGCAGTACGGTGTCTCCCAACGCGGAATATGATCAGCTTATGAGCCCCTTCGTTGCTCATGAATTGCTCTATTCTGGCAGCGGGATTATGGCCTTAGCAGCGATACATGGAATAATGGGACGTTGGAATGTTTTTGCAGCGGCGCATGACTTCTTGGCATGCAGTTACATTGAAGATGACCCGATTTTTCCTCTGATGGTGATAGAGGCTCCGGTTGTTGAGGAACGTGTATGTTCATTCTCAATATTGAATTGGATGGCTGAAATGTTTTCAGATGAGAGCAATGACTTCCTCTTGGAGGCTGTTGCTACATACTGTGCTTACACGCTGTTGGATTAAGACTCTTTGATTTTTCTACGTATTCTTTATTATTTAGCTACTGCTTTCTATCAAAGAGCGAATAACTTTTTTTGGTAAATGTGAACTTGACTCTGCTTTTTAGGCTTGGACTCTGCGTTTCTAATTCTCCCACGTATATATCACGTGCTTCGATCAAGGAAGGGTGCTGTGGGACTGAGCCTTGCACTCACACCCTGTTAAGTTAGCATGAGTTTATTAGAAGCTTCCACACTATTTTTGCTTTCCTGCTCTGCTTTGCACCCAACACGTACTTGTGATATTGTTTAGAGAACACTGAGTATTTTGGTTTATATGAGAATAATTTGATATGCTAGATTTGTAAACTGCCTCGCTAGTTTTGTGTGTATAGTGAGAGCATGGACCATCAAGGTTATCTTGAATACTGTGTCTGTTATTCAGAATGATCCTCGCACGTTCGAGCCATAACACATATGCAGCTGTGGCCACCTCTGATACTGGCCCGTTTCATAATGCATTGTGGAGGCAAAGTTACACACAGTTGGAGAACATTCGTATCTTGACAGTTTGTGGAGCAATGAATGTGATCCACTACTGCTGACTTCCAGAGGTATGGGTCTGCCCGTGTAATCCTATGAGACTTTCTGTAGTTATAAACTAATCTGTTGGGCAGGGAGGGTGAAATGTAGGTAGATTTTAAATTTGTTTACCTTTAACATTATAGGATGGTTTTTCTGTTTGTATTTGATAGAATAGTAACAATGCTGACAACCTTGTTTCTGATAATATGTTTGGTTGTATTATCTAAGGTACTGTGCATGAGATTATGGCATTAGAAATAAACATCTCAAAGTTGCACATGTCTTTATTTACATCTTGTTTTGGACTGCTGTAAGACTATAAGTCTTTATGCATAGTTCTGTGTATGAACAGAATTCCTGGAACAGTAGTTACAACAAAAAGGCTCGATAAAGGGCTTGTACTTTGAAAATGAATATAAAAGAGAGGAATAGTTGATAATCACAGCTAAGGAATGCAGTAATTAGATGTGTGTATGTGTGGATGATGTGTAGATTGAGTGGAAGATGAATAACGTGAAAAAAAGAAAAGCTGGAGAGCCGCAAACTACCCACTACATTGTCAGTGAAGTGGATCTTTGAATTTCCAGGTCATTACACAGATAGAGTGTTGGATTCTGCAGTGGGAGCAAGAGAAACTAGTACTACATCTAAGGAAGAAAGCTAGTGCATAAAGTACACACAGTTCGGCAGATTTACAAGCTTGTGGGAAAAATGATGCAAAAGTCGCGCAAGGGCCTTGTAAACCTGCCCCAGTGTGTGGTAGAAAAGACGCAAGAAAGGGCGGAAGTGTGCAAATTAACCACTCCTATTCATGGGTAGTAGTTACCAAGAAGGCTGAATAAATGGCCTGCACTTTGAATTTGAATTAAAGAAGAATAATTGAAAAGCTCAGCGAAGAATGGTAGCAAGTAGGTGTGTGTATTTGTGGTTGTTGTGTTGATTGAGTGGAAGATGACTAAGGTTGCAGAGATTCAAACTTTCCATTTCTTTGTAAAGGAAGTGGGTGTTTAGTTTTACAGTGGTTATATATATTCACTGAAAAAAACATTGTTTTCAAGCATGTTATAGTTAGGAATTAGAAAAAGTACAAGGGCGTCCCCACACAAAAGACAATGTAGGAGTGTGTCACACTTCTATTAAGTGCACTCTAAAGTAAGCATTTCATTCCAAAAGCAGCATGCCGACAATACGGCGGGAAAGGTAAAGTTACAAGAATTGAATCTCAACTTCTAAAAGCGTATTGTAACTGGAGAGGGGAATTCTGTGTACTGATCTTCCTATGTTTCTACAGATGCCAAATCTTTAGAAAAAGGCCTATTTCTTAACTATATAGCCAACTCAAACATTAGCGTTGAAATCTGCGATATTTAATGAATAACACAACATAAAAGTAATTAAAAAGAGATGTTTTCCACACCATGAGTTTTTAACATAGGTCAGGTTGACTATACTGGGTTTTACAGGGATTTTTTGGATATTAACGCTCGAGTTACAGAAGTCACTGATCAAGACTTCGAGGGGCCCTAGTTTTTCGTTGTCTTTACCTGTAATTGTGTAATCGGCCTCCCTGCTCCTGTATCCTGGCAGTCTTACAATACGTCCCTCGGCCGGTCTTGTACGAGCCGCCAAGAGCACTGAATGTTTGATCTTGCAACGGTGCTTTATGCTACCCGCGCTACGATTGGGTGGATGTGTTGTACTTATGAACAGTCATGATTACGACAACAGAATGCTTAAACTACTAAATAATAGTGATCATTACAAAAAATCCAATAGGGAGGAATGGCAAACTTTGAAGGGCGAAATCGAGAGAATGCTGAGACTGGCGAAAAAGGAGGATATTATATGCGAAGAAGAATTCGCATTCATGTTTAATAAGGACCCACTGATTCCGGCACTGTATGGCTTGCCTAAGGTGCACAAAGATATCTGTGACCCCCCGATGAGACCCATAGTATCATGCATAGGGTCATTGACCGAACCCCTGAGCAAGTACATGGAGGTATTCCTACAACCCCTCGTGCAACAACAAAAAGCCTATGTGAAGGACACCACCTCTATGATCAAGAAAATTGAAAACCTAAGGTTCAATCCAGAGTCACAGGTGTTGGTGACTCTGGATATTGAAGCTTTATATACTAATATCCCTCAGGACAACACCATTGAAATTATGGAAGAGATCCTTAGAGACGGTGAACAGGACTTAACAGACCATCAGACATTTATAATTGATTGTATCACCATAATCCTCAAAAACAACATTTTTCTATACAAAGACAACCTTTTCAGACAGATCAAGGGGGCCAGCATGGGGCCACTTGTGCCCCCAGTCTGGCATGTCTATATGTATCAAAATTCGAGGAGAAACATATCTACAATATAGCTGCCCCATTTTTCAAAAATATCTCGGAATGGGGTCGCTATATTGATGATATTTTCTTTATATGGACAGGAGAAATAGATGCCCTTAGTGAGTTCCTGATCTGGTTAAACCTGGGAGATGTGAATTTGAGATTTACATAACACATCAGCAGGAGCCAGGTAGAATTCCTAGATATTATCATCAGACACCGAGATGGGCAACTAGTAGTGGAGCTGTACACCAAACCATCGGACAGAAATAGTATGTTGCACTACGAAAGCAACCACCCACCATCGCAGAAAAATAATATCCCCTTCGGTCAGTTTCTTCGTCTAAGAAGAAATTGTACCTCAATGGCAGACTATGAAATTCACGCCATGAACCTAAAAGAAAAGTTCTTAGAAAAGGGGGTTACCCGAAGAGAATGATACGACATGCTTTCAAAAGAGCTAAATACTTTAACAGGGAAAACCTTTTTAATCCAAAAAACGAGAGCCAGAAAAGAGAACAGCCAATCATGTTTGTGACCAACTTCTCACAAGTAAGCTATACGGTTAAAAACATAATAAACAGAAACTGGCATCTTATTTCAGACAAAGCACAGGTGCCCATCCCTAAGCCTATGTTCTCGTACCGGAGAAACAGAACTATCAGGAACTCCCTAGTACACACATACAAAGAGAACCCAAAAAATCTTCAAACCACCATTGATGGCAAGCCACTACCAACGGGGACCCACCCTTGTGTGGGTTGCGTAAACTGCACAAATATCATTAAAGGTGGCAAGATCCTAGTAAATGGAAAAACAATATACGTCAAAAGTTTCATCAATTGTAGAACTAAAAACGCAATCTATCTTATCCAATGCCCCTGCAATAAACCCTATATAGGGGAAACATCTAGGGAACTCAGGTTGCGCTTAAACGAGCATCGATCAGCACTCAGAACGAACAAAATAGGAGCACCCCTCACTGAGCACTGGAGGGAGGCTGGCCACAAGGTTGAAGATTTAAAATGGTGCGGTTTAGAAAAGATAACTGAGAACACCAGAGGCGGGAATCAAAATAACAAGAGGAAAAGAAGGGAGCAATTCTACATGTTGACCCTCAATAGTGTGAGGTGCGGCTTAAACTCAAGGGAGGATTGGGAGAAAATTGTCCAATAAAAAGCATAAGAATTGCCCCACAGAGGTCTGTAGTCCTTCCTCTACGTACGAGATAATAGTAAAAACAGAGCAAAGTCAACACACCCAAGAGCTGAATAAAACTTGTGGGCCCTGGGATTTACCATCTGTAACCAGTGGATAAGTAAAATTATTTTTCTTTAGATGCGAGAGGGGCAGTAGTATGCGGGGTTAATATCTAAATAACCAAGCAACCAACGGACTGAGACTAAGTGGTGCTGGTAATGAGTCACATAATGTAAAATAGCGAAAACTTTGAGAGAGAACAAACATACTCCCTTACATGTATGCTCTTAAACAACCGATAACTAGAGCCCTGGTTAAAGTAAAAATGATCATGGTTGGGTTCCTTGAATCTAAACAGACAAAAATGAAACACTATAAGTGATGCGGTCGCATTAGCATTCAAAGAATACGCTAATGGCACAGATAATAAATATGTCATATTATCGTGAAACTGACCCACTAATTATAAAGAAGGTAAGACATGACTTGAGCCCAGTTTCAACTAATAACAAAACTTGGACTGTGTAATATAAGGTGATTATTGCAAAAATATAATGCGAATACAAAGAAAAACGCGCTTAATAAGCAAAGCTTAACGCGTTAGGTTACCACGCAACCGATCCTCCAACCAGGAAGAGAGAAATAGAATGGATGCGCGAATAACAGAGCAGGTCCACAACGTAGTGAAAAGCGTTTGGTTACCATAGCGACCGGACGGTGATTGGCCCAAGAAGATCCAATAAGGTCTTGGGGGAGGAACGCCCAATCGTAGCGCGGGTAGCATAAAGCACCGTTGCAAGATCAAACATTCAGTGCTCTTGGCGGCTCGTACAAGACCGGCCGAGGGACGTATTGTAAGACTGCCAGGATACAGGAGCAGGGAGGCCGATTACACAATTACAGGTAAAGACAACGAAAAACTAGGGCCCCTCGAAGTCTTGATCAGTGACTTCTGTAACTCGAGCGTTAATATCCAAAACATCCCTGTAAAACCCAGTATAGTCAACCTGACCTATGTTAAAACCTGTTACATAATAGATAAGTTAGGAGTAAAAGAATGTAAAAACAGGAATAAGAGTTAAATCTGCCACATATTGCGCCTGATATATATATATTATATTTTGTATTGTCCAATGTAGCACGGACTTTCTATCCATAACGGAGTGACTTGGAGGCAAAATATCCTTGAAATTGCACCAGGCAACTAAATTTTAAATGGTGAGTGATACCCTATGGCCAATATGCACTGTTAATAAGTGGGTTTTAAAACAAATAAGGCCCAAATGTGTTAATATGGAATAATTATAATTCCCCAGGGTCATTGAAGATACCCATAACTGAAAATACGGTGGCTCCTCCTGGTAGTCCAAGACCAAGCATATTTATCTTGAAAATCAGGTATATATAGAGAAAATATCTCGTATTTTTCCTGAGGTATGAAACAGAATCTACCTCTATTATAGATTGTAAGAATGTTTTTCGCGACAAATCCATAGTGTTGAGACAAAATGAAAACATAGTATCTATGTTCTTATCTTATCCAGTGATATCACATCGCATAAACAGAATCCGGAAGCAGGCCCACGAATTTGATGGCAACAGGGTTCTGAACCGAAGCAAACAATGTCCGGTGGGGAGACTTACTCCACCTGATTTAAGGTATGCGTTAGATTAAAAATTCCTTTATTATATCCGCAAATAGAGGTTCCAATTTGAGTCTCATAAGCATTGGACTATATAGTCCAAGGGAAAGGTAAACACCATTAGTTTTGTTCAAGCGTAGGTACACATAGAAACAAGGGTCAATGTGTTACCAGAATGGGAGGAGTATTTCAAACTACATGGGTGTAAAGAATATACAACAATGTAAAACCAAGATTTTGTGTTACAAAATGATGCCCTTTGTACAAGAGATGTCCAAAAAACGATGGTATAGCCGCTATAGTTGTGACTATCTATAGTTGTGAACTATGAGCAATCTGCACCAATGTAAGAAGAGTAACTCTGTGTTTTTTTAAATCTTTTTAAATCTATCTAGAATCAATCCTGAAGAAGGTAGACAAACAGAATACCGAAACGCCGCGTCACTTGTGATTCTTTGTGTTTTTTAAATGTTTGTTATGCAAATGTATAACATGTTTTTTTAAAAATTGTCTATTGTATAATGATCAACTTTATTTTGAAGTGTAATAAATGTAAAACAGAGATTTACGAAACTCATGGTGTGGAAAACATCTCTTTTTAATTACTTTTATGTTGTGTTATTCATTAAATATCGCAGATTTCAACGCTAATGTTTGAGTTGACTATATAGTTAAGAAATAGGCCTTTTTCTAAAGATTTGGCATCTGTAGAAACATAGGAAGATCAGTACACAGAATTCCCCTCTCCAGTTACAATACGCTTTTAGAAGTTGAGATTCAATTCTTGTAACTTTACCTTTCCCGCCGTATTGTCGGCATGCTGCTTTTGGAATGAAATGCTTACTTTAGAGTGCACTTAATAGAAGTGTGACACACTCCTACATTGTCTTTTGTGTGGGGACGCCCTTGTCCTTTTTCAAATCTGTTATCCCCCCAGTCCCCTATTAGTCTGTGCGGGGTCCTCCTTTGATTTCGTAACCATAGTTAGGAATTAGCATTTAAAAAACCTTGGAAATTCACTGAAAAAACCATAGGTTTGATACATGTTATAGTTAGCTGGACATTTCATACAAAACCTTTGAAATTCTCCTATTATAGTTAGTTCAGCTAACTATAACTCGCGTGCCCACAATGCACTGCTGATGACGTCACATATAACATCACTCATGACATGGTCAGTGACATCACTCATGACATCACTCATGACATCTCAAATGACATCACCGATGACATCACTGATGACATCATCCTTGTGAAAGAGTGGCAGACCTCCTGTCAGCATAATATAACCTTTGATACACCCATTCAAAAATAGAAACTAAAATTTTCAAAAAAATGGAGATGCTGATACCACTTACCAACAAGCTATTCAGTAATTCCCCCATCTACATTCACATCCACTCATTCACCAACAGTTCTTTATAGTCACGTATACATGTACCCACTCATCATATGTACTCATATACTTATACATCCTGTTACACACCGACACTCATCCATACACTTACTCACGCATATACTCACACATGCACATAAACTATCAAACATACATTTATTTGCATATACAGCATATACACACAGCACTACACTTACTTTTACAGATACGTACATATACTTACTCTCTTAAACAATCAGTTACAGAAACACATACTTATTTATACAAGAACTCTTTCAATCTCTCACTCTCACATATAATCACTTATATACATCAATACTCATATAGAGTAGATTAAAACATGTGTAGCTACTCATAAGGATACTATTGAGACAGTCAATCTTTCACTAACACACCCATACACACACTCATCCACCCATACAGTCCTTCATATTTGCTGTCTTCAAAACACATACAAACAGTGAGTCACTCATTCATGCATTTATGCGCTAAGTAAAACTCCCCACCAAACCATACAGACACTCATACTGATACTCAAAAAGACAACTAATAACTCATATAGACACTCATGTAGCTACTCACTAACCCATGCAGCCAATTATAGACAAATTGAGACACTGATACATCTACCTTGTGATACACATATAGAAAACATATTTAAATTTCAGAAAAAAACATTCACTGGATGATGTCATCAGTGATGTCATCAGTGATGTCATTTGAGATGTCATGAGTGATGTTATATGTGACGTCATCAGCAGTGCATTGTGGGCATGCAAGGTACAGTTAGCTGAACTTTCTATAACAGGAGAATTTCAAAGGTTTTGTATGAGTGAAATGTCCAGCTAACTATAACATGTATGAAACCTATGTTTTTTTCAGTGAATATATATATATATATATATACATATATGAAAGAACAACTCCCAACAGCAAGAAGAGAGCAGAGGCCCGGGGGGGAGTTCAGGAAGCATCTTTATTGGAGCAATTCTCTTGAAGACGGCGAATGCATTTCGGCACGGGTTGTGCCTTCTTCAGCGCCTGGAGAAATATATGGGGATGTGAGTGAGAGCCGAGGTGATGAAGTGTCCAGCCGCCCTCCGATAGGGTAACATCCAACTCCGCCCCCGCCGTTGATGATGCAGCTCACCTGACGACTGGATACCTGCCATGTGGACTACAGGACCCAGCATGCCGTGTGGTGGCGTGGTAAGTGCTGCGGGAACAATTGGATGTTTGAGCGTCGTCGTCGATTCCCTGCTACCACTCGCAGTTGTGTCCCAATGTTATGCCAGCAACAAAGTTGTTTCCTTGCGCCCCCTGGACCGCATCAACCCCCAAGGAAAGGGATTCCAATGGCGGGGACAAGTCCGGAATTCCAGCTTCGCCCAACGTGCAGCACCGTGGCTGCAACACCGCTGTCTCTTCGTCCCGAAACCTGGAGGTGGACCTGGGTAAGTATCAGTAACCTGATGAAGCAGAAGTCCGCCGTAGCAGCAACCAGCAGAACCCAGGCCAACTTGAAGATGCGGGGACCCCTGTAGCGCGATGCTGGCGTGCGCGCATAACATGAAAGAACAACTCCCAACAGCAAGAAGAGAGCAGAGGCCCGGGGGGGAGTTCAGGAAGCATCTTTATTGGAGCAATTCTCTTGAAGACGGCGAATGCATTTCGGCACGGGTTGTGCCTTCTTCAGCGCCTGGAGAAATATATGGGGATGTGAGTGAGAGCCGAGGTGATGAAGTGTCCAGCCGCCCTCCGATAGGGTAACATCCAACTCCGCCCCCGCCGTTGATGATGCAGCTCACCTGACGACTGGATACCTGCCATGTGGACTACAGGACCCAGCATGCCGTGTGGTGGCGTGGTAAGTGCTGCGGGAACAATTGGATGTTTGAGCGGCGTCGTCGATTCCCTGCTACCACTCGCAGTTGTGTCCCAATGTTATGCCAGCAACAAAGTTGTTTCCTTGCGCCCCCTGGACCGCATCAACCCCCAAGGAAAGGGATTCCAATGGCGGGGACAAGTCCGGAATTCCAGCTTCGCCCAACGTGCAGCACTGTGGCTGCAACACCGCTGTCTCTTCGTCCCGAAACCTGGAGGTGGACCTGGGTAAGTATCAGTAACCTGATGAAGCAGAAGTCCGCCGTAGCAGCAACCAGCAGAACCCAGGCCAACTTGAAGATGCGGGGACCCCTGTAGCGCGATGCTGGCGTGCGCGCATAACATGAAAGAACAACTCCCAACAGCAAGAAGAGAGCAGAGGCCCGGGGGGGAGTTCAGGAAGCATCTTTATTGGAGCAATTCTCTTGAAGACGGCGAATGCATTTCGGCACGGGTTGTGCCTTCTTCAGCGCCTGGAGAAATATATGGGGATGTGAGTGAGAGCCGAGGTGATGAAGTGTCCAGCCGCCCTCCGATAGGGTAACATCCAACTCCGCCCCCGCCGTTGATGATGCAGCTCACCTGACGACTGGATACCTGCCATGTGGACTACAGGACCCAGCATGCCGTGTGGTGGCGTGGTAAGTGCTGCGGGAACAATTGGATGTTTGAGCGGCGTCGTCGATTCCCTGCTACCACTCGCAGTTGTGTCCCAATGTTATGCCAGCAACAAAGTTGTTTCCTTGCGCCCCCTGGACCGCATCAACCCCCAAGGAAAGGGATTCCAATGGCGGGGACAAGTCCGGAATTCCAGCTTCGCCCAACGTGCAGCACCGTATATATATATATATATGTGATCAAGGCTACTGTGACGTAGCCGAAACGCGTCATGCTGGCGACAAGTGAGCAATAAACTACCTTTGAAAGCATCTTCAGCGCTGTCGTGTGGTCTGTACCTGCTTTTTTCTGTGTCGGGAGCCAGAGCCAATTTGCAGGAGTTTTGAACGTATATATATATATATATATATATATATATATATATATATATATATATATATATATATATATATATATATATATATATATATATACATAATCTCAAGAAAAGAACCCAGCCAGGCTCCTGTCAGCAACCCAGATTCTCCACAGCACAGACGGAATCCAGACGTTTCTTCAGAGTTGAGGTATTTTTATTTAATTTACAACACCATTAGTGCAACATAAGAGGACGGTCAACGCGTTTTTGTGTAATTTCCCTATCGGAAGATAGGGAAATTATACAGATCAGAGAGTACGACATAGAGTATTCAATTTTTATATATAAAAAAGAAGAGGAAGAAGAGAAGGAGAGAGAGACAGTTTCAAGTGCAAGAGTAAAATCCAATTATTACAATATTATTTTGGTGATCACAAGGGGGAGATACTATGATGGTTATATATTATTATTTATAAATTATGAGTCTCTGAGGAGAGAAGAGAAGGGGGTAAAAGGGAAGAAAAGTGACATATGCATTGTGCAAAATATTCTGTGCAAATATTCTTCATGTGCAAAGTCGCATTACAATTGTCTTTCTCCATATATATAATTCTTCTAAAGTAGAAGTTTTTTTAAAATAGGGAGATGAAGTGACAAGTGCTTAATGCAGTTCTTCCATGTTCTTCTCCACAAGTCAGAGATTTAATCTAAAAAAAATAACCCGGAATCACTCTGTACACTCTGTACATTTCTTTTTTTCACTTTTCTTAGTTTCAATTTTTACATGATGTTTTATTTACTCTCGATTTCTTTCTTGTTTTTCTCTTTCTTTTTTCTTTTTACTTCTTCTCTCTTCTTAAATATGTTTATTTATTAGTTCTTCTCTCATCATACTTTACTCTTATTTGTTCGTTCCCCAGGAGGATTCGTATATTTGTCACCTGCTGTCCAGTTAGTGAATTCCCTAAGTAGCCATCAATGACATTTGGGTTTTTCCATTCTCACAAATGAACATGTAATTCAGCATCCAAGTTGTGCCCAAAGGGGTTTTCCGTTCCAAGTGCCAAAATGAACCTCGATTCAGCTCTTCTTAGGTCCAAAGTTCTATCCCCTCCTCTTTCATTTGATTTTACTAATTTAGCACCAAAGAACTTCAATTCTTGGTTGTTACTTGAATGTTTCTCCAAAAAGTGTTTTGCCATTGGGTAAGAGAGATCTTGATTCTTAATTGCTCTTAGATGTTTTAAAATACGTAGTTTCAATTTGTTGATTGTACTCCCAACGTACAATTTTTGGCATGGGCATTGTAGAACATACACTACAAATTTGGATTCACAGGTTATATGATCAGTAATATGTTCCTTTCTTCCATTTTGTAGTTGGTATGATTGAGTATTGCAACCATGTTCGCAGGCTTTGCATTTCGAACATTTCCAAAAGCCAGGTGTTGTAAGCCAAGATGTTTTGCCTTTCTCATTTTTTAGATTGCAAGTTGCTAGATGACTGTGTGTGAGGATATCACCCAGTGAGGCTGTCTTCCTATATGTTATTTTAGGAGTTGAAGGTAATGTTCTCTTTAGTGACTCATCAAGCATCAGGATGTTCCAATTTTTCTTTATGATGTTTCTTAGACTTCTATTTTCCGAATTGAAATCCATGATAATGCGAGTTACTTCCTCCTCTTCCACTCAAGCCTGTGTACTCTTGTATCTGGATGGTGGTAATGCACTATTGCTGGCCACCCAGACTCCACACTAGCACCATTTAGGGGCATACTACACCCCAGTGCAAGTTTCCTCCAGGGCCAGAAGAAATATGATACATCACCCCCAACCAGATGGAACTCCATTGGCTCCCCTTACCTGCCCACACCATTTTGAAAACCAGCAGCATCATTTACAAAGCCATCACAACCAGCCGTCCTGCTTATTTTGCTGACAAGCTCATCATCTTTCATGATTCTTAATACACTCCTTCCAGGACACCATTACATTATAAACTAAAAAGTATAAAATAGGAAAACAACTAGACAGCAGGTCTTTTCTATCTATGCACCCAGGATCTGGACGAACATCTCCATTTCCATCAATACTGCCCCAGATCTACTTCAATTTAGGAAAGACTTGAAGACTCACCTCTTTCAAGATCACTACATCACATTGCATCAACCACTTCCATGCTCATGACGAGCTCAGCTCGTCATGAGGCACAGTTGAGCTGTGCTGATGACGAGCTGAGCTCGTCATGACAACAGCAAAATGGCAATTTCCAGCACAGGGGAAAAATAACCACAGCAGCGATGTGGCTAATTGTCCACAACTCAGCTCCCTCTCCTATTACTCCCCAATTTTAAGCTTGCTGTTGAGCATGTACTGCATTCAGCTGCCTTTTGTCAAGGTTTTCTCTATATAAATACTGTATACATACATTGATACATACATACGCTCTTGCACTGAACAATCAGATTATTTAGTTTGGACACTCTTCCCCACACAAATGTAAGGGAGAAGGTTGGTGGCTGGAAAACTACAAGTGTGCCATATTCCCAGGCAAACCATTTTGGAATACTGTCAATTCCAAAGTAGGAATGAATCTAGAAGATTGTACTACTGAATATCAACGCCTAGAATATCGTGGTACAAGTGGTACAAGAATATCGAGGATAAAATATGGATGGACAAAATATCAAAAGGTAAGTGCATATAGAGAAGTAAAGATGTATTATTCCTAACTACACAACCAATGTAGGTAAATATATGAGGAGTTAGGTATAGAAAATCTAGACTTACTTACCTGCTGATATTTTATTTTCGATATTACGTCCTTGATATTGTATCCTATCCATATTTTAGGGACAATATTCAGGGTGCACACCAATCTAGGACAAACATAGACTTATTTCTCTCCTCCTAGATTTAATCTAAATGTGTGATTCACATGATACATGTCACTTTTTAATAAGGCAGAGATGTCTAGTAGAGAAACCTGAGTTTAGTCTTTGGGGCATAGTTACGATAATTGAGGCACAAGGCAGTGCAGCAAGTTACCTTACTGCGCTGCCCTTCAGCACAGGGAAAGGGCAGGAATGTGCTGTATTAATCCAATATGGCGCATTCCTGTTCTTTCCACAAACGCCTCTTTAGAAAAAAGAGCAATGCGATGCAGCCATTTGCGCTGCATTGGATTATTTCATATTTTTCAAGCCACGCAAATGACTTTGCATGTGTTGATAAATATGACTTAAAACTTTGCGTTGTGCATATACCAGATTGTATGGTGCAGGCATGATGCAAAACTCTCATAAATATGCCCCTGAGTGGGATATTTACAACTGAAGTGGCTGAGTGAGGTATTAGCCATCATGGCTTAACACCTCACTCCGCCACTTCAGAAACACAAGGCACCATATTTATGGATATATGGTGCAGCATTGCGTTTCCCTTTGCGCTGGCACTACACTTAGTGCGGCGCCAACGAGGCACCCAAGTGCAAGGGGGGTCGACGTGCAGGGGAAGATTGTACAGGAAGGTTCCCCTTCCTGTACATAAACGATCTTTAAAAGCCATTTTGTCACTTCTATGTGTGCTGCTTAAAGCAGCACACATTAAAGTCACAAAATGTCCTTTTTTTTTTAACCCGTTCGATGCTAATGACGGAACCGCTCCGTCATCAGCTGCGGTTGGGCTGTGCTGATGATGGAGCGGTTCCGTCATGGCCCTGCCGCTGCGCCTGCGCGGCGCTGATTTTGCGCCTGCGCGGCGCGTTCTATTGAGCGGGCAGGCCATGACGGAACCGCTCCGTCACAAGCACAGCCCAACTGCGGCTGGTGACGGAGCGGTTCTGTCACCAGCATGTGGCCGCCACGCGGCCGCCCCGCCCACTTAGCGAAGCGGCGGAATAGCCGCCGCAGCGATGTGGTTAAAGATTATTTATATGCAGGAAGGGGGACCTTTGTGTACATAAACAATCTAAGGCTTTTTCCATGTTTGCTGCACAAGGCAGCACACATGGAAAAAACAAAAGCCAGGAGAAGTAAAGCATTTCTCCTCATTTCGCCAAATTAAGACCAGGTATTCCCTGGTCTTAATTTTGGTGCATCTTTCTATTTACGCTACCCTTGTAAATACGGGGCAGCGTCAAAATCGCTGGGTGTTGTAGTTTAATGCCCACCGCAACACCCACTGTGCACCCCTTTCACACTAGGCATAGCGTAAAAAGGGGCCTTATTTACAAGGCAGCGTTAAGCTACTTTAAGTGGCTTAACGCTGCCTTGTAAATAAGGCGAATCCCCAATCGCCTCGGGAACGTTACAAAAAGGTATATTCTTGTGGCGATAGGAGCTTGTACATATGCCACTTAGTCTCTTATACTAACAGCCAGCAAGTTACCACTAAACCCTTCCCCCCACCTAAAAAATGCATGTTTGTATAGACTCATTCATGATCACAGCCATGGTCATCTGGCAGTCAGGAGGGATCCATTCCCAAAAAACTGTCGTTTTCAGTCTCTGAACCAGTATTTCAGTAGCCATTTTAGCTACTACAGATTGGAACGATGACAATTGGCTAAATAAGGAAACCAGCATAACCATACCAGGCGAAATTATTTTAAACCCTGCCAATTGCAGTATTGTGACGGGACATGTTAAAGTGTCAGAGAGACAGAGGCAACACGCTTTCTGGATGGTGAGACTTTGGGCACCAATCGAGGAATGGGAGGGCAGGTTTGTGATACTCTGCAGCTTGAATGGCGGGTTTGCCTTCATTCATCAACCAGATGTTCTCATTCTGTACCCGTGCCAGCAACCTTTGCTAACAGCGGCATGTTATTTGCTCGGCATGACGTATTATGGTTGTTGTGCTTTTGCTTTCCTCTGCTGTGCTATTAGACATAAATAAGTCATTAAAGCCGGCGGATTTCAGCTACCAACAATCTGCAGGACAGAAAACAAGGGTGCAATTTGAACACTGCAACTGCCATTCTTCTCCAGTAATCGCAGAGCTGGGACTACAATGCTGCTAATCTGGAGACGCAGTAAATGCATATGTTAAAACGTGTACCAGTGGAAATCAAGAAGAACCCCCAAATCACTTTCTCAGCAGTCAGTTCTGCTGTGCAGAGTTGTTATGATTGCCAATCGGTTGTGTCAACCAGTAATGCATACGAGGAGTATATTATTTTGCTATTCTTTGGTGTTCTAATTGTCGATATTCTTCCTACATAAGCCAGTGATAGTTAAAACTATACATGTAAACAAAGGAGCATATTTACAAGCCCCTAGGGCAACTGTACGTCACTTTTTTTGATGCTCCGGAGGTGTGGTGTGCTGGCCTGCATTTACAAGTCCACTCAAAGTCACTGCTTGTGACTTTCCGCTGCCTTGTAAATATGGACCTCTTTCGTGGAGTACTCTGCGTCGAAAGGGCATGTCATTAGTGTTGCTGTGGGTGTTCTCATGCAAAACCCATGGGGGCATATTATCAAGGACAGGCGATACATTATCGCCGCTTTTATCGATAAAGCGGCGATAATGGCCTTGATAATATGCTCTATGAATTCCAATCGAAGCCCATGTTAGATGTGAACACATCTAACATGGGCTTCGATTAGAATTCATAGAGCATATTATCAAGGCCACTATCGCCGCTTTATCGGCAGTTTCCTGCCGATAAAAGCGGTGATAATGTATTGCATGGTTTTTTACACTGCCCCAGATTTACAAGGATTTGTAAATCTGATACAGAGCCAAAAACTAATGCGTTCTAGGGGAGGCATTAAAGTGGCACAGCAAGGAAATATACTTTTATTTCTCCTCGTTTTTTGCTCTTTCTATGTGTGCTGCAGAATACATTGAAGGAGCAAAACGCCATTAATGATTGTTTTTGTGCAGGAAACACAATCCACCCTGCAATAGAGAAACTCTTGCACAATGGTGCATGGGTGCCTGTGTTGGCACAAGGCTGCTGTTTGTGCACCGGCGCAGGGGAGAGCAAAGGGGTGCACCGTATTCTTGTAAATTTGGTGCATCTCAACGTCTTTTAAATGACACAGCTCGGCAAAGCAAAATTGCTTGCAGCACCGCGCTGCGCCATTTCATTGTAAATATGCACCTAGATTTTTACAATATCAATTCGGTTTACTTCCATGAAAGAACAGATCCCTCCCTTGGCAGTGAAAAGACGCAGCCAGAAGCTGTAGATTCCGCTGAAACCATTTTGAATTGTCACTTCATCTTTCGTGCACTTTTCCTTAGTTAAATAAGCAGGGAATTCGCCTCCTGACACAAATAGAGAACTCGCTCAAAATAAGAACTTGTGAGAGAAATACCTAGAAAGGAAGAGAGAAGAAAACTAATAAAATCGTATCCGTTTTAATGGATTATTTAAAAAAAAACGTCTATTCTCTGTTTTGTTACCATATTCACCTTCTGAGGGCCCAGTATGTATTGCAGAAAAAGATATATCCTTCCTCTATTGTTAGATCATGGGTATACTCCAAGAACCAAACGTGGTGCAGGTCAATTTACAACACCTGCACTGAGTGACAAGAACTCACCTAGGCCAGAGGTGAGATTCCCCAATGCAATGTTGGTAAACCACCCAATCTGTGTTACAGAAGCAAAGAACACAGGAATATTAGGATGTGCGACCCTCTCCATCCACACACCCTCATCAGGCCTGATGAGAACTGCCTTCCATACACACATCTCACCAACAAAGTTCACCACTTGATAATGCACAGGACATACCATCAGATATAATTCCGTTTAGAAGTGTGCAACAAGCTGAAAAAGAAAAAACAACCACACAGATTTACAAGCCCCTTGCGCCGCTTTTGCGTCACTTTTTCCATGTTAAAAGTGACGCAAAAGTGGCACAAAGGGCTAGTAAATCTGCCCCAACATATGTAGGCAAAATCGGAAGTGCAAGAAAGTGCCATGTAATTTCCACCTGCCAAACAATCCTTAATAGTAAATCAAAATGCAATAATTCACCTCACATCCCATTAACTTTATGAGTAGTAACGTTCAAAAAGATCGAATAACTTTAAAAACAAACTGCTCCTGTAGCTGCAGACAAGGTGCCCCAATAGATTGTTCTAAATATTACAAACTGGGGGGCATATTAACAAGGGGGTTTATCTCCGCTTTTTTGGCTTTAAAAGCCAAGAAAACGGAGATAAAATTATCTCCCTATTACCTAGCTGTTGCTAACACCAGTTAGCGACAGCTAGTAGGAGATAGCGACCATCTTGGGCCCGCTTTGCATGTCAGTGATATTTATCACTAATGACATGCAAAGTGGGGCGTGCCAAGATGTTAGCGACTGGAAACAGTCGCTAACATCGCTATCTCCTATTACCAACTTTTGGAGATATTCGCACTAAGCGCGATTATCTCCAAAAGCTAACACCTGCCCTGAGCAGTTCTTAGCTATGTTATCCAATGGTAGGTGGATAACATGGCTAAGAGCATTAGCTCGGTAATGCATGAATATCGCAGACTTTTCAGCGATATTCATGCATTTTGGCCGATTTTTATCGCTTAGGAGATAAACCTTGATAATTGCAAGGCTCCTAAGCGAGAAAAATTGCTGCAGCTCGGCAATAAAAATATCGCCGCTAAGCCAACATATCAATAATTATCGCTAGTTGTTGGTAATATGCCCCTAACAGTTTTATCTAATGCTCAGGATGTGGACAAATGTAGCCCATATTGATGAGTCCAAGATAACACACCTGGAGAACATGTTGCCATCTCTTGCCATCCCATCCCATCTTCTTTGACCCACACAGAATTTAAACAAAACATCCTGACATCAATGGTAACGCCAAAACAAGGCACAGCAGCAGGACAAGGAAGCAATTACACTGACCATCAGATTGACATGTTACAACACCTATATAGTTGCTGATCATGGTAGGATATGCTGTAGTGACCCTGTCACTGTTTCCTTTTGGTGTTTGTACTAGAGAGGACAGTGATGGGCAAGGTATGGGTAACTTTGTATGAAACATCGATGTGGAAAAAAACCCCTCTTATGCCATAGCAATGTACACAGCCCACTTGCCGATGGACAGATTGTTGCATTAGAGGGGATTCTAGATTGGCTGATTGCATAAATAATGCACTTCTAATGATTACAGATTGGGTGTTGTTGTCTGAGATAGCTGTGTATTTACTGGGGAGGTTTATTGATTAGATAGGAGAATTCCATGCAAATTTCTGTGCTCTTCATGTCAGAAAGATATCTTGGATATTTTGCAGCATCACATTAAAGTATAATAAAAGAGCCTTCCACAAATTTCAAAGTACTAAGCTATAACATCGATATTTTGACATTCACAAATCTATTACAGGTACATGCATATATTCATCAAAATTGACACATTTAAAAAAAATCATGAAATATCGATAAACCAGAAAGTCTGGGCACGTCTATTATTTATTTCTGCATGTTTCTGATTCATTAGGATATTTTACATGCCATGTGTGGTCAAGTATGGATGTATTCTTTGGCTATTCTTATGCCCAAGCATGTTTGGGTGTCTGAAAAAAATAATAAGAAAAAATGGAGTGGTGGAATGATATTTTGAAATGCACTTAATTTGCTACACCTTGTCATATAGTGTCTTTGTGTTCACGAGTTAACTTGATTTCCTAATAAGAGGAGGGATGGCTTTCCACTTTGGGCTAGAAACCCTTTTCATATTGCGCCAAGACTGTTTTGAATATGATTTGCCTCCGATTGAATGGCAAAGTGAGTAAAAACACAATAGAATGCATGCACCCGAAATCATTTTCTAGTGATTATGATTAATTCTAGTGGTGGGCGAAACTTCCGGAGTTTTTACTCCTTGGAGTTCCGCTGAGTTACCCAAAAACTACACGAGACTCCATGGAGTTCAGTGAGCGACAGAGTTGTGCTGCTCGTGCTGCTTTTTAGCACCGGGAGCTTGTCCCTCACTGTCAAATCAGTGCGAATGGCGCCAGAGGGTTCTGCTTCTTTCTGCCACTCAAGTAGATTTTCTACTCATATCTACCTTTCTCAATGTGAGGGGTAGAGATAAGGTGTGACCACCAGTGTTGAGAAATCTTGCTGGGAGGCAGTCTAGAACTTGATTTTCTCCGTCACGCTCACCAACTTACTGTTGGTGAGCCACATGCAAGTAAAACCTCTACCACACATTGATTTGCGGAGTTTTTCCGAAACTCCACGCTCCGAGCAGAGAGCGGAGTGGGCAAAACTCCACCGGAGGAGTGGAGTTTACTGCTCACCCCTAATTAATTCACGCATGTCCATCTATCGCTTTTGTGAGATACCCAAAATTGGCCATGCATAGCCAGATATTGATCCCATGTGCCATATGAACTTAGTCTGAGCTTTATTGATGAAACCACATAAAACAGAAACATGTATGTAGCTGATTGATTTCCTGTTCAGAAGTGATATAACCTAGTGGCTCAGCTGAGTTGTTCCTTTTAGGGAGAAGCCAAAACTGACTTTGAATAGATTGGTCCCTATTTGTAAAACACCATGACTAAAACGTCAATAGAATGGATAAATCAATCTCTGCTCTTCAGAAGCTAAGAAATATCGCTGGTCTTAAAAATAACTTGCCACTGGTGCTAAAATGGCTAACTGTGTCATATGGGCTATTGTCATTGAGGGACCTAGTGACGTATATAAAACACTAGGTAGAAGGCCAAGCAATTTTATGGATGTCTCCTGATCCCTTTAATTGATTTTAGTACCTGGGACTGCAGATATGTTTGTCAATGCTTTGGGAAATGTGTTTTTTAGAATCATGTGCAATACTTGAAATGTGATTTATGCAACAAAAGGTTTTATAAATTAAATTTTAAATGCAAAGCACATTTTAAGGAAATTAAAAACATGCCACCTAAAATGTGCTCTTCTTTTGTAGTACATTGGCACTATAGTGTAGATTTAACAGGACGCTTATAAAGAAAGAAAATAAATAATGTACCCGGTTTCTGCATTTACAATGGTAATATTAACACACTGGATAGGTTTCTGGTAGATGCTTGCATCAATGATGGTCATGGAAGGGTGAACTTGTACGTTTGTAAGTCAGCTGATAAATGCTTCGAGAGTAGCACTGTCATTGTGAAAGCACTTTCGTTTTAATGAGCACAGAAAGAAAATTAAATCCTGTGATAAACATCCATGTAACTTTTGAATGCTAAATATCCTGCAAATTCAATTGAGCACTCTGAATTACAGGAAATAATTCATAAATAGACCTCCTATCTATGAAATAGAAGCTTGGAAAACGACCCCAATCAAACACTTACATTTACATACACATTTAACCGCATCGCTTATCCTGCTGTGTGCGGCTTTTTTCAAATGACCACGTTACATGACGAGCTCAGCTCGTCATCAGCATACGAGCGCCATAGCTGATGACGAGCTAAGCTCGTCATCAGCATCGATGTGGTTAATAAGAAGTTCGCCGGTGTGTAGTTATAGATAGGACCTCGTTTCCATAGAAAGAGCGTTTTTTTGTTGTTGCTAATAACGTTGGCATTGTTTGACGAATCCTCCTAAAAGTTTCAAAACAAATACAACCTTAATTTCACCTGCTGTCTTGCAAGTTTTGTGGTGATCTGTCAAGCGTGGGCCAATTAAAAGGGTGGATCCCAAAACAGATTTTGATTCCCATAGAGATTTTAGACAAGACTACAGCCCAAACCGCTCAACAGAATTACACCAAATTTGTCAGAAAGGTAGCTGTTTGTTCCAGAAAGTGACCTTTTTATCAATATACATAAATCCATTCAGTAGTTTTGGAAATAATAAGGGAAATTCTCAATTTATATATAGGGACGCAAATCCTCCAAGGATCCAACAGTCCCTGTGTTGAAATGTTATTGGCTGCCATCTTGGAACTCCGCTTCACCTGAGTCCCACAAAACAACAGAACTAAAATGAGAAGGGGGCAGGGCAGGAATGCCCTGATCCTCTAGGCTTCTTGGTGGGGTGGGGGTCCTGCAGGGTACCTGCTGAGCTAAAAAAACATTTTTTTGTTCTCAATTTTCATCGGGAGATGCACAGCTCCCACCTAAAAATTAAAAAAAAGAAGCACAAGCTCCCGCACTTCTATAATATGTAGCTCCAGTTGGACCAGGTCCTGGGGGCATGAGCAATTATATAAAGGAGGGGGGCGACAGTGCCCCAGGTACCTCAAATCAAGTGAAATTAATGCGGAGGGCCCTCACAGCCCCCCAACAGCCCTGGGGCCGCCACCACCTCAGGGCACTTAAAAATACCATTTCCCAAGGGCAAAACTTATAAAATGAATGTAGGGGCCCAAATGCCGCCCCACAAGCCTGGGAACCACCACCATCCCAGGGCTAAAAACATTAATGTTTGGGGTCTGTCATGAAGCCCTGTCCCCGGGGACCACCACCTCTCTAGGGAAAAGTTTACGAAGGAGTGGGGCCATGCTGCCACCAAGCAAAATCAAACATAATTCTACTTTCTGCAAGCCGGGGCTGTCAAACAGCTCAAGCTTACAAAAAGATACATTTTTAGCTGTTTCCTGTATGCAAATATGGGTGCAGGGAAGCGATTTAATTTTTTTGCCCGCAAGCATGGAACTCATATTTCAAGCAGCTCTCTGCTTGTGGGTACAATGCTGCCTTCCGCAGGAGTCAGGAGTTGGTTGGGACTGTGGGGACCTTGATTTGACCACTTGCAGTCCCATAGCACACTTGGTGCCTTGTGGGCACCCAGGAGACATGTCCAGTCACCGGGGGATGGGTTTCCCTGGGGCTGAAATTGGGCCATTTATTTATGGCTGGGTCATGGGAGATAGGGTCGGGGAAGGGGCTCACGTGGCTAGGCCCGGGGGATTGGGTCCTGGGGCCGTATGTGGCCAGGGAGGGGGGCTGCGCAGCCTCCTTCCACTTTAATAATATACTTGGCCCTGGGGAGGTGGGGGTCGACGGTGCCCCAAGGGTCTGTGTAGCACCCTCGCAATTGTTTTCACTAAACCCCCCGTGGAGGTGGTGGTCCCATGGGTCTGGGTGGGTCCACATGGCACCCAACATTCATATAAACATAAACCCCGGGGAGGTGGTGGCCCTGGTACATTGGAATGCCAACAAAAGTGGTCTCAACCATTCTGCAAAGGGGCCTCCTGACTCACCACTGATTGGGGTATGAAGGCCACTTGGCTGCTGAGGGTCATTGGAGGCCAAGAAACCCTATTGGTACCACAAGTATGTCCCCCACAGCCAGATTGCTGAGATGCTACTGGGGGCCCCATCCCCGTTCCCAACCACTCTGCAAAGGAGCTTCCTGGTCCACTACTGGTTACGGGATAAAGTCCTCTTGGCTGCTGAGGGTCGTTGGGGGATAAGAACCCCTATTATTGTGACAAGTAAGTCCCCCACAACTGCATTGCTGAGACGTCATCTCAATGGTTTGCTTTAGGGGTATAAGGTGTTGGATTTAACTCTAACACCTTCCCTACTGTTGCACAAACTGGTGTTGGAATAGTAAAATATACTGTTCCAAACCCCTGCGCACCCCCGACAGCAAGTCGGGGTAAACAATTGCCTTGTAATGACATGCGGGGTAAAAGCATGCATTGTAATGGTGCACTACTGGTTGGGGGATGAAGTCCCCTTGGCTGCTGAGGGTCATTAAGCAGCCAAGCACCTTTAAGGTTGTGACAAGTAAGTCCCCTATAGCGGGACTGCTGAGACGTTGTCAGAGGCCCAGGCCCCTTTATCAAACACTCTGCAAAGGGGCCTCCAGGCACACTACTGGTTGGGGAATTAAGTCCCCATGGCTGCTGAGGGTCGTGGTGGGCCAAGAACCCCTACTGTTGCCACAAGTAAGTCCCCCACATCCAAATTGCTGAACCATCATTGGACGCCCCACCTCCTTTCTCAGCCACTCTGCAAAGGGGCCTCCAGGTGCACTACTGGTTGGGGGATGAAGCCCCCTTGGCTGCGAGGGTCGTTGGGGTCCAAGAACTCATATTGTTTTGTCAAGTAAGTTCCCCACAGTTGTACTGTTAAGACATCATTTTAGGGCATGCCTCCTTTCTCAATCACTCTGCAAAGGGGACTCCTTGCACACTACAGGTTTCAGCCGCGATCGCTCACTCTCGATCTTGCTCACCTACGACACAAAAAAATGCCAATCTTTTGTGGACTTCAGAGCTTATCGGTAACTCTGCATTGTCTGCAGAACTCGGAGTTGCCGAATTCCGCAAACTCCACAAGTGTAGTAGAATTTTATGCCCCAGACTATTAATATACCAAAGGTAACATGGATGTTATAGTTAGGAAATAGAATTCTTTTTAAACTTACAAATTCACTGAAAAAAACAAAGGTTACAGGTGCATTATAGTTGGGAAATAGAATTAAAAAACCTTAGAAATTCTCTGAAAAAAACCAAAGGTTACAGGGAAGTTATAGTTAGTCTCAGATTTCACTTGTACAAAACCATCGAAATTCAGAAGTTATATTTACCTGAACTAACTATATCTTACGCCCCCACAACGACCTGCTTATGACCTCACATATTACATAACTCATGACATGGTCAATGACATCACTGATGGCATCCTAAATGATATCACTGATTACATCATCCACACAATCACTCACACACCCATAGAACCTCTCTTATACCTACTCCCACTGACACTGATCCCCTCACATACCAATTCACAGACCAATACCAGCACTCACACATCCAATCACTCATCCGTTGAGTCACTCACACATCCACTCACTCATACAGCCACTCAGACACCTACTAACTCACCCATACAGCCACTCATGCACCCACCTACTCACCAATACAGCTACTCACACATCCAATCATACAGCCACTGATACACCTACTCATACACCCTTACAGCCACTCACACACACACTCAATCACCCATACAGAAACTCATACAGCCACTTACTTAATCATACAGTTACTCACGCACCCACACACTCACCCATACAGCAACTCACACTGCTACTCACTCACCAATACAGCTACTCACACACCCACTATTTTACCCATACAGCTATTGAGACAGCCACTCACTCACCAATACAACCCATCACACCTACACCCACAGAACCATCTACATACCCATTCACACATCCATACAACCACTCACACACCCACTCACCCTTACAGCTACTCACATAGACACTCACTATCCAATTTCAGCCACTCACACCCATTCACTTACCTATACACATACTCAAATAGCTACTCACTCACACATACAGGCAGTCACACAACCACTCCCTCACCGATAAAGCTGCTCACTTACACACTTAGTCACCCATACAGTCATTCACACACCCATTCACACAGCTGTGCAGCCACACACAGCCATTATCTAGCCATAGAGCCACTCACATACCCACTCACTATTTAAAACAGTTACTCGCATAGCCACTCACAAAGTCATACAGCTACTCACATGTCCACTAACACATCCATACAGACACTCAGACCAGGGCCAGACTAGCAATATTGGCCCCTGTAACAAAAGTGGCAGCTGTGTTTGAAACTAGCACCAGAACCGGTGCTTCTCAGTAGCCTCATTCAACTTTCCCCCCACCCCCCAGGGTCAGTACATTCTCACAGCCATTGAGATGAGAAATGTTTGAAATGGTATGACTAATAACGAATAGAGAAAGAATAGTAATTTAACTTATGCAGTAGCTTAGTATATATCTTTAAGTCTCAGGAATGTTTACGAAACACCTACACTATTTGGATGATGTCATCAATAATGTCATTTGAGATGTCATGTCATCAGTGATACCACTGACCATGTCATCAGTGATGTAATATGTGAGTGAATAATAAGTAGAACATTGAAGGGGTGTAAATTATAGTTAGCTCAGGTAACTATAACTGCTGAATTTCTTTGGCATTGTACAAAATGTGAGCCTAACTATAATATCCATGTCCTTTCAGTTTTTTCAATGAATATATACATACATATATATATATATTATCTATTTGGTAAGAAAGGCGAGGATCTTCTGCCACTGGCTCGAGTGCGGAATATAGTATATATATATATATATATATATATATATATATATATATATATATATTACCTACTGGCGGTCGACAGTAGGTATATATAGTTAGGATTTTTTCTCTATGGAACTTTTGAAATTTCTATGTCTAATAACTTTTGCGTTTGTGGACGGAATTGGCTGAAAGTTTCAGGAAAATGGCACATTTTGTTTCTGAGCAGCCCCTGAAAATTTGGGGGGGGGTTCGTCAAGGGGGGGCCCGAGAAAAAAGGGGGGTCCCAAAACGCGTTTTTCCCATTCATTTTTCCATAGGGCGTTTGGCCTCACTTTTAGCTCGAACGGCTGAATGGATTTACACGAAACTTGGCAAAATTGTAGGGACTGTTAGCCCGATGTGCTTTTGCTGGGTCTCAATATATGTGCTCCAGTGGATTTTGAGGAATTAACGTTTAAAAAAACAGATATATCTGTGACAGCGTCCCGGATAGCGCTCCAGATCGCGTACTTTTCGCGTAACGGAGCTTAGCGAAGCGAAGCTGATTGGCTCTCCGGTGTCTGTCAACATTCTAAACAGTCCGGTGCGGCCGCCGTCTTGTCTCTCGGTAGGATCGAGAGACAAGAGGAGGAGAAAAACGAAGGGGGAATTTAATGAAAGGGGGCAAGGTAGACCCCTCTTGACCCCCTAGGAATGATGTTGGGGTTATTAAAGGGTCCCGTGGGGCAAATAAAAATAATTTGATTTTTCGCGGTAGAAGCGCTTCCCGGTTCGCGAACCGGGTCGCAAACTGGTAGCGAAACGGGAATTCGCCATTTTGTGTTTCGATTTAATTAAATTACAAGATGGAGGACAAATAATGTGAGAAATGGGTATAAGAGGGTACGGGAGAAGTATCCTGACCCCCTATGTTTTCTGAGGGTGGTTGAGGAGGTTCATATATGTTGATACTTGTCTTCCAGCGGCTGCGCGTGAGCATTTTTTTTTTTTTTTTTGCTGCGTGACGTCTGGTAACGTTCGATTCGAAGGAAATCAGGAAGTGTTGACCGCCATTTTGACACTGCGAGTAAATATATTGTTAAAAATAATTGGTATAAATTAATCCGTATTGATAAACATTGTCTGCGCCATCTTGCTTTTTTTCCAATGCCACACTTTTGTCGTCCATGGCAGCCATTTTAGATGCCTTTACCAGACCCACTCTCTGCACGCCGCCGTTCGTGACGTCTGTTAACGTTCGATTCGAAGGAAATCAGGAAGTGTTGACAGCCATTTTGTCAGTGCGAGTAAATATATTGTTAAAAATAATTGTTATAAATTAATCCGTATTGATAAACATTGTCTGCGCCATCTTGCTTTTTAGGTTTTGCCTGGCGAAAGCTGCGCTCTGCGCAGCTTTTTCGCGCAGGCGAAAACCTGATGAGAACTGTAGTGTGGCTTTGGGTCGGCCCTCGTCATTCATTGGCTGGCTCCATAAATGGAGCCTAGCCATTGGACGAGGGGCCTGTCCGTCAATGCCGGACCAGACACGGGGGCGTTCCCGACATTCTTTGGCTTTTGCCGACGTCACGCGACGTCAGGCGAAAGCCGGGAACGCCCCCGAATCTGTTCCGGCATTGCCGGCACTTCTGCGTCTCTCCTCCCCCGTTTCCCGCCCCGTGACTGGCCGGCCGGCCAATCCTAGCGCGGCCGGCCGGAAGTGCCCGCCCCCCGCAGCCCGGGGGAAGAAGGAAGACGGCAAGAAGTATGGCGGCACCCGCGGGGCTCCCGTGGCCTGGAGGGAACCCCGGGAGATGCGGAGGACGTTGCCGGTCTCCCATGCCGAAGAGGGAGACCGGAGAAGTGCCAGAGAGATTGCCGCCGTCGACGTTGCCGGTCTCCCATGCCGAAGAGGGAGACCGGAGAAGTGCCGCCGTCGCAAGGTGCAGGTGAGTCGATTTGTTTGTTTTTTTTTCCCCTCCTCTCTTCCCCTGCCTTCCTGCCCCAACCTCTCTCCCCCTGTCTCCTACCTTCACTCGTCGCTCGTCATGTCCTCCTGCAGCTCATCGTCCACCTACCGCTCCTCGCAGCGCTACAGCGCTTTCGGTTCCATTGTTTCTTTAAAAAGGAAAAAAAAAACATACAGAAAAAACGTTGCCGAACGTTGATGTGGTGAAACGCCGGTTTACCTGATGCTGTGTGAATCGGGCAGAGCACACAAAATGGCGGCCGCCGCTCGCCTCGCTGAAAGGAAATTTGCTGTCGCTGCTACAAACACGCTGGTGGCACTAGAGATGTCAGAGCACCTGCAATCACTGCTCCGACCCTTCTTCCACACAAAACCATCTCCGCAACTGCTGCCGAGGAACAATACCGGGCTGTAATCAGAGTCGGAGCTCCACAAACGCAAGGAGCTCATGGAGGAGCTTCCATCTACAAGCGGCGCGCGACCACACCCCGCATAAAACATAACACTTAATCTGCAAAACGTATTAGTCGTAAACCCCATGTTCAAACTTTCGTCTCCATGATAACTTTTCACCACTGGGTTAAATTAATAACTTGGCTTCTTTCAGCAAATTCTATGCCAAATGGTAAGGTATATGCATAAATCACGACTATAAGTTATATGCATAAATCACAACCATAGATCTCCCCCCCCCAGCCCCCCCACTCCCCCAAAAACTTTGTAACAAATGCATCGTGGGTGAAGGAGTATCACACGCTTAAATTGTGGATTTCTAATGCCATCGCCCGCTCTTTGGGGTGCGGTACCAGTGGATGTCGGGCAGCTTTGATCACATGTAAGCGCAGTCCTCTCCTGAGAGACTTCTTCTCTGGATGGGCAGAGTTCGCGGCTGGCTGGGGTAGGGTACAAGTTGGTTCAGATGGAGGCCCAAATGGTCTATACTCTAGCCTGGCTGTGACCTGAACTCTTCTCTGTAGGCTACGCCAGGAAACACGGCATGAAGATAACCAAAAGAACTGTGCATGTCTTCCCTGCCAGCTGTAGCAGAAGGGTTTGGCCTCCTTCCTAGTTGCACTGGCTGTTGCTAATTCAGCTTCCTGTCTAGGGCAGTGGGGCATGCATGTTTAACGTGTTCTGGTGAAGGGATTGACATACTTGTGCCAAACTATTGTTTCTTAGTCAAACAATATGCTCACGCTCCCCAGGTATCCACCTGCATCCCTGGTGGAGTCATACTGGAACAATTTCAGAGTGATTGAGAGCAATTAACATTACACGGCAGAAATCATAGAGACTCAAAAATACAAGCTTCATTTGAAGGAAAAGTATAGCAAATGTATTCAACAGGAGAGAGGTAAGGGTGTAAGTAGTAGCTGGTGGTCCATTTGGGAGCTCATAGGCAGAAAAATATTATGAAACAGTGGTGTGGTGATACATTGTCATTTACAGTAAATACGTTTATATTGAAATGGCAACTGAATTTGCTCATGCATACAGTTTTACTAATTAAACGACGTAGGTCTGAAGCTCCACTCTGAAGCTCCACTCTGAAGCTCCACTCTGAAGCTCCACTCTGGCTGCAGAATCAGAGTGGAGCTTCAGAGTGGAGCTTCAGAGTGGAGCTTCAGAGTGGAGCTTCAGAGTGGAGCTTCAGAGTGCAGATTCAGAGTGGAGCTTCAGACTGCAGAGTGGAGCTTCAGAGTGGAGCTTCAGAGTGCAGAGTGGAGCTTCAGAGTGCAGAGTGGAGCTTCAGAGTGGAGCTTCAGAGTGGAGCTTCAGAGTGGAGCTTCAGAGTGGAGCTTCAGAGTGGAGCTTCAGAGTGCAGAGTGGAGCTTCAGAGTGGAGCTTCAGAGTGCAGAGTGGAGCTTCAGAGTGCAGAGTGGAGCTTCAGAGTGCAGAGTGGAGCTTCAGAGTGCAGAGTGGAGCTTCAGAGTGGAGCTTCAGAGTGGAGCTTCAGAGTGGAGCTTCAGAGTGGAGCTTCAGAGTGGAGCTTCAGAGTGCAGAGTGGAGCTTCAGAGTGCAGAGTGGAGCTTCAGAGTGCAGAGTGGAGCTTCAGAGTGCAGAGTGGAGCTTCAGAGTGGAGCTTCAGAGTGGAGCTTCAGAGTGGAGCTTCAGAGTGGAGCTTCAGAGTGGAGCTTCAGAGTGGAGCTTCAGAGTGGAGCTTCAGAGTGCAGAGTGGAGCTGCAGATTCAGAGTGGAGCTGCAGATTCAGAGTGGAGCTGCAGAGTGCAGATTCAGAGTGCAGAGTGGAGCTTCAGAGTGCAGATTCAGAGTGGAGCATCAGAGTGCAGAGTGGAGCTGCAGAGTGCAGATTCAGAGTGCAGAGTGGAGCTTCAGAGTGCAGATTCAGAGTGGAGCTTCAGAGTGCAGAGTGGAGCTTCAGAGTGGAGCTTCAGAGTGCAGATTCAGAGTGGAGCTTCAGAGTGGAGATTCAGAGTGGAGCTTCAGAGTGGAGCTTCAGAGTGGAGCTTCAGAGTGTCAAGAGCAATGCCAATAGCTCTAACTTTAACAAAGGCAAAACCATTGCATTGTAAATGCTTGTTTAACAATGCCACACTTTTGTCGTGTACGGCAGCCATTTTAGATTCCTTGACCAGACCCACTCTCTGCACGCCGCCGATCCTCAGCATGGCTCCCCACCTTCGCAAGCATCTCCCCCATGCACTGGTCACACACGCTCTCTCTCTCATGCATGGGCCATAAACCTCCTCCCATATGCGCTGCTCTTCCCTGAGAATCACACCCCGTGCTGAGGAAAATTCAGCCCAGATTACAACCGATGCCCAGGCTGCTGGCACAAGACGCCACTTAGTTCCCATCTTGAACGGTTACCAAATAAAGAGACGGGCGCTGGAAGCAGGAACACAAGAACAGAGTTTTATTTCTCAAGAGGAGATCCTGTCATTTCAAAACATACATACATACACACAAACTCGGGCGGGGGGAGACAGTAAATGTATTATATACAAAAATCCAAGACAAAACATAGAACAGTTGCTGGACAAAAAGATCTCTTCCTGCATGCTGCGCATCCTTAGCATCCTACTTAATTCATCTGGGGGCTGAGCTCTTTTTACCTTTTTCTTCTCTCTTATCGTTGGCTGCCTTCGCTGGTGGCTTTGGTTGCAAATACTTACACCTTTGCCAATTGGTCGGGAACTAACCTGGTCGGGCTAATACTCAGGGGGGATCTTCGAATCATTTTTAGCGAATGGGTTTCCAGGCTGAGACAACGGTAGGTGTCAGTCGGGAGAACAATGGGGCAGCTTTGAGTTTCGTGTCTATGAGGGTGCGAGAAGGAGGTGGTAAATCTTAAACATTGGCAACATTCCTAGTCCTCCAGACGGAGGGTACTTGGGTAAACCTTACCTCGGAATATTCCTTAAACTTTCCCTATTTAGTTAAACGTTTGAATTTATTCATTGGTGCACGTCATTCTTGGTTGTATTATTCGGGGTGCCAAGCGAAGTCATATTCTGTCATCCTGTAATAACCCGTCAAGTTTCTGCTTCAGGCTGCCCTCCCAAGCGCTGGGTTCAGAGAGAGACATAGTCATTGTTTGCTCGTCGTGTATAGGCACCATATTCAAACCCTTTTTCTCATCCCATCGGCCGTTAAGTCACCATTTTTCCGTACTATAATCGACGTTCCGAAGTGACCTGCAGAAAAGAGGGAAAAAGAAGGGGCGGGGGCAGCGTTTAAAACACATCAGCGAGCATAAACCCGAAAAGGCTTTTACTTACTACGTACTCGGCCTATCTCCACGGGATGCAGTCCCTACCATCTCGGCGTTTAAGCCCAGGGGGGACCGGTAATGTGGGAGAGATAATTATCGTAGGCCTGTGGATAGCATAGGTCGCCCAAGTGTGGCATTACGGATCGTGTGCAGGGGAGGGTCAAAACAAAGGACAGGCGGTGTAAAGTGGAAGCGAGTTCGTGCTCTCCTTTGAGGAAGGGAGATAACCTACAGTGGTACGGGGTTGTTTTCGTTCGTACTAGGGGGGCCAGGTGACATTCCTTTGGGGTGGCTTAGGGGCATTTAAAACAACTTCCCTGATACAGGTAGCATATAAAGTAGAGGCTAAATACCAGGATCTTTATCGATTGCTTTATGCTGTACAAAAATAAAAAACACATACAACAAACCTGGACCATTCATATTTGCAATGTTTCTGCGTACTATACTTTTTAACCCTTAACTAATCGAGCTGCTTCATTTCACCTGCTTTTTATTTTTTAATTTTTTTTTTAAATCGGAAACAGTGGCCATTTATTCGAAACTTACCAATCTACGCGTTACAACTACGTTTGCTTTTTCAAAAACCTTTAATAAAAATGTTGGTGCACAAATACGGGCCTACAACCCCGTGGGCCGGCCACGGAGCAGGCTGGAACTGTAAATGGGGGTATTTATTTGTGGAAAACATAACAGAGTCAGTGGTCGTTGATTTCATAGTAAAAAGTGCGACAAGTGCAACAAAATCATATCGATAATTCATTGTGAGCAAGTACCAAAAGTGTCGACAATTCGAACCTTCAATAAATACAGTAATCAATGATGCATTAGAACTTAATATCAATTCATTGTCCAAACGTGTAATCAGTACCCGTCCCATGTCAATTCATTGTTCGAACGTTTAATCAATACCCATCCCGGATCAATTCATTGTCCGAACATATAATCAGTCTTATCCCATATCAATTCATGTGCTAAAAACTGCATACATATCTCATGATATCAAGGCTGAGCAATCGGGGCACAACAAGGAGTTGAGAGTTTCATTTGTACCGGCGCCATTTTGGGTGAGGTCAGGAAGGTCCAAGTATAGTCAAAATGTCTCCACCAACTCGTGGTTGGACCGGGACCTCTTTCGGCAGTCCAAAAGTTTTCGTTGAAGGGTAGCAGAGGGGACTGGCGACATGAACCATCAGTCAAAGTGGGGTGGGAGGCAACAATCTCCCTACCGGGTCATACTGGTGTCCCACCGGAACTGATCAAGTTGGTAGTCTTGCAGGATTTTGGTCATTTCAAGACTGAGGCCGGCGCCGGCATGAGCGCGCCGACGTCCCGCGGCTACGTCGTGGTCGTTCCGTGGGTGATCATGGCAGTCATTCCCCATCGGGGGTGTCTGCGGGGGTCGGGGGCCCCCGTGGATCTTATAGAATCTTCAAAGTTGAGGAGAACGTTTCTGGATGCAGGACTCATTTTCTAGCTGAACTCAGAAGCGCCGTTGCACCGCAACAGTGGATGAGACCCCCGCTAGGTGAGCGGAGCATCATTGCCTCGCAATAGTGGACGAGACCTTTTGTTGGGTGAGTGGAGCGTTAGGGGTGCAGCTGCCTCTCCCTCCCAGCGCACCCCACGCCGACATCTGGCGTTGATATCCGTGATGTCCGAACCAGGCGATAAGAGGGGGGGGGTCGGAGGCAGAGGCAAGACATCCCCCCGTGGCCTGCAGGGCGCCGCTTCAGGACCGAACGGGGAGCTCATACCAAGCCGGGGCCAGACCAGGAGATACGAGGGGAGGGGGGGGGGGGGGGTCGGTGGCATGTGCAAGACATCCCCCCCCTGTTGTCGCAGCCATTATTGAAGAAAGAAGAGGGATCCCGTCGGCCTCGGCTCCTCTCCTGGCCCAGGGGGGGGGGGTCTGTGGCATGTGCAAGACATCCCCCCCCGTTGTCGCAGACATTATTGAAAAAAGAAGAGGATGGGACAAGGGATCCGTCGGCCTCAGCTCCTCTCCTTGCCCACCTTACGCGACGACCTCCCCGGCCGACGGCTGCCAGCAGGACTCGCCCTACACGTGCCGAAGGCCTCGTCTTCCGGATGGGCGTAGCCGCGAACCTGTTGCACTTCGGGAGTTTCCGGAATGGGGGTAGGTATCTGCTGATTTGTATCTATTTCATGTTACCGTTATTGGGCGTGGCGGGCGGTGGGACAGACATGCTTGGAGCAGTGGGGGGGTGGCGGAGCCTAGCTACCTCGTGGCTGCCGTAACGTGAAGCTTGGCTTCTCTCACCACTTTCATGTTTCTTATTTCTAGCGAAGTCAAAAACTCATCAGTGGCCTACTGATTTTGTTCGATTTCTTTCCCTTCCTTTTCAAGTGTGTTTCATGCTAAAGTTTCTGTTTAACAGGATACAGTGATTACTTCGTATTTTACATATGTCTTCTTTATTAGGGGTACCCTCCGGTTGAGCCAGATGATGTACCTCTAATAAATGGTCCGGGTGGAACTAGTTTATCAATCAGTGGGGAGTAGATGGGCATGACAGATTACAACGGGGGACAAAGGTCCGCATTACCCACCCTTCACTACTTGCAAAGACTAGAAAGAATATTTCTATTCCACGTTATTTGCAAACAGAGAATACCTCGAAAGAACTATTTCTTGAACAATAAATGTCCAGCCAATCAATCAATCAGTGGGGAGAAAAACAGGCATGACGGATTACAACGGGGGACAAAAGTCCGCATTACCTATCCTTCACTATCTGCAAAGGGAGACAGAATATTCCTATTCTTCTCTGTTTGTAGACAGGGAATATCTCAAAGAGCAATAATCGATAAAAAATTAGTAGGATTATAACACTTTAATAACTTATAAATATATACATCGCAACAAAAACAGTAAACACCTTAAAACATTTTTTATTAAAACAGAAGCAACAATGACAACTAACAGCAGTGATATCCTGGGCGGGTGATGGAACTGGGATTGTTAATGGAAAAACATCTACAGAGAAAGCTATTGGTGAATTATACTTCTCCGGAAATTTAAAACTCACAAATGTTTCATTTGTGTAATCGTTTCACAAACATGTACATTAAAAAACTAAATATGCTCCACTGTTTTAGAAAATCTTTACAACTTGCTAGATCACCCTTTAAAGTTACAACTACGAAAACCTACTTACTTAAGCTGTTGAATTCGGCTTCAAATGTAAAGCATAAGTTCAAGCTAGCATATCATATGTCTAAAAGGTTTAACATAATTGATATGCAAATTTAAATACTACCCTTTCTTAATGGTGACACCTTATCTCTCCAATATCCCACAATTTCCATGAGCAAAGCAAAAGAAATTCTGAGGCCCTGAAGAAATAAGGCTTACTGTGGGGTTCAACTCAATCTGGTGTTTGGGAGATTTCATGTTTTAGGGTGATATTCTGTGACAGGGTGCAGGCACCAGAAGAATTTTAGCCTAGTTCATTACATTGGAGAATGAGGGTCTGGGAAAATATCTAATCTGGTGAAGAACCATTCCTTCTTTAAACCCTATGGTGACCAACTATAATTTATTCTCTATTTCGTTCCCTTGCCATAACAAAATAAAAGTCTTGGGTTATTTATGGAAGGGAATACTTTTTGTTTCTTCCAATTTTTAAAAGAAAAGAGGAGGGGGGGCAGCGTTCAAAGCACATCAGCGTGCATAAATACGAAAATGCTTTTACCTACCACGTACTTGACATTTTACAGCTCTTCATATTTGCTATTAAAAACCATTGAAATTCACTGAAAAAACCATAGGTTATAGACTATATATAGTTAGGGATTAGCATTTACAAAACCTTAATTTACTCGCACAAAACCATAGAAATTCGCATATATAGTTAGTTGCATGACATCACTGATGACATCTCAAATGACATCACTGATGACATCACTGATGACATAACAAATGACATCACTGATGACATCTCATTTGATATCAATGGTCACATCACTGATGATATCATTCATGTGACAATACAATGCATCTCCTCACACTTTAATATAACCTCTGTTACATCAAGTGTAAAATACAGAATATAATTTTTTAAACCATTGACACACCAATACTAGTTACTACATACGCACTCACTGATTTCTATGTCTACACACACATTCACTCATTCACCCATACATCATTCATACATACAATCACTCATCTTTATAACACTATCATATGCACTCATACACCTATACAGACACTCACACTCTGCCACTCATCCATGGAGTTACTCACACACCTAGTCAGTCCTGTAAAGAATCAATCACACTTCCATTTTCTAATCAATACAGTTAAACATAGAGTACCTTACATTTTCAAACATATACTAACACATACTTACTCTCTTATACAATCAATGATACAAGAACACATTGATCTGCACAGAGTCACACATCTCCCAGCCAGCCACACACACACTCAGTCTCCCATACAAATACTTGGACAATCAATCAATAACCCATATAGTTACTCATATAGCTACTGATCAACACATGCAGCAGTTTACAGAACAACAGACATAATGATGCACAAATTAAGACAGTTTAGTCACTAACCCATGCACTCAGTGAGACACATTTAATCACTCACTCACTCATGCACCTACTAAATCCTTCATCCAGACACTTATACATCCACTCATTCTTCAATATGTAAGACATATTTTAACTGTACAGAAACAGACAGTCACTGGATGTTGTTATCAGTGATGTCATCAGTGATGTCATTTGAGATGTCATCAGTGATGTCATCAGTGATGTCACTGACCATGTCATGAATGATGTAATATGTGACATCATCAGCAGTGGATTGCGGGTGCGCGATATATAGTTATTGCAACTAACTATATATGCGAATTTCTATGGTTTTGTGCGAGTAAATTAAGGTTTTGTAAATGCTAATCCCTAACTATATATAGTCTATAACCTATGTTTTTTTCAGTGAATATATATATATACATATATATATATATATATATATATATATATATATATATATATATATATTCAATGAAAAAACCATAGGTTATAGGCCATATATAGTTAGGAATTAGCATTTACAAAACCTTATTTTACTCGCATAAAACCATTGAAATTCCATATATAGTTAGAAGCGCTAACTATATATCGCGCACCCGCAATCCACTGCTGATGATGTCACATATTACATCATTCATGACATGGTCAGTGACATCACTGATGACATCACTGATCACAACATCCAGTGACTGTATGTTTCTGTAAAGTTAAAATATGTCTTACATATTGAAGAATGAGTGGATGTATAAGTGTCTGGATGAAGAATTTAGTAGGTGCATGACTGACTGTATGAGTGAGTGATTAAATGTGTCTCACTGAGTACATGGGTTAGTGACTAAACTGTCTTAATTCGTGCATCAGTATGTTTGTTGTTGTGTAAGCTGCTGCATGTGTTGATCAGTAGCTATAAGAGTGGCCATATGGGTTATTGATTGGTTGCCCAAGTATTTGAATGGGAGGCTGAGTGTGTGTGTGGGTGGCTGGGAGGTGCGTGACTCTGTGCATAGATGTGTAAGCAGTTGATTCACTAGGAGTATGAGTTCAAGAGTGCATGTGGAAACAGCTATATGGGCGGTTGACTGTGCATGGGTGTGTTGGTGAGTGAATGGATTTCTCATTGCTACATGTGCAAGTAAGTACGTATGTAAAACACAATACATGTGAGAGTTGAGATATATAAATAACTGAACATAAGAGCCAGTGAATGTGTGAGTGGCTGTATCGATCACTGTGAGCTTGTATCAGGGATTATATAAGAGAGTAAATATGTGTTATTATATGTTTGAATAAGTAAGATGTGTATAACTGTATAGTTGAGGAAATGGAGGTGTGATTGATTCTTTGCATGACTGACTAGGTGTGTGAGTAACTCCATGGATGAGTGACAGTCTGTGAGTGTCTGTTTATACTGAGTGTATGTAAGGTTATATTAGAGTCTGAAGAGGTTCATTGTATTATCACATGAGTGATGTGATCAGTGATGACAAATGAGATGTCATCAGTGATGTCATTTGAGTTGTCATCAGTGATGTCATCAGTGATGTCATTTGAGATGTCATCATTGATATCATTTGAGTTGTCATCAGTGATGTCATTTGAGATGTCATCAGTGATGTCATCAGTGATGTCACTGACCATGTCATGAATGATGTAATATGTGACATCATCAGCAGTGGATTGCGGGTGCGCGATATATAGTTAGCGCTTCTAACTATATATGGAATTTCAATGGTTTTATGCGAGTAAAATAAGGTTTTGTAAATGCTAATTCCTAACTATATATGGCCTATAACCTATGGTTTTTTCATTGAATTTTCAAGGTTTTGTAAATGCAAATTCCTAACTATATATCCACTATAACCTATGGTTTTTTCTGTGAATTTCATTGGTTTTTTAATAGCAAATATGAAAAGCTTTAAAATGTCAAGTACGTGATAGATAAAAACATTTTCGTATTTATGCACGCTGATGTGCTTTGAACGCTGCACCCCCCCTCCCCTCTTTTGCCTTAGTAGTACTCTCTCTTTGCAGATACTGAAGGGTAGTTAACACAGGCCTTTACCCCCGTTGTAATCCGTCGTGCCTCCTTGTCTCTCCATTTGATTGATTGTTGTCCAAGCATTTACTGTTTTAGAATTGGTTCTCTTTGGATCATTCTCTATTTACAAACAAGCACAAAGTCGCAATACTCTGTTTAGTCTTTGCAGATAGTGAAAAATCGTGTAAAAAAATAAAAGTAATCGAGCAAAATCAGTAGGCCACTAATTGGATCTCTTTTTGACCTCGCTAAAATAGAAATATTAGGAACAACCCTTCTTGAGAAATACGAAAATAGTGAGATGAACTGAGCTCCACACCATGAGGGCTGCAAGACAGCTCGGCTCCATCACCCATCCCGCACAAAATAACGACAAACCCTATGCAAATATTAAAAATATAGACAACACACCAGCAAAGAAACAGGGTAAAACATTTTATTAAAAAACTATTTACATAACGTTGGTTTATAAGATGATGTCAGTAGTGGACCGATGTGTGAATAGATCGAAAACAGCACAAGGCTCCAAGATCCGGATAGCAAGCTCCTGGATGTTGGGTGCCATAGTTTAGAGTTCTGAATTTCAGCCTTTTTCAATGCCTGTGCTTTGTTGAATCAAAATGGCGGCTTGACACAAAGCTGACTCAAGCGTTGTTACTGATGCTATGCAGACCAAAACTGGTTTTCAGTTTGTACATTTTTCTAGATTTTTCAATCCAAGTTTGGTTGACTTTGTAGAACGATGGCTTCAGATTTTCAACATACGGTGTGGTGGCGCTGACTGGGAGGGGGCGCTTCGCTCCTGCCCCCTCCCCAAGTAAGATTTTCATACGTGAAAGTACGTTAATGGTTTTGGTCCCTGAGATGCTTCGATGTCACTACCATTCTCAAATAGCATAAGTTCTGGATGTTGGGTGCCATAGTTAAGAGTTCTGAGCAGTGCTTGTAACACTGTCTGAAGCTTATTTCCACCTACTGCAGCTTCACTATTCTCAAAGTAAGTGAGTGTCGTTTGTGGACCTGACTGCATTAGAAAACAATGTGATATGTTACCTTCCTAAACAGCTTGACGGAGGCCCCTGAGGGGCGGTGTGATGGCCATGGACTCGGAGAAGACGCTTGGCTCCGACACCCTCCCCAAGTCTTATAGCACTGGTGTAGCCTGAGATCGCCCCCGACATAGGCGGCCGGCTCCCGGGGTCCGGCGGAACTTTTTGCCTTTTGATGACTCTTCAATTCTGGACCTTGTCCCACAATCCGTTTGACCTGAAGACAAGCTGTAGTGGGGCGCCCCTTTATCGTTTTAGTTGCCATTCCGCCCGCTTTTGCTACACTGTGCCTCTTCCGCCATTCAGCTGTTTACCGCCCGCTCTTGCGACTACAGCGTCTCGCTCACCATGTAGTTGAGATGCGCCCGCTCTTGCGGTGCAGCGATAGGCGGCTGCCACAGGACTCTCAAAATGGCGGCCGGCTCTTCGGTTTTGGGCCTGGTCCACTAAAATGGCCCTGGGACACCTTGGAACTCGGACGCTTGTCTGCTAGGGCTTGGGTCCCATTCTCGAAAAGCGTCCCCTCAGCCGTGAAGATTCTACAAAAGTCTTGGGGGCCTCCGACTCCCGCAGGCTTCTGGTGGGGAGCGGCTGCCATGATTGCTCGTGGAATGGCCACGACGGAGCTACGAGATGGTAGTGGTCTCATGCTGACGCCAGCTTTAGTCTGAAACATCCAGAAACACTGTAGACTACCAATTCGATCAGTTCCGGTAGCGCCCCAACATGACCCGGAAGAGAAGAACTTGCCCTCCCCTCTTTGACTGATGGTTCTTGTTGCCTGTCCCCTCTGTTGTCATTTAACAGAACTTTTTCGACTGCTGAAAGGGGTTGTGTTCTGAACGCTGGTTGGTGGAGACATTTAGACTATATTCTTGACCTACGTTGTCGCGTAATGCGTTTTATGACACGCCGCGTTAGCGCACCCGGAAGTGATCCGAGGCGCGGCGCGCAGCGCGTAACGTAAGCATAACAGGTCATGTGACTTGTTAATAAAACTTTTCATTGGTTCATTTTACTTTTGTTAATTTAATGATGAAAAGCTTGGTCATATGACCTAAAAATTACGCTTTTTATTATTTTCGAACAATATTTTTTTTTCAAACATATGTTATAATATTCCAGGCTAATGTACTTTCCCGGAAAATTTACAACTGTCTTGCAAGTAAAATATATTCCTTTTTCGAGAAAAAGGGCGTTTCTTCCTTCCATGACGGAGCCCTTGAGTAAAAGAGATTCGGCCTGCTGTCTTAGTCGCCGATACGCCTGATTATCAGATTCTTATCGATCACTTTATGTTGCAGACATGAAAAACACAACTGCCCTTGACCATTTATCTTTACTGCGTTCCTACATATTATACCTTTTATCCGTCATGTAATTGGACTGCTTTATTTCACTTGCCTTTTACTGATTCGAAAACAGTCACTAAAAGTAAAAACTTTACAAATGAAAATACTACTACCGTGTTTTGTTTTAAAAACCTTTATTGTGAAAATGTCAGTATACAAATACGGGCCTATAACCACGTGGGCCGGCCACGGAGCAAACTGAAATCGTATATGATGAGGAGACATTTACACTGTAGAAGAACGTAACGAGCGGGCCATTAGGTGACAAGAACAAAGGTGTCTAACAGTTGCGGAATCGGTGGACGTACATTTTGTAATTAAAATACGACAGGGCCACTTACAATAACATTTTCTAGATATACATTTGCGGGCAAAGAGTTACGAGTCCCATTTATACCGGCGCCATTTTGGGCGAGGCCGGGCAGGTCCAAGATATAGTCAAAATGTCTCCACCAACCATCGGCCAGACCAGAACCCCTTTCGGCCCTTTATGCTACAAGATGGTGTCTTCCATTCAGAAAATATTGGTGGCAGCATTTTGAAAGGAAACAGAAACAGCCGTTCTCCTAGTGAGTTTCACATTGTTACATTTAGGAAGAATGTTGAAAAGTAGTATGTGGAAAATCTGAAGCCATTTTTCTACAAACTCTCAATCAGACTTGGATGGAAAAAAAAAACCTGAAGAATGTACAAACTGAAAACCAATTTTTGTCTGTATAGCACCAACAGTAACGCTTGAGTCAGCTTTGTGTCAAGCCGCCATTTTTATTCAATCAATAGCGTCCCCCTGCACACATTCAGGGACCTGGTCGTGTCTTCAGATGAAACGCATTGTAGGAAAAGAAGCAGAAAGGAAAAGGAAAAAAGTTCCGCCGGACCTAGTGAAGCTGCAGCAGGTGCAAATAAGCTTCAGACAGTCTTACAAGCACTGCTCAGAACTCTCAACTGAGGCACTCAACATCCAGGACTTGCCATTCGGATCTTGGCGCCTTGTATTTTTGTTTTGTTTTTGATGGAGGGGAAACAACAAAAAACAGGCATTCAAAAAGGCTCAACAGTGCAGGGCGCCTTGTGCTGGTTCCGACCTATTCACACATCGGTCCACTACTGACATCACCTCATAAACCAACGGGGCACCCCACGCCGACTTTCGGCGCAGCATTGTAGGATGGCCACACCAGTGCGGCAATTTGCTGGACACCACCTCGGTGCCATCCAGATCTCGGCGCGTTCATTCAATCAATAGCGTCCCCCTGCACACATTCAGGGACCTGGTCGTGTCTTCAGATGAAACGCATTGTAGGAAAAGAAGCAGAAAGGAAAAGGCAAAAAGTTCCGCCGGACCTAGTGAAGCTGCAGCAGGTGCAAATAAGCTTCAGACAGTCTTACAAGCACTGCTCAGAAATCTCAACTGAGGCACTCAACATCCAGGACTTGCCATTCGGATCTTGGTGCCTTGTGCTGGTTCCGACCTATTCACACATCGGTCCACTACTGACATCACCTCATAAGCCAACGGGGCACCCCACGCCGACTTTCGGCGCAGCATTGTAGGATGGCCACACCAGTGCGGCAACTTGCTGGACACAACATCGGGGCCATCCAGATCTCGGCGCGTTCGACTCACTGTACCGCAACAGTGACCGCAACTCAGCTGGACACGCCGTCTTTCGGCGCAGCATTGTAGGATGCCACACCAGTGCGGCAATTTGCTGGACACCACCTCGGTGCCATCCGGATCTCGGCGCGTTCGAGTCACTGTACCGCAACAGTGACCGCAATTCAGCTGGACACGCCGTCTTTCGGCGCAGCATTGTAGGATGGCCACACCAGTGCGGCAATTTGCTGGACACCACCTCGGTGCCATCCGGATCTCGGCGCGTTCGAGTCACTGTACCGCAACAGTGACCGCAATTCAGCTGGACACGCCGTCTTTCGGCGCAGCATTGTAGGATGGCCACACCAGTGCGGCAATTAGCTGGACACCACCTCGGTACCATCCGGATCTCGGCCCGTTGTGCTGCCTTCGGCCTATTCGCACATCGGTCCGCTACTGACGCCGCCTCACGTGCCAACGGATTTTCTACGCTTTTTGTAGCCCTATGCCGCATAACAGGTCATGTGACTTGTTTATAAAACTTTTCATTGTTTCATTTTACTTTTAGTTTCCTAAAGATGGAAGGCTTGGTCATATGACCTAAAAATAACACTTTTCATTGGTTTAGAACATTTTTTTTCCCCAAACGATGAAAGCCCCACCTTGTTTCTGGATCATTCAGACTGAAGCTGGCGTCAGCATGAGAGCACCACCATCTCGTGGCTCCGTCGTGGTCATTCCGCGAGCAATCATGGCAGCCGCTCCCCACCGGAAGCCTGCGGGAGTCGGGGTCCCCCAAGACTATTATACAATCTTTACGGCTGAGGGGACGCTTTTCGAGAATGGAACCCAAGCCCTAGCAGGCAAGCGTCCGAGTTCCAAAGTGTCCCAGGACCATTTCAGTGGACCAGGCCTAAAACCGAGGAGCTGTCCGCCATTTTAAGAGCCATGTGGCAGCCGCCTATCGCTGCACTGCAAGAGTGGGAGCAACTCAACAACATGGTGAGCGAGACGCTGTGGCCGCAAGAGCGAGCGCAACTCAGCTAGATGGCCGCCACCTGGGGAGGCCCGTTCACGCCGGCTCCCCCACGCCCCCCCCCCCGGGCCGCCGCACGCCAATTTTCGGAGCAGCATTGTAGGATACCAAAACCAGTGCGGCAGTTTACTGGACATCACCTGGGTGCCTGTCGTACATGTTGTGTCAGCCATGTGACACTGGACACAGACCGCTACTGACGAGGCCTCCCCCCGCACCACCCGGGACGCCCCACGCTGTTTTTCTGTGCTGCATTGTAGGATCCCTAAACCAGTGCGGCACCCAGGCGACATCACCTGGGTGCCGCCCAGAACTCTGCACGTTGTGCTGCCTTGGGACTATTCGCACAACAGACCGCTACTGACGAGGCCTCCCCCCGCCCCACCCGGGACGCCCCACGCCAATTTTCGGAGCAGCATTGTAGGATCCCTAAACCAGTGCGGCACCCAGGCGACATCACCTGGGTGCCGTCCAGAACTCTGCACGTTGTGCTGCCTTGGGACTATTCGCACAAAAGACAGCTTCTAACCATTGTTGCTTTTTGTATTGAGAAATGTTTAAATGTTTTTAGTTTTTGTTCCGTTCGTTAAAGTTAGTAGTTAATAAAGTTTTATAACCTTATTTTGTTGGAGTGTTATCTATTTTTTTAAAAACGGGTGAATGGGGCCTTGAATCGGGTTATTGTCATGTGTGGGCTTTGGAAGTGTGCTGCTGCAGGATCGGACATTTCAAACTCAAATGCACGTTCTTTTTCTTACCTTTCCGAAGCATGGAGCGCAATAGCAGGCAGAGAAAGGGTGATGCACGTGTTGAACACTACCTGACCTGGCAAGTTGCTGGCAGTGCCCCCCCGCCCGCTCCTGAAAGAGGGCACACACACACCGCCGCCCCGAGTACTTCACAAATCTTTAAAAGACCATGCGCTTGTTCATGAGGCTTAAATGGTTTATCACCTCTTCTAGAACCCCTGCATCGACCCTCTGACGTTTCATGGAAAAATTACCATGTAACACAATACCAAGCCCTGTCAGCTGAAACCCCCAAGGAATCGTGGGGCATATTATCAAGGGGGTTTATCTCCGCTTTTTTGGCTTTAAAAACCATGAAAGCGGAGATAACATTATTTCCCTATTATCAAGCTGTCGCTAACACCAGTTAGTGACAGCTAAAAGGAGATAGCGACCATCTTGGGCCCCGCTTTGCATGTCAGTGATACTTATCACTAATGACATGCAAAGTGGCGTGCCAAGATGTTAGCGACTGGAAACAGTCCCTAACATCGCTACCTTCTATTACCAACTTTTGGAGATATTCGCGCTAAGCGCGAATATCTCCAAAATCTAACACCTGCCCTGAGCAGTTCTTAGCCATGTTATCCAATGGGAGGTGGATAACATGGCTAAGAGCATTAGGTCGATAATACATGAATATCGCTGACTTTTCTGCGATAATAGCAAGGTTTATCTGCGATAAAAATCGCCGATGTGCGGCGATAATTTTTGTCTCTAAACAAGTTAGAGACAAAAATTATCGCTAGTTGTTCGTAATATGCCCCCGGGTTTTTGCTTGCAGAAATCGGGAGGCGGGAGACTAGCACTGAAATCAGTACTCACACGCCTGAATCAGGAGGATTGGCATGTCTGAATTCTCTACAGCTGGGGCCATAAACTACATCCGCAGGGTTAGGTGATAGCCTGGGACCAGCCTGGCATCTAAAATGGCTGCCGTGCACGACAAAATTGTGGCATTCGAAAAAAGGCAAGATGGCGCAGCCGCTGGAAGAGATGTATCAACATATATCAGCCTCCTCAGCCACCCTCAGGAAACATAGGGGATTAGGATACGTCTCCCGCACCCCCTTATACCTAGTACTTTAATTAACGAAGCACAAAATGGCGAATTCCCGTTTCGCTACCAGTTTGCGGCCCAGTTCGCGGCCCGTGAAGCGCTTCTACCGTGAAAAATCATTTTTTTTTTATTTTCCCCACGGGACCCTTTAATAACCCCAACAACATTCCTAGGGGGTCAAGAGGGGGATACCTTGCCCCCTTTCATTAAATTCCCCCTTAGTTTTTCACCTTTTCTTCTCTCTCGATCCTACCGAGAGACAAGATGGCGGCCGCTCCGGACTGTCACGCAGCAAAAAAAAAAAAAAAGCTCACGCACAGCCGCTGGAAGAGATGTATCAACATATATCAGCCTCCTCACCCACCCTCAGGAAACATAGGGGATTAGGATACGTCTCCCGCACCCACTTATAACTAGTAATTTAATTTACGAAGCACAAAATGGCGAATTCCCGTTTCGCTACCAGTTCGCGGCCGCGCTTCTACCGTGAAAAATCATTTTTTTTTTATTTTCCCCACGGGACCCTTTAATAACCCCAACAACATTCCTAGGGGGTCAAGAGGGGTCTACCTTGCCCCCTTTCATTAAATTCCCCCTTCGTTTTCCACCTCTTCTTCTCTCTCGATCCTACCGAGAGACAAGATGGCGTCCGCTCCGGACTGTTTAGAATGTTGACAGACACCGGAGAGCCAATCAGCTTTCTGCGCGCAAAGTTCCGATAAGCGAAAAGTAAGCGGACCGGATCGCTGCCCAGAGCGCTGTTACAGATATATATCTTGGTTTGAACGTTAATTTCTCAAAAACTACTGGAGCACATATATTGAGACCTAGAAAAGGCACATCGGGCTAACAGTCCCTACAATTTTGCCAAGTTTCGTGCAAATCCATTCAGCCGTTCGAGCTAAAAGTGAGTCCAACCACCCTATGGAAAACTCAATGCAAAAAACGTGTTTTGGGACCCCCCTTTTTTCTCAGCCCCCCCTTGACGAAACCCCACCAAATTTTCAGGGGCTGCTCAGAAACAAAATGTGCCATTTTCCTGAAAATTTCAGCCGATTCCGTCCACAAACGCCAAAGTTATTAGACATAGAATTTTCAAAAGTCCCATAGAGAAAAAATTCTAACTATATATACCTACTGGCGATAGCCAGTAGGTAATATATATATATATATATATATATATATATATATATATATATATATATATAGATCAAATTTCAAAGCTTTATTCGACGTTTGTCATAAAAGCATCCTTCCTAACCCTATTATAATAAATACTACAGCTAAAAATACTTTCTAAAACACATATTAAACATTGACAGTCGAATGCTATACATGTTAAAAATACAAAAAAGTTTTTCCAATATTCATAAAAGTTATTTTTAAAAAGACAATTCATACAACGGAATGATTAGATAATAGCAGCCATATTTCATGTTGTTGTTGTATTTGACATTAAAGTGCGAGTGCGGATTGCCCAAGCCCAAGCAAGAAATTTAGCTACAGCAACTACAAATGGTGTAGAACAATCGGATTCTAGTATTCTGAGGGCTATCGATTGACTACGAGTACCAATATTTGAGCACACTGGCTTTAGCCATTTTCGCCTAGGGCTGGCATACAATGGGCAACAGAACAACAAATGGGAAATGTGCTCTATTTGATCCTTACAATAATAGCAATGTTCATCCCACATTGGAGACCAGTGCTTCTTAAAAGCATTCACTGGTAATGTTCCTATACGAAATTGGAAGTATAGTTTCCTGTCATGTGGTTGTTCGATTATATCCCAATATGTTTCGCATGACGGGTACATTTTTATATCAAAAAAGCGAGTTGACAATTTTGATTGGGATTCTTTACAGAACATTGTTAAATACACCATCTCCCAATATAGTTCTTTCAATTTTGCTTTCGAAGGAAAACTAGCCACATCATTAGTGCCCCATAGGTGTTCCAGCTTTAACTTTACAAGAAGTCCCCGTAGTTCTTTTAGCCATTCAATACATTGAAAACGATCAAACTTGACAACATCTGCCAGAGCTGCAGCATAATGGCTTAGCTCTGGAGTCACCATCAGGCGTCTCCAATACAAAAGTGGCCGCAGTCTAGCTATGTCCTCAATATTTTTTCTGCCAAGGTCCAGTTTCAGAGGAGTTATGGGTGTACTTTGGGGGACCATTACAAGCACTCGTAAAAATCTGTTTTCTGCGCACCCCAACTCTCCCAAGTTTGAAAACCCCCATAATTCGGATCCATATAAACAGGCGCCCAGTACCTTCATATTATAGATTTCAAGTGCACAGTTTACCGGCTTTGATAGCGAGGCTCGATGTTTTAAAGCAACTGCGCCTGCGAGCTGGCTAAACTACAATACTGTTGTGTTAATGTGCGATTCCCACTTCATGTTTCCCTGTAGAATGATGCCTAGGTAAGAAAAAGCATCCACTTTCTCTAGAGGGGTGCCTTTGTATTTTATTACACCTTTGAAAGTGGACTGATAATTTAGGCACATGAATTTAGTTTTGGTGGTATTCAGTTCAAGGCCCCTACTATCACAATATTCACCAAAGGCATCAACCACTTTTTGGAGACCGCTCGGCGTGCGTGAAAGTAAAAGCGTGTCGTCCGCAAACATTAGGACGGGGACGTGGGAGCCTGTTATAATTGGAGCGTCACATGGGGATTTCTTTAGATGGTCAACAATACCATTTATATAGATTGAAAATAGTGTTGGCGCTAGGACGCACCCTTGCCTTACTCCTCGTTCTACTGGGAAGGGGTCTGTTACTTCTCCCTGCTTGCCCCACCTGATTTTAGCAAAATTGCTTTCGTGGAGGCGAACTAGGAGAGTGAGGAGTTCCTGGCTTAATCCTACATCAGCCAAGGTCTGCCACAATTTTTCTCTAGGGACTAGGTCGAAAGCTGCTTTTAAGTCCACAAAAACGGCATACAATGAACCCTTTTTTAGTGTGACATTTCTCCAATAGATAGTTATGAAGTAAAGGACTTAGTCAACACTACTAGTCAGGGGGCGAAACCCTGCCTGGTAGGGTGACAGTATGTTCTTTTCGTCAATCCATTGTTGCAACTTGTTCTGGACTAGGCGCCCCATCAGCTTTTGTGCTGTGTCAATGAGACTGATGGGTCTGTAGTTTTTAGCTAGAGTTTTATCGCCTTTTTTAAATATAGGGATGATTTCTGCTCCCTTCCATGAAGCGGGCACTTCCCCTCCCATCGCCACTGCATTAGCCAACATTTTAAAGTAAGTACACCAGGAATTCCGGTCCGATAGAAATACGTCAGCCGGGATTCCATCCATGCCCGGAGCTTTTCCACCCGCTATACAATCCAATGCTTTGCCAACGTCCTTTTCATTAAATATTTGGTGTTTGAAGAAGATGGATGGGGGGGGGGGTGATCAGAAACATAGGATGGATTTCGGGCATACTGTGGTTTAAAAAACTCATTCCATTTATTTATAGCAACATAATTTTGTGGCTGGGCAGCTATCCCTCCCCTCTCCCATTTTACTGTGGCCCAAAATCGCTTGGAATCCTTGGCAGCACAGGCCTCCTTCAATTCATACCAGCATTCCTCATCCCAGCGTTTCCTGGCCTGTTTTTGGGTCTGTCTGTAGTTGTCTCTCGCCCTCCTAATTGCTATGGCATTGCCTGTTCTCAATTCCGTACTCAGGTTGAGTCGTGCCAACCTACAGCTCTTGTCATACCAACCTTGTCTTGTTGTTCTTTTTTTGCTTTGTTGGGATCTGCTGTTTTAATGAAGAAGCTTTGAATTTTGCAAAAGAGTTTTTCATGGGCCTCCATCATGTATTCTTGGAATTTAAGCTTCCCATAATGGGACTTGATGTTGTTTACTTCATTGACTACTATTTTTTTGAGGACCTCTAATTTTGCTACATCTTCTATTAGCATTCTCCATTTCAAGTGGCGTTGGTTATTCGAGCAAGCAACATCTTGCGTCACCATTCCATTTTTATTGGTGTGCACTGTAGTCTCATGATGGGAGTAAAGGGTCAATCGTAGAGGGTTGTGATCACTTTCTAATCTTTCTTCCACAACCATGTCTAGCATTTTATTCGAGACCCTTACATCCAATAATAAATAATCAATTCTACTAGCTGATCGGCCATTATCAAACGTGTTGTTCCCTTTTAAATCAGAGGGCGAGCGCCCATTTACCGCTCTCAATCCTCTTGCTAAGCAGAGACTCTTTAGCTGGATTGCCACTGCACTCCATTTTTTAATGGCAGGCAACTCCAACTGGGGTATTCCCCACTTGGCATCCTCCTCCTCAAACAAGATCCTGTCCTCTACACCCAAGGGTACAAAGGTGGCATTAAAATCCCCGCCCACTATTATGTGAGATTTTGGTGTTAACATTTCGATATTCTGCTCTAAAATTGTTACAACCTCTGAGGATTTGCCACTACCCACTCCCCTGGCATAAACATTAAACAGGACGAGTTCTTGGCCGTTTTCCCATACAATATTAAGTGCCATGATGTCATTAGATGGTACAGATCGTTGTTTTATTGTACAATTCAGGGACTGGCGTATCCAGATTAACAAGCCTCCAGAGGGGCGTCCCAAACGATTTCTAGTTGCTGGCATGTAAAAGTTTAGATACCCCTGGCGAAAGGTTGGAGTCAATGACCAAGTTTCTTGCTACGTAATAATGTCATGTTGATCAATGAAATCAACCCATTCCGGTGTAGTTACCTTATTTACTATGCCTGCTATGTTCCAAGAGACAAGGGACAGTAATGGAGTTTCTTGTTGTTGCAGTGGCTGGCCCTTTTCAACATTATTTACAAATACTTCGCTTTCTGCCATTATTATTTCTCCATCCGTCAATATAATCTTACTCCCTTTCGCCTCTCTAATTCTGATTGAGCCCTCTATATCTATCTTTGGCTCTCCGGATAGAGAGGTTTGGGATTCCATGGGACCTGTTATCTGTTTGCCTATTATCTGCTTGCTCAAATGTGTACATGTCAAGTTTTCTACCCTTCCATTCTTTTGGATCATCTGCCTTTTGGGAAAGACTGGTTCACGGCTTGCGAGTCAATCGCATTAGTTTAGATCGGTTAAAGCCGAGAAACGATTTTCCAAATTTAGCCCCCAGTCACAGATGGGGCCACCCCTAGCCCTTCTATTTCCCACTACTGACCACTTAGTCCTTAGTATGCTTGGCTTTGCCACAAGCCCTCTTCTGCTATAAAAGAAGTCCAACGTAAGTGGAATTATTTCTGCCGTTCTGCGTTGTGGAGGGAAAATATTAAGCAGAATGTCTGGTAGTACATCAGGGCCCTTAAAGTTTAGTACCACACAATCTCCTGCAAATTTCTTGGCTTTAATCCCTATCCACTTTACTCTTCTTGCTGTTAGCAAGTCTTCTGTCAGCTTTTCTTTGCCCCAGGGAGATATGTGCATATTATTACTTAACCACTGCAATGCTTTATTTAATAGGGAATCTGGAGTCTCGATCTGGCCTATTTTCAGTGGTGGCACGTTGGCAAGTACTAGAATCAGGGGTGAGGCTTTCACTGTTAACTCCACAGGGCTTGTTTCTGTATTAAAATCAGGAATTATAGCATTCCCTTGGATTTTCGGAGGGTCTACAGCTATAGGGTTGTTGAGATCATTACTAGATCTAGTTCTAGTTGACTGAATAGGGGCTGGTATATCTTCTACTCTCCCAGAAATATTCCCCCCTGATGTGTTTTCCATCGCTTGTTTTTCATCAAGTTTACCTATAATCAAATTCGGTATTTCCCCCACACTATCATTTGTTATTTTTAAAAGGGTCTCCAGTTTGTTAACTTTATCAGAAAGATGGTCTATTTTAGATAGGAGAGGTTTAATTAACCGAGATATCTTAGATTCCAACATGCCCATAAACTTATTCGATATCATATCATCCAATCCTGTACTGTCATTCCCTTCCTCCCTTATTCCTTCTGTGACACTTTTATTTTTAATTTTAGGGGGGGTTGCTGGTCTTTTCCTACTAGACCGCAGTCCTGGTCTTTTAGGGGGAGCCTTGGTGGACTCTTTGGCTGCTCTTGGTGCGGGGACTGGCGTTGGTGGAGTGATGCTCTCTTCACATATCTCTAAATCATTGCAGGACATATTTATCTCATCCCCCATTAATAGGTCGACATTTGTATCTAGTTGTGGGGCGATAGATGCCGTAGAAACATTTAGCACTGAGCAATCATTATTTTCAGTATGTAGATCTATTACATTCATTGCATCAGAGTCCGATTGAGTCAAGTCTAACGCTTCTCTTTGTGCACATGGTGGAGAGTCGCTGAGCCCCAGGGAAGACCTCTGTTCGCTATTTATTTTTGCCACCACCTGGACTAAATAATTGTCCATGGTGTTGGCAGGGGTGATGGGGGTTTTCTGTCTCGACATATGGGAGCCAGACAATCCTAATACAATAAGGCTAGATTGTGAGGTATTACCAATAACAAGATATTAAGCCTTAAGTCTTTGGGCAGTCAATAACAGCGGGACGAAAAAGCAAGTAACTCACAGTACTGATGTTATTAGAGTCCTGGTCCAGTCCAGTCGTGGCCAGTCTTGGACTGTCTTAGACTGTCTGCCCTTCGTCCGGGCGTCCCGCGACGCGGAGGGCACCGGCAATTTCACGCTCCTCCCGGCGCGGTGACCCCAGTGATGTCTTCCGGGTCGCAGGGCTGGCTGGGAGGTGTAGTTTCCCTCCGCTTGGCGGCAGCGAGGTAAACTCCAGCGGCGGCGGGAGGAAAACCAACTCTTTGGCAGAGCGTTGCAGGGTCCAGAAAGATCAGCGTGGCAGGTAGATTATCCCCAGTTTGCTGACAGCAGAGCACCTGCTCCACCGAGGGCGCCGGCAATTTCAAGCACCTCCAGGCGCGGTGACCCCAGTGATGTCTTCCGGGTCGCAGGGCAGGCTGGGAGGTGTAGTTTCCCTCCGCTCGGCGGCCGCGAGGTAAACTCCAGCGGCGGCGGGAGGAAAACCAACTCTTTGGCAGAGCGTTGCAGGGTCCAGAAAGATCAGCGTGGCAGGTAGATTATCCCCAGTTTACTGTCAGCAGAGCACTATCAAAACATAGGTTAATAATTTAAAGCAGCGCTGCGCGCTGTTACCGGGACCCAGGAGAGGGTGGAGCTGTTTTCTTGTTGCTTGCACTTCGAAGGGTTTCTCGAAGCCAGTTTCTATAACTAAATTCCTGTGTGCAGGTTAAAAATTGATATGGGGCTAATTGCGAGGAAACAACCTCACAGGTAGGGAACAGCTGAACTCCCTCTATCTATTTGCAGCGGAACGTGGAAGGAAATGTCCGTCCGACCCACGGGAGAAACTCCGGCAGGAAGGCGGAACACCAGACTCTGCAGTCCGGCTGGAAAATGCTACGTGGTGAAAGCGAGAGGGCGCGTCTTCACTCCAGACGTGAAGTATTACTCCAGGCGCTGATTAATAAACAAATAACGGGCCAGTCGCGTCTTAACTCCAGACGCAAGGTATAATCAAAAACGGGCAGAACAGACGGGAAAGCGCGTCTCGGCAAAAGACGCTACGATCAGCTTCCGTGTAGAAACAAATTATATATATAAATGCATCATGCCTTACCTGCGTGTCTATTAAAGGCTTGGTTCCTGAGTTCCCCGTGTGGCCTATTCCTACAGTTTTGCTGGAGGTTGTGTACGGGAACGCCCTCTACGCCGGAACCACGGCCATACTTCAGAAAAGACTCTAACGCATCCAGAACGCCTCCGCACGGCTCGTCCTGGACATCCCCCGACACAGCCACATCTCCGGCCACCTGAGAGACCTGCACTGGCTCCCCGTCAGCAAGAGGATCACGTTCAGACTCCTCACCCACACGCACAAGGCTCTCCACAACCTGGGCCCCAAGTACCTCAAAGACCGCCTGACCTTCTGCACGCCCACCTGCCAGCTACGGTCGACCAGCCACGCCCTCGCCGCCGTTCCACGCATCTGCCGAGCCACTGCCGGTGGAAGATCCTTCTCCTACCTGGCAGCCAAGACATGGAACTCCCTCCCCATCCACCTCCAGCTAACCCAGGACCATCTCTCCTTCAGGAAGCAACTCAAGACCTGGCTTTTCGAGCAGTGACGGCCCCCCCCCCTCCCCCAGCGCCTTGGGAACCCCCCGGGTGAGTAGTGCGCTATACAAACGTCATGATTGATTGATTGATTGATTGATAGATATTTACAGTGTCAGCCAGAGACGCTTTAAGAGGCCCCATCTGTAAAGTGTCTGTTGCATCACTGGCATTTGCGTGAGCAGTTTCTTTCTTTGTAGCCGAGGTATCGGATTGCAGCAGCCCACCTCTCCCGCGCGAGTGAAGCAAGGTTTGCTGTCAGTTGTCAGCTCGTGACTCCACGGAAAGGCTTGGATTATTTCAGCCTATGACTCGGTGGACTTGTGCTGTGGTGGTGAAGATGTATGCGGGGACCCAGGGAAGCCCAAGGGCATTATTTTGCACCCGCAACAGTGCGCTCCACTCTGCAGTGTGCCATAGCCACATTGACTTTTCTCTTTCATTCCTCTTGCAGTACCAACCCAGGGATGTTGCATTCTGGGTGCTGTAGTACCGACAGCAGTACAGCAGGTGAGCGATCACATGGCAGGGGAGGTGCTTCCTCTCACAAATGGGAGGTCTCCAGTTGGATTTAAAAGTGGAAGCGTGGGACTTTTTGTTAGTGCAGCAGTGACATCTGAGGAAAACTTTAATGTTGAAATGCATCATGCCTTACCTGCGTGTCTATTAAAGCTTGTTTCCTGAGTTCCCCGTGTGGCCTCTTCCTACAGTTTTGCTGGAGGTTGTGTGGATATATATATATATATATATATATATATATATATATATATATATATATATATATATATATATATATATATATATATATATATATATATATATATATATATATGTGAAAACTCCAAACACCACCTCCAATCCCAGCTCGGATCGGCGAAGCAAGCAGGAGACAGACCACAGGATAAATTACAGGTTTCTTTATTGCATCCCTAGCTGGGTAGGGCATGCCTTACATGCGTGTCTATTAAAGGCTTGTTTCCCGAGTTCCCGGTGTGGCCTCTTCCTACAGTTTTGCTGGAGGTTGTGTGTATATATATATATATATATATATTCACTGAAAAAACCATAGGTTATAGACCATATATAGTTAGGAATTAGCATTTACAAAACCTTGAAAATTCACTGAAAAAAACATAGGTTATAGACCATATATAGTTAGGAATTCGCATTTACAAAACCTTATTTTACTCACACAAAACCATTGAAATTCCATATATAGTTAGTTGCACTAACTATATATCGCGCACCCGCAATCCACTGCTGATGATGTCACATATTACATCATTCATGACATGGTCAGTGACATCACTGATGACATCACTAATGACATCTCAAATGACATCACTGATGACATCTCAAATGACATCACTGATGACATCACTGATGACATCTCATTTGACATTACTGATCACATCACTGATGATATCATTCATATGATAATACGATGAACCTCTTCAGACTCTAATATAACCTTAGATACAATCAGTGTAAACAGACACTCACAGACTGTCACTCATCCATGGAGTTACTCACACACCTAGTCAGTCATGCAAAGAATCAATCACACCTCCATTTCCTCAACTATACAGTTATACAAACTTTACTTATTCAAACATATACTAACACATATTTACTCTCCTATACAATCCCTGATACAAGTTCACAATGATCCATACAGCCACTCACACATTCACTGGCTCTTATGCACAGTTATTTATATATGTCAACTCTCACATGTACTGTGTTTTACATATGTACTTACTTTGACATGTAGCACTGAGATATCCATTCACTCACCAATACACTCATGCACACAGTCAACCGCCCATACAGCTGTTTCCACATGCACTTTTGAAACCATACATCTAGTGAATCAACTGCTCACACATCTATGCACAGAGTCATACACCTCCCAGCCACCCACACACACACTCAGTCTCCCATACAAATACTTGGGCAACCAATCAATAACCCATATAGTTACTCATATAGCTACTTATCAACACATGCAACAGTTTACAGAACAACAGACATAATGATGCACAAATTAAGACAGTTTAGTCACTAACCCATGCACTCAGTGAGACACATTTAATCACTCACTCATACAGTCAGTCATGCACCTACTAAATCCTTCATCCAGACACTTATACATCCACTCATTCTTCAATATGTAAGACATATTTTAACTTTACAGAAACATACAGTCACTGGATGTTGTCATCAGTGATGTCATCAGTGATGTCATTTGAGATGTCATCAGTGATGTCATCAGTGATGTCACTGACCATGTCATGAATGATGTAATATGTGACATCATCAGCAGTGGATTGCGGGTGCGCGATATATAGTTAGTGCAACTAACTATATATGGAATTTCAATGGTTTTGTGTGAGTAAAATAAGGTTTTGTAAATGCGAATTCCTAACTATATATGGTCTATAACCTATGTTTTTTTCAGTGAATTTTCAAGGTTTTGTAAATGCTAATTCCTAACTATATATGGTCTATAACCTATGGTTTTTTCAGTGAATTTTCAAGGTTTTGTAAATGCTAATTCCTAACTATATATGGTCTATAACCTATGGTTTTTTCAGTGAATATATATATATACATGCATATATAAACATATATCATCTGTATATCTATATAAATACAAACATAAATGCATGCATACATATACTTATATGCATACAGATGCATGGTATTTCATACAGATGCATGTTATTTACATGAAAGTTGAAAAAACACTAATAAAAGCAAAGCTAAAAAGCCACCTCATTACAAACAGAATGGCTTTAACTTAAACGAGGGCGAGATCTATTGCATTTTCAATGCTTGTTTACTTTGGTTCCATCAAGAAGGCATTCAGATGTGTCACACATTTGCCATAAATTCTGAATGTTAGCACTCTAGTTGCACATTAGATCACTGTAGTAAAGCTACTGCTCACCAGGGACGTCTGCTGCTGGTATTCAAAGTGCATGTTTCAGTCTGCATGTCAGAATTGTTTTAATGAAATTGAAGAGGGTTTGAGAAGTCACTCAAAATGTGCCCTAATTTTTCTTTCTGCAGCACTAATCATAATTCATATGGCAAAATATACCCCCTCATTTTGTTCCTTTTTTAATTAAATGTTTTAAGAGTTACCACTTTATTCCAATCAAGATGGCTTCAGGTGTGCCATACCTTTGTAATAAGTAGGACTGTTAGCGCTCTAGTTGTTCTTTAGAACACTCTGGGACATTCTGTCATTGGGCTATACTTGGGCTACATCTGGGTGATATTTGGGCTACATTTGGGCTCTTTTGTCTCTGGTGGCCATTTTGGGAGACTGCGTGTCAGAATTTTTTAATGAAATAGAAGAGGATTTGAAAAGTCACTCAAAATGTGCCCTAATTTTTCTTTCTGCAGCACTAATAATACCTTCTATTGCATAATATACCCCCTCATTTTGTTCCTTTTTAAATTAAATGTTTTAAGAGTTACCACTTTATTCCCATCACGATGGCTCCAGGTGTGCTATACCTTTGTAATAAGTAGGACTGTTAGCGCTCTAGTTGTTCTTTAGAACACTCTGGGACATTCTGTCATTGGGCTATACTTGGGCTACATCTGGGTGATATTTGGGCTACATTTGGGCTCATTTGTCTCTGGTGGCCATTTTGGGAAACTGCATGTCAGAATGTTTTAATGAAATAGAAAAGGATTTGAGAAGTCACTCAAAAGGTGCCCTAATTTTTCATTCTGCAGCACTAATCATACTTTTTATGGCAAAATATACCCCCTCATGTTGTTTCTTTTTAAATTAAATGTTTTAAGAGTTACCACTTTATTCCAATCAAGATGGCTTCAGGTGTGCCATACCTTTGTAATAAGTAGGACTGTTAGCGCTCTAGTTGTTCTTTAGAACACTCTGGGACATTCTGTCATTGGGCTATACTTGGGCTACATCTGGGTGATATTTGGGCTACATTTGGGCTCTTTTGTCTCTGGTGGCCATTTTGGGAGACTGCATGTCAGAATGTTTTAATGAAATAGAAAAGGATTTGAGAAGTCACTCAAAATATGCCCTAATTTTTCATTCTGCAGCACTAATCATACTTTCTATGGCAAAATATACCCCCTCATGTTGTTTCTTTTTAAATTAAATGTTTTAAGAGTTACCACTTCATTCCAATCAAGATGGCTTCAGGTGTGCCATACCTTTGTAATAAGTAGGACTGTTAGCGCTCTAGTTGTTCTTTAGAACACTCTAGGAGGCTGCAGTAGAACACAAAGGAATCAACTGACAGTCTCTGTCCTTGTTGGATGTACATGTTTTACTGAGAATGTCAGACTTCATTTTCACATGACTGAGAAAGATAATATGAATTTACAGAAAATATGCTTTCAGTTTAGCTTATAGATCCCCTTCCAAACCACTGTGGGAAAATCATGAGATATTAGTTTTCTTTCAAACAATATTCATGATATCACAGCAGAAGGTTTTTTCACATGGTAAAATCACCTTAGAACCCACCACAATTCCTAAAACGAGTATGGTACCATCAACAAATGATTTATAATGTAACTAAAGTCCTAAAACCCTCTATTAACCACAATGCTTTTTAATGAGGTGCTATCATATATATTGGTCCCAAGATGGTGTTGTAACTTGCAAGTGGTATTTCCTGTACCCCATGTTTCCCCCCTCCTTTCTCCCTAGCACTTGGTACAGTCCTAGTGTCAGCCGGCGCTCGCTATGGAATGTTGACATAGCGGCCCGGCTCAGGCGATGACAGCTGACGACATCTGTGTTTGTTATCTTGTTAAATAAACACTTTACTCCACGTTTGCTTCTCTGCGTTACTTCAACATTTCTGGCGACGAGGACTGGGAGCACTGTGCCAGGGACAGTGGATGTTGTTTCCCTGGTATGATTTTATTGCTGTTGATCGTGTAGAAGTAAAGGATACTTCATATGGAGCCTGTGATGTGGAAAAGAAAAGCGCCTAAAGACGAGTCTGTGACGGGTGACGGCGAAGGAAGAAACAAGTAAGAGGCATTGCGTGTTCACGGAACTGCGCTGCATGATTGAGGGAGACTGTCGAGGGAGTGAAAATTAAGTCGGGTGCCGTGTCGGGCACATCATCCCCATTAGTGCTTTCCCAAAGCTACGTTTGTGCCACGGTGATCGGCGGCGCCGGCATCGATCGAGTGTCGTATCGGGCACAGGGGGCGCTGAAGTAAAACACCTGACAAGCGAAAGAAAACGCGTGAGAGAATCTCATCACGTCAGGGCTGGTGGCGCCACTACTTTGACTGCCCGGCGAGGTGTAATCGCGAAGGTGTTGAGGAGAGCACTGTCACCGCCCTGTCAGCTCTCCTCACGCTCGTATACCCAGCGGCTGACTGAACGGGTCTGACTGAGGGGAGGCGCAGAGGGCGCCGTGTTTGCCGAGGTGTGTGATTTGAAAAAAAGAAAAGTACCTGAGGGGCGCTACGACCATTCTTCCCCCGGATCTCTACGGTCTGCAGCTGACTGGAATCCCCTTTGATTGCAGGATCAAGTGTGTGGCGGCGCGCTGAGGGTGCCTGGCCGACCCTCCCTGTACTTTCAATTCCTTAAGGGAAGCTGTTCAAACAGGAAGTTCCCGCCTGGAGGAGGAGGTTCACAGACTCATTGGCAGTGAGAGACAGAGCTGCAGAAGTAAAAAGGGGACTAGCAAGCTCTTTGTATCATTATTGTTTTTATCACTATAACGTTTATAGCAGAGAAGGGGGATCTAGTGTGTTCAACAATTATTTATTCTTCACTCTGTGAATTTCTCTCCCATTTTATAATCTAAAGTGTTATTCAAGCTGAGATAAAGTTAACATTTAGTGAAGTGAGGTAACTGCATGGCAATGGCGGGAGCTGGTATGAGCCAACCCCCACCTTTCCTTAATGAACTAGGGGAACCAATCATTCCTTGGAGGAGGTGGGAAGGCATTTTTAAATCATATCTGATTGCCATAGGAGGGAGCAATTACACCAACCTTCGCAAGCAGCATATACTTCTCCACAATTTAGGCACACATGGGAGAAAGATATATGAAGATATAACAGGGAGATTAGTGGAGGATGAACTGGAAGAAGTGGAGGAAGGTGTAAATGTATATGAGAGCACCCTGAGAGAACTGGGGGCGCACTTTAAGGAAAAAATTAATGTGGTAATGGAGAGGCACAAGTTCTTCAAGAGGGTGCAGAAAAGGGAAGAGAAAGTGAGTAATTATATAGCAGCTCTGAGAGGGTTGTCTGCCACTTGCGAATTTGGGCAACTCACTGACTCACTTATCAGGGACCAATTGGTGAGATGCACCAATGACACAAAGACACAAGAAGAATTGCTTACTAAGAACCCAAATTTAGATGAAGCCATTAACATTGCCAAGGGTTTAGAACATACCGCAAGGTGTATTAGAGAAATTAAGTCACATGAAGGAACAAACAAGGAGAGGGTAGAGAACAAGTCCAGCGTAGAGCAAGAAACTGTCTGTAAATTGGGGGACAAGCACAAAGAGGCCGTACGCAGTAAAGATAGTCCAATGGTGTGTTTTAAATGTGGCAGTCCTAACCATTTAGCAAGTAATTGGAAGTGTCCAGCTAGAAATGTACAATGCAGGAAGTGCAACAGGTGGGGACATTATTCCAAAGTGTGTAAAACCCCAGTCAAAGCTGTGCATGTTGTGGAAGAATCCACACAAGGAGAAGAAGGGGAGAAAGCTTATGTATTCCAAGTCAAGGAGGAGGAAAATGATGAAGAGATCACGTATCCCAAATGTGATGTGTTTTTAGATGGTGTGAGATTTAGTATGTACGCTGATTCATGCTCCCCTTACACCCTTGTGGACAAAAATGTTTTTGAGGAAAGATTTGCAAATCATCCTGTGAAGTTAATGCCACCTGACATTAATCCCAAGGGGTACAACGAGGGAAAAATCCCACTAGAGGGCATGTTAACCATGAGAATATCCTTTAAGGATAGGCATACAGTTGGGAAGGTGTATGTATCCTCTAGGGGTTCCACACTTTTGGGATGGAGGCACCAGAAGCAATTGGGGATCACTCTAGACCCAAACAACAAAGAACAGGTGTTGTTGATTGACCCCGTGGGCATAGCAGGTAGTCTCACAGAAGAATTCAAAGAGGTGTTCAGTGACAACTTAGGAGTCTTCAAGAGCTATATGCACCGGATCATTCTCAAGGAGGGAGCGGAACCAGTAGTGCACAAAACCAGGTCCATACCTTTGCGCATGAGAGAACCCCTCCAGCAGGAACTGCAGAGACTGGTGAGCCAGAGAGTCATCAGGGAGATTGAAAGCTCAGCCTGGTTGGCCCCAATTGTCATCACGGCAAAAGATGGTGGAAACAGTATAAGACTATGTGTGGACCTGAGAGATCTCAATGCAAACATTCTAGTAGACAGATTTCCACTTCCCAGGATATGCGAAATGCTGAGCACAATCAAGGGAGCGAAGTACTTCAGTGTACTGGATTTGTCTTCCGCCTATTATCAAATCAAACTCCACCCGGAGTCTCAGTTGCTCACTGCATTCACCACCCCGTTTGGAAATTTCAAGTTTCTGCGAATGCCATTTGGACTGGCGTCAGCGGCCGCGGCCTTCCAAAGAGTTATGCAACATGTATTGAAAGACTGTGAAAACACACTCTGTTTTCAAGATGACATACTGATATACGGAGAGAGTGAAAAAGAACACAATGTGAAAGCGAAGGAGGTATTGGAAAAACTGAGGGAGGTAGGATTCACCACCAAACCTTCAAAATGCAAGCTGGGAGTTAGTTCTGTAGACTACTTAGGGCATACGCTATCTGAAGAGGGCATCAAGCCTAAACATGATCTGGTCAGGGCGGTAAGAGATGCCCCTACTCCCATGAGCAAGGAGGACATACTGTCGTTTCTAGGACTAGCAGAATATATGGCCAAGTTTATAAAGGATTTTGCCATGGTGTCACAGCCACTAAGAGATTTGATCAAAAAGGACAGCGCTTTCAAATGGGGCAGAGAGCAAGCGGAGGCCATGAAGGACATAAAGAAGGCTATTATAGAGGCCCCATTTATCGGGAAATTTGACCCTAATGGCGTGACCATCATCTCGACGGATGCAAGCAACAAAGGGATCGGTGCCACACTGTCGCAAAGAGAGGGGAACAAAACCAATGTGGTCGCCTTTGCATCAAGAACCCTCACCGCTTCCGAGAAAAATTACTCAACAATAGAAAAGGAAGTCCTGGCTGTCTATTAGGCAGTATGCCACTATAAGTTCTTCATCTGGGGAACTCCATTTGAAGTGCAGACGGACCATAAGCCATTGGTCTCACTGTTCACGAAGAAAGACATGGAGAGCATGACGCCGCGAATAGCCAAGTGGGCTGTGGGTCTGCAAGCTTACAATTTCAAAGTAACCTACATACCGGGGCAACAAAACAGGATAGCTGACTTCCTGTCGAGAGCTCCGACAGAGGAAGAAACAGAGGATGAACAGCAAGGAGAATCCATCCTGGAGTTGCGTTTAGCAGCAGTGGAAAAAACCACGTGGGAAACGCAAATGGAGCGAGATGAAACATTAAAAAAGGTGAAAGAACATATACTCAAGGGATGGCCGAAGAAATGCAAGGACATGGAGACGGAGATCCAGCCATACTGGAATGTGAGGGAAGATTTGTCAGTGGAAGGAGACTTCGTACTCAAATCTGGAAAACTGATTCCCCCGGAAGCCTTAAGGAACCAGATAGTAGATCTAGCTCACGAAGGACATTTGGGAAGAAGTCTGAGCAAGGCTAGACTTCGCACAGACTACTGGTTCCCCACAATGGACAGTGAGATGGAGGACAAAGTGTGTGACTGCTATGCGTGCAGTTTGAGCGACAAGACAAAGATCACGAGAAGGGCACCATTGTCACCGGTAGAAGTACCCGATGCCCCGTGGAACAAGTTGGGCTTCGACATAGCTGGTCCCATCCATGGCAAAGGGCCCCAAGACTGGTATCTTTTGGTCTTGGTGGACTACTTCTCCAGCTGGGTGACTTGCAAAATCGTACACTACGTGAACACTAGAGCAATCATCGAGTTCATGAAGGAGGCATTCTCAAGTGAAGGGGTGCCCGCCACACTGGTGACCGATAATGGCGTACAGTTAATCTCGGAGGAGATGAAGGAATTTCTCGAAGACTGCTCTATTTCACATGTCCGCACTCCCCTGTACTGCCCCAAAGCCAACGGCAAAGTGGAGAGAGTGAACCGCATGATGAAAGAGTGCATACAGCTAGCCAAACAAGCGGGACAGAACGTTGAGGAAGCGATAAGAGACATGCTGTGGGCATATCATACCACGCCTAAGTCTACCACTGGCTGCACGCCCTTTGAGTTACTGAGGGGTAGAAAAGCTGGCACTAAACTTACACCTAGTTGGATGGGAAGGAAACTTGAAGAGGAGGCCAACCCTCAGGAGGTCAAAAGAAGAATCGAAACCAGTCAACTCAAATACAAGGAGTGGTACGATAAGAAGTGGGGGGTTAAAGAGAGAGGATTCCAGCAAGGAGAAAGAGTCTGTGTAAAGAAACCAGAGAGACTGAGAACAGGAGGAGAAAAGTATTATGCCCCCAGTACCATTAAGATACGAAACAAGAACTCAGTGGTCATGGAGGATGGTAGACTGTGGAGTGATGACAGGATAGTACCGGCGGGAAGAGAAGAAACCAGGTCTCACCAGGCCCGACCTGAGGTTGTGGACTCCAGTAGAGATACAAGACCTAGCAGGAGAAGCGACCGGCAGAGGAACACCCCCCGGTGGCATAGACATTACCAGATGAGATAGACACTTGCTGGACAGGCCGACCTGTTTGGTATTTTCCCCCGAGGTAACTTCATAGAAGGGACTGGGAGGTATATTTTCCCCGCATCCTCTCATAGGGGGTGCTGTTCCTTTCGCAGGTCCCTTCCCGCATGAAGTCATCTGTTATTATAGGGAGGATGATGTGTTGTAACTTGCAAGTGGTATTTCCTGTACCCCATGTTTCCCCCCTCCTTTCTCCCTAGCACTTGGTACAGTCCTAGTGTCAGCCGGCGCTCGCTATGGAATGTTGACATAGCGGCCCGGCTCAGGCGATGACAGCTGACGACATCTGTGTTTGTTATCTTGTTAAATAAACACTTTACTCCACGTTTGCTTCTCTGCGTTACTTCAACAGATGGCTGCCAACACTTCTTGGATGAAGTGCTGACAGCCAATCAGATCAGATGTGTGGTTAGGCTCCGCCCAGATATATATCTTTTTTTGAACCTAAATTACTCAAAATCCACTGGAGCACATATATTGAGACCTAGCAAAGGCACATCGGGCTAACAGTCCCTACAATTTTGCCAAGTTTCGTGCAAATCCATTCAGCCGTTCGAGCTAAAAGTGAGGCCAACCGCCCTATGGAAATTAACATGGGAAAAACGTGTTTTGGGACCCCCCTTTTTTCTCGGCCCCCCCTTGATGAAACCCCCCCAAATTGTCAGGGGCTGCTCAGAAACAAAATGTTCCATTTTCCTGAAAATTTCAGCCAATTCCGTCCACAAACGCCAAAGTTATTAGACATAGAATTTTCAAAAATCCCATAGAGAAAAAATCCTAACTATATATACCTACTGGCGACCGCCAGTAGGTAATATATATATATATATATATATATATATATATATATATATACATTCACTGAAAAAGCCATAGGTTTCACACTAGTTATAGTTACCTGGTCATTTTACTCATACAAAACCTTTGAAATTCCCCCGTTATAGTTAATTCAGCTAACTATAACTTGTGCGCCCGCAATGCACTGCTGTTGATGTCACATATTACATCACTCATGACATGGTCAGTGACATCACTCATGACATATTTGTCAATCTTGTCAATATTTGTATAAAGAGATGTTACATCCATCAATATGAGACGGTATGATGCTTGCCATGGAAAATCTTCTAAATGTCTCAAAAGGTCTGTGGTGTCCCTCAGATAAGAACTCAAATTCAACACAAAGGGCTCAAAGTGGTTTACTCGGATTTTCGTTCGTCATTGTCGATAAGATTCTCAGTTATCTTATCGACAATGACTAATGAAAATACTTAACAGACCACCCAATAACGTCAACGGTGTACTTCCTACCCAAAGTACATAAAAATCTGAGTAAACCGCCAGGACGACCTATTGTCTCCACGAAGGGATCTTTGACGGAGCCAGTAGCAAGTTATATTGATTTTTTCTTGATGCCCTTTGTGTTGAATTTGAGTAGTGAGATGGTCATCTTTCTGGACACAAAAATTTACATTGCCAATAATAAAATAGAAACCACTCCTCACAGGAAAAAGACATCAACCAATGCCACATTGCACGCCAAGAGTTTTCATAAAACTACAGTGATTGAGAACATCCCATATGGGGAATTCCTGAGACTCCGGCGCATCTGCTCGGAAGAAAAAGAATGGAAGGAATATAGCCACAACACAATCAGAAGATTTAGACAACAAGGCTATAAGGAGAACATTATCAAGAAAGGATGGCACCGAGCAAATGATAAAAAATGAGAAGAAGCAATGAAATCAAACATAAGATATCCAACGAGGAACACGAAACTGGGAATCCAGTAAGACTAATCCTGGATTATACCAGAGAATCAAAACAGATTGTCCAAATTTTACAGAAAAATTTGAGATTATTGCAATTGGAACAAACGGCAGGGAACATTATGTGGAACCATCCCAATGTCACCTATCGCCGTGCGCAAAATCTAAAGGACAAATTGATACATAGCCATCATCAAAAATTTGGCAAAAAGAAAGAAACTGAATGGTTAAAAACCAAAGGTATTTATCAAATGCCAAACTTGTAAAGTCTGCCAAATTGCCAAAAATACGACCATGGTAACTTTACCAAACAACAAAACATGGCAGATTAAAGAGCTGATTACATGCAAGAGCCAGTATGCCGTATATGTAATCGAATGTCCGTGCGTATTAAAATACATCGGCAGCACGAAATGTGAAATGAATAAATGAATACTCGAGCATGTACGGGCAACTGTTATTTGTGACAGGAGCAACGCAGTTGCAAAGCACATGGAAACAAATCATGGCGGTGACTGGAAAACATTGCGTTTTTACACGCTTGAAACGATCTCCATCAGTGAGAGAGGTGGAGATCAGGAAAAGAAACTGAGACAGAGAAAATCTCGACAAATTCAAAATTTGCGAACTTTTACTCCTTTTGGCCTAAATCAAAGTTAGGAATTACATGTACATCTTTGAATGATTGCAATTGTATTCAATTTTCATTTCCGTTTTTTTTTTTGTGTTGATAACTTTATCCTGTTCAGTATTGTAAATAACTGGTGAGGTGCAGTATGGTACTAATTTTCAAATATTTATAGTGTTGTTGTTGAAATGCCGGTATAGTACAAGAAAAACATAATTAATTGAGTTAATGATAGTCGCTCATGAATAGACTTCCCTTTCTCTCTCAATTGGGAAATAGGATCAGACTAGGTCGAGAATTAATAGCCCACTGGAGGACTTAAAAATAGAATAATGGCAAATAAGCTTAATTTGCGATGAATAAGGAATAACTTAATTCTCTACCATGTCTTTTCAAAACCAACAAATAGAAAGTATGAAACGTTAAATTGCCAGCATAAATAGGATCATATGCATGGTGTCGCCACAAACAGCTGTTTAAGGAAGACAAGTCAGATCGTGAATTTTGGCTCCAATATAAGGGCAGTAACTCCTATTGAAGTAGGCTGTAATGTTCAAAAAGGGAGTTTAAATATTAGCGTAAAATGCAGGAATTAACTTTTAAATCAAATCTAAAATGAATTATCAATTCGTAAATACCGGCAATAACGGAAATTGGAAGGGTTTAAATCAAATAAATGAACGCCCAAGTGAAGGGTTTGTTAAAATTCTGCACCAATATAAATGTGAATAATTTGACTACGAGTACCATAATCCTATGCTTTTCAACAAATGTCAGAATGACATAATGAGTCACATGATAAAATGTGTGGTATTTTATTGGGTGGTTTTGAATTTGTCAATGTGCAACTTTGAGCAAGTTATCAGGGGATAACGAAACGTGTTAGTTTTTTTTGTTGACCTGGGAGTTGCTTTATTCATGGATTAAGCAATAAAGAAGTCTTTGGGACACATCTTATATCCTGTGAGTGCAGTTTTTATTACTCTCTCCTTGTGAGGGGGTTTTGTGTACATATATATATATATTTCAACGCTCCAAATTTCCACCAGAACTAACCAAGGAAAACAGCACTCACGGGGGCAGGTTTATAAGATTTATTGCTCGAACCACAGGCACAGACGCGTATCAGTAACAGACTTTATCGATGTTTGACGGTAAACGCCAAAATCACTATTTTTAAAACATCACTAACCTCGCATTTCCTTGTTGCAACATAAACAAAGGACTATCCATGTTGGATCGGGTGATGTTTGGCCACACTAAAGGTCCAGCCATCTTGGACATATTTCCTGATCCAATATTGATCAAGCAAACGTTGTAAAACAGATGTTAGAAGACACATCTAAAAATAAAGCCTAAACACAACTTTGGCAGAAAATAAATATAATAACAATCAAGCCCTGAATGGTTATTTACTCCCCAATGTTGTGTAAAACGGGCTTGCTTAATTTTATCATGCAGTATATACAATTGTGATGCACGCATAATATTATGCTGTCTATCGTCCATGGAAATTAATGCTTGCATTATGATAGAAAGTGGTCGATCCACACCCTTCATCTCCTATTATGAGAATGCCTGAGTTTTTAGGAGGATCCTTCGAAAAAACGGGCACACACTCTTATCTGATACCATGATAGGGAGCGACCTTCCATTGAATCCCCTAGTGACCTTTAGGAGGGCAAGATCCTTAAGGAACAACTTGGTTCACTGTTATCAAACCATAGGGATGAATACATTTCTGTTGGGCCCATTAAGTGGGTTTTTCCCGTGTGAGAAATCTAAAACTTGTAAAGGCAGTAGAAAGGTCCTGTCTTATAACACTCAGGCAGTAGATAGCCCTATAAGAATAAGGAAATTCCACACATGCACGACTCCCTATACAGTATATTGCCCAATGTGTCCCTGTGGACTTAAATATATAGGCAACACAATCCATCCAACTACAATTAGGATCCTGGAACATATGAGGGCCACAGCAAATGGAGATGAAGCATATCCTGTTGCATGACATTTTAATCTAAAACATCAACACAACAGAGATCTCCTCAGCTACTACTGTATAGACCATGTACCAGTCAACCCACGGGTAGGGGACAGAGTCCTTAGGTTGAGACTGTTAGAATCCCATTATAATATTGATCTCCAAACCAAGACTCCCTTGGGTTTAAATAGTAGTGAAGAATTGGCCATACATCTAGGCGACTGATATTCTGTCCCATTCACTTGATCATTTATTTGTCTCCGTATTTGTCTCACTACTGTAATGAATTATATCAGAATTATATTGAGATATTGTAAATTGAGCCTATTTTTTCACGGATGTAAGTTGAAATGAATTTATATATTTTGCTGCTTCTTTTAATCAACATACATTTGATCGATGTATTATTCCATTGTGGCATATACCAATGTATTCGGATAATAATGTGCCCATCCAGGGCTAAATGTAATTGGACACGGTGTGTATTGGAATCAAGTGCCCATCCAGGGCGAGATGAAGGGTGATGATCGACCACTTTATATCATAATGCAAGCGTTAATTTCCACAGGCGATAGACAGCATAATATTACGCGTGCATCTTGATTGTATCTACTGCATGATGAAATTAAGCAAGCCCATTTTACACAACATTGGGGAGTAAATACCCATTCAGGGCATGATTGTTATTATAATTATTTTCTGCCAAAGTTGTGCTTAGGCATTTGTTTTAAATATGTCTTCTAGCATCTGTTTTGCAATGTTTGCTTGATCAATATTGGATCAAGAAATATGTCCAAGATGGCAGGGCCTTTAGTGTGGCCAAACCTCACCTAATCCAAAATGGGTAGTCCTTTGTTTATGTTGCCACAAGGAAATGCGAGGTTAATGATGTTTTGGAAATTGTTGTTTGGGCATTTACCGCCAAACATAAAGAAAGGCTGTTGCTGAAATGTGTCTGTGCCTGTGGTTCGAGCAATAAATCTTATGAACCTGCCCCTGTGAGTGCTATTTTCCTTGGCTAATTCCGGGAGAAATTTGGAGCAATAATTGTCATGCGGGAGCACCCCTGGACTACCAACACCCGTCCGAGAGTGCATCGTGGCACTCCGAGGTAGGTTTTAAAAACACCCAGTCTTTTTTATTTGTTGACAAAGTTACATCTATGTGTTTCAGCAGTTTCACGCTGCCTTGTTCACGATGTCAAAGCGCCATTTTTTTCAAGTTAAAATACATTTTGCAGTAGTGGTTGATACTGAAATAGGACACAACATTATACGTATAGGACTCTGCCTAACACAGTATGTCGGCCATATTTAAACATGTTTCTCATACTACTCAAAGTCATGCTAGTTTAGCTTTCTTTCCAAATACTCTTAATTATTCATTTATGAACATAGATCTGCAAATATTGGTATACATAATACTGCAGATATTGTAAATTCATGGATGTTTAAAACCACAATTTATTTATGTACCTTTGGAGTGCAAGAGCAAATAAATATAATTATTCATGACCTATATACAATTTAAAAAAACAGGCCATTTTTTATATCTATCTAAAAGTATGTATTCGGAGGCAAAAAAAAATGTAATATAATAAAACATAACATTACTTGATCACATTCTCAAACAGTAAAGTTACCGTATCACTTTTAAATTTAAAGTGCTAGTGCTTATGTAAACTAGAGAAAACTTCTCCATATAAACCTCTCTCTCTCCTCAATGTAAACATACTTTAATACAGTACAATGATCTCAAAAAGTGCAAGTGCATATTGACCAAAACAAAATTTGCTACCCATCTCAACTTAATAACAGGAATCTTGATGTTGTATATACCTTAGTATCCACTACTGTATAAAAAAAACAATCAATTCATGGTCTTACAATTGTGCAGATTCTCCTATTTAAACTCTTCTTCATACTAATCAAGACAGGCAGGTATATAGGTCCTCATCCAGATTGAGCCCATGTGGTTCCTTGCAGTTAAATTCCAGAATAAAGTGTGTTTCTAATTTCCGGAGTTCTTTTTCCCTGTCCCCCCCCCTCCTTTTCTTTGGGACCTCTGCTGTACACGTATATTTGAGGCTCATAGGGTTACTTTGGTGGTGGGACTCAAATTTATAACTGCTCACCTGTGTTGAAGGATTCGTTGGTACACAGGCAGAGTTGTGCTTCCTATATACATTTTTGGACAGGAGCATTGTAGCAGATAGACAACAAAACTAGATCTACAAGTCAGAAAACTTCTAATGGTTACTGTTTTGTTAAAAAGAATTCTAAAATCAGTACAGTTCATGCCATGCTGGCATGCTTTACATTTAGAGCTTTTTTTAAACCTGGTTTCTGACATAGCCACGTGGGGGCACCCCTCTTTCTTTCTTGAAATTCACTTTTGACAATCAAATCCTTTAGAGATTTAGATCTCTTGTATGTAATCTCTGGATTTCTCTTAACTTTGGAGCCCAACACCGGATCGTTTCTTATCAGATGCCAGTGTTTTTTCAGGATGGATCTAATTTCTCAATGTTTCACATTAAAAATTGTTATAAATCTAGAGTTGTCCTGATCCCTTAACTTCTCCCTCTGTTCTTGCTGTCGTTTACTTCTAGATGGTTCGAACAGTATTTTACGTCTTTCTAGACTACTAGCCTTAGTTGATGCACCTTTCAGAATATCTTGACAGTATCCCCTTTGGATAAATCTCTGCGTCATTTTTTATTCTGTCATATTCTTCTGCGTTACTGCATGTTCGCCTTTATCTATAGTATTCCCCAAAGGGGATACTCCTGATTAACGCGGCAGGATGGGCACTTTCCGCATGGAGAACTGAGTTCCCGGCAGTAACCTTGCGGAATACAGTTGTTTCTAGTTTCCCGTGAAGTTGTTTAATCCGAATATCCAGAAAGTCTTTAGTGGTCCTACTGTAATGCCCCACAAATTCTAAATTCAGGGAATTTTGATTGAGGTCAATAATAAACAAATCGATGTCTGACTCCGTGCCCTGCCACAGCACAAAGACATGATCAATAAATCGGACCCACAATAGCACATGTTCGGTCCCCTGCTCTAAGTGACTGCCTCCGAGCACCTGTCCCTCTCACCAGCCAAGATCTAAATTTGCGTAACTGGGGGCGAAACAGGTGCCCATCGCAGTCCCCTGTTCCTGTAGATTAAAATCATCACCAACGAGAAAAATATTTTTTGTAAGGCATCATTCCATTAGCCCTAGAATCATTTTATTCTGATGCGCATATCACGCTGGTCTCCTATTTAGAAAGTATTCAGATGCTCTAAGACCATCTACGTGGCTTATACTTGTGTACAAGGTTGATATGTCTAGTGTGAACAATAACATGGTTTCTTCATTCCAGCGAATATCAAAAATACGTTTTAAAAAGTCAGTTGAATCCTCAATATAAGAGGAGAGTGTTCTCACAATCGGATTGAGAAAATAATCAATATAACGTGAAGCATTTTCAAATAAACTACCACAAGAAGAAATAATAGGTCTCCCTGGTGGACTAGTGGACTTTTGGGAGCATATAGGATACTGGGATCACTGGTTATTCCCTTTTAATAAACGTATATTCATCCCAGCTTAACAGTCCTTCTTCTCTCCAAATATCCAGTCTCATAAAGAATTGCTCTGTTACTTTTTCATACTCCTCAGGACTGATCCTACTATAGCAACTACAATTCTGTAGATGACTAAGGGCTTCTTTCTTATATTGCTCCCTACCCCACAGCACAACATTCCCTCCTTTGTCTGAGGGCTTTATCAATATTCCATCTTTCTCTTGTAATTTCTTCACAGTTTTATTGAATAGTGCTTTTCTTGGATCCATTTTCCGTTTATTTTGATTGACCACAGAATATAAATTTTTAAGATCTTTAGTTACAATTTCCCCCAAAATATCCAAATTGTCTCTCATAGTTTGGGGTAAAAATCTTGATGGTGCACTAAACGGTGTATGATCACTTCTTTCCAATCCTGTTCCTGTTCCATCCATATTCTCACTTCCAATCTGACTATCATCACTGATCAACAAAATCATATCTCCTAAGGCCGGTATATCATTAACACATAGGAAGGCTGTATTATTTGTGGATATAGTAGTCTGTTCATGTATTGGGCGATTAGTTCCATGTTGGCCTGCATGACACTTGGATAACTTAAGCTTATGGATGTAGCGGTATAGATCCATTCTGTTATTAGGATCATTATAATTATTATCATCACAGAACGATAAGCCTAATTTTAACACCGATTCCTCATCCTCTGTTAACTTCACAGTGCTCAAGTTGATGATTGTTGTATTGTCCATCAATTCTTGGATTGTTTCTTCGTGTTGGAGCGCAATGATCTTTTTGTTTGCCAACCTTGTACTCCTCCTGTATCCCTCGCCTCCTCTTCTTTGCCTTCTCTTCCTCGGCCTCTTCCCCAACCCTGTCCCTTTCCCATGCAATGGTTGGTCTGTTGTTCCAGTAGCATAAAACGGAATTCCTCAGTTACAGCCAATCTCACATCCCTAGTTCCTCTGTTGCCTTGTTCTTCAGATTCTTGCTCAGAACCAGTATCTGAGCTGGCTTCGCTTTGGGAGGCAACCTGCTGGTCCATTTGGCCACTGTGTATCTTTTGTCGCCTTTCCATATCAAATTTTTTTGCAACGGTATAGATTCGCCCAGACTCGTAGTCCATACGATTCCCCAAGAATTTTGTGGCTTTTCAATCCTTGATGTGTTTCTTATATTTTTCCAGCCTGTTTTTCAGAAAATTGGATAATAATCCTGCTGAACTATTCAAAAAGAAATTAGATGACAAACTCAAATCCTGGACGGAACAAAATCTATTAGATCTGGACGAGGAAAAGTTCTTAACAACGGACCACCCAATACTCGCCACAATATACTTTCTTCCGAAAGTCCATAAAAACCCACGAAAACCACCAGGGCGTCCTATTGTCTCTTCCAAAGGATCACTCATGGAACCGATTGCCAATTATATTGATTTTTTCCTAATGCCCTTTGTAACCAACCTAAGCTCCTATCTACGAGATACCATAGACTTGTTAAAACAACTGGAAGAATTACCATGGCAACCCAATTATATGCTTGTCACCATGGATGTAGTATCATTATATAGTAACATTGAAAATGATATTGGACTAAACGCTTGTGCTTACTTCCTAAAAGACCGGGATATACAATTCAAAAAACACAACCAAATGTTAATGGAAATGATCGAACTGTGCTTGACCCAAAACATATTTTTGTTTGGAGAAGAGTTATTTCAGCAAGTCAAGGGATGTGCTATGGGCTTCGCCTTCAGTCCCGCATATGCATGTCTTACAATGGGGTGGTTCAAACAACAAATTGCCTGGCACCCTGATAATGATTTTTATGTGAACAAAATTGCCAAATGGGTCAGATACATCGATGACCTTCTCATTGTTTGGGAGGGTACGAGTCAAGAATTCGAAGCATATTTGCAAATCCTAAATTCATCCAGCACCAACTTAAGATTCACATATAACATCGACAAAACAAAAGCGATATTCCTGGATACGGAAATTTACATCAACAATGACCGAGTAGAAACGACTCTACACAGGAAAGAGACTGCAACAAACTCAACATTACATGCAAGCAGCTTTCCTACACCTTCGGTGGTACAAAATATCCCATATGGGGAATTCTTAAGAGTGCGAAGGATCTGCTCAGAAGAGAAAGAATGGAAAAAGACAAGCTTTGAAATGGCACAAAGGTTTAAAAACAGAGGATATAACAAAAAAGTCATTGAGAGATGTTGGAAAAGAGCAAACAACAAAGAAAGAAGGGAGGCACTCACAACCAAAAAAAAGAAAAACACTGAACAAAACATACAAACAAATGACAGAAAAATAAGATTGATCCTTGACTATACGAGGGAATCTAAACAAATTGTCAACATAATCAGGAAAAATTGGAAACTGCTACAATTAGATCCGGTTACAAGTAAAATAGTGGGCAAGCACCCAGAAGTAACATATAGAAGATCAAGAAATCTAAAAGACAGATTAATTCAGAGCCATTACAGGGACAACACCAAAAAAAAGAAAGGCATACAGTGGATGAAAACAAAAGGTTTCATTAAATGTCAGCACTGCAAGGTGTGCCAAATAGCGGTGAATAAAAAGGAAGTAACAATGCCTAACAACAAAACATGGAAAATAAAAGAACTGATAAATTGTGTAAGTACTCATGTGGTATACGTGATAGAATGCCCGTGCTCACTCAAATACATCGGGAGCACCAAAAAGGAATTAAAAAAAAGAATTCTGGAACATGTGAGAGCGACAGTGAATAAAGATCGCAATAACGCTGCGGCCAAGCACATGGAACAACTACATAATGGAGACTGGACACTTCTCAAGTTCTATGCCTTGGAAACAATCCTCCCACATGACAGAGGGGGGGACCGGGAAAAAACTTTAAGATGCTGAGAGTCACGACAAATTTTAAACTTTAGGACGATGACTCCGACAGGCCTTAACCAAAGTGAAGAACTTTATGTACATTTATGATTTGGGACTCTTTACTTTGAACTATGATCCTTTGTTTCAATACAGTCAGAAAGGACAATAGAATTCAGTATGTTGTGGAATACAAGTGGGAATGTGGTTCAAGAGGCTACGAGGGTTTATGTAATCATGAAAAAGAGTTGTTACAGAATCAGATAGATCTGTCAATGACACATAGTATGCAGTCATGCCCACTGGAGGGCAGAATAACAGATGACAAAGCCCACTGGAGGGCAGTAAAGTCATACACATATCAAGGGAGCGGGGGCCCACTGGAGGGCACTCACGGGTTGTCATAAAAATATGCATTAATTTATGTGCTTTGAAATAATCAGCGATGCAAAGTATAAAACGGTTGACTGCATAACTTATATGTAAAATTTGTTGGCTTAACTCGTAGCAAGTATAGAACAGTAGTCTATATGGTCAATAAGAACTACAATTCCCACGTCACCTCCATCATTATCACAGGAAGTGACATTTTGTAAATGTTTTTGGCGGTACCCTATTGAAATAGGAGAGACTCACCAATGTTTGTTGTATTGACCGTGAGAAAGCTGTGAGTACACAGCGAAACGCGTCGGTGCTTTTTTGCTGAACAACTGAATGCCATTTGGTAAATAAATCAAAGGAAAACGATTTGACACCGGGAGTGCGTTTTCATTTCTTCTTCTCGGAGGAGAGTTGGATATATATATATATATATATATATATATATATATATATATATATATATATATATATATATATATATATATATATATATATATATATATACATATAGTCACTGAAGAAACAAACGTTAAAGTAACATTATAGTTAGGTGAATTTTTCAGTGACAACATTAATGTTTTGAACAAAAAAATGGACAGAAATTCACCAGTTATAGTTCGCAGAGCAAACTAAAACTTGCACACCATCATGCACTGCTTATGACCTCACATATTTCATCACTCATGAAATGCTCTATGATAACTGATAACATCTAAAAATGACCTAATTGATTACATCACTGATGGCATCACTGGTGACAACATTCAATGAGTGTGTTAGTTTGTTTTACGGTTTACATAGTGATGTGTAGCTACCAAATTACTTTTTTTACCTACTTTTGTACAGCCTGTGCCTGACTGATGGGTATAAGTGTTTACAAAATGCATGTGCTACTAATGCATCATGGGTGTGTAGAGGTATTAAACACGTTATAAATGTCTGCATTGAAGAGTAACCCTGTGTGCAGGTGATAGTTGACAACTTTTTTCCAGCTTGGTCCACACAAGTTTTTCAGATCAGCAGAAATAAAGGTTTTACCCAGGGCAAAGATCCTACATACAACATACTAAGTATTAGAAAACAGCCTTGAGTTATAGACAGTATTGTCTCAGCATGACAATTTCTACATAACATCGAAGATTGTGTGCACTAGAAATTAAGCTACATACATGTGCTTGTTTTGCCACCGAAGGTGGGCTATCTGTAACATTCTCACCACACTATGAAGGCTGCAAGTAGTACAATCTTTAGCATCTTAAGACATTGCTTATTTTAAGTGAATAGCGCATTTTTTGTCAAATGTTGCATAGAGTTTACACTGTTCTTAGTAGCTACTTTTAAATACTCTGTAGTGTATTTCTCAGGAGAGCTTCAAGGTTTGCAAACATTGTGGTAGAGGGTAAACACTCTCCATAGAGTGAATACTGTTTACAGTACCTACTTCTCTATTCATATAAACTTCATTTCTCAGTGTTGGTTTGTTGACCATCAGTGGTTTGATACACATAAAAACTGTCCATTGTACATCATTTGTTTTGGAACAGACGTTCAGTATTTTTAGGAACTTAGCTTTCTGTGACCAGTTGTATACAGATTGAACACCATACGCAATGAGGGTTTCCCATATATCTGGCTGTTTGTTAATGAGAGCTACACTACCTATGAAGTTTATGGTGTGTGGCACATAACCCATGCTTATTACTCCTAAGGGAGTTGTTTCAGTGATGGCATTAATGATGCCTCATATTCTTCTGAGCAATTTTGTACTTACTTTCAGAGCTCTAATGCTAAACACGTTTATAGAGCAATGTGTACAAATTAAGGTTGGATGATGTCATCAGTAATGTCATCTGTGATGTCATCAATGATGTCATGAATTGCCATAGTACATGTCATGAGTCATGTAAAATGTGAGGTAGTAAGCAGTACATGGTGGAGGCGCAAGTTATAGTTAGCTCTATAACTGGTGAAGATCTGCAGTTAGGTGACAAATTTACCAAACTGTATCATTACTTCAACCTTTATTTTTGACAGTGAATATCTAAGGTTTTTTTTTAGAGATATTTTTATCACACCTTATTATAACGTTACTTTAAGATTTGTTTTTTTCAAGGAATTTCTAGCCTTTTTTTAATATAATGTAAGAATTTACCTTACCTTCGGTGAATAGTGTGGGTTCACCACAAGCCCTATAGTTTTTTAAAGGGTAGGGGCAACATATGGCCCAAATAAGCCCATTAAGCCCTGGGGCCATATGTTTTTTAAAGAGGAGGGGGCCAAATAACTCCCCTTCCCGAGCCTTGTTAGGCCCTGGTAACCCACACCCCCATGGCATGTGATTTTAAAGGGGATAGGGGGCTGTATGGCTCCCCTCCCCAAGCCTTATTAGGACCTGAGGACCACATCCCCAGTCCCTTTTTTTATGAAAGGGGAGGGGAGCCACGTGGCCTCCCTCCTTGAGCCTTATTGACACTGGGGGAACCCACCTTCCTGGGATGTTTTTTTTAAGTGAAGGGAAGGGGCCTCATGGCCTTCTTCCCTGATTCTTATTATGTCCTGGGAAAGGGGAGGAGGCTGCATGATCCCCCTCTCAAGCATCATTAGGCCCTGGGGACCCTATACCTAAGGGCAAAATATTTTTTTTTAATTAAAAGGGTGGTTTGCTCTCCCTACTTGAGCCTTATTAGGCTCGTGGGATCCCATCCCTCATGCACTTTTTTCAACAGGGAAGGGGAATGCGTGGCCACCTCCCTGCGCCTTATTTGGCCCTGGGAACCCATCCTGCATGGCTGTTTTTTTTACCAAAGAAGAGGCCCCCCTCTTTAAGCCTTGTTAGGCACTGGAGACCACAACCCCCAGGGCCACTATTTTAATTTTAAAAGAGGGGGGCCACATGGCTCCCTCCCTAAGCCTTGATAGGGCCTGGGGATGCCATCCTGAGGGCCATTACTAAAATTAAAGGGGAATGGGCCACGCCTCTCCCCTCCTTGAGCCTTGTTAGGCCATGGGCACCACACTCCTCGGGGCCATTTATTTAAAATAAAGAAGAGGGGGCTGCCAGGCCCCACTCCCAAGCCTTGTTAGGTCCTAGAGCCAGTATTTAAATTAAAGGATACCCTTCCAGTACAAAATATTATGCTTAGACTGTCTTTAAACTGTTTCCCACTTTGTATGTGTGCTGTACAGTGCAGCACACATACAAAGTCAAAAAGAAAGGAGAAATGAAATAATTTCATCTTCATAGGGCCTATTTGAAATGGGCACAGTTTTTTGCTGCAAAACTCAGTCTACATTTTTAAATAAATAGGGTTTGGCCTCAAAATCCTTGGATGGTTGCATGGGAATGCCTATGCACCACCTTTGGAACGCCCCATTGGTGCTAAGTAATGCAAAGCAGTGCTATGAGCTGCTTTGCATTACTTTCAATTGATTTTTCAGTGGTGAACAGGTTTAGCGCTGGAAAGTTATTAGGCAAAAAAGGATTTTTCGTCGATTTGCATCACTTTTGTGATGCACACACAGCGTGAAATCTCTGTAAATATACCCCTTTGTGTTTGCTCCTGATTAGCAGGAGATTAAAAAATGCTCAAGCTGGAGCAAATACAAATTTGCTGCCAGTGTGGGCATGGAAAACGCTATGTCCCAGGGGTGGGCTCCAAAGGGCATAGGTAGTGAGCCAGCCTCCGGGGATTGGGTGTCCAGGGCCATTAATGGCAAGAGAGTAGGCTCAAGCCTCTCCCCATTTTAAGTAGTTTGAGTCCTGGGGTGGACTTCCTGGGGCCTTTAGAGGCTCAGGGAGGGGGGAAACCTGAGGATGGGGTTACTTGGTCCTCTGGAGGTTCATGAGAGGAGCCATGATTCCCCCTCCCTGTAAATGCGAATTTCGTCCTCTGGGGTGGACTTCCTGAGACCTTTATGGCTCGGAGCAGCACACCCCTCCCTTTTTTCATGATTTTGGCCCGAGTCACCTCCCAGAAGACTTTAATGACTTGGGAAGGGTTCCATGTGGCCATACCCCCTTATTGAACGGGCCCCCAGGAGAGCTCCCAGAGACTTAGTTAATGCAGCTTGGTTGCCATTTTATTACATTTGTTTTTTTAGTCCCACTAGAGTCCCTATATTTTATTGCATTTTTACCCAGGAAGGCACTGCTGGGTACTCCCTATGGTGCCTAGGGAGTCAGCGTATTCTTACCCTGCTTATATTATTTTCTATTTTTACTTCAGGACAGGGGACAAAGGGACAGATGTACAAAATATTTTTTAATGCTTTAACGGGTTTGCGACCTGGTAAATACCTAAGAGCCATGTACCAACCCTAATTCGTGAGTCACAATTTATTTGCGACTCGCTAATTAGGATTTGCAACTCGCTATTAGGAAGGGGCGTTTCGATGGCGTCCCTTGCAAATACCGAGTCTGAGCCCGATGTACAACTGTTTTGCTAACGCAATTGTGGTTGCAAAACAGTCGCAATTTACCACCTACTTCAAGTAGGTAGTAAAGCATTGGCAAACGGGAACGGGTCCATTGGGCACTCCTTCCCCTTTGTCAACCATTCTTAATTTGCGGTCCCCTTATCCGTCCCCGACTTCTGTGGGCACGGCCCTTTGAAACTTTCCTTCCTTGAGCTTACAGGCCTCCTTAGATCTCCTCACCAAACTGAAATCTGGCTCCCCGCTAGACCCGTGTCCTGCTAAATTCCTCGCGCAAATGGCCCCTACTCTGAACCATCGTATCAACCCAATACTTAATCTCTCTCTCAGTACGGGTGAGGTCCCTCAGCCTTGGAAACAGGCACTCATTCTGCCATTGCTCAAGAAAACCAACCTGAACCCTGAATCCCATGCCAATTACAGACCATTTTCCCTTTTGCCAGCACTTGCGAAAGTGGTCGAGAAACATGTTCATACCACCCTGTCCCACTTTCTCGAGACGAATGACATACTTCATATATCGCAGTCCGGTTTCCGCTCCAACCTGAGCACTGAAACAGCTTTGCTCGAGGTCACCGAGGCCATTAGGGAAACCCTGGACAGTGGAGGCAAAGCCATGTTGGTGATGCTTGACCTCTCCGCGGCTTTCGACACCGTCCCCCATGACCGCCTCCTTTCTAGACTCTGGGAGGTTGGTCTGAGGGGGGCGGTGTTTCGATGGTTTAGGTTGTTCCTCTCGAATCCCCAGCAAACCGCCTGGCCCCCCCTTTTTCTGCCGCTATGCTGCCTTTGGAGGTCGGAGTTCCGCAGGGTTCAATTTTGAGCCCTTCGCTCTTCAACATCTATATGACCCCTCTGGCGGCACTTGCGTAAGATTTTGGGGCCCAGATCGTGTTGTATGCGGACAACACACAACTCCTGTTCACCTGCGACATGGGCCGTGATTTCAATGGGGTCTCTATCCGGGGTTGCCTTGGGGCTGTGTTTGATTGGTTCAGTCGCAGCAGCCTCAAGTGCAACTCCGACAAGGCCGCCCCGCGGACCCCAGATGGAAGGAATGGTGGCCTACGGCCATGTTTCCTCCTGCCAGCGATTCAGGGACTGCTAAAAATCTGGGCATCCAGATTAACAACTGCCTCTCCTTCAGGGCACAGGTGTCTGGTCTGACCGGCAGATGTTTCGCTATCCTGAAGATGTTGAGGAAGTTCCTGCGCTCATATCTTTAGAGTATAGAAAGATTACGGTACAGGCCTTGATAGGCTCTCCCCTGGACTATTCCAACGTACTGTACCTAGGCCTTCCGGACTTCCTCCTTGCGCGTCTCCAGGTTGTGCAGAACTCTGCGGACCGGGCCATTTTTGGCCTCACTAGGAGAGCCAGGACCAGTGTACTTCTTAGAACCCTTCACTGGTTGCCCATTAAGAAGTGAATTACTTTCAAGGCCCTGACCATTGCCTTTAAAGCCCTTCACGGCACAGGTCCCTGTTATCTTCGGAAACGGATCAGCTTCTATTTTCCTTCTAGATCCCTGCGTTCTTCCACCCAGGCCAGAGAGGTTACCCCTGTGATCCGACGCGCACGCAGTGGGGGGCGCTCTTTTAAACATCTGGCCCCCTGGCTATGGAACGCCCTTCCTCTGTCACTCAGATCCATCTCCAATCTGCTGGCATTCAGGAAGGATCTGAAGACCCTGCTTTTCACGCAATAACTCATTCCATTCTGAGCTATGCTCTCCCTCCGGTTTCACCTTCTACCCTGGGTTCGTGAGGTTCTTTCAGCGCCGGAACACTCTTCGGAGTAGCTGTGCGCTATAAAAGTACCCCTTTAACATAACATAACATAACATTGGGAATGCTTGGGAACATATTTTTAAGGGCAGGCAGTGGTCCCAGGGACCACTGCCTGCACTTAAAAAATTAAACGAAAACGTTTCATTTTTTTTTTTAAATGCAGTCCTTTAAGGAAAACAGGCTGCATTTTTAAAAAAAACTGCTTTATTTAAAAGCAGTCCCAGACATGGATGTCTGCTGAGCCCAGCAGGCCACCATCCCTGGTAGGGCCAGCCATTTATTTCCACTGGGGTCACAAATTGCGAGTTGCTCATTAATATTCATGAGCCTCGCTTTATGCAGCCCCATTGGGAATCGCTAACAGTGTCTCTGACACTGTTGTACATTTGCTTTTGGGACTCGCAATTGTTGGCAATTGTTCGCTGTAATGATGGCAAGTAACATTTTTCTCATGTTGCTGGCCCCAATCAGAGCGGTGGCTTCCACAGAAGTGAAATTTCCAGAGGGAAATAAAGCTTCCTGGGCCAATCATAACACCCCATTTTTAAATTTGTGCTCCTGCAAGAGTTTTTTAAGCGTTTCGTGGAACCATCCATTCAGATATTCTAATATTTTCTACCCTTAATTTATCAAAATCTACTGAAACGATTTACACCAAATCACAAAAATCACAATTTGTGCACCAAGATCTAGCTTCTTGTCAAATTTGGTGAATTCTGTTCAGTTTTTGCTGTAGCCTTGTCTAAAGAAGTATATGAAAAACGCATTGCGATTTCACATTTTGGGACCCCTCTTTTTCTCAGTCCCTGCTTGACGATCACCCCGAAACTATACATGAAAATCTAGTGAAATTTAGTGCTCGCACTCACACACACCCACACACCCGCACACACACACACACACACACACACACACACACACACACACACACACACACACATATATGTGACCAAGACCTATCGGGGTTGAAACGTGTTATCTGTCGTGCACCTCAATAAAAAGACAATTGCGAATTGCTGAGCAGGAGTGGCTGGATTATTATATTTCACAAAGACTGGGTCAGAGACTGTTTTGTATATATATATATATATATATATATATATATATATATATATATATATATATATATATTACCTGGATTCCTCTCGCCCTCCTTGGCGGAAGTCACGGCACCACAGCAGTTGTTCAGATAAATTTACTTTTATTAAATTAGTACACCATGTGGAAAAGTGCAAAAAAGGACGGCCTACGCGTTTCGACTACGATTAGCCTTCAACTGGACCATAGAGTCCTAAACGTCTAGACAATTTATAAAGTGCTCAGTGCTTGTACCCTCATTTGTGTTTACAATTGTTTAAAAACACTAGACTGCCCACCTCATTTACACAAAAGATCGCAATTTTTTCCTATTTCTTTTTCTTTTCTTTTCAGTTTACTGCAAAGTATTTTGTTAAAGTGCCAGGTGCAGGATAACACATAATAAAGAATCTGTACATACCAAAACCTGTACATGATAGAGGGCTCTATGTTCTATTGTAGCAATTTTCACTAGTCTGCGACATAGTTAACTTCTAGAGTCCGATAAATTCTTGCAATCATTTATGATAATCACTATCTACAGAATTCCTCAGAATTCCTCTCAACGGAATTTACAGTAAAGTACTTTTAAACATCCCACGGCTGGGGTTCGTCACCTGCATGGGAGGGGTTAAATGCCCAAACTTGGAGTTCTTTCTTAAATGTAGATAAACACACTAGTCTCTTTCAGCTCCAAATGAAGTCACATCTGCTGAGCGCAACTCAAAAAGACTTAATTCTCCGCCTAAGCATTAACGACAAATTGAGTTATCTCTGGTTCTGCAGCCAATCAAATCACAACACTTCTTCAACCTCGTAATAAGAATGGCAACTATTGGTTGAGCCTTGGCCTTTTTTTTTACTTCCCCCTTACGATCTTGTGAGACTCTAGTGGCAGGGCCAGTAATTTTCTATGCGGGTCTCGCGAGTGTCTTGCGAGATCATAAAGATTATTTAAAAACAATATACATTTATTTTCTTCACAGCAGTTATCCATTAGACGCCTCCTCTCAAAATCTATAGGGGACAGACAGCCCCTTATACAGCTTTTTTAATTCATTTTCATAACACTTCCAATGTTTCACAGTAAACAGTAATGGTGGTCATTTTATTTCAAATATTCCTTCAGCCATCCAATCAGAGGGCTTGGTCTCATGTGACTCCTGGGAGCCTTCACACTCCTGTGAGAGCATGAAGGCTCATGGGAAAAATGGGCCCCTCGACTAATCACAGGGCTCCATTTTTGATTTTGTGATCCAGCAGGAGGCTTGTGGGACTGCCAAAATATAAAATTATTTTTGACTCTTAATTTCTCAAAATCCATCAAGCTGAGGAAAAAGAAAAAAGCAGCGGGACCCAAAATTCAAAATCCACATGCATTTTCCATTGACTTTTTTAGGCAGTGCTACTTTAAAAACTGCTGGATGGAATTACACCAAATTTGGCAGTAAGTTAGATCTTGGTCCAGAAAGTGTACTTTTTGTGATTTGGTGTAAATCTCTTCAGTAGTTTTCCCCACATAGACCAACTCCCTCCCACAGCAACGTGAAGAAAAATGTGGCAGGCAACTATTGCAAGATTTGGGGATTTAGTCCCCTGTCCTGATTTGAAATGTGGGGCAAAAATATTTATATATTTTCTAAAAGCACAGCGATCCTGCTGGAGTCCCATGGGACTCTCACGAGATTTCAGCATTTTTTAACAAAAGAAAATGGCAGCTGGGGGCCATGGTGAAAATCAAAGGGAGGAGCAGGCACCCCCCTCTCCCAGAACCTCATTGAAGCCCCCGGATACCATATCCCCCGGGTACAGAAAAGTTGATAAATAAGGGAAGGGTGGTGGCCCTCATCCCTAGGCCTATTATGGCCCCATGGACTGCATACCCCACAGACGTTTTATTTAAAAAAAAGTTCTGGAGAAGGCAATCTCACTGCCTCCATTTGATAAAAAAATTTGGCCTTCGGGTATTTGGTCCCCATGGCCTGCAAAGACCATGTGTCCTGACCCCCTTATATTGACAAATTGTGCCCGGGTGGATGAGGTCTACTGGCCCCTAGTGGCTCATGGAGTGAGGCTGTGCACCCTCTTCTCTTAATTTAAAAAAGTCCTTCAGGGAGGGGGGGTCTGTCTACCCTTCCCCTCAATTAAATAACAGAGACCCCGAGGATGGGGTCCCTTTGGCCCAAAGTGGCTCCAGAGGGGGACCACGCACCCCCTCCCCTTAAAATAAAAATAAAGCCCTGGGGCATTTCGACCTCCGGGCCTGCAAAGGCCGTATGTCCTCCTCTCCCTTTTTTTGACAAATTGGCCCCAGGAGGATGGGGTCTGCCAGGGTGTAGTCAGACCTTGTGCAATACCTCACGCTGGGAGTGACTGACTGCATGGAGTTGTCTTTAGGGTCTGGCTGCAGGTTTGAAGGCCAGCCCTTAAGCCGTGCATGCCCTGGGTTCGCTTGACTTTGAAGGGTTGGCTGAAGAGCCTGGCTGCAGGTCAGGCCCTGCGGCCAACACCCTGCCAGTGGTGCGCGGTGTGGTTTGGCTTTAAGTATGGTAACAAAATATTGCTTTATGTTACAAATACACTAAGAAAAACAAAGGTTAGAGTGACTTATAGTTAGGTGAAAGTTTAAGTCAACATCATGTTTAGAATAAAAAAAAACTGACATTCACCAGAGCTATAGTTACCTTAGGACATTGTCACTGAAATTATCACCTAACTATAATGTCAATAAAAAAAAAAAAATATATATATATATATATATATATATATATATATATATATATATATATATATATATATATATATATATATATATATATATATATATATATATATATATATATATATATATATATATATATATATATATATATATATATATATATATATATATATATATATATATATATATATATATATATATATATATATATATATATATATATATATATATATATATATATATATATATATATATATATATACACATATATCCTACTGGCAGTTGCCAGTAGGTAGTTCTAGTTAGGACCAAATTTTCCAAATGAAAAGTGTCTTTTTGTTTTGCCAATAACTTTGGCGCCACTTGACACACCTCCAAGAAAGTTTTGCAAAACTTCCCCTTTTTGGTTCAGCTGCTGTGTTGAAAGTTTTGGGGTGATTCGTCAAGTGGGGTCTGAGAAAAAAGGGGGTCCCAAAACTTGTTTTCCCCATGTTATGTCTATGGGGTCTTTCATTTTTTTAACCTAACTACAGCCTGAACTGCAGAACGGAATTAGACCAAATTTGGCAGAAAGCTGGATTTTGGTTTAGAAAGTGTGTGATTTGGTGTACAACCGTTCGGTAGTTTTTGAGATATGTAACTTAAAAAAAAATTCAATCTGAGGACATTAGTTCTTGCAGTGGACTCACAGATCCTACAAAAATTTGATTGGATGCCAGCACTGCAACCAGGAAGTGTTTTCAGCCATTTTGGGACTCGGCTTGAAGCAGGGTCCCACAAACAAAGTAAAAATTAAAGAAAAGGGTTCAGGGTAGGAAAATCCTGACCCCCCATATATGGTAGTGGGGTTCCTTAGGGACCCCGCCTGGAGCAAAAGCATTTTTTTTAATTTTGCTGCAGACTTGTGGGTGGATCCGGGAATCCACAGCAAAATGTTTATTTTTAAAAGATGAGTAGTCTCCATTGTGTCTTTGTTTAAAGCCCCTGGGTGGGCCAAATCCCAGGGGCATGAAGGAGGGGTCTCATGGGGTCCCCCATTAGGCTTGTAAAATGCCCTGAGGACCACCAATTCCCCGAGGATTTAAACAATAACATTAGAGGGGGCCCTCCCTGGGGCAATGAATGCTGTAAATGTGGGGACCACCCAGCCCCTCTGCTGCCAAAAGGAGATTGCCACCTCACCGGGGCACACTATTTTGGTATAGGAATATGGGGGATCTAGCTGCCCGCCCCACAGCCCAGGGGACTGCCACCTCCCCTGGACACACCGTTTTGTTTAGGAAATGCCATGACCTATGGCCTCCTCTCATGCCCCAGGAACAGCCAGCTCCCTAGGGCACACTGTTTCTTAAAAGAATGAAGGGGTGCCAGTCCAGCCCCTCCCCCACAGCCTGGGGACCTCCACCTCCCCGAGGCACACTGTTTTATTTTAGGAAATCAGCTATGGCCTCCCCGACTGCCCCAGGGACCCCCACCTCCTCTGCAACCCCGGGGACCCCAATCTCCCCAGGGCAAACTTTTTGTTAGGAAAATGTAGGGGAGGTGCTACAGCCTCCACCACTGCCCCAGAGACTGCAACCTACCCGAGGCACACAGATTATTTTTTGTAAATCCAGGGGGAGGTCCTATGGCCTCCCCTGCTGCCTTGTTGGACTGCCACCTCCTCGGGATACACTGGCTTCTTAAAGGAATGCGTGGTTCCGTCCCGGCCCCTCTGTAGCCCCAGGGACCCCCGCCTCCCGAGGGCACACTGTTTTTTTGGGAAAATATGGTGGAGGTGCTACCGACTCCCCCACTGCACCGGAGACCGCGACCTCCACGAGGTACACCATTTTTTCCCCAGAAATGAGGGGGGGAGCCCTATGGCCTCCCCTGCTGCCCTAGGGCCTCCACCTCTTAGGGGCATGCTGGTTTCTTAAAGGAATGCAGGGGGCCCTCCTAGCCCCCCTGTGGCCTGGGTACCTCCCACCCCCCAGTGCACACTGTTTTTTTAGGGAATGCCCTGGTGCCCCAGGGACTGCCATCTCCCTGGGGGACACTGTTCTTTTTTAGAAAATGCGGGGAAGGCCCTTCGGCCTCCCCCGCTGCCTCGGGACTGCCACCTCCTCAGTGCACACTGGTTTCTTTAAGGAATGCGGGGGACCTGCATGGCCCTCCGCAGCGCTGGGACCTCCACCTCCCCAGGGCACACTGGTTTTCTTGGGAAATGCAAGGGTGGTGCTAAAGCCTCCCAAGGTGCCCCAGAGACTTCCACATCCTCGGGCATACACATTATTTTTTTTTTAAGTGAGGGAGGGCCTATGGCCTCCCCCACAGTCCTGGGGACTGTCACCTACCCAGGGCACAAATACAATAACTTAGGATGTCCGTCGGTTGCACACCTCCGGCCATGGGGACCGCCACCTCCCCAGGCCCCCCTCATGGAGCCCTAGATGGCCCACCACCCACAAGGGCCGACTCCAGCAATGTCCCGGACTGCCCACCCCCGGCAAATTGCAGTTTTCTTAGGCTTAGCAGGAGCAACACTCCCACCGAGCCATAACAAATCTGCTCTGCTTTCAAAAAGCAAGAGCAGAAAATGCTCTTGCTTGCTGAATCCAGAGCATGTCTGTTTCCCTGCCTGCTGAAAACAGGAATTGATTTGGGATGCATGTTAGCAGCTCCCTAGATCTCAAATCAATGCTGGCTTCGGCAGGAGGTGGGGAGCCATCGGGGACCGCAGGGGCCTTCAAGCTCCTCCCGTGGTCCCCATGGGTGACCTGGGTGGGACCACAGCACCCAACCTACAGGCCAGGCCCTGGGGCATGGGGTCCCCAGGGCTGAAATCAGCCTGGGAAGAGGGATCTCGCAGGCCCCTCCCCCTTTAAAAACGCACCCTCCTTCCTTAAATTTAAAAAAGGAAAGAGAATAGAAATGCCAGGCCCGAGGGATGGGGTCTCCGGGGCCGTATTTGGCCATGGGTGTGGGGGGGGGGGATTATGGTCCCCCCTCCCCATTCCCATTCTAAAAATGCTTGATCCCCGGGATGGGGTCCCCAGGCCAAATATAGCCATGGGAAGGGAGGGCACACAGCCCACCTTCCTTTATAAGTTAAAAAAGAAATGAAAATGGTACAGGCACAATGCCGGAGACCCCACCCTCTTTCTCCACCACTCTGCATACACACATCCTGGCACACTGCTGGTTAGGGTATGAAGTTCACTTGGCTGCTGAGGGTCCTTAGGGGCCAATAAGACCTCCTGTTACCACCTCCAGTAAGTCCCACACTGTGGGATTGCTGAGAGGTGAGCAGAGGCCATTCCCCCTTTCCCCACTACTCTGCACCCACGCCTCTCAGCACTCTGCTGGTGGGGCAATGATGCCCTCTTGTCTCCTGAGGGCCTCAGGAGTAAAGCGGACTTCTTCCCCCAACCAGTAGTGCCCCAGGAGGTGCATTTGCAGAGTGGTGGAGCAAGGGGGTGTGGTCTTCAACAACCTCTTAGCAATAGAACTGTGTGGGACTTACTGGAGGTAACAGGATGGCTTGTTGGACCCCATGGACTCTCTGGGGCCAAAGGGACTTCATACCGCCACCGTCAGTGTGCCAGGAGATGCAATTGCAGAGTGGCGATAAAGGAGACGTCCCTCTGAAGACCTCTCAGCAATCCCTATGTGTGGGCCTTAGTACTATGTATATATATATATCTTGGTATCCGCAGAATCCTCAGCTTTTACCTGCCACACACGGACATGGACCACAAAGTTAGTGGAAGTTTTTTAGTTCTTTATTTTCTTGATGCCGCCATTACGAGTTTCAACTCTTGATGAGTCTCGATCACATGGTAACGTTGTGGTCATCTTTTACATATTTAAAGTGACAAAATGCTCGGTGATGGGTTTGGACTTGCACATGCTCATAGACATAAACAAAATGCATACTTTAAAATGTTTTTGGCATAGTATACTTGCATCAATGCATAGATAACAACCTTGGTATTGTTTTGCTTGTTTTTTTTGTTGATAGATATGTATATATATAACTAACATGCATTTGTCCACATTGTCGTTTGGATACAGTTCAGTTACATTTTTGTTTTATGAACTTTAAAAAGTGAAATCGTAATATAGGATGTCCTAAACATGTTTGTCTCTTTTTTTTTCATTCCCATTTAACTTTGGCATATAAAATTGATTAATGCTGATACTGAATTGCATACATTATCACCTTAATAATTGCTTAAATGCAAATAATCAATTAGTACGAAAATGTAATTCCCTTTCGATCGAAATTGCAATATTTAAATAACCCACAAATAGCTCTTGGTTGTTTGCAATCTTACTTTTTGACTATCTATATATTATGTCCAATTTAATTGTGCAAAATAGTGCAAAACTAAATAAAGTTCCAGTGTTAATATTAAAAACAAAATTGTTTCCTGTTTCTCCAAATTTGTGTACCCTTGTTTGTGTTATTGATACTCTATATTTTCTCGGTTTTGGAGTAAATACAGCAAATGCTTGGGTCCTTGTTTCACTATTGTTTGTTGATTGGTAGTGTATGTGTAAATACAAAATTATATATCATTAAAAGCATAGCAGCATGATTTAATATCAGCTGAGTCATATGTATCTTAAATGTGGAATGTTACATATATAAATATATAAATACATATAATTATATAGATATCTTAAAAGACATGTTAGAAAAAAGCCCCCTGCTGTGCAAAATGCTTAAAATGCATTATTCATAACATTTGTTTTGAAATTTCCCCTTCTGTTTGATACGGTTTTTTATATAGGTGTACATGTCCTCAGTATTGTTCATCCTACCCGGAGACTAGGAATCCATTTCAAGGATGTACCTTGTCTCTAACTTTCTCAGTTTGGTCCCTCCTTGTTGCCACCTTGTCTGCTCTGGGTCACCGAGTCAATTAGATAATATTTTAGATCCTGAATCCTAGAGTTATGGTATTCCTGGACATGTCTTGCCACAGGTTATGTATTATCATAATTGTTTATCGCCCTGATGTGTTGTAAGATACATTTGTGGACTTGCAGCTTTGTGCTGCCTATGTATTGCAGCCCACATGGACATAATAAAACATATATAACATACTCTGTCTTGCAGGTAAGTAACTTACTGATCTTAATCTCCTCTTGACTGAATGGTGTTGTGTATGAGATTTTGTTTACACCCAATTGACATGCTTTACATGTTTTGCACCTGTAGAATCCTCTGTGGGATTTGAGCCAGCTACAGTTTTCAATAACTTCTGGATTAGTCATCATCACACTGTCCCTCACAGACCTAGGGGCATATTATCAAGACAGGCGATAACATTGTCGCCATTTTAGCGGCAGAAAACTGCTGCTAAAACTGTGATAATGGGCCTGATAATATGCTCTATGGAATTCCAATTGAAGCCCATGTTAGATGTCCTTCACATCTAACATGGGCTTCAACTGGAACTCCATTGAGCATATTATCAAGCCCATTATCACCGTTTTGCCGCTAAATCGGCGATAATTTTATCGCCTGTCTTGATAATATGCCCCCTAGTTCTTTTGTGAGAGATAGTTACTTTGGGTGAAAGTGTGTGTCCTATCACTGGGTCACTCAAAATTAGGGGCCAATTACGTTTGAATATGTTGCGTTACTCCCTATGTTGTCTGCTATACTCCATGATAATTCGAAATTTATCTGCTTTGCTCTTGTTTTCAGAGATTTGATTTGTCTGTAGATTCTGATGTTTCCCCATGTCTGTCTCAGATTTGACTTTAATCAGATCTAATCCCTCAGGAATCATGCATTTAGTTATTACCCCGTCAATAGTTTTAAGTGAGTAACCCTTTGCCAAAAATTTAGTTTTGGATTCTTCTTGGGTCTTTTTAAGTGATGTTTGATTACTGTTCACCCTCCTCAACCTCAGCATTTCCCCGTAGTAAATACTATTTATGAGGTGTCTCGGGTATATGTGGTGAATCATACAACACACTCAGCTGTCAGTGGCAGTGTACTGAGCATACCTAAATTTCACTGGTGGCTGCTGGTTCTACTATTGACTATACCTAAAGACAGATTCAGAACTGATTTACATGGGCAATTACTACTATTTAAGCCCTACATATTATTTGAATGCATAAAAGGCGGTATAACATTTACCCTAGTAGTAATGCATTGCTCTAGTTTTACCAATTGCTGTAAATTGGTAGAGCCATTTTCAGTGGTGGACGTTATCTTTCACTTCTGACGTAAGTGGTATATTAAAGCTATAATCAATTACCACCAGTGGTAAGATAATCAACCTTTCATGAAGGGTACAAGAACCCTCAGAATATGAAAGGGTGTGGAATGAGGTTCTCGACACCGCCAAATTGAAGAGTAACCAACGGGTGTAGCACTGAATAACAAAATAGTGAAGGGCAGATGCAGCTTTTGAGTACTTACTAAAGTATATTGAATGCTAAATAGTGTTACCGTTCTACACATCACTAGTGAATCCCCAGGTAGACCATAGTACTGATTTCAAGAGATGGCTTCTCCATTAGAAAGAAGGCAGGCGGAGATGGGTAGCAAGACCCACAGGAATAAATAGGCAAAGGATCCTATTTCTAGCAAGAGGAGCCATCGGTGGATTTTCAGGCATATACGTATGGATACACTGGAAGAAATGAAGATTGAGGGTGTTCTAAATGAATTCTCATGCAAGAACACAACATGTGAGGAAAGCGTCTGCGGCCCCTTCTGTAATACCAGAGACAACCCCATGGGCACGCAGAGCGGGCGCAAATGCTTGCTGTGCCACCAGGTTACTTTGTGTAATGCAGCCCCTTGTGTGTCAGACAATGCTGTGCCGGACAATCCCAATATAGAAGAACTAACCTTCATATTCACTGCTTTGTATAGCACCACATTTGACATCTTGTATATTCTACTGCGAGCTTAGTCGCAGATAGTGTGCATTGTGTCATTGGGTATACAGCAACCTCTGAAGTATTAGTAATAGCAGGTGAACAAGTGAACAAAGTGTTCTTGCTCCCAAGGCAAGAAGCAGTTGTGACTGGAAAGGAATGTAGTTAGTTGTAGTAATAGTAAGGGCATCTATAGCTGCTAGGTGCTCACAACTGTTCTGTGTTGGCCAGAGGCAGTTGGAAGTCCGTCCATTGCATAACTATTCTGCTGGTCTAGATCCCTGTGTCTGTAGATTCCATTATTCAGTGCACAATGTACCTAAATACTTACATTTTCAAGTATTTTTTGCAAGGTGATTAGTTTGTCCATGTTCTCAGAGACCTGTTGAGTGTGTTCTTGTTCCTAGAAACTTGAACTCTTAGCTCCTCATTGCCAGTCCCCGATTAGGGCCCTACTAGGATTTACCATCCCCATCAGTATTACAAGATTTGCAGCAACTCCAGAGATCAGGTTTGTTGCACCCGGACACTTCAACTGCTAAGAGTAGCGAAATGATCAGATGAAACTACGGGTGAAATGAAGACCAACCTCCGGTATAGAATAGAGGGGCATATTAGCAAGAACCTTGTTAAAATTATCGCTGTTTTAATGGCGATAATTGGCTTGCTAATATGCGTTATAGAATTCCAATAGAATCCCAGGTTAGAAGTCCTGCACATCTAACCTGGGCTTCTATTGGAATTCTATAACACAAATTAGCAAGCCTATTATCGCCGTTTTAGCTGCAGTTTCCTGCGGCTAAAACGGCGATAATTTTAACGAGGTTCTTGCTAGTATGCCCCATGGTTTTCCCAATTCTGCCAATAATTCCCTATTTCTGATGTTACCCTCAGGTTAAACTTGTAATCAGAATAAAAATCTACCCTCGCTCAAAAAGCCGATTGCACTGCTATAACTAACTGTGAATCGGGGTCGACTATGCTACTTTTCCCTCTACTGGTAATGTCCACGATTTTACTGTTTCAGCTTCTGTCGCCAGGTACTCGGTGGCAGCAATAGTGATACTCTGGAATGAGGCCCTCATTTATGGGGATGTTACGTAGGGCAGCGCAGCAAGTCTCCTTGCATAAATGGTGCATTCCTGTCCTTTCCCCCGTGCTGGCACCATTTTGGTATTCTAGCGCCAGTGCCTGCGTTGTTGGCAGGATTCTTTTTGTGCAGGAAGGGGCACCTTCCTGCACAAAAACAATCCTTAGAGGAGTTTTCCTCTTTCTTTGTGTACTGCAGTATGCATCACACATAGAAAAAGGAAAAAACAAGGAGAAATACAGTTATTTTGGCGCTTACCCAGATTTAAATGCTCTTGTAATTCTGGAGAAGTGTCAAAATCCATGGGTGTTCCGTAGGAAAGCCTACCACAATGCCTATGGAATGTCTCCTGCACGCAGAGTAAGACAACGCAGTGATTTGCGCTGCCTTGCCTTGCTCCATATCTTTGAGGTCATTCAAAGCCACTTATAATGGCTGTGCATGACCTCATAGATATGATTTTGTGATTTCAGATCCTTAGACAGCCTCACTATATAAAAGTGAATCATGTACAATCAATATTTTAATTGAGTTTTAAGTTTATGGAAGAATGTTTGGAGATGAGTCTACCGTGGCTAAACTACATTTTCCTTCAACTTCCTGGAACTTCTCATTTATCCTGGATGGGAAGCTTTAAAAGCCTCTTCCTTTTCACAGGGCACCTAAAGTGGCCTTGGCTCGAAGAGCAGTCTTTTCAGGCCAGCAATCCTACCTCATCGCCTTTCTTCCGTGAAAAGTCCGGACTATATTTCTACCACTCTGACACTAGAGTTCGGCGCTCAGTGGATTAATAGTACTGCCTCAGCAGAAATTTTGCTAGGCAAACAAAAGACATACCATACATCTGTCAAAGAAGGCAAATGTTTTGCCAAGACATTGCACTTAAATTCTTTGGGTTTAAGTAAAATGAATCCCTGCCCTTGCACTTAACCCCCTCCAGGCGGAACGGCGTCCCGCCCCACTCCCCTTGCCCTTTTTTCACCAACTGCGTGCTTTTACCTTAAATCACCACTGACAACTTTCTTTGGTGTCTGAAAGGTTGCAGTTTATTCATCAAAACATAACTTTATACATTTCAATTGTTCATGGTCATATACACATTTATTGTCCATGTTCTTTATTTACTTCTATTGCTCCTTATAATTTCTCTTGCATTATGGACCCAGCCTCCTCAATAACCTGGAAGGGGAGGGGCCCCTTTTCTGGGCTACTGATTCACGGGCCTAGGCTTCAGCTTGCTACCGATTGGGAGGGTGTCAGTCTGGACCTGCCCGGGCCGCAAGTGCCGTCTGCTTGCCCTGTAACCCTTTCATGGCCCTCATGGCCCTCCCTTCTCCCAGGGCTCCCTGCCGTGTGGCATCCCAAGGACCTTACTTGAGCATCTACTTTTCTTGAGGCTGAGTCCTTGCCATCTTCTCCCTCTGTACCCCTGCCATGAGGCATCCCAAGGATCCTGCAGGAGCATCACCTCTACTCTTTTTATGGCGGCACGCCACCCCTTGGCTCCCTCAGTGCCCCTGCCGTGAGGCCTCCCAAGGACATTGTGAGAGCCTTCCATCTACCTTCTAGTAAGTTTTTCTCTTTTTACTAATTTTGTTGAGTTTGTTCCGCTACCCCTCTACGCTTGCGGCTGTGACGCCGGTATCTTAGGTGTGGGTGGGTGTGATTCTTCTCCTTCGTAATGCGAGGGGGGAGATGTATGTGTTTACTCAGGCCATTGGCCCCCTTTTATTCCCCCCTCACCCTCACTAGCTCGCCCCCTGATTGGGAGGGGGCTCGCCATGCCTGAGGGGGCCAATACTGGCCCCTGCAGGCCTAGCCGGCATGCAAATGGGGGCAGGGGAGGGCCTTTCGCCTCCGGATGGCATTTTACCCGGGCATCCACCGAGTTCAGCTTTGCCTATCCGGCCCGGGTTCGGAGTGTCTAGTCTTACTAAAGCGTGAGTGGACATTTTTCTATGTTTTCACCATTTCCTGTCTTTTCCACAACACTTTAGGGCAGTGTTCTTCAATCTGAGGGGCACGCCCCCCTGGGTGCGCAACACCATCCCTGGGGTCCCACACTCCACTCCAATCTGATCTTTGTTCTCTGCGTCCGTGCAAGTCTTCTATGAGGACTCCGGTATGTGGAAGGGGGAGGGAGGGGAGATCGATGGGGCTTGAGGTGCCCGTTCTTTTGTCTTGTTAACTCTCCAAGGAGGGGGTTAATTCACAGAGCTGACAGCTTCAGCTTCAGCTGCAATGGGAGGCAAGGAGTCTCCTCTGTTAAAACCGAAAGCAAACAAACAGACACGATTTCGGTTTTAGCAGAGGAGACTCCTTGCCTGCAAGGAGTCTCCTCTGTTAAAACCGAAAGCAAACAAACAGACACGATTTCGGTTTTATCAAAGGAGACTCCTTGCCTGCCACTGCAGCTGTTCAAAGTATGCACAGACAAGTGCTGAAAATACAGCTTTAGGTGACTGCTTATTTTTATACCATCTGTGACATCAAAATAATGAGCTGGCAACCCTAATCATAAGACTGGAAGTTTGTTGAAGGATCAGCACAATATTTAGTTCCTGCACCCTGATCCCTGGTTACTGCCATAATAGCAATATTTTAACACATTTGAAACGCTACGCTGCCGTCAATAACATGCTGAGTACTTCAAGTGTCTGGGAATGCACCCTGCATTTAGACCATTCACTCCTCATTCTCGCCCTTCACTTTCACACTCACCCAGCACTCACACTGATCCCAATGCACTCACACCATTCACCCACTTACCCTCCACTCACAGTAATCACTCTGCACTCACAGCGATCACAATGCGCTCACACTGATCACCATGCACTCACACCATTCACCCGCTCACCCTGCACTCATACTGATCACCATGTTCTCACACCATTCACCACTTACCCTCCACTCACAGTGATCACTCTGCACTCACAATGCACTTGCGCTGTTCACCCTGTACCTCACCCTGCAGTCACATGAGCACACTACTCAACCTGCACTCGTGACACTTCACTCACCTGTCCCCCTCACTGTTCAATCTGCAATCTCACTCCAATAAGCCCACCACTAACCTTACATTCATTCGTCCCACTCTGCACCAACATGCGCACCCAAATTCTTATGGTCGCCTCATTCACCCCTGTACACAAGTATGGGCATGTCGTGCCCTATTAAGGTTTTCGGCCTAAATTACAAAAGGGGACATCTAAATGCACTACAATCCAGCCTTCCAGGGGCCCCTTGATAGAGACAGTTCTGTTTTTGCCCTGATGGACTGGAATAATTCCTAAACAGATTCTTGCAAATACTGTTTTGTTTACGTTCTTTTTAATGTAATTGATGTGAGGGAGTCTATTACTATTTGTAGAGAAATGTGTTTTTTTTATGCAACAACCATTAAAAAGTTAACCATAAAAAAGTTAGATCCAAGCAGATCCTCACATATGAGAAATTGGAGGATATCACAGAAATTATTCACTGTAAAATTAGTGGGCGGCTGCTTTGTTACGACAGTGAAAACTCATCACTATCTCTGAATATTAGCTGTAAACACTTGTAGAATTTCGAATACAGTGCCTGGCGAAATAGGGTATGACAGAGCTTAAAATAAATCATTTAAACTCAAACCTGTACTGAACAGGGTCCCCCAAAATAGTTTTGGCCCAGGGCACCCAAAATCCCAAACATGTCCCTGCCATCACAAAGTCTGTCAGACAACATTACTCTGAAGTAAACTAGACAACATCATTAATTTATTATTAGTTCTATTTTTTTTAAACATAAGACTGACGTGTCCCAAACCCCCACTACTTCAGGCAAGCAACTTATCGTACCACTAAGGAATTCCAATGAGTTGTTTGTTCAGCGCCTTCTCTGTGGACTTTCAACTGTCTTTGGATTTATAACTGGTTGGTGGGCAATTTTTCCATTATAATGCTGCCTAAAACATTTGTTAATGATTTCTAGAGAAGATTTGTTTCTTGTGTATCAGCTCTGAGCTAGGGAGTGCTCGAAACATCTGACAACACTGTCTCCCTTACAGTCCCTGTCTTGGCTGAAAATGTCTGCAGAATATTCAGCTTCGGGATAAACTGCTATCAAAACTCTCTTGCCTTTCAACTCGTCCTATTTATGTGAGATTGGGTTCTCAGCACTTGCGGTATTAAAGACTAAGTATTGTTCAAGACTGGATGTGGAGCACAACCTGAGGATGGTAGTGGCAAAAATCCATCCACAGGTTGACCCTCTCTGAAAAACAGGCACACCTGTCACATTTATGTTGGTGGTGTTATTATCAATCCATGTCATGTATAAAACAAAGCATCTTAGTAAACTCAATGTGCACACATTTTATCATGGAGAGTAGTGTTTTGAGCTGTGTAATAAGCCTGTCATGTCACCACACCCACTCACAAACCTGCAGTTTACTAAACACACTTATTGTATTGAATGGTATTCGCTGTGCGTTTGGAGGTCGAGCCCAGAAATTTCTGTCAGGTGGTGGGGGGGCCCAACATCTAAAAAAAATCAGCTGGGGGGGCTCAACCTACAAAGGTTTGAAGACCTCTGCTATAGGGGGTGTTTATCTTGCAAAGATTTGCAACAGCAAGAGATCTCACACTTTGATCATTACTAGGAGTGAGAACTAAATGAACACAAGAAGTGACATCACACAGACTTTACCCTCAAGAAGTAACATCAGTGAAACGAATATTAAATCGAAATAAATATAAAATAAATAAAGTAACACCAAAACACCACTTGAGTCGACTCATAGATTACGCTTGAGTTCTAAAAGGAATTGCATTTAAAGTTCATATTTTAGCCCTTCTCACCAGATGTAACATTTGAATGAATGAATGACAAGTCTGTAAAGCGCCCAGCTACCCTGAAAGGATACAGCAGCGCTAAGACAAGCTTGAAAACCCAGAACGTATGGGTTAATAAGTGTTGAAGAGCCAGGGGCTAACATCTGAGCCAGCGCAGTGCGGCAAGGCAACTTGCTGCACTGCGTTGGATGAAAGGGAGAGAGCAGAAATATGCCATATTTACTTCTGCTCTCTCATAGTACTGGTGCCCCTCTGACAGCCTAGTGCCAAAGCAGGCACCCTTGCACTACAGGGCAAGGTTGCCTGCATTACAAGAAATGTTTTTGTGCAGAAAGGCCTTCCCTCATAGCATTTTCCTCTTTCTACGGGTGCTGCAGCATGCAGCACACATAGAAAAAGGAAATAGCAAGGAGAAACAAAGATGTTCTTCTCATTGCACCATCCTCTTGGTGGTGTAGTGATTTCACACAATTCCAGGTTTACAAACCTTTGTAAATATGGGATTGACTGAAATCCATGAGTGAATCCATGAGAATGCCTATGAATTAAATGTATTGCAATGCTGCGCAAGCCGCTTCATTGCATTACATTTCTTCACAAAGACGTGGAAGGCACAACCACGACGCAAAATGCAAGTAAATCTGGTATTCTGGTTTTTGATCTTTTTCTGAAAGTCACAACCTGTTATGAGTGAGAACTCAACTTAAACTCCAAACCTCTTTTCTGTACTGTTATTTGTGCATTGTGTGTAAAGTGTAAAGTTACCTATTCCACCCTGCCTGGAGTACTGTTCACCATATGCCCTGTGGTGATCTCTGTGCCTTCAAAGCAGCCACTGACATGTGGCAATGGTGTAGGGTTTCTGATGGTTTAGCCAGCGGGGGCACTACAGCAGGGGCACTGCAGACTCCAACTAGAGGGGCCAGACCATCTGTTTGGTAGACAGGCTACTCTGCCACATGTTTGTGGCAAAGTACCAGTCCACCATACTCAGTGGCGGCTGCCACAACACAAAGGTAATGGGGTAGGGGATACAGACGGGTGGAGAGGAAGAGAAAATATTAATTATTAAAAACTTACCTTTCACCGCAACCTCAGAGGCTGCTCAGCAAATCCTGGTGCTCTTCTCCTGCTGGGAAAGCATCGCCAGGATGGGTCTGAGCGCCCTGTTCTGCCACTCAGATACTGTTGTGTAGCCTGCAGCTTTTCTCCAACCCGGCTGTGAACACAACTGGGTTGGAGAACTAGAAGTGCATGTATGTTTGGCTGGCCTAGGGCTGCTGGCCAACCATACTTGCACACTTCTAAGTGCCCACCACCTGCCTGTCGTGGCCCAGCCCGCCTCGCCCAGCCTTGTCCGAGCCATTTACAGAAAACTAAAAAGGTATTGTTTCATTATCATTTTATTTTTCTGTGAATGACCCTGACAAGTGGGGCAACGCTTCTCCACCATTATGGAGGAGCCGCCCCCTGAACCAGGATCTCAGTCCTTTTAGCACTGAGACTGTGTAATACCAGGACACATTACCAGTTGGCAGCACAATGGATAGCATTTATTTGCATTGGGCATACTTCCATGCAAAAGAGGTCCATTCTGGCAGACAGATCCTATTCCATCAGTGGAGGTTACCGGGGTTACCAGACGTCCTGGATTTTCCCGAACGGTCCCGGTTTTTCACCAGCTGTCCCAGCAGATTTCAGGGAATGTAGCTCCTGTCCCGGTTTTTAGAGAGGATCGACTGAAAACGGCAGGAGGGGCTTTTTAATCTTTACAAAGTAACTCCATTTTCAACATTGGTGGTGAATGCCTAGGATTTGGTTGCAGTCCAGTTGCAACCATCCCACAGGGCCAATGTTTTAGGCCACTAGGTTTGTGGAGGTCCCTTGTGTGGGAGTCGGTGGAAGAGCTAAGTTCAGGCTAGGATGTCTTGCGCCTTCGCTGCACGGTTGAGTCCCAGCCACGAGCGGAGTGTATTAGGGTGAGCGTGCTGTGGATCAGGAAGCGCACAGGCATCAGCAGCACTGAGCAGCTTACAGCCAGAGGCAGTATCCGATTCAAGTGGCATCTGTTAGAATAGAGCCCTACTGTGGGGTACCACCTCAAGCGCTTGGAGGTCCGTTGGCACCGTCTTTCAATGGAAGCCATTGTCTAGGGGGCTGCTCGGAGCAGATCATTTTCAGGCAAATGATTTACTCAGTTAACGGGGACAGAAATTAAAGGCAGGCTAGATAACTTTCTTGTCCTGCATTGGCACATCTGGTCAGGAGTGATAGTCAAAAGGGATTGCACTTCAGCCAGGTTATGGAAGCATCCATCCACTCCAAGTCGATTGTTTAAGGTCACCCTGGGATGCATTTACACAGGCCTTTGGGTTTGTCAGTGCCATATATTACTACATTGAACTGAACAGGAGGCGTGGCCGTGGGTTACAACAGCAGAAGTTTCGGGAGAGCAAGTCTCCGCACATGGTCATGGTGTAGGTTTAATTATTTGGAGTTGGCACTCTTAATTGACATGGGGTTGGTGCTACACAAGGGCTTTTCCGCGCTTCGGCCAGAGCACTGGCATTGGGTTTCCCAGTGGGCAGCAAGTGAAGGCAAGGCTCTTTCCAAATATGGCACCAGAACACAATCATAGTCAGGGCCAACTTGTCTGTTGGGTGATTTGTGTAGGCACCTGGTTTGCTGTCGCTCCACGAAGGGGTGAGTTGGCTCCAATAGAGGTCTATGCATAGATTGTTTCAAACCAGATTTGACACCAGTAAGGTGTTCACCAGGGTCTAGCAATCACAGAGGTCGGTGAAATTGCCTGCTCAATGGCGCAGATTAGTGCACGCTAGAACCAAGGTTAGGTGAAATAGGAGGGTGTTTCAAGATACACAGGTGGTGTGATGACAATGCGAGACTGTCAGCTTATCCTGGGTAGAAGGTTCCGTATCACCAACATTAAGGGTGCCATGTGGCGAAACTAGTAAATATGTTTAAGAATGACATAGATGCCAGTCAGGAGAGGTTTGTCAAAGGTATTACACTCATTGCCAGGCAGTGTTAACAACTTTCCCACTCCAAGCCTATAGCTTAGGTTCCTGGGCCACATACACGCAGCCGTTAGTTGGCACCCGCAGATCAGGGCCACTGGTTATTAAAAAATTACAACTGTACAGTGGGCGTACTCGCTTAGCGGGCAGCATTGCTAGGGCCTCCAAGGGGGAATTACTCAGACACCCGTAACGATGAGGGTTGCTTGCCCTCAGTGCAGTTGGTAGGGGAACTAAAAGTCCATGTACAGGTACAGGGTCAGTTGCCTGTGAATAGTTCTTGCAGATACGGAATCTTATTAATTTTAATAATCGCTTTAATTGCAAGTGGGAAGCGCGAGATTCCCTCAATTTCACCAACTGGTCACATGGTCAGCAACAATTCTGCCTGGGGGGTCTGGGTGCAGGCACCACAGAGCAAACTGAACAGGCAACAGCTTGTTTCACTCCAGCCTCACGGAAGGAAGTCTTGTCAGCAGAGGTGTAGAACGGGACGTCTTGCGCCAGGATGCGGTCATTGCACGGGCGACACAGCAGATAGTCTGCTGTCAGACGAGGGGGCTTGCGGGATAGGAGGCCAGGTGATGTAGCAGAAACATGCTAAGGACCCCCCCTCCACTAGACTGCCTGAGAATGCGAGTGCAGTGGGTTTTTGCAATCTTACAGGTATTATCCCACCCATACAGGGGCAGAAGGGTGCATTGCAGTAACCAGTGTAGAGTGGGGGGCAAGACCCATAGACCTTCAAGGGTGGCGGCTGGTTGGCAGGTATGTGGGTTTATGTGATTGAGCTTTAGTTAAGCAAGCCTGGTAGGTGGCGTAAGTTGTCACACCATATGGTTGCGGTGACTGCGGTGCGTGCGCTATGCGGACAGCTTGTTCGCAATGGTTTAGTAACCGCAAAGGTTTGTGCACATGTCTGGTCAACCCCAACAAAGTAGATGCTCTCTACTCCCAGGGCAGGTTGTGGGCTGCTGCAGTGATGCATGACATGCCCCGTCCGCTTAGCCAGATTATAGAGGCTGGTTTTGGAAGCGGTCTTCCTAGCAAGTGTGCTGCTGTCCATAATTGGGCAAACAAGCGTTAGGGAGCTCAAAATGCTAGAATGGCTGCAGCTACTGGTTGCAGGAAGTGGGAGCCATATCAGCTTGCAGGGTGACATAGCAAGGTTTAGAGAGCTCCCTCACTGGAAGCCATCACAGTCTTGCAGGGCAAGTGAGGCACTGGTACATCCCCAGAGAAGGATAACCCACTCAATGCGCAAGTCGCGGAGATAGGGGTTTTGGCTTCAGCAGGTGTGGGCTACGCGTGAATAGTGCTATGCGCAAGTTCAGACCTAATAGGTTTTGGGTTTATCAGACATGAGCTGAGCCAAAGTAAGGTGAGGCTATTTTGATGCTGATGAGGTCCACTTGTCTCAGGTTGTAAGGAACCTGATCCTCTTGGACATGCAAGAGAGACTGGAAGGAGCCGGTTGCAAGTGAGTTAAGTGCTGTTTGGTGGTGGGAGGCTCAGTAGGCGACGGGTGCCGCCTCCAAAGCTGTGGCAGAGTTACAGGGTGATCTGGAAGCAGTCTGGGTACAGAAGGATACCTCTGCAAGAGCACAATAAGGGTGCCGGAGCCAAATCCCAGGAGCCTCAGGGGAGGGTCCTGGAACAATGACGTTGGCGCCCCGTTAGTCCTTTGGGCGGTTGTGGGCCTGAACAACCGGGGGCTTGCCTTGCTACGCTCCGCCCTGAAAGGGGCGCGAGTAATAAGGGACCAATGTGTCACGTGATCCAGTAAGGGGATCACACCTATAAGGGTAGCACTGATTGGGTTTTCCACAGTGCTTGGCTCATCAGGCGAGCAGGGTAGCATAGGTTAGTTCGGCTACCTGCCCTTGGATCGCCTGTAAGATAACCCACCATAATTTGCATTCTGTTGTATGTAATAAACCTGCAGCCATATTTTCTCCAAACATAAAAGTTGTGTGGTGTATTTATTTATGCATACCTTTTCTACTTTGGCGCGGGTGGGGATCATCCTGCGCCGATAATGGAACTAATGCTGGGAGACTGGTTTGAGGAGAAAATGTCTTATGGTTACAGTATATGTCCGTTTCACAGTTCATCTGAAACATTTTCTACTAGAACCTGTCTACGAAAATAACTCGGCAAAGTGAAAAATGATGGGAAATATGCATATTGTGAAAAATGCGAATGATGTGAAATTTCTTTGTGTACGAATAATTTCGCCCAGACGTAATGATTAGTCGGTCTGGAACAGTGGCGGTGGTGAAGATAAAATAGTCTACATGCACACAAATAGCCATTTGAAAATTGCCCTTAATCGAAATATTATATATTTTGTTCTTTGCACACTAAGAAATATGAGATTAAGGAAAACCTTGACAACCAGCAGGCATACTAAGGTGGAGTAAGAGCTAAATCACTAAAAACGGATATAAAATCAGTGATGCTCAGACTTTCTGATTGAGTAAAGGAAGTATGAAGGTGGCTTAACTGAAATCACAGAGATAGATAAGATGGTGATCCAAGCAATTACTGTTCACAAAGTGCCACCTGGCTACAACAATCTAGTGCAAAAAATAGATCACGCTTAGTCCTTATTCTAATAGTTACAAATATTTTAATTTTTTATTTTCACCAGGTGTGGTGTGTGTCATTTCAGATAGATGTAACTAATAATAAAAATAGTAATGATAATAATAATTATAATGTCACGTTTTTAAATACACAGTGTATTTATGAAACATACTTTCACGAAGACGGGTTCCTTGGAACAGAGTGACAACTGTTTATCATAACCCAGTGCAGGGATTCTCATTTTATCAGCTTCAGGAAGATGAAATATGGAGTCAGCCTACCAGGATTAAAAACCTGTCACCATGGGGTCAAACATATGCATTAGTCAATTATGCCACCAGACCCAGGGAATGTAAATGCCTTAGTCGCTGCTTAAACATGTTGAGCCTTATTTATGAAAACTGTTGCATCGCTACGAGAAATCAGCGATGCAACAGATTTCACTGGGCCATTCTTGCGACATGATTGATGCATCATATTTACTGTATGACGCATCATGTCACAAGGAATGACAGATACGTCAGTATTACTGACGTATCTGTTGGTGCAAGACTGACGCATTGCTGGAGTTGTGTAGAAAGCGTAAAGCAACTTCAGCAACGCTCCTTTAACATAGGGAAAGCCCCATGTGAAAGGGCCTACATCAGACTTACGCCTGCCAGGCATAAGATATTGACCCAGAAGCGTCCTGGAAGAGGCGCACTGAAATCTTATAGATTTCAATGCGCCACTTCTACAAGGCTTTTTTCGGGGTAATTCTTATCCTACATACATTTTACCTGGTGCAGGTATAATGTGGAGCAGGGGTTTACAAAGTGACGCATCTGCATAGATATGTCACTCTGTAAATAGGGTGCAACTGGGCGCATTTTTTATGCTGCCGGTGCATCACAAAAAGTGACGCAACAGCAGTGCAAATGTGACGCAGGGGCTCATAAATAAGCCCCTGTTGTGTCTGTGTGGGGCATTTGAAAAACCTTATGAGGGCGATTACGATGTCGGTTGGAAAGCATTCTGACCGACTCAGTTTTGGGAAGGTTTCCGACTGAATCGGATTCGGGCAGTCCGACTGACCCATTACGATGTTTTTTCGAACACTGTTCAGTTGGATTCCCATTTACTGTAATGGTAGCCTGTGTTCCGACCGACAACACAGGCTTTCATTGAAAAAAGGGGTGGTTGCGGAAAATAATTCACCCTGTGGCGTGCGACCAATTGTGCCTGCCACCTTGTGCATGGTTTAACAGGGGGTTCCCTGGGTACCCCCACGGCCCCAACTGGAGACCTCAATGTGAAGGGGGGCCCGCTACAGGCCTCCAAAGTCAGATTCCGACTACAGATTTGTGTTGACACACCGATTCCGAAGAGCTGTCCGAATCTGACTTCGTAATCGCTCGGTCTGAAACGCGGTCCAGTGAGCCGAATGACCCGCCTCTGACTCGATTTCTCCAAATGCCTGTCGGAATAGAGTCGGAAGGACCGAATGGTTACCTAACATCCTAAAAGTAAACACAAGGAGATGATGGACGGAGGGCTGTCTCTTTTCAAATACTCACCCCGAGTCACAGATCTGGGTTGAATTCTTCATCATTCTCTAGCTCACTTTGCCACCCCAGGGCAGACACAGCTATACGCAAATCAGTCTTGCCTCATACATAGAAACAGTCCAGCCCGAACTGCTAAGCGATGTCTTCCCTGGGCCAGAAACAAGAATCCTGGGACCGGTTTCAGGCTAACAGCCCTCTTCAGCCTGGCTAGCTTGAACCCAGTGGCAAAGTACCTAACATCCTAAATTTGTCGATCGGAAACGTTTCCGAGTCGGTCGAAAACGCGGGTTTTATGGCGTAAGTTGTCACACCATATGGTTGCGGTGACTGCGGTGCGTGCGCTATGCGGACTGCTTGTTGGCAATGGTTTAGTAACCGCAAAGGTTTGTGCACATGTCTGGTCAACCCCAACAAAGTAGGTGCTCTCTACTCCCAGGGCAGGTTGTGGGCTGCTGCAGTGATGCATGACATGCCCCGTCCGCTTAGCCAGAGTATAGAGGCTGGTTTTGGAAGCGGTCTTCCTAGCAAGTGTGCTGCCGTCCATAATTGGGGAAACAAGCGTTAGGGAGCTCAAAATGCTAGAAGGGCTGCAGCTACTAGTTGCAGGAAGTGGGAGCCACATCAGCTTGCAGGGTGACATAGCAAGGTTTAGAGAGCTCCCTCACTGGAAGCCATCACAGTCTTGCAGGGCAAGTGAGGCACTGGTACATCCCCAGAGAAGGATAACCCACTCAATGCGCAAGTCGCGGAGATAGGGGTTTTGGCTTCAGCAGGTGTGGGCTACGCGTGAATAGTGCTATGCGCAAGTTCAGACCTAAGAGGTTTTGGGTTTATCAGACATGAGCTGAGCCAAAGTAAGGTGAGGCTATTTTGATGCTGATGAGGTCCACTTGTCTCAGGTTGTAAGGAACCTGATCCTCTTGGACATGCAAGAGAGACTGGAAGGAGCCGGTTGCAAGTGAGTTAAGTGCTGTTTGGTGGTGGGAGGCTCAGTAGGCGACGGGTGCCGCCTCCAAAGCTGTGGCAGAGTTACAGGGTGATCTGGAAGCAGTCTGGGTACAGAAGGATACCTCTGCAAGAGCACAATAAGGGTGCCGGAGCCAAATCCCAGGAGCCTCAGGGGAGGGTCCTGGAACAATGACGTTGGCGCCCCGTTAGTCCTTTGGGCGGTTGTGGGCCTGAACAACCGGGGGCTTGCCTTGCTACGCTCCGCCCGGAAAGGGGCGCGAGTAATAAGGGACCAATGTGTCACGTGATCCAGTAAGGGGATCACACCTATAAGGGTAGCACTGATTGGGTTTTCCACAGTGCTTGGCTCATCAGGCGAGCAGGGTAGCATAGGTTAGTTTGGCTACCTGCCCTTGGATCGCCTGTAAGATAACCCACCATAATTTGCATACTGTTGTATGTAATAAACCTGCAGCCATATTTTCTCCAAACATAAAAGTTGTGTGGTGTATTTATTTATGCATACCTTTTCTACTTTGGTGCGGGTGGGGATCATCCTGCGCCGATAATGGAACTAATGCTGGGAGACTGGTTTGAGGAGAAAATGTCTTATGGTTACAGTATATGTCCGTTTCACAGTTCATCTGAAACATTTTCTACTAGAACCTGTCTACGAAAATAACTCGGCAAAGTGAAAAATGATGGGAAATATGCATATTGTGAAAAATGCGAATGATGTGAAATTTCTTTGTGTACGAATAATTTCGCCCAGACGTAATGATTAGTCGGTCTGGAACAGTGGCGGTGGTGAAGATAAAATAGTCTACATGCACACAAATAGCCATTTGAAAATTGCCCTTAATCGAAATATTATATATTTTGTTCTTTGCACACTAAGAAATATGAGATTAAGGAAAACCTTGACAACCAGCAGGCATACTAAGGTGGAGTAAGAGCTAAATCACTAAAAACGGATATAAAATCAGTGATGCTCAGACTTTCTGATTGAGTAAAGGAAGTATGAAGGTGGCTCAACTGAAATCACAGAGATAGATAAGATGGTGATCCAAGCAATTACTGTTCACAAAGTTCCACCTGGCTACAACAATCTAGTGCAAAAAATAGATCACGCTTAGTCCTTATTCTAATAGTTACAAATATTTTAATTTTTGATTTTCACCAGGTGTGGTGTGTGTCATTTCAGATAGATGTAACTAATAATAAAAATAGTAATGATAATAATAATTATAATGTCACGTTTTTAAATACACAGTGTATTTATGAAACATACTTTCACGAAGACGGGTTCCTTGGAACAGAGTGACAACTGTTTATCATAACCCAGTGCAGGGATTCTCATTTTATCAGCTTCAGGAAGATGAAATATGGAGTCAGCCTACCAGGATTAAAAACCTGTCACCATGGGGTCAAACATATGCATTAGTCAATTATGCCACCAGACCCAGGGAATGTAAATGCCTTAGTCGCTGCTTAAACATGTTGAGCCTTATTTATGAAAACTGTTGCATCGCTACGAGAAATCAGCGATGCAACAGATTTCACTGGGCCATTCTTGCGACATGATTGATGCATCATATTTACTGTATGACGCATCATGTCACAAGGAATGACAGATACGTCAGTATTACTGACGTATCTGTTGGTGCAAGACTGACGCATTGCTGGAGTTGTGTAGAAAGCGTAAAGCAACTTCAGCAACGCTCCTTTAACATAGGGAAAGCCCCATGTGAAAGGGCCTACATCAGACTTACGCCTGCCAGGCATAAGATATTGACCCAGAAGCGTCCTGGAAGAGGCGCACTGAAATCTTATAGATTTCAATGCGCCACTTCTACAAGGCTTTTTTCGGGGTAATTCTTATCCTACATACATTTTACCTGGTGCAGGTATAATGTGGAGCAGGGGTTTACAAAGTGACGCATCTGCATAGATATGTCACTCTGTAAATAGGGTGCAACTGGGCGCATTTTTTATGCTGCCGGTGCATCACAAAAAGTGACGCAACAGCAGTGCAAATGTGACGCAGGGGCTCATAAATAAGCCCCTGTTGTGTCTGTGTGGGGCATTTGAAAAACCTTATGAGGGCGATTACGATGTCGGTTGGAAAGCATTCTGACCGACTCAGTTTTGGGAAGGTTTCCGACTGAATCGGATTCGGGCAGTCCGACTGACCCATTACGATGTTTTTTCGAACACTGTTCAGTTGGATTCCCATTTACTGTAATGGTAGCCTGTGTTCCGACCGACAACACAGGCTTTCATTGAAAAAAGGGGTGGTTGCGGAAAATAATTCACCCTGTGGCGTGCGACCAATTGTGCCTGCCACCTTGTGCATGGTTTAACAGGGGGTTCCCTGGGTACCCCCACGGCCCCAACTGGAGACCTCAATGTGAAGGGGGGCCCGCTACAGGCCTCCAAAGTCAGATTCCGACTACCGATTTGTGTTGACACACCGATTCCGAAGAGCTGTCCGAATCTGACTTCGTAATCGCTCGGTCTGAAACGCGGTCCAGTGAGCCGAATGACCCGCCTCTGACTCGATTTCTCCAAATGCCTGTCGGAATAGAGTCGGAAGGACCGAATGGTTACCTAACATCCTAAAAGTAAACACAAGGAGATGATGGACGGAGGGCTGTCTCTTTTCAAATACTCACCCCGAGTCACAGATCTGGGTTGAATTCTTCATCATTCTCTAGCTCACTTTGCCACCCCAGGGCAGACACAGCTATACGCAAATCAGTCTTGCCTCATACATAGAAACAGTCCAGCCCGAACTGCTAAGCAATGTCTTCCCTGGGCCAGAAACAAGAATCCTGGGACCGGTTTCAGGCTAACAGCCCTCTTCAGCCTGGCTAGCTTGAACCCAGTGGTAAAGTACCTAACATCCTAAATTTGTCGATCGGAAACGTTTCCGAGTCGGTCGAAAACGCGGGATTTATGGCGTAAGTTGTCACACCATATGGTTGCGGTGACTGCGGTGCGTGCGCTATGCGGACTGCTTGTTCGCAATGGTTTAGTAACCGCAAAGGTTTGTGCACATGTCTGGTCAACCCCAACAAAGTAGGTGCTCTCTACTCCCAGGGCAGGTTGTGGGCTGCTGCAGTGATGCATGACATGCCCCGTCCGCTTAGCCAGAGTATAGAGGCTGGTTTTGGAAGCGGTCTTCCTAGCAAGTGTGCTGCCGTCCATAATTGGGGAAACAAGCGTTAGGGAGCTCAAAATGCTAGAAGGGCTGCAGCTACTAGTTGCAGGAAGTGGGAGCCACATCAGCTTGCAGGGTGACATAGCAAGGTTTAGAGAGCTCCCTCACTGGAAGCCATCACAGTCTTGCAGGGCAAGTGAGGCACTGGTACATCCCCAGAGAAGGATAACCCACTCAATGCGCAAGTCGCGGAGATAGGGGTTTTGGCTTCAGCAGGTGTGGGCTACGCGTGAATAGTGCTATGCGCAAGTTCAGACCTAAGAGGTTTTGGGTTTATCAGACATGAGCTGAGCCAAAGTAAGGTGAGGCTATTTTGATGCTGATGAGGTCCACTTGTCTCAGGTTGTAAGGAACCTGATCCTCTTGGACATGCAAGAGAGACTGGAAGGATCCGGTTGCAAGTGAGTTAAGTGCGTTTTGGTGGTGGGAGGCTCAGTAGGCGACGGGTGCCGCCTCCAAAGCTGTGGCAGAGTTACAGGGTGATCTGGAAGCAGTCTGGGTACAGAAGGATACCTCTGCAAGAGCACAATAAGGGTGCCGGAGCCAAATCCCAGGAGCCTCAGGGGAGGGTCCTGGAACAATGACGTTGGCGCCCCATTAGTCCTTCTGGCGGTTGTGGGCCTGAACAACCGGGGGCTTGCCTTGCTGCTCTGCGCTGAAAGGGGCACGAGTAATAAGGGACCAATGTGTCACGTGATCCAGTAAGGGGATCACACCTATAAGGGTAGTGCTGATTAGGTTTTCTACAGTCGCGTGATCCAGTAAGGAGCTCACCCCTTTAAGGGTAGCACTGATTGGGTTTTCCACAGTGCTTGGCTCATCAGGCGAGCAGGGTAGCATAGGTTAGTTCGGCTACCTGCCCTTGGATCGCCTGTAAGATAACCCACCATAATTTACATACTGTTGTATGTAATAAACCTGCAGCCATATTTTCTCCAAACATAAAAGTTGTGTGGTGTATTTATTTATGCATACCTTTTCTACTTTGGTGCGGGTGGGGATCATCCTGCGCCGATAATGGAACTAATGCTGGGAGACTGGTTTGAGGAGAAAATGTCTTATGGTTACAGTATATGTCTGTTTCACAGTTCATCTGAAACATTTTCTACTAGAACCTGTCTACGAAAATAACTCGGCAAAGGGAAAAATGATGGGAAATATGCATATTGTGAAAAATGCGAATGATGTGAAATTTCTTTGTGTACGAATAATTTCGCCCAGACGTAATGATTAGTCGGTCTGGAACAGTGGCGGTGGTGAAGATAAAATAGTCTACATGCACACAAATAGCCATTTGAAAATTGCCCTTAATCGAAATATTATATATTTTGTTCTTTGCACACTAAGAAATATGAGATTAAGGAAAACCTTGACAACCAGCAGGCATACTAAGGTGGAGTAAGAGCTAAATCACTAAAAACGGATATAAAATCAGTGATGCTCAGACTTTCTGATTGAGAAAAGGAAGTATGAAGGTGGCTCAACTGAAATCACAGAGATAGATAAGATGGTGATCCAAGCAATTACTGTTCACAAAGTGCCACCTGGCTACAACAATCTAGTGCAAAAAATAGATCACGCTTAGTCCTTATTCTAATAGTTACAGATATTCAATTTTTTTATTTTCACCAGGTGTGGTGTGTGTCATTTCAGATAGATGTAACTAATAATAAAAATAGTAATAATAATAATAATGATAATGCCACGTTTTTAAATACACAGTGTATTTATGAAACATACTTTCACGAAGACGGGTTCCTTGGAACAGAGTGACAACTGTTTATCATAACCCAGTGCAGGGATTCTCATTTTATCAGCTTCAGGAAGATGAAATATGGAGTCAGCCTACCAGGATTAAAAACCTGTCACCATGGGGTCAAACATATGCATTAGTCAATTATGCCACCAGACCCAGGGAATGTAAATGCCTTAGTCGCTGCTTAAACATGTTGAGCCTCATTTATGAAAACTGTTGCATCGCTGCGTGAAATCAGCGATGCAACAGATTTCACTGGGCCATCCTTGCGACATGATTGATGCATCATATTTACTGTATGACGCATCATGTCACAAGGAATGACAGATACGTCAGTATTACTGATGTATCTGTTGGTGCAAGACTGACGCATTGCTGGAGTTGTGTAGAAAGCGTAAAGCAACTTCAGCAACGCTCCTTTAACATAGGGAAAGCCCCATGTAAAAGGGCCTACATCAGACTTACGCCTGCAAGGCATAAGATATTGACCCAGAAGCGTCCTGGAAGAGGCGCACTGAAATCTTATAGATTTCAATGCGCCACTTCTACAAGGCTTTTTTCGGGGTAATTCTTACCCTACATACATTTTGCCTGGTGCAGGTATAATGTGGAGCAGGGGTTTACAAAGTGACGCATCTGCATAGATATGTCACTCTGTAAATAGGGCGCAACTGGGCGCATTTTTTATGCTGCCGGTGCATCAAAAAAAGTGACGCAACAGCAGTGCAAATGTGACGCAGGGGCTCATAAATAAGCCCTGTTGTGTCTGTGTGGGGCATTTGAAAAAATGTATGGGGGCGATTACGATGTCGGTTGGAAAACATTCTGACCGACTCCGTTTTGGGAAGGTTTCCGACTGAATCGGATTCGGGCAGTCCGACTGACCCATTACGATGTTTTTTCGAACACTGTTCAGTTGGATTCCCATTTACTGTAATGGTAGCCTGTGTTCCGACTGACAACACAGGCTTTCATTTAAAAAAGGGGTGGCTGCGGAAAATAATTCACCCTGTGGCGTGCGACCAATTGTGCCTGCCACCTTGTGCATGGTTTAACAGGAGGTTCCCTGGGTACCCCCACGGCCCCATCTGGAGACCTCAATGTGAAGGGGGGCCGGCTACAGGCCTCCAAAGTCAGATTCCGACTACCGATTTGTGTTGACAAACCGATTCCGAAGAGCTGTCCGAATCTGACTTCGTAATCGCTCGGTCTGAAACGCGGTCCAGTGAGCCGAATGACCCGCCTCTGACTCGATTTTTCCAAATGCCTGTCGGAATAGAGTCGGAAGGACCGAATGGTTACCTAACATCCTAAAAGCAAACACAAGGAGATGATGGACGGAGTGCTGGCTCTTTTCAAATACTCACCCCGAGTCACAGATCTGGGTTGAATTCTTCATCATTCTCTAGCTCACTTTGCCACCCCAGGTCAGACACAGCTATATGCAAATCAGTCTTGACCCTGTGCCTCATACATAGAAACAGTCCAGCCCGAACTGCTAAGCGATGTCTTCCCTGGGCCAAAAACAAGCATCCTGGGACCGGTTTCAGGCTAACAGCCCTCTTCAGCCTGGCTAGCTTGAACCCAGTGGCAAAGTACCTAACATCCTAAATTTGTCGATCGGAAATGTTTCCGAGTCGGTCGAAAACGCGGGTTCTGAATCAGATTCAGATAACCAAATACTATTCAGAGCCTTTCCGGATGAAATCGTAATCGGCCCATATATGGTTTGAAGCTGTCTGTGCAAATTGTTTGCTAGTATTACATAAGAAGGAGTAATTAATGTTATCTCTGGAAGATGCTTGGGTTGACAAATAGCCACTGCAAGATACTCTGCTTTCTGAATGCCTTGAGTGAATCAGTTTTCAAGCACCAATTAGAAGTGTCTTGGTTGGAGTAGCCATCCATCCTTGGGAAGTTAGTTTGGTGTATGTGAGTGAGCCAGTATAGGTTTTGTTGTAGTTTAGTTAGGAGGAGACTGAAGCTGGTTTAAGTCCTAGACTGAGCTCTATTGTGGAACCTTTTGCTGTAACTAGATTGCCCTCCCTTGCCAAACATTAGGTTGTTGCTCCTATGTGTTTGCCTGTTCTTGTTAGGTTACCAAAATTGTAAATCTTATTTTGCTTTGACTAAGCCTTAGTAGTTCCAATTCAAGAGTCTCACTCTTACCAAGACTAGATCTTAATTGTAATACCAAGATTCATGTGATCCCCTCTTCCAAAGAAACAAAGGAATATTGTTCTCTCCTCTACTACACAAGGCATGACACATCAAGTAAGATGTGAATGCTGCAAGGAATTTCAGCCCTGAAATTAGTCTCCCCTTCTGTATATTTCTGGGATAGTCCTTCAACCTGCATTTCTGCTAGGGCCCGGTAGGGGGTGTTAATAATAGGACCCCACCAAAGCTGCATCTTTCTCATGCTCTTCCTGTTCTTCATGTCTAGCGTAGCAAAGCAAGGAGCTAGACCTCCTTGGGTGGTGGATGGGCCTACACCTGAAAAGGACAGACTGTTTGGGAGCTATCTGATTTACCATTCTCACTGCTTCAAGAGACGAAGGCATCTGAAAGAGTCCCTGCAATTGTAAGTCTCCTCCATGGCAGCAGTTTGGGAGTTGGGTGCAAAACTTGATTTGTGTCCTATTGCAGTATCAACTCCTGACCCTTGACAATCACTACACCTATCTTTTCCATAGATGTGGCATCTCTTTTAACCCCTTCCATGCTCATGACGAGCTGAGCTCGTCATGAGGCACAGTGGAGCTGTGCTTATGACGAGCTGAGCTCGTCATGAACAATGGTATATCTTGGGTTGCAGCACAGGAGGGGAAAACCTCTAGCAGCCAAGGTGTTAATACTTTGTTTTTGCTCCAGCTCACGTATGTGAGCCAATTTTTACCAATTCAACCGATTTTGGCAAGGGACGCAAAAGTGGGTGATATGTACTGTCCTTGTCACTGTTAAGAAATAATTGAATGGTGTTAAAAATAGACACATTTCACATATCAGCAAATATTAGTTAGGGTGATGTAAAAGAAGGTATGTTGTTTTTGGGGAAAGAGGAGGAAAAATAAGAAGAAAGGTACATATAAGCAGGAGGGGAGATGGACCAAATTATAAACACTGGATTAGTTCCATGCCTTCAGTCCTAAGACATAGGCCGATCCACCCTTCTACTTATCTGGAAGTAGAGGTTGGTCCTGGAATGACCTTCAAGAGTCTTCCATTCTTCCATATTCCTCTGCCACAGTAGATATCAGTGTATCAGAGGCTTTCTGCAACCATCTTGGTCCCAGCTAGTGCCCAGATTTCCTACTGCTAAACTTCATTATACCAAGTTCTACTGTTTCTTGTCACAGTCTTGCCTATCTCCCAGTAACTCTGCATATGAAGGTGCTTAGGCTGCTTTGACGGGGCTTGCTATAATGCAGGTTGTGCTGCCATGAGCCAGGTCTGCCTTGTGGTACGTCTCACTAGGGAAAGAGTATTAAAAAATAACTGATGCTTGCTATGTTACTGTATATAGAAAGATAACCTCAAGTGGATGAACTCTGATGAGGAAGTGTAGGACTCAGCTTAATGAGGATCACTGATAAGTAATCCAGGCATTAGATTTTGTTAATTAAACAGGTATCACAAAAGGTGTGCATAATTGTTTGAATGGAATCAATCAGCAAAGTGTGGGCCTAAATATGAGGAGTAAGTTCCAAAAGTACAAACATGTTTTCTTTTAGTTCAAAATGTTTTATTAGATGAATTTTTTATTAATATTAAAACAAATACAGAGAATAATACTGAACAGTATGGTATAGATACATATCATAAAGTAGAAAATATAAACAGCCAGTAGTAATGAAATATAATAGCTATACCAGCATTAATAATTTAATAATTACGTAGTAGTTATATTATTATTATATGAAATTTGTAATTATATGAAATTTGTAATGCGCTCAGCTTACCCGGGGGCATCCCGGCGCAACAGACCAGAAGGAGAGACTCAGCTAATCACTACTGTGGAAACAAGTAGGTCTTAAGAAGTTTCCTAAATGGTAGGATCTTGGGCTCTGAGCGAATCTTGAGGGGCAAGGAGTTCCAAAGAGTCGCCACCTGCACAGAGAAACGCCTGCCCCCAGAACGAGCTCTCCTTACTCTCGCTGACTGCAGAAGATGTTTTTGGTCCGAGCGCAACAGACGTGGGGGCTTATAAGGACGGGCCATGTTAGCAAGGATGGGGGGTCCTTTGCCATGCAAGATTTTGTGGGCTGTACATAGCGCTTTAAATTTCACCCGCTCCTTCACGGGGAGCCAGTGAAGCGCTTTGAGGGCCGGAGCAGCAGACTGCCTTCTGGGAACATCCATAAGGACTCTCGCAGCTGCGTTTTGCACCTGTTGGAGGGTTTTAAAGGTCGCTTCGGGAGCACCGAGAAACAGCGCATTACCATAATCGAGCCTCGATAGAATTAGGCCACGTATCAACAGCTTCCTTGCTGGATCAGGAAGCAGTGGTAACACCTTTCGGGCTGACCTCAGCAGACCAAAGCAAACCCCTGCGGTTTTCCTGGCGTGGGTCCTGAAGGACAGATCTTCCTCCAACCATACTCCCAAGGACTTGATCTCCTTCTTGGGGGATAGTGGGTCGCCAAGAGACCGGGGCCAACAGCTCGCAATAATGGAGGTACTGGAGTTGCCCAGGAGCATCAGCTCGGTTTTACCTCCATTAAGCTTTAGGGCGGAGGTAGACATCCACCGATAAACATTGGCAAGGCAGTCGTGTAACACCTCAGGTTGTTCCGCCAACTGAGTGAGGCCCACCACCAGCTGAGTATCATCAGCATAGCTGATGATCTTCACCCCTGAAGGGGCGACCACTCTTTCAAGTGGAGTCATATATATATTAAATAAGGTAGGGCTCAGCGATGAGCCCTGCGGGACTCCACATTGAAGAGGGAATAGGGCAGATTGCTCTGATCCTTCGCAGACTTGGTAGAAACGATTGGAGAGAAAAGATTCCAACCATTTCAGAGCCGTCCCTGAGACACCTACCTCTGACAGACGTTGGAGGAGCACCTGATGACTCACGGTGTCAAAGGCAGCACTCAAGTCCAGGAGGATCACTGCCACTGACCCTCCTGTATCTAGAGTGCTCCTTGCCTCCTCCACTACTGCCAGCAAGGCTGTGTCTGTTCCCTGGCCGGGGCGGAAACCAGTCTGGGAGTCTCCTAGCAGGTGGTTAGATTCAAGATGGTGAGAGAGCTGGCGGTTGACCAGCTTCTCTGCGATTTTTGAAAATCCAGGCAGAAGTGAAATTGGCCTGAAGTTGGTCAAGTTGGATGGATCCAATCCTGTTTTTTTCAATAAGGCTTTTACCACAGCCTTTTTCCATCTCTGGGGCACTGTGCCATGAGCGAGTGAGAGGTTCATGAGGTCAGTCAGAGGAGTTGACAAGGTGTTAGCCACAAGCTTAAGATATTTTATGGGGACTGGGTCACTCGGAGAACCACTCTTCATCTCTAACAGGACTTTTATAACCTCCTCTTCCGGGAAGGGGCCAAAGGAGGCTAGCTCAATCGGGCGACTTATAGGACTAGTAGCCGGTTCAGGGATTTGAGGGATAGCGGGTAAGGAGGATAGTATTTTCTCTATTTTAGAATGGAAGAAGCTGGCCAGTTCCTCACATTTTTCTTTGGGATTATCATGCACAACTGGCGGGACCGGGGCTTTCAGAAGTTCCTTGAAGATTTTAAACGATTCTCCTGAAGAATTACTTGCTCTCTCAATCCTATCGCTAAAGAAGTTCTTTTTAGCATCCTTCAGTGCGCTTTTATATATCCTCATCTCTCTTTTATAATTGGCCCGGCTTTCTTCCGTCTGCTCTCTCCTCCAAGCACGTTCAAGCCTTTTACAAGAGGTTCTGAAGCTCCTAAGTTCGGGGGTATACCAGGGGGCAGAGCCAATTCTTCTCTCCCTGACATGCCTCCTTTTGTTCGGAATCAGTAAGTCCAGAGAGTTGGTAAGCCATTCGCCCAAGAGCTGATCAGCGATATTGGGGTCATCTACGGGGTAAGGACAGGTTCTAGCTAGCTCTTCCGCCCAACTGTCCACCGGGAGCTTCGACCAGAGTCGTTCTACAGTATGTTGTCTTGGTGCGGGGTCTCTCCGGTTCCCCAGCAGCCAGCTAAACGGAATGAGATGGTGATTCGTCCAGGGGAGAGCCAACATCTGGAGAGCCTGCAGGTTCGCAGAGTTAGCAAGAACCACATCAAGCTGATGACCTCTATTATGAGTAGCTCCCACATTAGCAAGATGTAAATCCAGTGCCCCAAGCGAGCTTAGAAGATCCCTTGCTACTACATCATTGAGGTCGTCAAAATGAAGGTTAAAGTCCCCAAGAATAACAAAGTTGGACGAGGCAGCAGCTAGTGGGATAACAGCCTCAATGAGAGAATCTACGAAATTCCCTAGCGTGGCGGGAGGCCGATACACAAGGAGGCCAGAGATAGAGACAGTAGAGGAGATGCAAAGAGAAAATTGACAACTTTCAGCGTTGTTGATGCCGCAGTCTACTGCTTTGCATACAAATGTGTCTCTATACACAATGGCCACTCCAACCCCTCTCCCATCCGGCCTATCAAGATGAAACATGAGGTATCCCGGGGGGAGAGCGTTGACAATGTCGGGATCAGAACCTGTGGTCAGCCACGTTTCCGTCAGGAACAGGGCATCCAAACTATGATCCAAAAGGAGGGAGTGAATTTCCATGGCATGGCAAGGCAGTGATCTGCAATTAAGCAGAGCCATAGTAAGTGAGTCAAAGTCCTTACAAGTGTTATGCGGGTGACAACCAAGACAATGTTTAAATGCAGAACCCTCGGCCCAATAATAGCAGCAACTGGGGTGTCTGGGCATGCGTAATGCGAGCAGAGAGTCCCGTGAATACCTGTAGGAGGGGAACCGAGGACTAGAAGGGTTGAGCAGAGTGGCGTGCCCTGGGCCCGTCTGGGCCCGGACGGGCACAGACGGGCTTGACTCTGGCGAAACTCCGGCGATAGTCCGGCGATGACGCTGCGTGATGACGCTGCGCGTCAGCATGGCTGGCTTTATGTTCGCCGAGCGCGTGCACACTAGAGCGCTAACCGCGCCACCTGCAATGTCCCCCCTCCCAATATGGCCACCAAACGAGATAGTGGGCAGGGACCCGCTAAAACGCGGTGATAATTCCAGAAATTAGAGTGGGGGTAAGGTGGCAGCAATGCGGGTCTGCGAGTGGCCCTACTTAAAAACCAGGGAAAACGAGGAAATAAAAACAAAGAAATGGAGAAAAAACGGGGTTTTTAAAAGCGAATTAAATTCTACAGCCAACAGCAAGTACAGAGCTCTCCTAGCGTTTTCAGTCTTCAGATGTTAAGGGTGCTCACCTGTGTGTTGCCTGCCTTTATGCTCGCCGAGCGCGTGCACACTAGAGCGCTAACCGCGCCGCCTGCAATGTCCCCCCTCCCAATATGGCCACCAAACGAGACAGTGGGCAGGGACCCGCTAAAACGCGGTGATAATTCCAGAAATTAGAGTGGGGGTAAGGTGGCAGCAATGCGGGTCTGCGAGTGGCCCTACTTAAAAACCAGAGAAAACGAGGAAATGGAGAAAAAACGGGGTTTTTAAAAGCGAATTAAATTCTACAGCCAACAGCAAGTACAGAGCTCTCCTAGCGTTTTCAGTCTTCAGATGTTAAGTTATAAAACAGATAATATAAACAAAAAGGGCTACATTGAACATTAAATGATTGATACAAATTCAGAGAAGCATTTTAAAGCGAAGAACCAGCAATGACATAGGAATCTAAACTTGACCCCATATTAGAACTAGAAAGAGAGGAATCATTAGGAAAGCGTGAAAAAGAACATTGCCCATGTCTAAGAAAAATAATACATTTCCCACCATGCATTAACTGAAAGTAAGGTAGCGTTTTTCCAATTACATGTAATAGATTTGATTGCTGAAGAAATAAGAAAATCAAACAATTTACAATCTGTAGGGGATATTGTAGATTTACGAAAAGAAGATTTAAGGATTAGAATATGAAAAGATAAAGTTGTTTGAATCTTAAGAATCCGGGTTATAATATTCCATATGTCTAATAAAAACTGATGAATAATAGGACAATTGACAAACAAATGAAGTAGGTCACGAGTTGTAGACTTGCAATGCCAACAGTTTGAAGTATCTGGAAGTTTAGCTTTAAATATTTTGTCTGCAGTCCAGAAGCATTGATAAAGTAGATAAACATTGTTTGTATAAGAGTAGCCGGAAGGAAATTAGCTGTGTTAGATTTCCAAATATCCTTTCAGGATATTGTAGTGGATTGACAATTTATGAGTGGTGACCATTTTTGATTAAAATGTGAGAAGGAGGAATTAGAAGTGGCAAGTTTTTTTACACTTTAGAGGCTATATGTCCTGAGCGGCTAAACATAGAGATACAAAACTCTATACCAGAGGACTGAGAAATAGAAAGTTATTGCGGATAAGCTTTAAGAACAATATTACATAGTATTGTATATTTAGGTAATTCAGACAAAGGTAGGTTATATTTAGTTTAAATCACATCAAATGTGTACAACATCTCATAATGACAAATGTCAGCAACAAAGAAAATACCAGCAGTAGTCCATGAATTTGAGACAGAAATATTCTTATGATATTGGAGTTTCGGATTAAACCAAAGAGATACTTTTTTAGTGGAAGACAGAGTAATGGAAAAGCTCCTATCAAATGATAAAAGGGTAATTTTAGAGCTGGCAATAATGGGGGAGCATTTACCAAAATAACTATTTGCCATGGTAAGAAACACAGTTTATGGATATGGGGCCAAAATATTTTTCTGCAGGGTAAGCCATTTAGGAGCATTAAAAGGGGAGATACTATGGAACCATAAGGGACATTGTGCCACAAGGGATGCAGAATGGTTATTTTTTTTAATCTGGAAGACCAATCCCACTTTTACATTTTGGCAGTTGTAACGTCTTAAAACGGATTTGTGCAGGCTTATAATCCAGATGAATTTAGTGAATAACTTATATAATTTAGCTTAAAAGGTGGACGGGAAAGAGAAGGGTAACATAGATAATAAATATAAAATTTGCAGAGTTATAGACATCTTAGATGCTTCAATACGTCCCCGCCAGTTTAGAAGAAGACCAGACCATCTATCCTGTTTCTCTTTAGTCTTAGTTAAAATTGTGGAACAATTGGTATCAACTGTATCTTTAATCGAATCAGTAAAAGTTATACCAAAATATTTGAGTTTTATTGGAGACCAAATTATATCAGTATTTGCCAGCATTGTAGAATTACAAAAAACATGTAATGAAAAAAATTCTGTCTTAGTAGTATTTAGAGAATAACCAGAAACCTCAGCATACTTATGAGTAATAGCAAAAATATTAGATATAGAGATAGGGAGATCATTAACGTATAATAACAAATCATCAGCATATGCAGAAATGCTAATGGTAATCCTTTTCAAAACAATACTTGTATATGTATTACTAGAGCGGAGACAACATAAAAGGGGTTCAATTGCAATAAGAAAAAGTAAAGGAGAAGTAGCACATCCTTGGCGAGTGCCTCTGTGTGAGCGAAATGGGGAAGAGCATACACCATTGACAAAAATGGAAGCTGAGAGGTTGAATACAATGCTTTATTCATATTAATAGACATAGGGCCAAAATTGAATACTTCTACAGTTTTAAATAAAAATTGCCAATTTACCTTATCAAATGGCTTTTCAGCAGTTAAGGCCATTACCCCAATTGGACAGCTGGATTCTTTGGCAAGGGATAATACATAACAAAGCAATCGGCAGATAATCTACCTTTCATAAAGCCAGTTTTATCCGCTTGTGTTATATTGGATAATAAGGGTGATAATCTATTCGCATAAATGTTGGCATATATTTCACAGTCCTGATTAATTAAAGAGAAAGGACGAAAATTTGATACTAGGGTATGGCCTTTATTAGGTTTGGGAAATAAAATTATAGTGGCTTCTTTAAAATCTCCCCCATTTTGAAAGTGCGCTGAAAGTCTGTAAAAAGGGAAAGCAAAAAAAGGGATAATTGGTCCTGATAACATTTATAGAATTCTGCCAGAATACCTTCTGGACCAGGATTTTTTTGGGAAATTCAATGCATTAATTGCTGTAATAATTTCTTTAACATCAATGGGATTATCTAAAGTCAATCTATCAGAAGCAGAAATCTGAGGCAATTGACAAGAATTAAGGAAATCACCAATAACATGGTCATTAGGTGGGAGAGGTTCATGATATAAAGAAAAGTAAAAGGAAAGAAACTTTTTCAGTATATCCTGAATATCTGTCACCAATGAACCATTATTCAATTTGATGGCTGGAATTTGAATCCTATCACGCTGGATACGTATATAATTAGCTAACCATCGACCAGATTTATTGGAATTGAAATGAAAATAGGATTTTTCTTTTGAGATAAGTAAACCTGCTCTTTTATTAAGCATACAATTATATTCGTATCTACATTTCTGAAGTTGGGACTTATATTGTGGATCTCTAGATGTAATAAAAAATCTTTCCGCAGATGCAATCTGTTTCTCTAATGTGGTGAGGTGGAAGTATAAAGATTTTTTTTCATGTGCCATAATAGAAATTGAAACACCACAAATGTGTGCTTTAAAAGCATCCCAATGTATCATTTTTGAAGTGTCACATGCATTATTATTAAAAGAATAATCACTAATAGTTAAGGCCATTTTTTTAAAGTTGGTTAGAATAAGAACTATGTCGGAGTTCTTTCTCCATTTTTAATTAGTAATTTGGGGATTAAAAATACATAAAGAGATGGAAATCAAAGCATGGCCTGAAACCATAAAAGGATGAATACCCACCTCACTAATCATATGACATAGATTATGTGAAGTTAATAAGTAATCAATTCTGGAAAAAGAGGAGTGAGCATTGGAAAAAAAGGTCAATTATTTATCTGTAGGATGTTCCAATCTGCAAAAGTCAACCACGTAACAGAAAGGCAGAATTTACAAGCAGAAGACCGTTCCAACAAAGAATCTCTGATAAGATTAAAATTACCATCTACTATAAGGGACATATAACCAATTTTGAGTATTTCAGTAGAAACATAAGACCAGAAGGCAGGATCATCAGATGTAGGAGCATATACATTGACCAAATTTAAAATGAGTTTGTCAATTTGAAATTTAGCATAAACAAATCTACCATCTGCATCATGATGATGAGACAATAGTTGTACCTGAGCTCTGTGTGAAAATAATATAGCTACACCGTGTTTACGTTTTGCAGCAGGAGACAAAACTATAAGCCCTCTCAACCTTTAGACATAGTATGTAATATTTTATCACCCACATGGGCTTTTGAACAAAACAAATATCTACATTAGACTTTTTGAGATATTCTAAAATGTTACATCTTTAAACAGAGTGTCTCAGACCTTTCACATTTAAGAAAGCAACAGCTAAATTTCGTGGCCTAGACATATTATCCTATATTTAATGAAAAAGAGTGATGGAAAAAGAATAGCAGCCCATATAAAAAGACAAAACAAGATGAACAACATACAGAGAGGTCAGTCACGAAGACCTCATACCAATAGGACATTGGAGACGGAGGTACGAAGCAAGAAAAGCCATCAAGATATGTACCTGCATCATAAGAAAATAACAACCTACATTAAGGACTGTAGAATTTTAACCCGCAGAACCATAACAGTCTGAGAGTCCATGAGAATAGGATTATGTTGATCCAAAAAACTGATTAAATCTGCAGGAGCTGAAAAAGACTTGTAGACATCATTTTCCAGAAGCGTATAATCGCAGGGTCGAAAATGGCATATTTGTAATCGGCTTCTTGTAGACAAGGTCTCAATTCTGAAAATGTTTGTAGTTTTTTAACTGTCTTCTTTGCAAAGTCTTGATAAATAAAGACCTTGTTTCTTTCAATTAGAAGAGAAGGTATTTCTCAGACAGCCTTTCTTATGAGGAGGAGGTGATGATGCCTCAATACTTTAAATATGATTTGTCTTGGTTTGACCTGGTGAGGTTTACGAGTCGAGGGAAATTGAAATGTAACCTGTCATAATAAACCCTTTTTATAGGTAAAACTCTCCCCTTTAAATATTTATAAGTTTCCCCTATGTAGGCCGTGTATCCCACAAGACAGTGTGCATGGAAGTTAAAGTTAGGATATATCAACATTTAGGGCCTGATTACGAACTTTGGTGGTGCGACGCTGGGTCCGCCCCGTCACTGCACCGCCAAAGCGTTGGACAGGCCGACTTGCCAAATTTTGAGTGTAATTCCTGTCTGGTGGGATTTTGTTTTGACATTCCCACAGTGGTGCCCTGAAAATGGGCAATGGGAACGCTAAAAATAGTTCCTGCATGGCATGTACTGTAAAGTTCATGGCGTGCAGGAACTGGTGTGCATGCACACAGGGGGCACATGTTGTGCCCCCCTGTGTGCATCCACATGGCGCAGAGGAACAAAAGGGCCCTGTAGGCCCATCCCCTTTGTTTCCTCTCCTCCACCATGAAATCCATAGCAGAGAGGAAATTGGTAATATGCATGGTGAGACTGTGGTGGTCCATTAAGAATATTACTGCCTCCTGACCACCGCAACACTGGCTGGGAACGGCTATTCCCTGGTGGCTGTGGCAGGGCAATGGCGGTCTGACCACTCTTACTGTTATAGGGCTGTCAGAGACCGCCACAGCCGCCCCTCGATGAGTCTGGCTGTCTGTGGACCTCCAGACTCTTAATGAAGCCCTTAATGTTAGCATGTCCTTACAGTGATTAGCACTCAAAGGCTATTTTCACAGTGGCAGACGTAGCTGTACTATGTAGAAAACCAGAGTACAGATTAAAATACTAATACTGTATCTTGGGAACGGGGCCAGCTAGAAAAATAATAAAACAAATATTTTAATTAGTTATTAAAGATTTAATTCATAGGTGAAGTTTGATTTTTAAAAATAAATATTAAAGAACAACAGCTTGAAACTAATTTGTATTGGCTGTCTAGCTTCTCCCAGCTATTAGTGGCTTTAAATAGGTGGCTTTTCTTGAGCTCTCAGCCAAATTATTTTCTTGGTGGTTGACTCTGACTTTGAATCGGGATTGCTAGTCATTGAGCTGCATACATTCCTCTGCCAGTATCTTCAACTCATCGTCAGAAATGTATGTGTATACTTTCTGCCCCTCTCTTCTATTTCTGTTTCTTCTATTGCCATTTTCAATTCTGCTCTCACTGATCCTGCAAACCTCCTCTCAAACTTCTCCAGGCAGCAATGTGTTCCAGGACCAGGACTTCCTATTTATGATGTCATCAGTCACTTCCAAACTGACACTCCCAAATTGCAATTAAGGATTCATATTACCCAGTAGTTATTGGTTCACAATTTGAAAATTAAATATTTGCGAAAGTGATACAAAAGGAGTCACAAAATGGCAATAAGGTGCCTTCATGACACCACTTTGCAATTTGTAATTGCAAACCAGTAATTTTCGACAAGGACTAATCACAATTATGAAGATTTGTACATTGGACTCCATATGCTAGATCTAGAGAATCTACTGGTGGGTTTTCCTCCATTATATTATTTGTGTGGTGCTCGAACTTTCACTGTTGTTTCCACCTCTAGATTTAGCTCTTCCTGCACAAGCCAAAGGGCATCCTGACATAAACGTCTCTAAATTATTTCTTGCACTTAAGCCTTTGGCATGTAGTAATCAGTGCTTAATTCGAGCTGGTGGTTTCCGGTGCTTGGCACGGGCACTTAGTTGTCAACACCGAGCCTGTGACTGTCTGCCACAAGGTGGCAATGTGTGGCTAATTTAGAGAACACCATCACAACAGTTCATTATTAATTCAATATACATAAAAAATGACTATTACCTGGCCCTCAAGCCGTTCTTATAGCATTGGGAGACTGGAATAGTCCGAGTGGTCACACTTCTTGACGTGTGATGGTTAGTGTATGGGTTATTACCATCATCAGCAGCATGGCAGGGGTAATGTGTGTTGCAAGCTGCAGTGGCCTCCTGACGAAAGCCCTGGCACTTAGGTTTTTTTTACAATTTAAGCACTGCTATTAATGAGGCTGTTCAAGAGACCGTGAATAGCACACCTCCATGATAAGATAAAGATGAAGAAGTAAAGTTATTACTTTCAAGGTGTTCTAATTGGGACTGTAAAAGTCACATTTATCCTCAATGCTGAACCCAGATTGGGGCAAATGCCGCAATCTGTATGATTTCTAGTTAAAGGTCAGTATAACAATAAGCATGACTTTCTGAAAGAAAAAAAAACTGTTGTATACCAGTCATCTGCATATACATGGCCCTCTTCAGCATTACCTCTCTTTTACTCCTATACAAAAGTTTCGCTCTCTTGCCTAAATGCGGACGCGCTAAAGTCAGCCTATAGATCAGATAATCAGAACTCTCTGCACTGCTGCATTTTATGTAATTTTCTCCTGCAAGGGGTTTTAATTGTTATGTTTACTAGCCCATATGCTTATTCATGTTTTAGTCTAAACTTAGCTCTACTTACCTGTTGCTCACAGCATTGACGATCGCTTTCCTCCCCGTTCCAACGCGGGTTTTCCTGTTTGTGTGGAGGGAGGCTACGCGAAAACGGAAGTGGCCTTTGGCACTTGCAGGTGTAACAGAAACTGAGGTCAGCAGTTTAGCTGCAAGCCTCACGATTTAAGTCGATGCCTGGCATGACGAGCAGTGGACATGTGCAGTGGGCGTGCGGAAGGCGTGCCAAAGGCACGCGTATTTACGCCCGTCTGCGCCTGGACGTCGCCAGGACCTCTGCGGGTTTTGCATCAGAGTCAAGTAATAGAACAAGGGACTTGTGCACATATACTAGTCTAGAACTCTTTAAGATGAGACAAGGTTGTCCAAACGATTGCAGACATCCTATGGTTTTGGAAGGCCCCTTCACGTGCAGGTCCTGCAGATTCAAGAGTATGGAACTGGAACATCTTTTGACTAATAGTATGACACTGGACCTGGGTAATAGCCGACCCCGCCGCTACAACGAGACAGACATTTCTCCACAGACTCCTCTAGAGAATCATGGCTGGAACTACCTATTAAGCAATGTCAGATCTCTGCCTAAACATGCATTTGATATCTGAGATATGTTTTTGTCTAAAATCTCCGATATCGGATTTCTGACACAAACCTGTATTAAACCCAGCTCTCAACATAGATGGAACGGCGCTCTTGTCTACCAGCCCCCGAGCCCCCTTTCCGACATCTCATTTCAACTCATGGAACTTATCTCCCGCATGTTATCTCGACTAGAAACTTTCTGCTTCTAGGAGACATTAATGTACACAGTGAAAACACTGCCAATCTAGACACCTTTTCACTTTTGGTAGATCTAGTCACTCTTGGGTTAAGTAAGATCAAGGATGGCCCGACTCACCTAGCTGGTCACACGCTAGATCTGATTTTTACTAACTCTACTAATATTTGTTCCAAATCAGGGTTCCTGGGATACATGAGGTCCCCCATACAAACTCTCTTAGATGGCGCAGACAGTGGTACAAACTTATGCCCGACGACTTTCCAGGATATAATTCGAAAATCCCAGAATTCTGGCACAGACAGTGTTGAGGAGTGCCTGGCCCATTTTAATTCTATGATTAAAACTACCATCGATCATTTAGCCCCCCGAAACAGTGCCAGAGCTCAACCAAACACCCGCAGTAAGCTTGGTTTTCCACTAATCTCCAGACAGAATAGAGTTGCTGCAATGAACTGGAACGACGCTGGCGCTGCTCACACGATATACAGGATAAAGAAAGATATAAATTGGCCTTGGTTCAATATCATAAAAACATAAGAACTGCTCATAAAGCCCACATAGCGCTACAACTTGAACAAGCAGGGAACGCCCCTAGAACTCTCTATCAGATTTTAAAATCTTTTACTAATCCTAAGGCATGCGACAATGAAGAAGCTCCTTCACAAGCCCTATGTGATAAGCTAGTAATCCCTGTCACTCAGAAAATTGAGCTGATCTTCAATATAATTCCCTTAGCTGGTAATACCCAGATAGACACTATGGCAGTTCATCCAACGATCACATCTAATGCACGGACGTTAGACAACTTTCTTGCATTTAAGCCCGAGGATGTAGAGTCTCTACTAAATATAGTAAAATCAGGCTCCCCACTTAACATTATTCCGGCTAAGACCGCCTCCCTGCTCTCCAAATAACTTGTTCTATGAATCAGGGTCCTCTACCCCTTGCATCGAAGGCGGCGAAAATAAGTCCCATCCGTCAATATCCTAAGACCCCCATTGAGGATTTATCCAATTATCGTCCCATTTCACTGTTACCTCTCCTGACAAAGATATTAGAAAAACATATCAATAAACATCTGTCTGACTTTATCAAATATTTGAGCTGCCTTGAGCCATCTCAGTTGGGCTTTCAACCCAGGTACAGCATGGAGTCACTTTGGTCGCTGTCACCGATAACATCAGAATGTCCCTGGACAACGGACAAGCAGTGCTTCTTGTGCTGCTTGATTTATCAGCAGCCTTCGACTTGATTTCCCATCAGACTTTGCTCAGGAGACTTAGGGAAATTGGCCTCCAAGGGAATGCTCTACAATGGATGTCTAGTGTTCTGTCTGATAGAACTCAGACCATTAACGTAGGCCCTTTCCACTCTAAGACTACAAGACTGACTGAGTGAGTACCTCAGGGCTCCTGTTTGAGCCGCACCTTATTTAACATATATGTTACTCCCTTAGCGGGATAGTGGGATTATTGAGGAATTTAGGATTCACCCCAATATCTTATGCTGACGATACTCAGCTCCTATTCTCCTTTGATAAAAACAATCCCAATGTCCAGTCTACTTTTTCGGAAGGTATGACGGACATCTCTGGCTGGATGAGGTATAATTTCCTTCTGCCTAACACGGGGAAAACTGAGATCATGTTGTTTGGAGATGCATTGGTGAGGTGTTCCCCAAGATGGTGTCCAGAGTAATTGGGCACTGCACCGACCCCCAAATTGGTGGTAAAAAATCTGGGCGTCCGCCTGGTTCAGAAATGGATAATTAAGGAGCACACTATTACTACTGTTGGCGCATGCTTCCATGTGCTAAGTCTTTCCCAAAGAGTATTCCCTTTCCTACACTTAACTACTCGAAAAACTCTTATCCAGGCGCTGGTGCTAAGCCGCCTGGACGACTGCAATGCTTTGCTGAATTCAGCAAATGAAGCATCCTTAAATAGATTGCAAGTAGTCCAGAATACCACAGCACGTCTGGTCTCCAATATCCCCCCTCCCCCCCCCCCCCGAACGGCCTCCCTCCCACTTCTGCTACACTTGCATTGGCTTCCAGTGCGGAAACGGATCAGATTCAAGATCTGCTGCATTGTCCACAAATCCTTGAATGGCCAAGGTCCAAGCTACCTAGCAGAAAAATTCACCAATTATCTGCCACTTAGGTCCCTTCGATCAGGTACAAAATCTTTACTTCTTACTCCACGTTATAAAAAATCTTGTCTTGGTGATAAAGCTTTCTCTCACCTAGCCCCTTCTTATTGGAATCAACTTCCCATTCACTTGCGACAATGCCCAGATCATTTACAGTTCAGAAGGCTTTTTAAAACCTCATTGTTGTAATCCGCCCCTCTTTTGTGGCTAGCTGTACAACTCTTTAGCGCCAAGATACCCCTGATGGGGTGTTTCAGGCGCTTTATAAATTAATAAGTATCAAATATAATTAAGCAAGTTAAGATCAAGTTTATTATAAGGCAGCACCATAATGGGAAATTTTATTTGAAGGTAGTGTGTGTCATTAAAGTTCTTCATTTTGGCTCTCACAATTATCATGCATGTACAAAATGTACATTTCCTGCTATAGTTTCAGCATCAAAATGTTAGTTAGATCTGCATAGAAAGGTTCTTATCCCAGCCACATGTCATATTATCAGGGGTAGCAATTACAGATACATCCCATGGGATCCATCAATGAACACAAAAACATGTTTTTTCACTACATTTGAAAGCAGATAGATGGGGTGGGCCGTATACAAAACAAATGAAGAAAGACTTCAGCCATTTTATTCTATACAATGTACCACCTTCACAAATGTACACTGAAAAGGGAAAACTAGGTAAGACTTTTGATTGCCATGCACATTACGCTATACAGTGCTGCTGTGAGCCAGCTTACCAAGTTCACTGGTGGCCTGTGAGGATGGCAAGTGACTGAAAGTGGCTGGCAATAAAATTATTTAACAAATATAAATATAAACACAGGAAAAAGAAAGATCTTTTAAAACAGGAAGTGTAATCATACACAAAATTTAATCACATTGATAAAAATTGATAGACATGTTCAATCAAATACAGAATTATAAAAAAAATATAAAAAGAGAGTACAATATTCAGTTTTAGTCATCTCTAACGTTAAAGGGAAAAGTTAAAAACTCATGATGATTCCCATAGTTGATTTTTAGAATCAGTGTCTTTAACACCGATTCTAAAAATCAGCTATGGGAATCATCATGAGTTTTTAACTTTTCCCTTTAACGTTAGAGATTACTAAAACTGAATATTGTACTCTCTTTTTATATTTTTTTATAATTCTGTATTTGATTGAACATGTCTATCAATTTTTATCAATGTGATTAAATTTTGTGTATGATTACACTTCCTGTTTTAAAAGATCTTTCTTTTTCCTGTGTTTATATTTATATTTGTTAAATCATTTTATTGCCAGCCACTTTCATTGTTTTTGCCTGGATAATTTATTTCTTTACCAATTGTTGATCCCTGATCCAGGAATCTGATCGTACTCAGGGGGTCCCTGTTTATTGCCATTAGGATGGCAAGTGACATCATGGCATCAAGGCTGAGTTAAATTAATGGTCCTGATGGGCTTTTCAGCGCTCGGAATGAATGTATGTTGCATTTGCATAGTGCTAACCTAGCCAAACAGCAGAAGAGCGCTGAACTGGGTCGAAGGTAAGGATATAGTAAACAAGTGGTTGGGGAGGGAGCTGTGCTGGAGAGTGTTACTGCATCACTATATGGAGTAGTGACCTCAACTGTTTCCTGAATTGGAGCCGGTTGGGCAGTGTCTTGGGCCGCATCGTGGGTGTGTAAAGTCCTGCTGCCTTGTTTTTTCTTTGTTGCTCTTTATGTCTTCAGTCTGATGATGTACTAGCTGCTGGTGTGTCAAGTATCACCACAGATGGTGCTCTTTTCTGCCAGATAGGTAGAGATGCAGGTCCTGATGACTGTGTAAATGATGGAGCTCGATTTGAAGATGGTATGGATTGGCAAGGGATCCAGTGGGGGTGACCTGGTCATTTTTCTGCGGCTAAGTATGTATTGTGCAGCGGCTTCTAGTACGATGGGTTCATGGTGTCTTGAGGAGGAGAAAGGGATTTGTATAGTACATACCCATGAGGACAACAAGACACAGGGACACAGATCATTGCTTTATGGGATCCTATGCCTACAGAGAGACATATATTTAGTTGTGAATGCACACAGACACTAGTACACTGTGAGGAACAAAGAAATTAGCACTTAGGCACACAGATAGCATACATTTAGTCATACAAAAAATACATGTATGCTAGTACCCATGTACACAGAAAACTCACACGCACAAAACACAAACCGTATATTCAACACACATAGACGTACAATAAATTCTCCCAGAACACCCAGCGCACAGTCATAGCACTTCGCACTTGATTGCCTCTCCGAGCTGCAGCCCGGCCACATCACTCTTTGTTCCAACCCTCAGTGTAAGCCTGGGCCTTTCTTCTCTCCATCATAAACCCATGTCCTTTAATCTGTATTCCCACTCACCCTGCTTAATTCTTCTGCGCAATCCTGCATAAATCCATCACCTCCCATTCTGGCATGTAGCTAGGTTCCACCATATCAGTCACCTGCATATATATATATATGATTTGGTTTGGGGGTGAGGAGGGGTGAACATAGTATGCATTACCTGATTTTTGCACCTCCTCATATTTTAGCTTGTTCCTTCTTTTTTATTTAATTACCAGGTTGCTAATGCTTTTTTAAATGCCCCATGTAGGTAGTAAAGTGCTAAACTCTCTGACCACCCTACCGGAGGGAGGAGGGGGGATGAAAATCACACTCTCAGATTCTGCCAGTGAGCAAGAGATGCGGACCCCATCTTTTCTTGGAATTGGTTAAGTTGATCAGAAACCATCTCACCCTCCTGCAAAAAAGGTTCACAACATATTCTTGGAATTTGTCAGGTAATCATTCATACAGATTTGCCCTGGCTCTCTGTATGCTAATTGAGGCATAGCAGTCTGCATTATTAGTAGAGAACAGAAGAAGACATAGGATGGCATAGCCTCAAGTAACAGGGGTATGCAGTGAGCCTGTTATGAAAGTCAAGACACTTTTGGTGATGGGTTACATGCTGTGTCATGCAGGGCCAAACTGGGAACCCAAAGCAGCCCTGGCAATTTTCTCAGACCAGCCCCTTGGGAAGCACTTTCTTGCTGCTTTTGCTACTGGGGGTCAATATTGCAACACTACTGCAAAACCGGCCCTCACCACTGAAAAACTAGCCCCCACCCTTCTAGCCTCCAGGAGAAACTCCCAATGCCCGCTATGGCCAGTCCGGCCCTCAGTTAATACCAAGGAGTTAAAGTACAAGAAGATATTTTTATTGATGGTTTTCATGTGGAGTACTATAAGTCGTTGAAATGTCATTGGCACTGTTTGGGTCTCCTTAGATGTGTGTGACAGAAGCAGGGCTTCATCCACATTTCCAGGAATAACCTGGCATTCCAACTTTGTTCATGATGTGTAGTTCTGGGCAAAATAATTTATAGGTCAAAGACAGGAGTATTTGTTTCTTCAGGTTTTTTTGATGTTACAACAATTGTGTGCTTCCTGCTGATATTGTCCAGCATACTTCAGTAACACATAAAACCATCTCATTCTGTCATCATTTGAATGCCAAATCCATCCACCTTACCAATACTTCCTCTCTGGAGTATGAGAAGCATAAGTGCTTAAAAGACTCCTTAACAGACTCCTTCTTGGATTGATGATCTAGGCAGTTGGCTTAGTCTGTAGTGCAAGTGAGAGCACTTGCATTTATTTTTTTCTTGGTTTATTGAATTGTATTGTATTGTACTCTGTCCTTTATACATCACTATATAAGCCTGATAGTAGCACTTCCTACTCCTGATATGACTGCAAAGCACTGCCATTTTCATTAGGATGCATGGTTGAAAAGGCTGTTGATTGTACATTGGCCTATGTAGGAGGTGGTAGGTGGGGGTTGTGACATCTGGAGATAAACTTGAAGCATGTTGCGGCAGGGTCACTTTGTAGTAGCAAGTGTAGAGATGCATGCCGAAAGAAGCTTTTTTTTAGGGTTAATTATAATGTAGCAGTTATAAATGGGGAAAGTGCTATTTTTTTTGCTTTCAAGATTTCGATGTGGCTGCAGATTACTTTTTTCCTTGCAGAAAGTGGGGTATATATTGTTGCAATTTGGGCTGAGATATTCTTTCTACAGTACCAGATGAAGTTTCCATGTAGACAAAAAAGCCCTGCTTTCTACCCTATATGATCAGACATACTATCCTAGATATGTGTTCATAGACATGCCTTCTCTCCATAAGCCTGGGTGAAATCAAAATTACACCAGCAGGGTGGATATCCTCCTATTATAAAGTATAGGGAAAGTTTAAAAAGTTTATAAAACTTAAAAAAAATAGTCAAATGGTTTTCATTCAAAATTAATTTTATATATTTTAAATATAGAACAAAATCAAAAATGCTACAGCACTATTAACACAATTTCGAAATAAATCATTGATTTATTAAATTACAATTACATTTTAGATGTTTACATTAAAAAAACAATTCCCACCTGAAGCAAAAAAACACTTTTTCATTATCAATACATATTAAAAGTGATGTATACATTGTTTTAATAAAGTCATTTCATAATATTGTAATAAAAAAATGTTTGAGTAATTCAGAACATCAAAAAAGCTTGCCAAAATTCTTTATAACTAAATAATATGTTTATTTTAAGATATTTTCTTAACATTACATTATCTTTATTTATATTTTAAATAATTTAATGTAATATTATTTCCTATGTAGTTTTAGTTTACATTCTTGCTTTCATTGTTTTCTCTGGGAGATTATTGCAGTACCAGCGTTTGGCCATGTGTAGTGCTGGACTTATTTCAGCTCTGAGCAGGAGTGCATGTACTACTGTTTTGGTCCTTTTTGGCTGTAGTAACTTTAGGACAGTAGCAATGGCCTTACTCCTTTGAGTAGGGGAATGTCTTTTCTTAAACTCCTGCCTAAACCTCGATGTACTCCTCTGAAAACATTTCCCGTTTAATAGTAAGTATGCCCCTTTTTCCATTCACCACCCCCCATTCCCCCCCTCGGTCCTTCCCAAATTTAGTACTAGGTAGTAAATGTACTTCTATAAGGATCTCCACACAGAAAATGTAGGAGAGGTGGATTTTTACACTTGTAGGTTTGTGAATTGTGTTTTCTAGCACGTAAGTAGTACTGCTGTAGGACTACAAAATGCAGTTTGTTAATTGGGCCCCTTATGTATGTTTGGCCTTCTACACAGATTGGTCAACGTACCTCCAGTCCTAGACGGACATGGTCTGACTGTGATCAGCTAATTTACTGGTCAGGAAGTTACATTTTCACAATGTTCTTTGAACACAGGCCAGTAGATCCCTTAGACAAGAACAAATGCTAACCAACTTACCATCCTGAGAGAAAAGAACAGACGAGTTGTGGTCCGTGCATTACTATCAAATCTACCTGGAGAACATGTGTTTTGGGCAAGTACCTAAGCTGTCACAGATGTCAGACACTTAATATGAGTTCTGGCATCCTTTCGCCCTAAGTGCATCGGCACAAGAAATCCACACTGGTATTGTCAAGCTTTGATTTTGAAACATTTTTACTGCAAAATTAATAAATGGAAGAGTATAAATGCAAAAGTCAGTAAAATGTAGTAGTGCAACTGACAGAATATAAATATTAAAAAAAAGAGGCAATGTGTTAGAATGAACATTTTTAAGGATCACTACATGCCTCATCTTTAGCATCTAAGATAAGCCCTTTGAGGGTTAATATTTCAATGTTGTCTACATCCCTGAACTTCATCTACTTTTCCAGTCCCTAGCCTGCCCATCTTCAAACCAAGGCTCAATTATCTCTCTATGGTCGGATTTTTGTAAGAATATGGACTCAATGACATGGATGCAGCTCTGGGAGAAGTCACGCTGCCCCATGTTATCATTCTGGAAGCTTTGACGTCCTGCTATCTCTAACCTCCAAGAGGGCTTTCAATAACTATTATACGCAATCCACATAATGTATGTTGAAAAAAATAAACCTTGCGACCCATGATGTCTAGGGGGGGAATTAATGTTAGAATTCTCTTGCACTTAACTGTTGAAGTCTAAGGCCACTGGGCCTTTTCCTAACCACCATGCTTTTTAAAGAATAAATGAATATATGAACTAGAAGCATACTATCAGAATGTATGATAAATGTAATGCATATTGTTGCACATTATTGCATCAGCTGCTGTCAATAAATGCTTTTATGGCCTGATGCCAGAATAAGCTAATAAGCAAATGTGCGATGAAGAGCGCTCCTAAGAGACGCATATGACAAAATGCATAACAGCAGTGCTGCCTAGCTGGTTCAGGTGAAACATGGAATAGCTCCAATGGCACCTTTTATATAAAGGGCGCACTTTCCCTCTTTGCACCCGGCGCACCTTAAAACAGGTAAGCACGGCGCAAACAGGAAAAGTGCACCCTATTACATGGAATGTGCTGCCCCCAGGGCAGCTGCAAACTTACACTGCCCTGGGGGCAGTACATTACTGTGAAAAAGGTAGCGCCTCCTTTATAACCGCTCCTTGTTTTCACAGTGCAGGCGGCAACCGGCCTGCATTTTTAAAGGGGATTAGAGATCTCTTGCAGGTGGGTGCAGTCAGTGACTGCACTTGCCTGCAAGGGGATGTCTGGGTGGACCATGAGACCCCGTTCCACCCCTCCAGATGGCTGCCATCAAGGGGCATACTGACAGCGTGCTACCTTTTAGATGGCTCCTGGGAGCTTCTTTGACCCTGCGCCTGCTTCTGTAATATGACACGGGTGCAAGGGCAAAGGGGTTCTCTCATTTGTCTGTGGCCCCTTCTGTAATAAGAAAGTGCCCCGGGGCGTGCAAAGTGGGCACTAACGCCCGTTTTGCCCTCTGGCACTTATGTAATACGGCCTCAGATGAGCAGGCCTTTCCTGAAGGAATATATATTTAGGGCAGGAAACGGTAAGTGGTGGGTTTCATTCTGGCTTAGAAATAGCGGCTAATTCAAGGAGGATCTGCAGGACTTCCAACTCAACCTAGAGAACCACTGGTCTTCAGAAAAGAGAACATGAGAAGAGTGTGCATAGTTTTAAGTGTCCTAAACGGACACATTGACAACCTTGCACAACCCCCCCCCCATTTTGAGAGCCAAAAGCACATGGATCCATTCGGGCTCCATCACTCACTGGTCCAGGTCCACGTGTGAAACAGCATACGCCCTTTCCTACATACACATATTTGCAGTCTGTCTCCCTGCATGGGACTGACATTGTGAAGGCAAAGGATCCCAGTTGTGGGAAACTGTGCAGTGAGCCAGCAGGCTATCTCTCCTCAGAGATACAGGGAATAGGCTCCCTAAACCATCGATTTGTGCTGCCAGCACTGAGTCCTTCGGGAAACATCCTTTACAAGGCAACTTTTACCACGCAGTGCCTTTACGACGCAACTTTTACAACGCAAACCATTACAACGCATTGCGCTGGGGGCGCTCTAGGATAGGGAATAGGTTTAATTTACTATCCAACACCTTCCCTACTATCCACGGGGACTGGAGTTGGAATAGTAAATTAAACTATTCACTATCCAGCGCCCCAAAGCACTATGCGTTGGAAAGGCATGCGTTGTAAAAACCGCGTTGTAAAGGCATGCGTGGCAAAAGCATGCGTTGTAACGTCATACATCCGAGTCGTTCATTGCCTGGGTTAAGAGTAAGTAGCAAATGCATAATAGAGGTGTGCATTTTGGGCGCCATCTCACATCAGTACAATGGTTGTACATTAAGTGGGTTTGAATGATTGTCATGCTCTCTGGAGGAATTACACACATTTAGTTATCCAGAATGCGGTCACAGGCACCAAGCCATCTAAGAACTTTCGTCCCAACAAGGATAGCCAACATACAAAATGTATCGGATCAGTTTACATCTGCTGGAGCTACATGGGAATAATTTACATGTTCAGTGATTAAACTGCAGGTATGGGCAAACCAATCGTGTACCACGCTAGAGTACAAATGTAGTTGCTTGCCATGAAATGTGAAATGGCAGCCGTACGTATGTCAACGCTTGTGCATGAGTGATCACTCTTCAGGCGCAGCGTGGATCTTGTCCATATTCGCGAATGAAATCGAAAAATACATTGTTTTGTTCCGTTTCCTCTCTGCCTGGGAAACTGCAGCTGAATACTAAGCAGTGGGAATAACTGAGAGAAGCAAAAGTGGTGCCAAAAAGCGTAGGCGCTCTCTGCAGCCTGAAGATCTTTTTAAAAGCTCAACAAAAAATGCTGACCAGAGGCGAGCAATAACGCTTTTGTAATAGTCAAGGCAGCAACAACTCCGAATACCACCTCATGAATTTGCAAATTGGTGCTGCTGAATAGGAAAAAATCAATCGTTAGCTTAATTTTTCTTGACTGATGGTATTAGCCCAGCAACAGAAGGCACGACAGATCAGGCCTAGACCCCCCTGGAGACTCCCCCGCTCCTGGAGGTTCCTTGAATCCTGGACATGGTCTCACTTTAAGGATTTTCTGATGTCTGATAGAAATCTGATCTTATTATAACTTTAAAATTAAGCATTATGCAAAGAAGAGAGCGCACAGTGAAACATCTTCAAACTTAGGGCTTTACTATGAGTCTTACGGTCCAAGGACCACCAGATACTCAGGGGCGCACTGGTGGCGGTCTTCTGACTGCCCCATTACGACCAGGGCGGTCGGGCCGCCCTAGGACCACTGTATCCTCCAGTGAACAGAGAACCCTAGCGGTGGCAAGGCGGTATGGAGGCTGCAGTATGCTTGGTGGGGCTGCTGTGGCCTCACCAAGCATGGACTACAGCAGTCCACGCCGTGCAGGAACTGCCTTTGACGTTCCCATACGGTGCCTGTTTCATAGGCACTGCCCAGAGAACGCCAAAGAACCACTTGCCAGACAGGAGAAAACTCCTGATCCAGGGGGCAGTTTCTACATGGGTTTGGTGGTGCGGGAGCAGGGCAGTCCAGCTCTCGCACCGGCAAACAATCTTAACAAGGACATGTTTAGGATCTATGAAGAATGATGCTGTGTATCCATCCATAAATTAATTAGGTGAAAATTAGGGTGGCCATCTTACTTCATGTGATTATGGATACATTTCCAGTTCTGGGTTTTTCACTTACTAATAATTGCTATTAGGGGTGTTAGTCTAAGTGCATAAATTCAAGCAACGATAACAATACCCAGAATGCATTAGACTGTCAGACTAAAGCACAAACCTAAAACAGTGGGGCATATTTACAAGCCTCTATCGCCATCACAACGTCACTTTCAGTGATGTTGTGGTGGTGATAGGCGCCTCGCCTTATTTACAAGGCAGCGTTAAGCCACTTAACGTGACTTAACTCTGCCTTGCAAATCAGACCCCCTTTCATGCTATGCTTAGCTTGAAAGGGGAGGGCAATGGGGGTTGCTGTGGGTGTTCCACAGCAATACCCATTGATTCTGACGCTGCCTCCTATTTACAAGGGAGGCATAAATAGGAGGCAGCGCAAGAATTAAGACCAGGGAAAACTTGGTCTTACTCTGTCGCAACGAGGAGAAATGTTTCATTTCTCCTAATTTTTGCTGTTTTTTATGTGTGCTACGTTATGCAGCACACATGAAAACAGCAAAAGGCCAATGATTGTTTATACACAGGAAGGTCCCCCTTCCTGCATATAAACAATCATTTTTTTTTAAATGCCGTTTTGCAACTTCTGTGTGTACTTCACACATAGAAGTTACAAAGCGGCATTTAAAGATTGTTTATGTGCAGGAAGGGGAGCTTCCTGTACATAAACAATCTTCCCTCGCACGTAGACACCCTTGCACTATATTGTAAATATGGGGGAGCGAGTTGCTAAGCCAAGGAGGCTAACACCACTCTCTGCCACTTTGTAAATATGCACCAGTGTCTGTGATAACAGTTAAGTGCTCACCCTGGTAAAAGTATGACTTGGTGACTGAACTGCAGACAGCATAGCTTGAAAAATACAGAGCAGCACACACTGCTCGTGTTTTAGAGCTCTTCCTTCTGCAGCTCATGCACTAACTCATATAGTTGCTGAGGACCCAAAAGGTGATATGACGGTCCATAACCACAAAGTGTCCATGATCGGTCGGTTCAAGTTGACCTGCACTCCCATATTTGCGTGAAGATTATAGTCTCGAGTAGACTGAGAATTATCTGTGATTCTTTCAAGAAAATGTCCATGCTGTCATCATTGCCTAGTCACTTGCTGCAGTATATACCCAACTTGTTAGGACTTTTTTTCAGAATACTTTCCTGGCTTTTCTGATCTCAGCTGCCAAACAATTTAGGCCGAGTGGTTGCAGTGGCTTTAAATCGCATAATAGGAAACTGTGATTCCTGTCGCACTGATCCAAAGTTCTGCCCCAGCTCTGTGATTTATTGCTTCATTAAGAGATTTGTCCTCAGGCTTTAAATCAATACTGTGACTATTAAGGTAATGACAACGTTGAGCGCAGCCACGTCCGTTCAAGTGAATGGAGTGCGGGAAGCGGGGGTGTGGGGGGCGCGGTGGTTCCCCACATATATCATTTCTCGGTAAGTGATTCATTTGTTTCTCCCGGATCCAGGGGCGGCCCCGTCAATAAGCACAGGCTTCACCATTGTGGGTGCTGAGCGAAACGAGGGGCATATTATCAAGAACGGCGATAAAATTATTGGCGCTTTAGCGGCAGTTTCGGCAATAATGGTCTTTATAATATGTCCTTGTGAATTCCCATAGCAGCCCAGGTTCTGGTGTTAACCTGGGCTGCTATGGGAATTCACAAGGGCATATAATCAAGCCCATTATCGCCGCTTTTGCTGCAGTTTCCTGCCGCTAAAGCGGCAACAATTTCATCGCCGTTCTTGATAATATGCCTCCACGTCTTTAGATTTGGCGGGAAAGGGAAATATATTGGATTAATATTTGAAGCATGACAATTGCTTCTGTTTAAAGAATACTATTATCAGCCTAATGAACATATGTGCCATTTGGTCTGGCAAAATTGTGTTTTTGCTGCCAAACCACAAGACGTCTGTGGGCTCATTTCACTGTTTACCAAAAATGCTACAAACCATCGCTGTTTTGCTTCACATGTTTTACCACAAATTTTCTTTTGATGAACTTAAAGCACTTTCTGCCACACACAAAACAACAGAAGTGATTCCAAAAAAGAAATTAATGTATTTGCATCCCACAAATCAAATAAGACAAAAAAACTGATCTGGTGCACACTGCCCCAAACTGTGGGATTTGAAGCGCGAAAACTGGTGTAAAAAACACAAAGCGTCAGGCTCAGGCAAGTGCTTAATACCAGGAAAGGTGGAAAAACAGCCAATGTGAAGCCTTTTATCGAACAACTTTCTACAACAACTTCTTTCTCCAAAAAAGTTTACATAGCAATAGAGGGGCATATTATTAAGCCTGGGCGATAAAATTATCGCTGCTTTATCGGCAGGAAACTGCAGATAAAGTGGCGATAATGGGCTTGATAATATGCTCTATGGAATTCCAATCAAAGCTCATGTTAAATGTGAAGGACATCTAACATGAGCTTCGATTGGAATTCCATAGAGCATATTATGATGCCCATTATCGCCAGTCGCACAGGCGAAAGGGCCAGCATGGGCACAAGGATTCATTGAGGCGTGTCGGCTTGAGGAGGCTGGCCGATCTGGGGCCCCTGAGGACGCTCCGGGCACTTCGGGAGAGGGGACGCGTCGGTCCACCCGCAAGCGGAAGAGCACCCGGAAGGAATTCCCGGCCGCGCCAGCGCGCAACAATCAGACGGCGACACCATCTCCACCCGCTGTGCCGCCAGCGGATATGCCGGTCGTACCTACCGTGGTGCACGAGTCAGTGGCGGGAATAACGGACTTGGCCCAAATGGGTAAGACAATGGACGATATGATGGGTTTGATGGCAATGTTTCACAAACGTTTAGACGCCATGGCGGCAGCACAAGAAAGGTTCGCCCCACTGTCAGGGTTGGCATCAGCAGATCCGGTGAGTCACGTATGGGCTCAGTCAGTGCCAGCGGGGCCACCAAGTCACCCATTACTTCCACCGCTAGCGGGGTCACCGTTGCTGGCCGGATCACCAGTGCCACTGCCCGCCAACTCGGTTGCCAACGCCCTTAACACCCAGAGTGTCTCACCAGTCAGCCAACAGGGTGCGGCCACCATTGTTTCCCAAAATGTCGCCCCGATTCTCACGGTCACCCCTCAGATTGTCAATGCCTTTAACTCTCAGAGCGTATCCGCCCAGCAAAGTGGTACTCCCGCTGTTCAACAAAGTATGCCCCCCTTGTTTCCTCTAACGGTTGCCCCTCAGATTGTCAATGCCCTTAACTCTCAGAGTGTGTCAGCAGTCAACCAGCAAAGTGTTGCTCCAGTTGTTCCTCAGAGTGTGACCCCCAATGTTCCTCTAAGTACTGCTCCTGTTATACCTCAAACTGTTGCCCCCGGCCCACAGGCGGTCGGCCATGCACCGGCCACGGAAGGGGCATCATCGAGCTCGGGGAATGGTACAGGTGGGGCTGTGGGTGGGGCTCTTTCAGTCCCGGTAGGGGCGTGTCAGACAGCTGGCTCGGGGAAACAGGGCATGAAATCGAAAGGTGGCTGTTCCCTGGCCAGGCAGGTGCCTCAGGCTGCTAAGGAAGGTATATGGAGAAGGGAATATATTGACATTTTGACCCTATTAATGCATGATAACGCGGGTGCTGATACAAGGAGGATGGGAAAGAAAGAGGAGGACAAGGTTAGGTTTCAGCGTTGGCCTGAAAAGACTATTGAGAACCGGACTGAGGCATTCAACATATTGGCTGCGATCATAGTACAGAAGGACCCAGCTCAGAGCGAGGCCCTGATGGAGTATGCCAACTCCATCCAGCAGGGAGCAAGAGAGTCCGGAGGGATGGGCTGGTTTTCGTACGAGCAGGAATTTAGAAAGACCATGGCCAGCTGCCCAGATATAGGGTGGGACCACACGGACATTCAGCTTTGGTTCAAACACATGTGTAGGACCGGGAATACCAAGAGGGACACTTCTCATAGAACACAGAGCGAGGGTAGTGATGCCAAAAAGTGGGAACATGATCAAAAGTGGGAACAGTATCCAAGGCGGTCCTTCCAGCAGCCCTTTCGGGGGGGGCGGGGGAGGGGACATGGAGTGGGACCAAGACGCTTTAACTCAGGTACATGCAGAATGTTTAACAATGGGGTATGCACCTGGGGGAGGGCGTGTAAGTTTGCCCATGAGAGCAGCAAATGTGGTTCCCAGCACGCAGCAATCGCCTGCACCAGCGGCCAAACTCCTCCCCCCGCCACAACGCAGGGAACAGATGGCGCTCGACAATAGGTTACCTGAACGGCAGACTGGACGGACTGAGCACGACAACGAGACAAGTGGCATATCCCCTTGGCAGCACAGAGAACTGGCAAAACACAGCAGGGGCCTACCTTTCATAGAGTCGCAGGGCAGGGGTCGGACTGAAATCTGCAATGAAACTGGCGACGCTGTAATTCCCCAGCTGGGAAGTGGGTCAGAGCATTCCAAGGGTCCATCTCCCATTGTGCTTCAAAACATCTTACCTTTGCTCAGGGTGTATCCACTCGTAAAAGAGCGAGCGCTATTAGTTGACGGCTTCGTGGACGGCTTTAAGATTCCTTACAAAGGCCCCCTTGGCCCCAGGGACGCCTTGAATTTGAGATCGGCTAGGGAATTACATCAGGTGGTCAGTGACAAGATCAGGAAGGAGGTTGACCTGGGGAGGGTGGCCGGGCCATTTCCTTCACCCCCGTTACAGAATTTTTTAGTTTCCCCGCTAGGTGTGGTTCCAAAAAAGCAGCAAGGGTCGTACAGATTGATCCATCATCTGTCATACCCTGAGGGCAACTCAGTCAATCATTGGCTGGAGGAAGGGGCGTGTTCGGTCTCCTATTGCTCGCTGGACATGGCCATTGATTTGATTAGGAGAACAGGCAAGGGAGCGTGGTTGGCCAAAGCAGACATCGAGTCAGCGTTCTGCCTCCTACCTGTTCACCCGGACAGTCAGCACTTGCTGGGTTTCAGGTGGGAGGGGGCATTCTTTTTCGATCGCTGCATGCCCATGGGTTGCGCGGTCTTGTGCGCCTTCTTCGAGGCATTCAGTTCCTTCCTTCAGTGGGCCCTCACGACCAGGCATGGCATTTCCCAAGTCACCCATTACTTGGACGATTTCCTCTTTTTTGGCAGGGACGGTTCCCAGGAGTGCGCTGAGGCCTTGCGGGCCTTTGAGGTCCTGTCAGAACATTTGGGTGTTCCTCTGGCACCGGGGAAAACTGAAGGGCCTGCTCAGGGGCTGACATTCCTGGGCATAGAACTTGATACTATTAGAGGGGAATCCAGACTCCCAGCAGAGAAGGTGTGTGAATTGAGACGGGACATCAGTGCAATGATTGGAAAGGGTAGTGCAACCCTGGAGGTAGTACAGAGTCTGTTAGGCAAATTGAACTTCGCAGCGAGGGTCATACCGGCTGGTAAGGTGTTTTCCCGCAGGTTGGCTAAGGCTACGGCTAGTGTGAAGAAAAAGCATCACTTAGTCCGTCTGGGACCGGGATTGCGAGCAGACCTGTGCATGTGGGACGAGTTCCTGAAGAATTTTAATGGCACAGTGATATGGAGGGCTCCCTGGGAAAGCAGCCAAGGCTTATGTCTATTTTCAGACGCATCCGGTAGAGTAGGTTTCGGGGTAATCTTTGGAGAGAAGTGGTGTGCCATGAAGTGGCCGGATGCGTGGCGCAAGAAAGGGGTGATTGCAAATATAACTGTCCTGGAGCTTTTCCCCATTGTGGTAGCACTGCATTTATGGCCGGAAGGACTGGGCAACAAGAAGGTGGTGTTTTGGTAGGACAACCTAGCCGTGGTCCAAGCAATCAATGGTCTGAGCGCTAACTGCCCGTTAGTTTTGAGTCTGCTGAGGGAATTAGTCAGAGCTGGGTTGAGTAATAATATCGAGTTTAGGGCTAGGCATGTCAAAGGTGTCAAGAATGTGGCAGCTGACGCTCTCTCTCGCTTTCAGCTGTCACGATTCCGAGAGGCATGGCCGCAGGCAGGGGAGGAGATGACACAATTCCCGGCAACCCTATGGCGACTCCTTCAGTGGGGGAACGGTTGAAGAGGATGGGCCAACGTTCCCTGGCCCATACAACCAGGAGAAGATATGCGGCCCAACTGACCACTTTCCGTGCAGTGATCCAGTCCCTGGGAGCATCATCTTTAAGTTCAGGGGAACAAGTGGAAGTTTTTGTAGTATGGGCAAGGGAGACGGGCAAGTCCCACTCCTGGGTGTGCAGCCACCTGGCAGCGCTGAAACATGAGACACGTTTAAATGGCGAACAGGACCCAACGGGAGCATTCAGGATCAGGGCAGCACTGAAAGGGTGGGCCCGGGATGAGGTCAAGTTCCCAGACAGAAGAGCGGGAATAGAGTTCCCCGCCCTCCAGCGCATGGTGGACACAGTGCCGGCTGTCACGAATTCGGCATTCGAGGCGCAGCTTTTCTCTACAGCCTTCTGTTTGGCGTTCTTTGGTGCCTTTCGGGCCAGCGAGCTGGTGGCCAAATCCAAATCTGACAGGTCAGGGAGAGCTTTAGACATGATGGACGTTTGCGCCAGGGATTCATTAGTGCTGTGGCTACGCAAATCCAAAACTGATCAGGCTGGCAAGGGCGTGGCCATCACGTTACATGCATTTGAGGACCCCAGATACTGCCCAGTCACCCTGGTCAGGGAGTACCTGAAGATCAGGCCTCTGCTGGCGGGCGCCTTCTTAATTCATGCTGACGGCACGCCATTGACCAAGTTCCAGTTTGAGCGAGTGATGGCGACAGTGTTGGCCAAGGCGGGCTTGTCAGATACCAAGGGAGGTTGGAAATTTTCCAGCCATTCATTCAGGATAGGGGCAGCTACCGCCGCATATAGGGCTGGGCTGGGCGAGGAAGGGGTCAAGAGAGTGGGGAGGTGGTCGTCCTCCTGCTATCAGCGATATGTCCGCCCATGAATAATCCGGGCCGCAGGGGCCATGCTCATTCACGAAATTTGGGAGAACGAGTCAGTGAGCAGCAGGCCAGGGCTCTCAGAAGCATGTCAATTTTGTGTGTTGTGATGTAGTTATGCAAAGCCAATTTTCATTGTGGCAGTTATTTTTAAAGTCAACGTTTTTTCACTTGTGTGCAGTGTTCAGTTATAAATAAAAACAATAATGCCAACGGTGTCTTTTCTTGCAGCTGACTGTTGCATTTGGGTGATGGGCCATTCTTACGTTACCAGGCTGGAACAGTGGGCGTCATACAGGAAATGGGATTTGGCCTTAGCAAGGACACAAATTCTATGGCTGGGTTTCCCGGGAATGAGATAGGGCCAGCTGAGGCGCAGGCTTGACCAATGCCTAGCAGCACGGGGTGGGCCTCCTAACATCCTCATGATCCACCTGGGAGGGAATGATCTGGTGACGGTGGGGGAGGAGGACCTTAGTAGAAGCCATGCAGAGGGATGTGACTGCTATAACTAACAAATTGGGAGCCACGGAGCTTATATGGTCGGAGATTGTCCCCCGCAGGGCCTGGAAGGGAGCACGGTCAGCAGTTGCTATAGAGCAAGGCAGGAGGAGGGTCAACAGGGCCATGCAGAAATTCATGGAGAGGAGGGGCCTGGGGTTCATTAGGCATGCGCTAATACAGGAAAGGACTGTGGGATACTATGAAAGGGACGGGGTGCACTTGTCTGGGCTTGGTATGGATGTCTTTCTTCTAGACTTGCAGGAAGCCCTGTCAGCTGCAGGGTGCCAATGAGCGTGTAGGTGGGGGGGCTCTGTCATCGACGGGGGCCTCCTCCAGAGCTGTGGCGGAGTACAGGGCGATCTGGAAGCAGATGGACAGTAGGGGTACCTCTGCGGCAGAAGGATACAGTCAAATACCGCTGCCTGGCACAGTAAGGGTGCCTGAGCCAAGAACCTGGAGCCGAGGGGGTTCCAGGAAACAGCGTCGGCGCCCCGTTAGTCCTTCGGGCGGTCGGGGGGCCTGAACCGACCAGGGGTGTGCCTCATCGCTCCGCCCTGACAGGGGGGGCGGGAGTAGAACGAAATAAAGTGATAAGTTACTGCACCGTCAGAGCATCGACTCGCCGTGCAAGATGGCTCGTTAGGCATGCGGGTCAGCGAGGGGCTGCCGCATTGGATCGCCTGTAAGATGACCCACCTTATCAGCTACTTGTTGTACGAAATAAACCTGCACCACTGCTTTCCCACAAATATGTCTCAGGAGTTTCCTTGGTATGTAAGTGTTAAGGTGCGCAATGTGGAGCGAGCGCTGGCGGTGTGGGCACTATGTCGCTGGCCGCGCGACACAGAGGGGAGCATGGGCGAGACAGCGTCATAGTCCCACATGCCGCGTGAGTGGAACTTGCAGCGCGCCAACCTATCGAGCCGCCCTCCTCGCTAACGGCCAATGGGAGGGCGCCCTCAGGCGGGGTGGGCGTTCCCGGGGGGTTTATAGCAGGCCCAGCAACGCTGCTCGGTCTTTCCTGCCGCGCCGGTTCCCTGGGCTGCTCTGCGCTGTTCCCACCCTACCCCTGACCCAGCGGCTGAGCGCGAAGTGTGAACTGTTAATGGTCGTGTTTTATGTTGCAGGCGGAGTCACAGGGCGATCTGGAAGCAGATGGACAGTAGGGGTACCTCTGCTGCAGAAGGATACAGTCAAATACCTCTGCCTGGCACAGTAAGAGTGCCTGAGCCAAGAACCTGGAGCCGAGGGGGTTCCAGGAAACAGCGTCGGCGCCCCGTTAGTCCTTCGGGCGGTCGGGGGGCCTGAACCGACCGGGGGTGTGCCTCATCGCTCCACCCTGACAGGGGGAGCGGGAGTAGAACGAAATAAAGTGATAAGTTACTGCACCGTCAGAGCATCGACTCGCCGTGCAAGATGGCTCGTTAGGCATGTGGGTCAGCGAGGGGCTGCCGCATTGGATCGCCTGTAAGATGACCCACCTTATCAGCTACTTGTTGTACGAAATAAACCTGCACCACTGCTTTCCCACAAATATGTCTCAGGAGTTTCCTTGGTATGTAAGTGTTAAGGTGCGCAATGTGGAGCGAGCGCTGGCGGTGTGGGCACTATGGGATTTGAAGCGCGAAAACTGGTGTAAAAAACACAAAGTGTCAGGCTCAGGCAAGTGCTTAATACCAGGAAAGGTGGAAAAACAGCCAATGTGAAGCCTTTTATCGAACAACTTTCTACAACAACTTCTTTCTCCAAAAAAGTTTACATAGCAATAGAGGGGCATATTATTAAGCCTGGGCGATAAAATTATCGCGGCTTTATCGGCAGGAAACTGCCGATAAAGTGGCGATAATGGGCTTGATAATATGCTCTATGGAATTCCAATCGAAGCTCATGTTAAATGTGAAGGACATCTAACATGAGCTTCGATTGGAATTCCATAGAGCATATTATGAAGCCCATTATCGCCACTTTATCGGCAGTTTCCTGCCGATAAAGCCGCGATAATTTTATCGCCCAGGCTTAATAATATGCCCCAGAGTTCTTTACGAAAACAGTCAGCCTTGGCATCGGACACTTTCTTGGCTGAGGTAAGAGTCGTACTTCTCCACCTTTGGTTTGTGACCCGCTGGTCATTCAGGCACTATCAGTGAAGGATTAGTTGATATTATCTTCTGAGGAGCCTGTGGTTTCCACCAACCTAGACCGAGGAACAAACATACCAGGGAAGATGCTCCCACCATGGAAACAGAGCCTTCCTCCCTGGTGATCTGACTATTGTTTTTCGTTTTTTCATTTTTGGATGCTCAAAATATAAATACCAGAGAGAGAAAAGCACTCTTTAGTTCAAACAGTGGCGCCAAAATCAACAGAATATGCAATATCTCAAAAAATTAAACACGGTACGGGATTTTGGAGAAGTGATGCAAGCAGTTAACTGGGGTGGTTCTGCGCCATTATGAACTTGGGCATTATTTAACTGTTAATGACTTAAACGGCCATCACTCTTTTCTGACCCCAAATTAAGGTGCAGAATTCATATCTAATAATTTGCACTGAGTGCAGTCTGGTTCCTCTTTTGCAAGTGTTACATCAACTGCATGTGGGTGAAGTACATGCAAAAGTTACCATTGGTTATGTGATGGATCTGGTTCACTGTAGCACATTTGAATAAAGAATTATTGCAACAACAACAACAAAATTGGTCATGCACAATTCACTCTTGAGCTCATGTATCAATTCACTACAAAGGTTTGTAAATATGTGGAAGCAATTGTGGACAAAGGTTTGGGCTGCTAGGATGCTCCAAGCAAACATCAAAAAAGAGGCAGCTTCTTGGAGAAGCAAAGAGGCATAGAGATCCAGAGCTGTATTGGGAATATTTCCTGTTAGGACAGTAATTTGCACCAATGTTTGCACTTCGCAGGCAATTACGTTTTTTCGAAGAAGCTGCAGCCTTTTTCCTCATCAATGGTGAAGAAAGTTGTGCCCGAGCAATGTGGGCATGTTTGCTATTATATCAGGCATTGCCCATGTGCTAGACCTGTCAGCCTTAGTCCCACAGCCCAAACATTTTGTCTTACTCCTCCATTTTTGCTGATCTAATTTTTGTTGGCCTTAGGACTCGGCACATTACCACAGCTAACCAGTGCTAAAGTGTGTGTGCTCACCCCCTAAAACATGGCTGAATTTGGTTACACCAAATTGGCACATTTAATTTAGTGTAGGTCCCTAGTACAGTGGCACTACATGTACCCAGAGTCTGCAACTTAAATGCTACTAGTGGGCCTACAGCACTTATTTTTCCACCCGTGAATGTAGCCTTTTAAAAATGTCCCAGGCCTTCCATTGGAGCCTGTGTGGCAGTTTAAACTGCCATTTCACATGGCAAAATAAACCTTTTGCCAGGCGTAACCATTCCTTTTTCATACATATGTCACCCCTAGAGTAGGCCCTAAACAGCCCATAGGGAAATGGTGCAGTCTATTAAAAAAAGTTATTCATGTACTTTTAAGTTGTACATGTCCTGGTAGTGAAAAACTCTTAATTTAGTTTTTCACTGCTGCAAGGCTTACCCCCCCGCATAGGATAACATTGGGTACCTTACCACATTTAATAAGTGATAATTTTCAGTTGGGTGCCGGTGGGAATATCAAGTATGGTGCCTACTTTTAGAAACTTGGCATTTTCTTGTCCTAAACATTTGGTGCCTGTAGTCTGCATCCTGGGTCACATGGCTAAATGTAACTGGCACTTTGTCTTTGTGTATTGCTCCCAGATAGTGAAATGAAGGGGGAATAGGTTTTGGCAGGATGGGCCATCTCTGACTTGATGGGGGGAGGAGCTCTCATCTACCACCTACCACAATTGCACCTCACAAGCCTTTGCCTGACCAAAGTAGAGGCAGGGCACGGAGGCAGGAGATTCTACACACTTCTGGGGGTGTGAACCTTCAGAACCTTCTACTTCCAAGCTGGCACAAAGTATAAATATAAATATTTGACCCTCAGACCCAACTCTTCACTAACCTCTGGACCTGTGGAAGACTCAGGAGGACTGCTGTGCTGCGCTGCAAAAAGACCTGCTACCCTGCTCTCTGGGTGAAAAGGACTAAATTTGCATCTTGAACACAGGAACACCAGAGTGACTCCAATGGCTTATTGGTTGGGCTCCTGTTCAGAGCCACAGGGCAAGAAAAGGCTTCAACCACCTTGAACCCAGCACCAGGACTCTGTCAGCTGTAAGTCTCGCCCCCCCCAAGGGGTGCCACTCATGTCCTAGACCCTTGAAAGTGAGCATAAAGGTGCTCTGCCAGCCCACCTGTGGTCCTGTGAGCAGAACCGATGCAGCACATCCCATCTCTTTACAGTCACACCCAAACCATTGCTGAGCAGCGCATCTCTGACAGAGGACCTTCCATTGCATCCAGCAGCTTCCTCAAAACCACCACAGCAGGACGAATCCCCAAAGCAGGACTTCGCATTGCCAGACCCTCATTGACTAAATTCTTGACGATAACGTAGGACTCTGCATCACAGCCACACTGCTTCTTCGGATCTGCTGATGCGTGATGCATCCTATAAGTGGGATCTCCCAATGATCCAGACCAGTATTTAAGGTACTTTGTTCAGTGGGCCTAACTTGGTCCCTGCATCTTGCCCACGCTCCTTCGCTGTCAGCCTGAAATTGTGACTTTGTCCCCGTCCAGCGCAACCAGATAACCACAGTTGGAGCGTTGTGCTTTGAGGCACAATTTTCAGGGGAATCTATAAAATTGCATATCTCTAGTTCTACTGATTGGATTTTTGTTGTTTTGGTCTCAAATAATGTATTACATTTTCCTCTATCTAAATTGATGTGGGATTTTCATTATGTTATGTGTTTCACTTTATTACTGTTTGAAGTGGTGCATAAATACTTTACAAATTGCCTCTAAGTTAAGCCTAACTGCTCTTGTGCCAAGGTACCAGAGAGTAAAGCCCATGATAAGTTGGAGTTTGCTTAGACTTCAACCGTAACAAGAATTGTGGTTCCTGCTTTAGTAAGATTTCACACTTCCCCAATCAGTAACCCAATTTCCTACACCATGCAAATGATGAAGCCCTCGTATCTGTGTGTCTTCATATTCTCCATATCAAAAAAGTGGATGTATGGATAAAAAGGCTCTGAAGTGGTAAATTTGTGTTTTTTATTCCATGTGGTGGGCACCAGTGCTCATTTTTGGGGGAAATAGCTTTTTTTTATCATCAGACTTTGACCCAGAAGACGACAGAAGAATGCAGAAAAGTGAGAAAGGCAAAGGTAGGAAAATAGTGATTTAGGAAGTGTAGAGTGGTGGAAGAAGGAGGCATGAGCTGGAATCACGACTGGATAGCCTTGGTGTTAGGCAACCCTGACATTCTGCAGTGCTTCAGGCGCCATAAAATATGTTTTTTTACAAATAAGCACTGATACATGGGCTAAGTGTGTACCACTCAGAAGTTTGTGTGCCGTTAGATCACTCTCCAGGGTGCACTTTAAAATACAGGAGCTCATGGAGCCAATGAATGCTCTACTTTTCACAGTAGGTGAAAGGGTTGGCGAGAGCTGGCCTGAGCGTGTAGCCTCAATACAGTTTGAGGTCATGGGGCCCATCTAATTCACCAGCTTCCATGACATATGTGATTCTCTTCCGTGTGGGTTGAAGTCTGCCTGGTTAAGAATCAAGAATTACAAGTTGAGTTGTGAATTATACCTAGGGAGGGAACAACTTTGCATGTGACACAGGGCACATTGTGCACTACCTATGGTGCTTGATGGAGACATCCATTTTAGTCAAATTACCATAATTCAAGGATTCCAAACTCAGGACTAAGGGGTATGCATTGGGGTAATTTGTATATTTTTTAAAATAACAAATGTGTTTATTAGCGCAAAACTTTAGAGGGTTTGCCGATTGTGTCCTACTCCTTTTCCTTTTTGCCAGGACTGTTGTGAAGTAGGTGGGAACTCGTTTATGGCGTTCCAAGGGAGATACATGGAGAAACACACGCTTTGGTGACAAAATTAATCTTGTTATAATGTGAGTCCTTCTGGAGTTTATACTAATAATAGTAACTTAAGAAAGTCTCATGATTGGACCTAGTTTCTAAAATGTATGATATGTTTTTAAAAGTACACAGGAAGAAAACAAACAATACTAGAAATTAAAATCGTGCCATCCTCCATTTCCCAAAATTGGTGCTTGACCACTAAAATGTTTCTTACTCTATTTGAGGTTTTACAAAACATCTGAGTTAACATCAAGGTCTTTGGTTCAGTGACCCAATGGATAGCAAATGCATGGATTGTGATGAAGTTGTAAGTAACTTCCCCAAGGTCTTATCAATGGCGTTGCTGGGGGCGGCGGGTGAGGTGAGCAATTTCGGTGAGCGCAAGGTAAGACGTTTTCTTTTTTTTAAATTTGATTTTCCTTCCTCGTCATCTGTCGACTCCCCCCGCTCTTACCTGCACTGTCCGTAACTGGGCGGCCAACTCAGGAACCGTCCCAGGCGTCAAAAGCTTTAACCATGCCACTGGGCCTAATATAGAGTTTGTCAGAGCGGGTATTCCATCACAAACGTCAGAGAATACCTTGTCTGTAAAAGTCTTGATTCATCTGCTCTATTTAGAGCAGAGGTCTTTAAACTGAGTTGTAATCCTGGGAGGAAGTGGGGGAGGGGGCCAGGCTCTGACCAAGAGAAGTATCATGCTTTGTTTTAGGTGATAAAACATTTGTGGCAGTAAGTCACTTTGTAATAGGTCATCACTGACATCTTTTGTCATTTATATATCCTGACTGGCAGTATGTGTAAAAGGGATTACAGGACTCACCTGCAATGTTTAAATACGTTTAGACATATTTAAACATTGCCAATTTAACAGAATAATTGTAAAAAATTGAGTGGGTGGCAATTATTGTTGTTGTTTTTCTACACAGGTGGAGTGGCATTAAAAAGTTTGAAGACCGCTGAATTAGAGTCAGGAGAACCATCATGTTTCCACTGCGGAGTCTCCGCTGCCTTTGCTGGTAGAAACGTTAGAATGACGGCCTAACTGAAATCAGGTCATCTTCTTAAGATACCTCAGTCTATCTAGCCTATTTAAGGCAGACATTCTGTTGTACGTTTTTCTGTTGGGGACATCCAGCGAAAGCTTGGCGTTCTGTAACGGGAAAACGAATAAATGACTCCCAAATGCTGAAAGAAAGCTCCCACAATGCAATCCATGGACATTTATTTTCGTTTTTGAAAAACAAACTCCTGATTTGGGAGTTTCTTATTGAAAAAACAAAAAACTCTGCTGTGTGGAAGCCCTGAAAATGGCACTTGTACAGCAACGCTTTGGTGTCTTCGGAAGAGCCGCCATGGCAGCAATGCCTTTGGCAGCACATATATTTGTGGCAAGCAGAAATCTCTTGATATGGAAGGCTGTAGTCCAACAGGGCAGTGAGGTACATATCTCCTCTGCCCTGGTAGAGGTGAGTACTGCCTATGTAGGGCTAAATGAGCCCTTAGGTCGGAGGTGCTTTCAATGATTGCCCTGATGTCAGTCGGGCCATCAGTCAAAGCCAGCAGAGGCTCCACTCACAGAAACATGATGGTTCACACACCTCTAAACAGAGTAAGCAAACCGGTAGCGTGTTGGCCAGAGTAGTCCCACACATCTGCTCATGCCAGCAGTGAAGGAATATTAACTAAAAAAATAATAACAACATATAATATTTTCTTCTTGTCAGTGGTCTTTCTTTCCTATAAGTCATGCTCCTAAATTTCTTATAGCAAACCTAGGGGCATATTAACAAGCGACAGCGAAAATTATCGCTGAACGCTGTTAGCGTGAAAAAATATATCGCCGGCTATCCCTGGCGATAATCGCCATGGTAGCGCAGTATTATCTACACTGAGCGCCATGGCGATAAAAAAAACAGGGATAGCAGGAATATCGCCGTTTTACATTGAATAACGCTGGATTTCTAGCGATATTTAATGAACAACTGCGATAACCTTGGTGATAGTGACTGTTGTTGCAGTCATATAATCCACCTCCCATTACAGGTATGCCTAAATCTGAAAATTAGCAGACTTTAAAAAGCAGCCTTAACCGTGGTTAGTGCTGCTTTTTTCATCTCTAAGAGGGTTAGCTTGAAGCTTGATAATAGGAGAAATGTCGCATAGTGACATTTCTCCTGTTATTTTGCTCTGGAACGCCCCCTTTGAATCTCATTAGAGATGCAAAGGGAAGCGTAGAGAAAAAGGGTGCTAACATGCGATTTTGCATGTTAGTACCCTGTTGTTGATAGGGAGATAATTTTATCTCTGCTTTTTTGGCTTTTAGAGCCAAAAAAGCGGAGATAAATCCCTTGTTAATATGCCCGCCAATTCCATAATAGCAAAAGGGTGTTTGTTTAGAGTAATTGTCAGATGAGGATTTAGCTGTTTAATAAGCCACATGATCTTTATTTTCAAATATAACTGTCTTAGCTGGGTTGAAAGATGGTGAATCAGGGAATCTGGCAACAGTATAACCAGTCGCGGCCGGTGCAGGTAAGCGCGGTGTGGCGGTGAAACAGGTGGGTGGGGGAAAGTTGACAGACGACGGAAAAGGTTGTATTTATTTATTTAATTTGACCTATTCCATCATCTGTCGACTTCCCCCCTGCCACCCTGCTGTGGTTACCTGCATCAGCTGCCACTGAGTATAACTTTCAATTTTTCAAGTGTCTTTTGCTTCCTGACATGAATGAAAGTGTTTTTTGGACTGTAGACTGTAGACCAGGAAGCTTCACGCCAGACCTTATTATGTTTGGAACCTAAACAAAGATGAAACATTGATCTGGGCAAGTGAAATCCCTTAGTCCTCTGGAGCTCTTGCCATCCACTTCTTGTCCTCTCGTCATCATTGCTTCAGGCGTCATCTATACTACTATTATAAAGAGAGAACTTGCACCTTTTGGCCAGGTAAACTCGGGAACCACAGCGCCAATCTACACACCCGATACATCTATGAAAATGTCAGGGTGTGTAGATGGACATAGGCTATATAAATTATAAAAAAAAGTAAATTAAAAAAATTAAGAAAGTAAACAAAGTAGTCCCCTGAAAGTAGCGCCAGCCGGAACCTAGCGCTGGCTGCCACGGGACGTGCGTGATGACGACGAAGGAGGAGGGCGGTGCAGTGACGAGCGGCTGTGCAGTGAGGAGCGGCGGCACAGGTAAGGAAAGGGAAAGTGAGACTGTGATGCAGGGGAGGCAAGAAGGAGGCAGCAGTAAATGAAAATGTCGGGCGGGAGGGAGGCGCGAGTGAGTCGGGCGGGAGGGGGCGTAAGTGAGTCGGGCGGGAGGGAGTCGGTGCGGGAGGGGGTCGGGGCTGGTGTACTGCCCCCAGCCCCTTTCTGCCCCAGGCAACGCTGGGGCGGGCTGCTAGTGTATAGTATAAAGAAGTCAGGATCATGGGCAGATGCAGAGCTTAGGTGGATCAAAATGGAGGCCAAAGTAAAGGTGAAGCCTAGGTTACTCAAAATACCTGATGGGTCCCTGGATGTCTGGGAGGTCTTTTCTCTGGGTCAGGCAATGGTCATTAGGGAGTGTCCTGTGCACTATGACTACATGCGACAAATGAACCATAAAGTTGTGATTTGCAGTTGTAATCCCAATATCTAGCTATCCAGTCCCTGAACAATACTGACAGAGTCTTATGTTGCCCTCCACACCTGCAATACTACTTGAAAAACACAGCCTGGTCTCAAACCACAAGGGTTAATGATAAAAGTGAAACACAAGGTTTGTGCCACTATCACCACAAACTCTCAAATTGACTTCCTCGCCGGTTACTCCGTCACATTTCTTTCATTCTGATTTCCTGTAAGACTTGTCATTCTAGTATGTAACATGAGAGTATTTGTTCTAGGAGCTGGGACTATCTGTTCCTTGCAATATACTTTAATAGGAGAATTTCTACACTAGTACCCACAGTTTCATGCTTTCCCTGAGGGCGCACCTTGTGGTACATCACTGGAAGCACATATTGGAGCAGTAACTTGCTCATAAGACCCACGACTAATTGTGTGCCTACTTGTGATAGTATGGTTATATTGTTTTGCTTGGGCGTTCTGTATGGTGTGATGTAAAGGCGGATGCTTTTCTGCGGTTTACTAGCACTTGATTTTTGGAATGTGCAAGTCGAGACATGGGTAAGTCGGACATTCTTGGTAGTTATAATTAACCTTGTGATGTTGATATTTGCCTTTAGTGGTAACCATGATGTCCTCATGGGCTGCATTGCAGAAACATGTTGAGATGTTATGCTCAGGTGATGCATAACTGGACGATCCACCTACACTATTGGGTTTCTCCTGTGCAGCAGCACACGTGCCATTGGGCAATGGCGATACTTATTTTGACATGTTGCCATGTAAGCTAATAACTGTGGTCATGTAGTGCAATATGCAGCAGGTCTCAATGGCCTTCAGTATATAAAGTGCAGTGTGGTGGATCGATCGCCTTTCTTTGCCCAGTCCTCTGAATCGGGCCTCATAAATATGAAATGGGTTCTTCGGGATGGAGAAAGTGGAGTTGTGTGTACACACACTTGGCTTGTCTTTGGAATAGGGTTATGGGGGTCCCAAAGCAGATGTGACAGCTGTTAATACCTTACTATCACCCAAGTGGGAATTAATTTTCAAGCAGATAAAAATGCCCTCTACAGACTTCCTACATAAACGTGCACAAAAGTAACCTCATACTACCAAATATCCTTGAAGGACAGCATGTTTTAACAATAAAAACAATAGGATGTGCCATCTTTAGAAAGGTCGAAAGGTTTTGAATTGAAATCGAAAATGAATGTGCAATACCTGAAGGCAGTACAATATTTATGAACAAAATGTTTGATCCCAAATACTTGTAGCTTTCTACAGTATAAACCTCATTGCTGCTAACTGGAGAGCACAGATGTGTAATTGGTATGGCCTCTGATGGAGCAAGGTTTCGCACAAAAAGCGACTTGCTTGGACTCAACCCTCTCAAAATAATAAGTAATGTATTAATCAACATGTTTCGTCTTATTAGCAATGCAAAACACGACATTTCTAGTAAGCTGGGGAAGCTTGCATATGTGCTTTTACTAACCGTAACTCGATTAACCCAAAATTGTCGCTGCAACTCGGGAACTTTTCTGCGCATGCGTCTGTCATACTCATGTGACATGACATACTTACTGCTTGGTGGAAGAACTTCGCTTCTGCGCAATAGAACTAAAGATGGCTGCTCTATGTTCTCATGCGCTAATGCTTTCATTGCTGCTTTTATTAAGTTGTTAGTTCTGCATAATCCCATATGCTATAGTTAAAATAAAGTAATGGGAATAGAGTAGAGATAAGTGGTATACAGTGCATTTATTTATTCTTTGTTCTAAAACTGTTTCTCTTTGACTTTGCCATTAGCTCGTATTTAAACCTGATGTAATCTTGCTGCACTCCATCTTGCAATCCTGCGACTGCGCAGAAGAGCTCAAGAGTCCACAAGTCATGGCATTGAACCTGTGCCAGTGACTGTTTTGGTTGAAGATGCGCCTAAGAAACTCACACTTCGACCCCTCGAGAGGAAGCTGAATTGAACATTTTTACATACAATGTATTTGTTATTGATACATTCACTGCCGGGTGGAATAAAAGTGCGTTGGAAAATAAAATATTGGGCAGGAACATTGATCTGAATATTGAAGAGCATGACCTCATAACTGGTATGGTGTGATGACCTCTCCTCGTCTTTTGACCAATCAAATTGAGGGAATACACACATTTGCAACATTGGGGGTGGTACACTGCCCTGGAAAATGGTATAACTATGGTAGGCTTAGCTAGTTAGATTGTCCGACTTGTCCGAATAGCTGACCAGTCACTGACCCAACGCACTCAATAGGCGATAGAGAGCAGAGGTGCTGGCGGAGCAATCTGTCAGAAGATTGGGAAGCAAAGGTGCTGGTGGAGCACTCTGTCAGAAGATTCGATAACCCAATCGGGGTTCTGGGAAGGAGTTCGATAACCCAATCGGGGTTCTTGAGGGAGAAGATTCGCTAATCCAATCGGGGTCTGATTGTTAGCTACAGAAAGGGGTGTTACGCTGGTGTTGCACTTTAGCTGTGGGTGCCGGTCCTGACCTGCGATGGCCCTGTCCTGATTCAATTTGGTTCGTACTTATCCTGATTCTGGTGTACACCTGTTCTATCCTGTTGGCACCTGCACTATCTGGGGTCCTGTCCTTTATCCCAGCCCGTGGCCAGGGTTGGTCTTCACACCATTCTAGGTAAATATAAAGTTGCGTGGTCATGACATTGTGTTGTTTCCCTTTTCTTACCTTTCCTATGTTTCAATGCTTAACGAAAGTCTCATAATATTTCTGCATCATTTTGCTTTGATTCTATTCTTTCAAATAGATCAAGCTCTGATTAATTTAGTATGGACTCTAACATTAAAGAAAAATATTCAGATAAAGCGTTTAAATCTTTTCCGAGTCTGTGGTTATTTTATGAGTGCAAATGTTTATTTACTACCTATTTTCTTGCTAACTCCCTTGATCCCTTAGGACTCTAGGTACTGGTGACAAGGATTGATAATTCAAGGTATAGGTCCTAAAAAAAAGGTTAAAATAAATCACTGGTTAAGCGTAGGTTTACCTGCTCAATGTGTGTATATTTTTATGGGCCCAGGTGAGTATGGTAAAATTCTGGGCAGGTGAACCCGTGTTATCAAGACATAAGACAGAAGGATAAACTAGCGCATTATTATTCATCTACTCCAGCATTATTGTCCGCCCTTAGCACCAAAACCTCAGAAAAGTCAAGGTACAGATATAGAAACAAGGATGTAAGAAAGCCGAACCCACTACACTAACCCGGAATAGGAAAAAGAGAAGAAGACAAGGGAAGAGAAGGAAGAAAGAGGCCATAGAACAAAAATAAAAACGAACACCCATCCCCACACCCCCCCACCCTGCACCCCTGCTGATGACTACGGCCACCCCCCTCGCAGCGTGCCTGTCGCCCAGTAATCAGAACCCGAAATATAGAAGAAGAGAAAGAAAGAAAAGGCAAAGAACCCCACTCGGTGAGGGAAAGCGGAGGAGGGCATATTTCTATGGACTCCCGGTCTCCTTCCCCCGTCGTAGGCAGCCCCGCCCCGGACTCCGTTAGGTCAAAAAAGCACTCCCGTTAAACCTAGTGCCACAATGAGAGACCCAGATAACAATCTCAACCCTGGCCCCGTCGATCAAATTCAATAAAGTCGTCAATTAAAGAAAGTCCCTTCCACAAATTACTGCAAGAGTCTACAGAACAGGAGTAAACAGATGAGAAAAGAACGGCAGATCTCAATGTAGATGGTTGGTGCCAATGTTGCCCCTCCCTGTCTCCGAAGCCAAGCTTTACTCCATCCGCCATCTTGAAAGATCGACAGGGGAGGATAGTCGACAAGGTCCGAAACAGCAAGAGATGAAAAGTAGAAAGTTCCAGAATGGGGACGACATGTAAATGTTCCAAGGGATACCCAGTCGGGGGTTACAACGGCTCCATTGGGTGATCGGGCACAGTACAGTCGGGTAGATCCAGTACAATAGGGGCAAACTCTGCTTCCAGCGCCGGGTCAAAACAAGTCTCCGAAATGTCTATTGAAATGCAGGCTAGTTGCCGGGGCACGGGTGTCGAGTCAGGATCCGCTCTCAGGCCTGTGAGTTCATCCGTCGCAGACAACAAACTGCAAGTCTGGACTTCAATGGTCCCCTTAAGTGCCATGAGTGTCTCCAGCACCGTTCGCAGTGATGGGCCAGTTCGAGCCTGCTCCGCTAGATGCCTTTCTTCCTCCAACATGGTGGTCCCCACGGAGAGGCGCCTTCTCCGGGGCAAAATTAGGCGGAGCAGGAGTAAGCCATGAGGGACTGACGGTTAGCAAGCAGTAATACGCAGCGAGGCACCGGCCCAGGGGGATCGACGATGCAAATGCCGAACCCCCGGTCAGGGACCCCCGCGACACAGCACCATGCGTCACTCGTCACCTCACCTACTGTAGGGCACCAGGCAGCTGGTGGTAGCAGACCAATCAAAAAGTCAGAGTGTTCCAGAGAGCGGACCCGACCTCGTTCAGCAGTCCGTTGTTATTCAACTCGGACCCGGCAGAGCCCGCACTCGAGACCCCGGTGTCTCTGCTGGGTTAGGCCTCAAACGACCATCCTCCGCTCCACAACGGCGGAGAAGCTCCGGGATTGCACCACTGGAGAGCAGGTCGGATCACACACACGGATCCGGTGCAGGTAACCAGGATAAGCGACAGGATAATAGAGCGAAGGACGGAGGTCAGCGGAGCCGGGAGACTATGCGGCCATCTTGGTTGGTGTCTTAGCTCCTCCCCACATTTCCATACTTTACGATGGATGCACCTTTTGAAAGGTGCGCCTGGCCCAAACAATGAAAATGCACCTTTACTGTCACACGGTCCCTGGTTTGTTCAGTAATGCAGGTGCAGTGTCTATGGTGATGTCGGTGCCCTTTTGGTTAGTATGTAGAGGACAATGTATAGCACTGTATCCAGTGCATTCCACTACACTTATATACCACATGGAGGATCCCATGCTGTTTGTTTGAGGATGGCACTGTGATGCTTATAGGACAGTGCAATGAACAGTCTGATTGATGTATTATGGTTGTGGTTCCTGCTAATGGAGAATGAAATGTTACCAGCTGTACGGTACTAGAAAATGTTTTGGTTGCAAGAAAGTGCAGTGTTGGTGCTTTTAATACATTCTGTTGTGTTGGTAGTAGTGGGGTGAGTTATAAGTTTGGTGTGATTTTGAAGCAGTTTTGGTGACTTGGTGTCCAAGTATGTCCAGCTTCTTTGGAGAGGTTAACAGGGTTCGACTGGGAATAGCTATGAAATTATGGTGAGGTTGCGATCCTGGGTCCACTAAATGCAAATCTGTGAACACTTACACCTTTCAACTTAAAGTTGATACAAATCTAGCCTGATAGTTTGCTATTTTTAAGTCTAGCAGGCCTAGCGTTGGAGCGTGCATGCGCTCCTCGCTCTGCGAGGTTTATTGTGATCAAGATGATTTCTGAAGGGAACTTAAAGCCACGCCCATCATTTTCATTGGCTAGCATCATACTATTTGCTAAATGCTGGCCTCCATTTGAAAGTGAGGCTTTTGGGTGACGGCCCTGTCTCCTTTGGGCCCCGCCCATCCGGACTGGATCGTTTCCTTGCGGTCTGATACGGTCTCCTTTAATTACTGGGCAAAGCACTTTTTTCTTATTATTTGGATAATGGTGACAGCTTGTTTCAGTCGCCTTTGGCAAGGGCGGCTGTGTGTTTATTTTTGCAAAGCGCTTTCACTTAAAGTGAAAGCGTGATTCAACTATAAAGAAGTTGCTGCCTTGTCTCCTTCAATTACTCTTTAAGCACTTTTTGTTATTAATTCACCTTTGACAAAGTGAAAGCGCAATGCAAATATAAAGAAGCGGCTGCCTTTGCAATGGCGAGAGCTTGTTTATTACGGTAGTTTGATCAGAATCACAGGCTGTCGAGCCTACGCCGAGACTTACTTTCCTAATCCCTGTGCCAATGCATGTTTTTTGGGTGCCAGCGTGTATCCTACTCAGCTTGTTTTCCGTGCAAGCAACCCTGCTAGGCGTGGGATTGTACGCGTCAAAGGAGGGGCCCCCAGTGAAAGTCGGCATGACTACAGACATGCACGCTTGTGAATATTCACTACAGCAGGGAGATTCCAGCCCGAATGCGCTTGTAGATTTACTGCTGCAAAGTGTTAGCAATTAATTTATATTTATGATGAGAATGGAGATGTAGGGATTTCCCTTTGGAGAAAGAAAAAAAACATATTGCAAACAAATGCAGGTTTTTGCCCTGTTCCACATTCCAATCCAAATAAATTTTTACGCATGCGAGTGCTCCTGGGACTGCACTGAATGTTCCTTAAAATTGTGAATGTATTCTAAAACTAGCCATGCGTTTACAAGAGTAAATGTGTGACTTGTAACATGCATGAGTGGTAAATTTGCCCTCAAGTCTGCAAAACCACTAATGAGCTGTCACCAGCGTTTGTGCCACAAATAGTCGAGGCACATAGCAGCAGCATAGCTGAGTCCGAACTGTAGCCAGCCTGCCTTGGCTCTCCCCCCGCACCCCACCCAAACACTCCTTTAAAGGGGATCACATGTGTA